>NC_090933.1:1290093116-1290718116 GCF_040938575.1 Ambystoma mexicanum | reverse complement strand
AGAGTTTGAGGGTGCGTGACTGACTGGCTGGATACAGAGTTGGAGGGGGTCTGACTGACTGGCTGGAGACAGACAGAGTTGGAGGGGGTCTGACTGACTGGCTGGAGACAGGGTTGGAGGGGCCCCTACTGACTTGCTGAGACAGAATTGGAAGGGGCCTGACTGACTGACTGGAGACAGAGTTTGAGGGTGCCTGACTGACTGGCTGGATACAGAGTTGGAGGGGGTCTGACTGACAAGCTGGAGACAGACAGAGTTGGAGGGGGTCTGACTGACTGGCTGGAGACAGACAGAGTGGGAGGGGGTCTGACTGACTGGCTGGAGACAGAGTTTGAGGGTGCGTGACTGACTGGCTGGATACAGAGTTGGAGGGGGTCTGACTGACTGGCTGGAGACAGACAGAGTTGGAGGGGGTCTGACTGACTGGCTGGAGACAGGGTTGGAGGGGCCCCTACTGACTTGCTGAGACAGAATTGGAAGGGGCCTGACTGACTGACTGGAGACAGAGTTTGAGGGTGCCTGACTGACTGGCTGGATACAGAGTTGGAGGGGGTCTGACTGACAAGCTGGAGACAGACAGAGTTGGAGGGGGTCTGACTGACTGGCTGGAGACAGAGAGAGTGGGAGGGGGTCTGACTGACTGGCTGGAGGCAGAGTTGGAGGGTGCCTGACTTACTGGCTGGATACAGAGTTGGAGGGGGTCTGACTGACTGGCTGGAGACAGACAGAGTTGGAGGGTGCCTGACTGACTGGCTGGATACAGAGTTGGAGGGGATCTGACTGACTGGCTGGAGACAGAGTTGGAGGGGGCCTGACTGACTGGAGACAGAGTTGGAGGGGCCGTGGCTGACTGGCTGGAGACAGAGATTGAGGGGGCCTGACTGAGTGGCCCGAGACAGAGATGGAGGGTGCCTGACTGACTGGCTGAATACAGAGTTGGAGGGGGTCTGACTGACTGGCTGGAGACAGAGTTGGATGGACCTGGCTGACTGGCTGAATACAGAGTTGGAGGGTGCCTGACTGACTGGCTGAATACAGAGTTGGAGGGTGCCTGACTGACTGGCTGGATCCAGAGTTGGAGGGGATCTGACTGGCTGGAGACAGAGTTGGAGGGGGCCTGACTGACTGGAGACAGAGTTGGAGGGGCCGTGGCTGACTGGCTTGAGACAGAGATTGAGGGAGCCTGACTGAGTGGCCCGAGACAGAGATGGAGGTTGCCTGACTGACTGGCTGGATACAGAGTTGGAGGGGATCTGACTGACTGGCTGGAGACAGAGTTGGAGGGGGCCTGACTGATTGGGGACAGAGTTTGAGGGGCTGTGGCTGACTGGGCTGGAGACAGAGATTGAGGGGGCCTGACTGAGTGGCCCGAGAGAGAGATGAAGGGTGCGTGACTGACTGGCTGGAGACAGAGTTAGAAGGGGCCTGATTGACGGGCTGGAGACAGAGTTGGAGAGAACCTGACTGACTGGCTGGAGACAGAGTTGGAGGTTGCCTGGCTGATTGCCTGGGGACAGAGTTGGAGGGTGCCTGACTAACTGGCTGGAGACAGAGTTGGAGGCGGCCTGGCTGACAGGCTGGAGGCAGAGTTGGAGGGGGGCTGACTGACTGGCCCGAGACAGAGTTGGAGGTTGCCTGACTAACTGGATAAATACAGAATTAGAGGGGGTCTGCCTGACTGACTGCTGACAGAGTTGGTGGGTGACTGGCTGACTGGCTGGAGACTGAATTGGACGGGGCCTGACTGACTGGAGACAGAGTTGGAGGGTGCCTGGCTGATTGCCTGGAGACAGAGTTGGAGGATGCCTGACTGACTGACTGGCTGGAGACAGAGTTGGAGGGTGCCTGACTGACTGGCTGAGACAGAATTGGAGGGGGCCTGGCTGATTGGCTGGAGACAGAATTGGAGGGTGCCTGACTGACTGGCTGGAGACAGAGTTGGATGGGCCTGGCTGACTGGCTGGAGACAGAGTTGTAGGGGGCCTGACTGACTGTTCTGAGACAGAGTTGGAGGGTGCCTGACTGACTGGCTGAATATAGAGTTGGAGGGGGTCTGACTGACTGGCTGGAGACAGAGTTGGATGGGCCTGGCTGACTGGCTGAATACAGAGTTGGAGGGTGCCTGACTGACTGGCTGGATACAGAGTTGGAGGGGATCTGACTGACTGGCTGGAGACAGAGTTGGAGGGGGCCTGACTGACTGGAGACAGAGTTGGAGGGGCCGTGGCTGACTGGCTGGAGACAGAGATTGAGGGGGCCTGACTGAGTGGCCCGAGACAGAGATGGAGGGTGCCTGACTGACTGGCTGAATACAGAGTTGGAGGGGGTCTGACTGACTGGCTGGAGACAGAGTTGATTGGACCTGGCTGACTGGCTGAATACAGAGTTGGAGGGTGCCTGACTGACTGGCTGAATACAGAGTTGGAGGGTGCCTGACTGACTGGCTGGATACAGAGTTGGAGGGGATCTGACTGGCTGGAGACAGAGTTGGAGGGGGCCTGACTGACTGGAGACAGAGTTGGAGGGGCCGTGGCTGACTGGCTGGAGACAGAGATTGAGGGGGCCTGACTGAGTGGCCCGAGACAGAGATGGAGGTTGCCTGACTGACTGGCTGGACACAGAGTTGGAGGGGATCTGACTGACTGGCTGGAGACAGAGTTGGAGGGGGCCTGATTGACTGGGGACCGAATTTGAGGTGCTGTGGCTGACTGGGCTGGAGACAGAGATTGAGGGGGCCTGACTGAGTGGCCCGAGAGAGAGATGAAGGGTGCGTGACTGACTGGCTGGATACAGAGTTGGAGGGTGCCTGACTTTCTGGCTGGATACAGAGTTGGAGGGGGTCTGACTGGCTGGAGACAGAGTTGGAGGGTGCCTGACTGACTGGCTGGAGACAGAGTTGGAGGGGGCCAAACTGACTGGATGGATACAGAGTTGGAGGGGGTCTGACTGGCTGGAGACAGAGTTAGAGGGGGCCTGACTGACTGGCTGGATACAGAGTTGGAGGGGGTCTGGCTGGCTGGAAACAGATTGGAGGGTACCTGACTGACTGTCTGGAGACAGAGTTGGAGGGGGCCTGACTGACTGGGCGGAGGCAGAGTTGGAGGGTGCCTGACTGACTGGCTGGATACAGAGTTGGAGGTGGTCTGACTGACTGGCTGGAGACAGGATTGGAGGGAGCCCGACTGACTTGCTGGAGACAGGGTTTGAGGGTGCCTGACTGACTGGCTGGAGACAGAGATGGAAGGGGCCTGATTGACTGGCTGGAGACAGAGTTGGAGAGAACCTGACTGACTGGCTGGAGACAGAGTTGGAGGGTGCCTGGCTGATTGCCTGAGGACAGAGTTGGAGGGTGCCTGAGTAACTGGCTGGAGACAGAGTTGGAGGCGGCCTGGCTGACTGGCTGGAGGCAGAGTTGGAGGGGGGCTGACTGACTGGCCCGAGACAGAGTTGGAGGTTGCCTGACTAACTGGCTAAATACAGAATTAGAGGGGGTCTGCCTGACTGGCTGCTGACAGAGTTGGTGGGTGACTGGCTGACTGGCTGGAGACTGAATTGGACGGGGCCTGACTGACTGGAGACAGAGGTGGAGGGTGCCTGGCTGATTGCCTGGAGACAGAGTTGGAGAATGCCTGACTGACTGACTGGCTGGAGACAGAGTTGGAGGGTGCCTGACTGACTGGCTGAGACAGAATTGGAGGGGCCTGGCTGATTGGCTGGAGACAGAATTGGAGGGTGCCTGACTGACTGGCTGGAGACAGAGTTGGATGGGCCTGGCTGACTGGCTGGAGACAGAATTGTAGGGGGCCTGACTGACTGGTCCGAGACAGAGTTGGAGGGTGCCTGACTGACTGGCTGAATACAGAGTTGGAGGGGGTCTGACTGACTGGCTGGAGACAGAGTTGGATCGGCCTGGCTGACAGGCTGAATACAGAGTTGGAGGGTGCCTGACTGACTGGCTGGATGCAGAGTTGGAGGGGATCTGACTGACTGGCTGGAGACAGAGTTGGAGGGGGCCTGACTGACTGGAGACAGAGTTGGAGGGGCTGTGGCTGACTGGCTGGAGACAGAGATTGAGGGGGCCTGACTGAATGGCCCGAGACAGAGATGGAGTGTGCCTGACTGACTGGATGAATACAGAGTTGGAGGGGGTCTGACTGACTGGCTGGAGACAGTGTTGTAAGGGTCCTGACTGACTGGCTGGAGACAGAGTTGGAGGGTGCCTGGCTGACTGAGTGGATACAGAGTTGAAGGGGGTCTGACTGACTGGCTGGAGACAGACAGAGTTGGAGGGGCCTGACTGACTAGCTGGAGACAGAGTTGGAGGGTGCCTTACTGACTGCCTGGAGACAGAATTGGAGGGTGCCTGGCTGGCTGGCTGGAGACAGGGTTGGAGGGGGCCCTACTGACTTGCTGGATTCCGAATTGGAAGGGGCCTGACTGACTGGCTGGAGACAGAGTTGGAGGGTGTCTGACTGACTGGCTGGAGACATAGTTGGAGGGTGCCTGTCTGACTGGCTGGAGACAGAGTTGGAGGGGGTCTGACTGACTGGCTGGAGACAGAGTTGGAGGGGGCCTGACTGACTGGAGACAGAGTTGTAGGGGACTGACTGGCTGGCTGTAGACAGAGATGGAGGGGGCCTGACTGACTGGCCGGACACAGAGTTGGAGGGTTCCTGACTTACTGGCTGGAGAAAGAGTTTGAGGGTGCCTGACTGACTGGCTGGAGACAGGATTGGTGGGAGCCCGACTGACTTGCTGGAGACAAGGTTTGAGGGTGCCTGACTGACAGGCGGGAGACAAAGTTGGAGGGTGCCTGGCTGATTGCCTGGGGGCAGAGTTGGAGGGGGCCTGACTGACTGGAGACAGAGTTGGAGGGTGCCTGACTGACTGGCTGGAGACAGGGTTGGAGAGAGCCTGACTGACTGGCGTGAGACAGAGTTGGAGGGTGCCTGGCTGATTGCCTGGGGGAAGAGTTGGAGGGTGCCTGACTAACTGGCTGGAGAAGGAGTTGGAGGGGGCTGGCTGACTGGCTGGAGACAGGGTTGGAGGGGCCCCTACTGACTTGCTGGAGACAGAATTGGAATGGGCCTGACTGACTGATTGGAGACAGAGTTGGAGGGTGCCTGGCTGACTGGCTGGATACAGAGTTGGAGGGTGCCTGGCTCACTGGCTGGATACAGAGTTGGAGGGGTTCTGACTGACTGGCTGGAGACAGAGCTGGAGGGGGTCTGACTGAAAGGCTGGAGACAGAGTTGGTGGGTGACTGGCTGACTGGCTGGAGACTGAATTGGACAGGGCCTGACTGATTGGAGACAGAGTTGAAGGGTGCCTGGCTGATTGCCTGGAGACAGAGTTGGAGGGTGCCTGACTGACTGGCTGCAGACAGAGTTTGAGGGGGCCTGACTGACTGGCCAGAGACAGAGTTGGAGGGCGCCTGACTGACTTGCTGGATACAGAGTTGGAGGGGGTCTGACTGACAGGATGGAGACAGAGTTGGAGGGGCCTGATTGACTGGCTGGAGACAGAGTTGGAGGGTGCCTGAATGACTGGCGGAAACAGAGTTGGAGGGTGCCTGACTGACTGGCTGGAGACAGGGTTGGAGGGGGCCCTATTGACTTGCTGGAGACAGAATTGGAATGGGCCTGACTGACTGATTGGAGACAGAGTTGGAGGGTGCCTGGCTGACTGGCTGGATACAGAGTTGGAGGGTGCCTGGCTCACTGGCTGGATACAGAGTTGGAGGGGTTCTGACTGACTGGCTGGAGACAGAGCTGGAGGGGGCCCTACTGACTTGCTGGAGACAGAATTGGAAGGGGCCTGACTGACTGACTGGAGACAGAGTTTGAGGGTGCCTGGCTGACTGGCTGGATACAGAGTTGGAGGGGGTCTGACTGACTGGCTGGAGACAGACAGAGTTGGAGGGGGTCTGACTGACTGGCTGGAGACAGGGTTGGAGGGGCCCCTACTGACTTGCTGAGACAGAATTGGAAGGGGCCTGACTGACTGACTGGAGACAGAGTTTGAGGGTGCCTGACTGACTGGCTGGATACAGAGTTGGAGGAGGTCTGACTGACAAGCTGGAGGCAGAGTTGGAGGGGGGCTGACTGACTGGCCCGAGACAGAGTTGGAGGTTGCCTGACTAACTGGCTAAATACAGAATTAGAGGGGGTCTGCCTGACTGGCTGCTGACAGAGTTGGTGGGTGACTGGCTGATTGCCTGGAGACAGAGTTGGAGGGTGCCTGACTGACTGGCCAGAGACAGAGATGGAGGGCGCCTGACTGACTTGCTGGATACAGAGTTGGAGGGGGTCTGACTGACAGGATGGAGACAGAGTTGGAGGGGCCTGATTGACTGGCTGGAGACAGAGTTGGAGGGTGCCTGAATGACTGGCTGGAAACAGAGTTGGAGGGTGCCTGACTGACTGGCTGGAGACAGGGTTGGAGGGGGCCCTATTGACTTGCTGGAGACAGAATTGGAATGGGCCTGACTGACTGATTGGAGACAGAGTTGGAGGGTGCCTGGCTGACTGGCTGGATACAGAGTTGGAGGGTGCCTGGCTAACTGGCTGGATACAGAGTTGGAGGGGTTCTGACTGACTGGCTGGAGACAGAGCTGGAGGGGGCCCTACTGACTTGCTGGAGACAGAATTGGAAGGGGCCTGACTGACTGACTGGAGACAGAGTTTGAGGGTGCGTGACTGACTGGCTGGATACAGAGTTGGAGGGGGTCTGACTGACTGGCTGGAGACAGACAGAGTTGGAGGGGGTCTGACTGACTGGCTGGAGACAGGGTTGGAGGGGCCCCTACTGACTTGCTGAGACAGAATTGGAAGGGGCCTGACTGACTGACTGGAGACAGAGTTTGAGGGTGCCTGACTGACTGGCTGGATACAGAGTTGGAGGGGGTCTGACTGACAAGCTGGAGACAGACAGAGTTGGAGGGGGTCTGACTGACTGGCTGGAGACAGACAGAGTGGGAGGGGGTCTGACTGACTGGCTGGAGACAGAGTTTGAGGGTGCGTGACTGACTGGCTGGATACAGAGTTGGAGGGGGTCTGACTGACTGGCTGGAGACAGACAGAGTTGGAGGGGGTCTGACTGACTGGCTGGAGACAGGGTTGGAGGGGCCCCTACTGACTTGCTGAGACAGAATTGGAAGGGGCCTGACTGACTGACTGGAGACAGAGTTTGAGGGTGCCTGACTGACTGGCTGGATACAGAGTTGGAGGGGGTCTGACTGACAAGCTGGAGACAGACAGAGTTGGAGGGGGTCTGACTGACTGGCTGGAGACAGACAGAGTGGGAGGGGGTCTGACTGACTGGCTGGAGGCAGAGTTGGAGGGTGCCTGACTTACTGGCTGGATACAGAGTTGGAGGGGGTCTGACTGACTGGCTGGAGACAGACAGAGTTGGAGGGGGTCTGACTGACTGGCTGGAGACAGAGTTGGAGGGTGCCTGACTGACTGGCTAGAGACAGAGTTGGAGGGTGCCTGGCTGACTGGCTGGATACAGAGTTGGAGGGGTTCTGACTGACTGGCTGGAGACAGACAGAGTTGGATGGGGTCTGACTGACTGGCTGGAGACAGAGCTGGAGGGGGCCCTACTGACTTGCTGGAGACAGAATTGGAAGTGGCCTGACTGACTGACTGACTGGAGACAGAGTCTGAGGGTGCCGGACTGACTGGCTGGAGACAGAGTTGGAGGGTGCCTGACTGACTGGCTGGAGACAGGGTTGGAGGGGGCCCTACTGACTTGCTGGAGACAGAATTGGAAGGGGCCTGACTGACTGGCTGGAGACAGAGTTGGAGGGTGTCTGACTGACTGGCTGGAGACATAGTTGGAGGGTGCCTGCCTGACTGGCTGGAGACAGAGTTGGAGGGTGCCTGATTGACTGGCTGGAGACAGAGTTGGAGGGGGCCTGACTAACTGGAGATAGAGTTTCAGGGGGGCTGACTTACTGGTTGTAGACAGAGTTGGAGGGGACCTAACTAACTGGCCGGAGACAGAGTTGGAGGGGGCCTGACTGACTTGCTGGAGAAAGAGTTTGAGGGTGCCTGACTGACTGGCTGGAGACAGTATTGGAGGGCGTCCAACTTACTTGCTGGAGACAGGGTTTGAGGGTGCCTGACTGACTGGCTGGAAACAGAGTTGGAGGGTGCTGACTGACTTGCTGGATACAGAGTTGGAGGGGGTCTGACTGACTGGCTGGAGACAGAGTTGGAGGGTGCCTGACTGACTGGCTAGAGACAGAGTTGGAGGGTGCCTGGCTGACTGGCTGGATACAGAGTTGGAGGGGTTCTGACTGACTGGCTGGAGACAGACAGAGTTGTATGGGGTCTGACTGACTGGCTGGAGACAGAGCTGGAGGGGGCCCTACTGACTTGCTGGAGACAGAATTGGAAGTGGCCTGACTGACTGACTGACTGGAGACAGAGTCTGAGGGTGCCGGACTGACTGGCTGGAGACAGAGTTGGAGGGTGCCTGACTGACTGGCTGGAGACAGGGTTGGAGGGGGCCCTACTGACTTGCTGGAGACAGAATTGGAAGGGGCCTGACTGACTGGCTGGAGACATAGTTGGAGGGTGCCTGCCTGACTGGCTGGAGACAGAGTTGGAGGGTGCCTGACTGACTGGCTGGAGACAGAGTTGGAGGGGGCCTGACTAACTGGAGACAGAGTTTCAGGGGGGCTGACTTACTGGCTGTAGACAGAGTTGGAGGGGACCTAACTAACTGGCCGGAGACAGAGTTGGAGGGGGCCTGACTGACTTGCTGGAGAAAGAGTTTGAGGGTGCCTGACTGACTGGCTGGAGACAGTATTGGAGGGCGTCCAACTGACTTGCTGGAGACAGGGTTTGAGGGTGCCTGACTGACTGGCTGGAAACAGAGTTGGAGGGTGCTGACTGACTTGCTGGATACAGAGTTGGAGGGGGCCTGACTGACTGGCCGGACACAGAGTTGGAGGGTTCCTGACTTACTGGCTGGAGAAAGAGTTTGAGGGTGCCTGACTGACTGGCTGGAGACAGGATTGGTGGGAGCCCGACTGACTTGCTGGAGACAGGGTTTGAGGGTGCCTGACTGACAGGCGGGAGACAAAGTTGGAGGGTGCCTGGCTGATTGCCTGGGGGCAGAGTTGGAGGGGGCCTGACTGACTGGAGACAGAGTTGGAGGGTGCCTGACTGACTGGCTGGAGACAGGGTTGGAGAGAGCCTGACTGACTGGCGTGAGACAGAGTTGGAGGGTGCCTGGCTGATTGCCTGGGGGAAGAGTTGGAGGGTGCCTGACTAACTGGCTGGAGAAGGAGTTGGAGGGGGCTGGCTGACTGGCTGGAGACAGGGTTGGAGGGGCCCCTACTGACTTGCTGGAGACAGAATTGGAATGGGCCTGACTGACTGATTGGAGACAGAGTTGGAGGGTGCCTGGCTGACTGGCTGGATACAGAGTTGGAGGGTGCCTGGCTCACTGGCTGGATACAGAGTTGGAGGGGTTCTGACTGACTGGCTGGAGACAGAGCTGGAGGGGGTCTGACTGAAAGGCTGGAGACAGAGTTGGTGGGTGACTGGCTGACTGGCTGGAGACTGAATTGGACAGGGCCTGACTGATTGGAGACAGAGTTGAAGGGTGCCTGGCTGATTGCCTGGAGACAGAGTTGGAGGGTGCCTGACTGACTGGCTGCAGACAGAGTTTGAGGGGGCCTGACTGACTGGCCAGAGACAGAGTTGGAGGGCGCCTGACTGACTTGCTGGATACAGAGTTGGAGGGGGTCTGACTGACAGGATGGAGACAGAGTTGGAGGGGCCTGATTGACTGGCTGGAGACAGAGTTGGAGGGTGCCTGAATGACTGGCTGGAAACAGAGTTGGAGGGTGCCTGACTGACTGGCTGGAGACAGGGTTGGAGGGGGCCCTATTGACTTGCTGGAGACAGAATTGGAATGGGCCTGACTGACTGATTGGAGACAGAGTTGGAGGGTGCCTGGCTGACTGGCTGGATACAGAGTTGGAGGGTGCCTGGCTCACTGGCTGGATACAGAGTTGGAGGGGTTCTGACTGACTGGCTGGAGACAGAGCTGGAGGGGGCCCTACTGACTTGCTGGAGACAGAATTGGAAGGGGCCTGACTGACTGACTGGAGACAGAGTTTGAGGGTGCCTGACTGACTGGCTGGATACAGAGTTGGAGGGGGTCTGACTGACTGGCTGGAGACAGACAGAGTTGGAGGGGGTCTGACTGACTGGCTGGAGACAGGGTTGGAGGGGCCCCTACTGACTTGCTGAGACAGAATTGGAAGGGGCCTGACTGACTGACTGGAGACAGAGTTTGAGGGTGCCTGACTGACTGGCTGGATACAGAGTTGGAGGGGGTCTGACTGACAAGCTGGAGGCAGAGTTGGAGGGGGGCTGACTGACTGGCCCGAGACAGAGTTGGAGGTTGCCTGACTAACTGGCTAAATACAGAATTAGAGGGGGTCTGCCTGACTGGCTGCTGACAGAGTTGGTGGGTGACTGGCTGATTGCCTGGAGACAGAGTTGGAGGGTGCCTGACTGACTGGCTGCAGACAGAGTTTGAGGGGGCCTGACTGACTGGCCAGAGACAGAGATGGAGGGCGCCTGACTGACTTGCTGGATACAGAGTTGGAGGGGGTCTGACTGACAGGATGGAGACAGAGTTGGAGGGGCCTGATTGACTGGCTGGAGACAGAGTTGGAGGGTGCCTGAATGACTGGCTGGAAACAGAGTTGGAGGGTGCCTGACTGACTGGCTGGAGACAGGGTTGGAGGGGGCCCTATTGACTTGCTGGAGACAGAATTGGAATGGGCCTGACTGACTGATTGGAGACAGAGTTGGAGGGTGCCTGGCTGACTGGCTGGATACAGAGTTGGAGGGTGCCTGGCTAACTGGCTGGATACAGAGTTGGAGGGGTTCTGACTGACTGGCTGGAGACAGAGCTGGAGGGGGCCCTACTGACTTGCTGGAGACAGAATTGGAAGGGGCCTGACTGACTGACTGGAGACAGAGTTTGAGGGTGCGTGACTAACTGGCTGGATACAGAGTTGGAGGGGGTCTGACTGACTGGCTGGAGACAGACAGAGTTGGAGGGGGTCTGACTGACTGGCTGGAGACAGGGTTGGAGGGGCCCCTACTGACTTGCTGAGACAGAATTGGAAGGGGCCTGACTGACTGACTGGAGACAGAGTTTGAGGGTGCCTGACTGACTGGCTGGATACAGAGTGGGAGGGGGTCTGACTGACAAGCTGGAGACAGACAGAGTTGGAGGGGGTCTGACTGACTGGCTGGAGACAGACAGAGTGTGAGGGGGTCTGACTGACTGGCTGGAGGCAGAGTTTGAGGGTGCCTGACTTACTGGCTGGATACAGAGTTGGAGGGGGTCTGACTGACTGGCTTGAGACAGACAGAGTTGGAGGGGGTCTGACTGACTGGCTGGAGACAGAGTTGGAGGGTGCCTGACTGACTGGCTAGAGACAGAGTTGGAGGGTGCCTGGCTGACTGGCTGGATACAGAGTTGGAGGGGTACTGACTGACTGGCTGGAGACAGACAGAGTTGGATGGGGTCTGACTGACTGGCTGGAGACAGAGCTGGAGGGGGCCCTACTGACTTGCTGGAGACAGAATTGGAAGTGGCCTGACTGACTGACTGACTGGAGACAGAGTCTGAGGGTGCCGGACTGACTGGCTGGAGACAGAGTTGGAGGGTGCCTGACTGACTGGCTGGAGACAGGGTTGGAGGGGGCCCTACTGACTTGCTGGAGACAGAATTGGAAGGGGCCTGACTGACTGGCTGGAGACAGAGTTGGAGGGTGTCTGACTGACTGGCTGGAGACATAGATGGAGGATGCCTGCCTGACTGGCTGGAGACAGAGTTGGAGGGTGCCTGACTGACTGGCTGGAGACAGAGTTGGAGGGGGCCTGACTAACTGGAGACAGAGTTTCAGGGGGGCTGACTTACTGGCTGTAGACAGAGTTGGAGGGGACCTAACTAACTGTCCGGAGACCGAGTTGGAGGGGGCCTGACTGACTTGCTGGAGAAAGAGTTTGAGGGTGCCTGACTGACTGGCTGGAGACAGTATTGGAGGGCGTCCAACTGACTTGCTGGAGACAGGGTTTGAGGGTGCCTGACTGACTGGCTGGAAACAGAGTTGGAGGGTGCTGACTGACTTGCTGGATACAGAGTTGGAGGGGGTCTGACTGACAGGATGGAGACAGAGTTGGAGGGGCCTGATTGACTGGCTGGAGACAGAGTTGGAGGGTGCCTGAATGACTGGCTGGAAACAGAGTTTGAGGGTGCCTGACTGACTGGCTGGAGACAGGGTTGGAGGGGGCCCTATTGACTTGCTGGAGACAGAATTGGAATGGGCCTGACTGACTGACTGGAGACAGAGTTGGAGGGTGCCTGGCTGACTGGCTGGATACAGAGTTGGAGGGTGCCTGGCTGACTGGCTGGATACAGAGTTGGAGGGGTTCTGACTGACTGGCTGGAGACAGAGCTGGAGGGGGCCCTACTGACTTGCTGGAGACAGAATTGGAAGGGGCCTGACTGACTGACTGGAGACAGAGTTTGAGGGTGCCTGACTGACTAGCTGGATACAGAGTTGGAGGGGGTCTGACTGACTGGCTGGAGACAGACAGTGTTGGAGGGGGTTTGACTGACTGGCTGGAGACAGAGTTGGACGGTGCCTGACTGACTGGCTGGAGACAGAGTTGGAGGGTGCCTGACTGATTGGCTGGAGACAGGGTTGGAGGGGCCCCTACTGACTTGCTGGAGACAGAATTGGAAGGGGCCTGACTGACTGACTGACTGGACACAGAGTTTGAGGGTGCCTGACTGACTGGCTGGATACAGAGTTGGAGGGGGTCTGACTGACAAGCTGGAGACATACAGAGTTGGAGGGGGTCTGAATGACTGGCTGGAGACAGACAGAGTGGGAGGGGGTCTGACTGACTGGCTGGAGGCAGAGTTTGAGGGTGCCTGACTTACTGGCTGGATACAGAGTTGGAGGGGGTCTGACTGACTGGCTGGAGACAGACAGAGTTGGAGGGTGCCTGACTGACTGGCTAGAGACAGAGTTGGAGGGTGCCTGGCTGACTGGCTGGATACAGAGTTGGAGGGGGTCTGACTGACTGGCTGGAGGCAGAGTTTGAGGGTGCCTGGCTTACTGGCTGGATACAGAGTTGGAGGGGGTCTGACTGACTGGCTGGAGACAGACAGAGTTGGAGGGTGCCTGACTGACTGGCTAGAGACAGAGCTGGAGGGGGCCCTACTGACTTGCTGGAGACAGAATTGGAAGGGGCCTGACTGACTGACTGACTGGAGACAGAGTTTGAGGGTACCTGACTGACTGGCTGGAGACAGAGTTGGAGGGTGCCTGACTGACTGGCTGGAGACAGGGTTGGAGGGGGCCCTACTGACTTGCTGGAGACAGAGTTGGAGGGTGTCTGACTGACTGGCTGTAGACATAGTTGGAGGGTGCCTGCCTGACTGGCTGGAGACAGAGTTGGAGGGTGCCTGACTGACTGGCTGGAGACAGAGTTGGAGGGGGCCTGACTAACTGGAGACAGAGTTTTAGGGGGGCTGACTGACTGGCTGTAGACAGAGTTGGAGGGGACCTGACTAACTGGCCGGAGACAGAGTTGGAGGGGGCCTGACTGACTGGCTGGAGAAAGAGTTTGAGGGTGCCTGACTGGCTGGCTGGAGACAGTATTGGAGGGCGTCCAACTGACTTGCTGGAGACAGGGTTTGAGGGTGCCTGACTGACTGGCTGGAAACAGAGTTGGAGGGTGCCTGACTCACTGGCTGGAGACAGAGTTGGAGGGGGCCTGACTGACTGGAGACAGAGTTGTAGGGGGCTGACTGGCTGGCTGTAGACAGAGTTGGAAGGGGCCTGACTGACTGGCTGGAGACAGAGTTGGAGGGTTCCTGACTAACTGGCTGGAGAAAGAGTTTGGGGGTGCCTGGCTGAGTGGCTGGAGACTGAATTGGAGGGAGCCTGGCTCATTGGCTGGAGACAGAGTTGGAGGGTGCCTGACTGACTGGCTGGAGACAGAGTTGGACGAGCCTGGCTCACTGGCTGGAGACAGAGTTGTAGGGGGCCTGACTGACTGGCCCGAGACAGAGTTGGAGGGTGCCTGACTGACTGGCTGGATACAGAGTTGGAGGGGGTCTGAATGACTGGCTGGAGACAGTATTGGAGGGAGCCCGACTGATTTGCTGGAGACAGGGTATGAGGATGCCTAACTGACTGGCTGGAGACAGAGTTGGAAGGGGCCTGATTGACTGGCTGGAACCAGAGTTGGAGGGTGCCTGACTGACTGGATGGAGACAGAGTTGGAGAGAGCCTGACTGACTGGCTGGAGACAGAGTTGGAGGGTGCCTGGCTGATTGCCTGGGGACAGAGTTGGAGGGTGCCTGACTAACTGGCTAGAGACAGAGTTGGAGGCGGCCTGGCTGACTGGCTGGAGACAGAGTTGGAGGGGGGGCTAAATGACTGGCATGAGAGAGAGTTGGAGGTTGCCTGACTAACTGGCTAAATACAGAATTGAACGGTGTCTGACTGACTGGCTGGAGACAGAGTTGGTGGGTGACTGGCTGACTGGCTGGAGACTGAATTGGACAGGGCCTGACCGACTGGAGACAGAGTTGGAGGGTGCTTGGCTGATTGCCTGGAGACAGAGTTGGAGGGGGCCTGACTGACTGGTCCGAGACAGAGTTGGAGGGTGCCTGACTGACTGGCTGGATCCAGAGTTGGCGGGGTCTGACTGACTGGCTGGAGACGGATTGGAGGGAGCCTGACTGACTGGCTGGAGACAGGGTTTGAGGGTGCCTGACTGACAGCTGGAGACAGAGTTGGAAGGGGCCCGATTGACTGGCTGGAGACAGAGTTGGAGGGTGCCTGACTGACTGGCTGGAGACAGAGTTGGAGGGGGCCTGACTAACTGGAGACAGAGTTTTAGGGGGGCTGACTGACTGGCTGTAGACAGAGTTGGAGGGGACCTGACTAACTGGCCGGAGACAGAGTTGGAGGGGGCCTGACTGACTGGCTGGAGAAAGAGTTTGAGGGTGCCTGACTGACTGGCTGGAGACAGTATTGGAGGGCGTCCAACTGACTTGCTGGAGACAGGGTTTGAGGGTGCCTGACTGACTGGCTGGAAACAGAGTTGGAGGGTGCCTGACTCACTGGCTGGAGACAGAGTTGGAGGGGGCCTGACTGACTGGAGACAGAGTTGTAGGGGGCTGAGTGGCTGGCTGTAGACAGAGTTGGAAGGGGCCTGACTGACTGGCCGGAGACAGAGTTGGAGGGTTCCTGACTGACTGGCTGGAGAAAGAGTTTGGGGGTGCCTGGCTGAGTGGCTGGAGACTGAATTGGAGGGAGCCTGGCTGATTGGCTGGAGACAGAGTTGGAGGGTGCCTGACTGACTGGCTGGAGACAGAGTTGGACGAGCCTGGCTCACTGGCTGGAGACAGAGTTGTAGGGGGCCTGACTGACTGGCCCGAGACAGAGTTGGAGGGTGCCTGACTGACTGGCTGGATACAGAGTTGGAGGGGGTCTGAATGACTGGCTGGAGACAGTATTGGAGGGAGCCCGACTGATTTGCTGGAGACAGGGTATGAGGATGCCTAACTGACTGGCTGGAGACAGAGTTGGAAGGAGCCTGATTGACTGGCTGGAACCAGAGTTGGAGGGTGCCTGACTGACTGGATGGAGACAGAGTTGGAGAGAGCCTGACTGACTGGCTGGAGACAGAGTTGGAGGGTGCCTGACTCACTGGCTGGAGACAGAGTTGGAGGGGGCCTGACTGACTGGAGAC
The DNA here is from genome assembly GCF_040938575.1 of Ambystoma mexicanum. NCBI lineage: Eukaryota > Metazoa > Chordata > Amphibia > Caudata > Ambystomatidae > Ambystoma > Ambystoma mexicanum. Next base: position 1,290,702,298 of record NC_090933.1, on the reverse strand, counting down.
AGAGTTGTAGGGGGCTGAGTGGCTGGCTGTAGACAGAGTTGGAAGGGGCCTGACTGACTGGCCGGAGACAGAGTTGGAGGGTTCCTGACTGACTGGCTGGAGAAAGAGTTTGGGGGTGCCTGGCTGAGTGGCTGGAGACTGAATTGGAGGGAGCCTGGCTGATTGGCTGGAGACAGAGTTGGAGGGTGCCTGACTGACTGGCTGGAGACAGAGTTGGACGAGCCTGGCTCACTGGCTGGAGACAGAGTTGTAGGGGGCCTGACTGACTGGCCCGAGACAGAGTTGGAGGGTGCCTGACTGACTGGCTGGATACAGAGTTGGAGGGGGTCTGAATGACTGGCTGGAGACAGTATTGGAGGGAGCCCGACTGATTTGCTGGAGACAGGGTATGAGGATGCCTAACTGACTGGCTGGAGACAGAGTTGGAAGGGGCCTGATTGACTGGCTGGAACCAGAGTTGGAGGGTGCCTGACTGACTGGATGGAGACAGAGTTGGAGAGAGCCTGACTGACTGGCTGGAGACAGAGTTGGAGGGTGCCTGGCTGATTGCCTGGGGACAGAGTTGGAGGGTGCCTGACTAACTGGCTAGAGACAGAGTTGGAGGCGGCCTGGCTGACTGGCTGGAGACAGAGTTGGAGGGGGGGCTAAATGACTGGCATGAGAGAGAGTTGGAGGTTGCCTGACTAACTGGCTAAATACAGAATTGAACGGTGTCTGACTGACTGGCTGGAGACAGAGTTGGTGGGTGACTGGCTGACTGGCTGGAGACTGAATTGGACAGGGCCTGACCGACTGGAGACAGAGTTGGAGGGTGCTTGGCTGATTGCCTGGAGACAGAGTTGGAGGGGGCCTGACTGACTGGTCCGAGACAGAGTTGGAGGGTGCCTGACTGACTGGCTGGATCCAGAGTTGGCGGGGTCTGACTGACTGGCTGGAGACGGATTGGAGGGAGCCTGACTGACTGGCTGGAGACAGGGTTTGAGGGTGCCTGACTGACAGCTGGAGACAGAGTTGGAAGGGGCCCGATTGACTGGCTGGAGACAGAGTTGGAGGGTGCCTGACTGACTGGCTGGAGACAGAGTTGGAGGGGGCCTGACTAACTGGAGACAGAGTTTTAGGGGGGCTGACTGACTGGCTGTAGACAGAGTTGGAGGGGACCTGACTAACTGGCCGGAGACAGAGTTGGAGGGGGCCTGACTGACTGGCTGGAGAAAGAGTTTGAGGGTGCCTGACTGACTGGCTGGAGACAGTATTGGAGGGCGTCCAACTGACTTGCTGGAGACAGGGTTTGAGGGTGCCTGACTGACTGGCTGGAAACAGAGTTGGAGGGTGCCTGACTCACTGGCTGGAGACAGAGTTGGAGGGGGCCTGACTGACTGGAGACAGAGTTGTAGGGGGCTGAGTGGCTGGCTGTAGACAGAGTTGGAAGGGGCCTGACTGACTGGCCGGAGACAGAGTTGGAGGGTTCCTGACTGACTGGCTGGAGAAAGAGTTTGGGGGTGCCTGGCTGAGTGGCTGGAGACTGAATTGGAGGGAGCCTGGCTGATTGGCTGGAGACAGAGTTGGAGGGTGCCTGACTGACTGGCTGGAGACAGAGTTGGACGAGCCTGGCTCACTGGCTGGAGACAGAGTTGTAGGGGGCCTGACTGACTGGCCCGAGACAGAGTTGGAGGGTGCCTGACTGACTGGCTGGATACAGAGTTGGAGGGGGTCTGAATGACTGGCTGGAGACAGTATTGGAGGGAGCCCGACTGATTTGCTGGAGACAGGGTATGAGGATGCCTAACTGACTGGCTGGAGACAGAGTTGGAAGGAGCCTGATTGACTGGCTGGAACCAGAGTTGGAGGGTGCCTGACTGACTGGATGGAGACAGAGTTGGAGAGAGCCTGACTGACTGGCTGGAGACAGAGTTGGAGGGTGCCTGGCTGATTGCCTGGGGACAGAGTTGGTGGGTGCCTGACTAACTGGCTAGAGACAGAGTTGGAGGCGGCCTGGCTGACTGGCTGGAGACAGAGTTGGAGGGGGGGCTAAATGACTGGCATGAGAGAGAGTTGGAGGTTGCCTGACTAACTGGCTAAATACAGAATTGAACGGTGTCTGACTGACTGGCTGGAGACAGAGTTGGTGGGTGACTGGCTGACTGGCTGGAGACTGAATTGGACAGGGCCTGACCGACTGGAGACAGAGTTGGAGGGTGCTTGGCTGATTGCCTGGAGACAGAGTTGGAGGGGGCCTGACTGACTGGTCCGAGACAGAGTTGGAGGGTGCCTGACTGACTGGCTGGATCCAGAGTTGGCGGGGTCTGACTGACTGGCTGGAGACGGATTGGAGGGAGCCTGACTGACTGCCTGGAGACAGGGTTTGAGGGTGCCTGACTGACAGCTGGAGACAGAGTTGGAAGGGGCCCGATTGACTGGCTGGAGACAGAGTTGGAGGGTGCCTGGCTGACTGGCTGAAGACTGAATTGGAGGGGGCCTGACTGACTTGAGACAGAGTTGGAGGGTGTCTGACTGACTGGATGGAGACAGAGTTGGAGAGAGCCTGACTGACTGGCTGGTGACAGAGTTGGAGGCTGCCTGGCTGATTGCCTGGAGACAGAGTTGGAGGGGGCCTGACTGACTGGTCCGAGACAGAGTTGGAGGGTGCCTGACTGACTGGCTGGATCCAGAGTTGGCGGGGTCTGACTGACTGGCTGGAGACGGATTGGAGGGAGCCTGACTGACTGGCTGGAGACAGGGTTTGAGGGTGCCTGACTGACTGGCTGGAGACAGAGTTGGAAGGGGCCCGATTGACTGGCTGGAGACAGAGTTGGAGGGTGCCTGGCTGACTGGCTGAAGACTGAATTGGAGGGGGTTTGACTGAATGGCTGGAGACAGAGTTAGTGGGTGACTGGCTGACTGGCTGGAGACTTAATTGAACGGGGCCTGACTGACTGGAGACAGAGTTGGAGGGTGCCTGGCTGATTGCCTGGAGACAGAGTTGGAGGGTGCCTGACTGACTGGCTGCAGACAACGTTTGAGGGGGCCTGACTGACTGGCCAGAGACAGAGTTGGAGGGTGCCTGACTGACTGCCTGGATACAGAGTTGGAGGGGGTCTGACTGACTGGATAGAGACAGAGTTGGAGGGGCCTGATTGACTGGCTGGAGACAGGGTTGGAGGGTGCTTGACTGACTGGCTGGAGACAGAGTTGGAGGGTGCCTGACTTACTGGCTGGAGACAGGGTTGGGGGGGGCCCGACTGACTTGCTGGAGACAGAATTGGAAGTGGCCTGACTGACTGGCTGGAGACACAGTTTGAGGGTGCCTGACTGAGTGGCTGGAGACAGGGTTGGAGGGGCCCGACTGACTAGCTGGAGACAGAGTTGGAGGGTGCCTGACTGACTGGCTGGATAGAGAGTTGGAGGGCTCATGACTGACTGGCTGGAGACAGGGTTGGAGGGGGCCTGACTGACTTGTTGGAGACAGAGTTGGAAGGGGCCTGACTGACTGGCTGGAGACAGAGTTGGAGGGTGTCTGACTGACTGGCTGGAGACATAGTTGGAGGGTGCCTGCCTGACTGGCTGGAGACAGAGTTGGAGGGGGTCTGACTGACTGGCTGGAGACAGAGTTGGAGGGGGCCTGACTGACTGGAGACAGAGTTGTAGGGGACTGACTGGCTGGCTGTAGACAGAGATGGAGGGGGCCTGACTGACTGGCCGGAGACAGAGTTGGAGGGTTCCTGACTGACTGGCTGGAGAAAGAGTTTGAGGGTGCCTGACTGACTGGCGGGAGACAGAGTTGGAGGGTGCCTGGCTGATTGCCTGGGGGCAGAATTGGAGGGGGCCTGACTGACTGGAGACAGAGTTGGAGGGTGCCTGACTAACTGGCTGGAGACAGGGTTGGAGAGAGCCTGACTGACTGGCGGGAGACAGAGTTGGTGGGTGACTGGCTGACTGGCTGGAGACTGAATTGGCAGGGCCTGACTGATTGGAGACAGAGTTGGAGGGTGCCTGGCGGATTGCCTGGAGACAGAGTTGGAGGGTGCCTGACTGACTGGCTGCAGACAGGGTTGGAGAGAGCCTGACTGACTGGCTGGAGACAGAGTTGGTGGGTGACTGGCTGACTGGCTGGAGACTGAATTGGCAGGGCCTGACTGATTGGAGACAGAGTTGGAGGGTGCCTGGCGGATTGCCTGGAGACAGAGTTGGAGGGTGCCTGACTGACTGGCTGCAGACAGAGTTTGAGGGGGCCTGACTGACTGGCCAGAGACAGAGTTGGAGGGCGCCTGACTGACTTGCTGGATACAGAGTTGGAGGAGGTCTGACTGACAGGATGGAGACAGAGTTGGAGGGGCCTGATTGACTGGCTGGAGACAGAGTTGGAGGGTGCCTGAATGACTGGCTGGAAACAGAGTTGGAGGGTGCCTGACTGACTGGCTGGAGACAGGGTTGGAGGGGGCCCTATTGACTTGCTGGAGACAGAATTGGAATGGGCCTGACTGACTGACTGGAGACAGAGTTGGAGGGTGCCTGGCTGACTGGCTGGATACAGAGTTGGAGGGTGCCTGGCTGACTGGCTGGATACAGAGTTGGAGGGGTTCTGACTGACTGGCTGGAGACAGAGCTGGAGCGGGCCCTACTGACTTGCTGGAGACAGAATTGGAAGGGGCCTGACTGACTGACTGGAGACAGAGTTTGAGGGTGCCTGACTGACTGGCTGGATACAGAGTTGGAGGGGGTCTGACTGACTGGCTGGAGACAGACAGAGTTGGAGGGGGTCTGACTGACTGGCTGGAGACAGAGTTGGAGGGTGCCTGACTGACTGGCTGGAGACAGAGTTGGGGGGTGCCTGACTGACTGGCTGGAGACAGGGTTGGAGGGGCCCCTACTGACTTGCTGGAGACAGACAGAGTTGGAGGGGGTCTGACTGACTGGCTGGAGACAGACAGAGTTGGATGGGGTCTGACTGACTGGCTGGAGACAGAGTTGGAGGGTGCCTGACTGACTGGCTGGAGACAGAGTTGGAGGGTGCCTGACTGACTGGCTGGAGACAGGGTTGGAGGGGCCCCTACTGACTTGCTGGAGACAGAGTTGGAGGGTGCCTGACTGACTGACTGGAGACAGAGTTTGAGGGTTCTTGACTGACTGGCTGGATACAGAGTTGGAGGGGGTCTGACTGACTGGCTGGAGACAGACAGAGTTGGAGGGGGTCTGACTGACTGGCTGGAGACAGAGTTGGAGGGTGCCGACTGACTGACTGACTGGAGACAGAGTTTGAGGGTGCCTGACTGACTGGCTGGATACAGAGTTGGAGGGGGTCTGACTGACAAGCTGGAGACAGACAGAGTTGGAGGGGGTCTGACTGACTGGCTGGAGACAGACAGAGTGGGAGGGGGTCTGACTGACTGGCTGGAGGCAGAGTTTGAGGGTGCCTGACTTACTGGCTGGATACAGAGTTGGAGGGGGTCTGACTGACTGGCTGGAGACAGACAGAGTTGGAGGGGGTCTGACTGACTGGCTGGAGACAGAGTTGGAGGGTGCCTGACTGACTGGCTAGAGACAGAGTTGGAGGGTGCCTGGCTGACTGGCTGGATACAGAGTTGGATGGGTTCTGACTGACTGGCTGGAGACAGACAGAGTTGGATGGGGTCTGACTGACTGGCTGGAGACAGAGCTGGAGGGGGCCCTACTGACTTGCTGGAGACATAATTGGAAGGGGCCTGACTGACTGACTGGAGACAGAGTTTGAGGGTGCCTGACTGACTGGCTGGAGACAGATTTGGAGGGTGCCTGACTGAGTGGCTGGAGACAGGGTTGGAGTGGGCCCTACTGACTTGCTGGAGACAGAATTGGAAGGGGCCTGACTGACTGGCTGGAGACAGAATTGGAAGGGGCCTGACTGGAGACAGAGTTTGAGGGTGCCTGACTGACTGGCTGGATACAGAGTTGGAGGGGGTCTGACTGACAAGCTGGAGACAGACAGAGTTGGAGGGGGTCTGACTGACTGGCTGGAGACAGACAGAGTGGGAGGGGGTCTGACTGACTGGCTGGAGGCAGAGTTTGAGGGTGCCTGACTTACTGGCTGGATACAGAGTTGGAGGGGGTCTGACTGACTGGCTGGAGACAGACAGAGTTGGAGGGGGTCTGACTGACTGGCTGGAGACAGAGTTGGAGGGTGCCTGACTGACTGGCTAGAGGCAGAGTTGGAGGGTGCATGTCTGACTGGCTGGATACAGAGTTGGAGGGGTTCTGACTGACTGGCTGGAGACAGACAGAGTTGGATGGGGTCTGACTGACGGGCTGGAGACAGAGCTGGAGGGGGCCCTACTGACTTGCTGAAGACAGAATTGGAAGGGGCCTGACTGACTGACTGGAGACAGAGTTGGAGGGTGTCTGACTGACTGGCTGGAGATATAGTTGGAGGGTGCCTGCCTGACTGGCTGGAGACAGAGTTGGAGGGTGCCTGACTGACTGGCTGGAGACAGATTTGGAGGGGGCCTGACTAACTGGAGACAGAGTTTTAGCGAGGCTGACTGACTGGCTGTAGACAGAGTTGGAGGGGACCTGACTAACTGGCCGAAGACAGAGTTGGAGGGGGCCTGACTGACTGGCTGGAGAAAGAGTTTGAGGGTGCCTGACTGACTGGCTGGAGACAGTATTGGAGGGCGTCCAACTGACTTGCTGGAGACAGGGTTTGAGGGTGCCTGACTGACTGGCTGGAAACAGAGTTGGAGGATGCCTGACTCACTGGCTGGAGACAGAGTTGGAGGGGGCCTGACTGACTGGAGACAGAGTTGTAGGGGGCTGACTGGCTGGCTGTAGACAGAGTTGGAAGGGGCCCGACTGACTGGCTGGAGACAGAGTTGGAGGGTTCCTGACTGACTGGCTGGAGAAAGAGTTTGAGGGTGCCTGACTGACTGGCTGGAGACAGGATTGGAGGGAGCCCGACTGACTTGCTGGAGACAGGGTTTGAGGGTGCCTGACTGACTGGCTGGAGACAGAGTTAGGGGGTGCCTGGCTGAGTGGCTGGAGACTGAATTGGAGGGAGCCTGGCTGATTGGCTGGAGACAGAGTTGGAGGGTGCCTGAATGACTGGCTGGAGACAGAGTTGGAGGGGGCCCTATTGACTTGCTGGAGACAGAATTGGAATGGGCCTGACTGACTGACTGGAGACAGAGTTGGAGGGTGCCTGGCTGACTGGCTGGATACAGAGTTAGAGGGTGCCTGGCTGACTGGCTGGATACAGAGTTGGAGGGGTTCTGACTGACTGGCTGGAGACAGAGCTGGAGGGGGCCCTACTGACTTGCTGGAGACAGAATTGGAAGGGGCCTGACTGACTGACTGGAGACAGAGTTTGAGGATGTCTGACTGACTGACTGGATACAGAGTTGGAGGGGGTCTGACTGACTGGCTGGAGACAGACAGAGTTGGAGGGGGTCTGACTGACTGGCTGGAGACAGAGTTGGAGGGTGCCTGACTGACTGGCTGGAGACAGAGTTGGAGGGTGCCTGACTGACTGGCTGGAGACAGGGTTGGAGGGGCCCCTACTGACTTGCTGGAGACAGACAGAGTTGGAGGGGGTCTGACTGACTGGCTGGAGACAGAGTTGGAGGGTGCCTGACTGACTGACTGGAGACAGAGTTTGAGGGTTCTTGACTGACTGGCTGGATACAGAGTTGGAGGGGGTCTGACTGACTGGCTGGAGACAGACAGAGTTGGAGGGGTCTGACTGACTGGCTGGAGACAGAGTTGGAGGGTGCCTGACTGACTGACTGACTGACTGGAGACAGAGTTTGAGGGTGCCTGACTGACTGGCTGGATACAGAGTTGGAGGGGGTCTGACTGACAAGCTGGAGACAGACAGAGTTGGAGGGGGTCTGACTGACTGGCTGGAGACAGACAGAGTGGGAAGGGGTCTGACTGACTGGCTGGAGGCAGAGTTTGAGGGTGCCTGACTTACTGGCTGGATACAGAGTTGGAGGGGGTCTGACTGACTGGCTGGAGACAGACAGAGTTGGAGGGGGTCTGACTGACTGGCTGGAGACAGAGTTGGAGGGTGCCTGACTGACTGGCTAGAGACAGAGTTGGAGGGTGCCTGGGTGACTGGCTGGATACAGAGTTGGAGGGGTTCTGACTGACTGGCTGGAGACAGACAGAGTTGGATGGGGTCTGACTGACTGGCTGGAGACAGAGCTGGAGGGGGCCCTACTGACTTGCTGGAGACATAATTGGAAGGGGCCTGACTGACTGACTGGAGACAGAGTTTGAGGGTGCCTGACTGACTGGCTGGAGACAGAGTTGGAGGGTGCCTGACTGACTGGCTGGAGACAGGGTTGGAGTCGGCCCTACTGACTTGCTGGAGACAGAATTGGAAGGGGCCTGACTGACTGGCTTGAGACAGAATTGGAAGCGGCCTGACTGGAGACAGAGTTTGAGGGTGCCTGACTGACTGGCTGGATACATAGTTGGAGGGGGTCTGACTGACAAGCTGGAGACAGACAGAGTTGGAGGGGGTCTGACTGACTGGCTGGAGACAGACAGAGTGGGAAGGGGTCTGACTGACTGGCTGGAGGCAGAGTTTGAGGGTGCCTGACTTACTGGCTGGATACAGAGTTGGAGGGGGTCTGACTGACTGGCTGGAGACAGACAGAGTTGGAGGGGGTCTGACTGACTGGCTGGAGACAGAGTTGGAGGGTGCCTGACTGACTGGCTAGAGGCAGAGTTGGAGGGTGCATGTCTGACTGGCTGGATACAGAGTTGGAGGGGTTCTGACTGACTGGCTGGAGACAGACAGAGTTGGATGGGGTCTGACTGACTGGCTGGAGACAGAGCTGGAGGGGGCCCTACTGACTTGCTAAAGACAGAATTGGAAGGGGCCTGACTGACTGACTGGAGACAGAGTTGGAGGGTGTCTGACTGACTGGCTGGAGACATAGTTGGAGGGTGCCTGCCTGACTGGCTGGAGACAGAGTTGGAGGGTGCCTGACTGACTGGCTGGAGACAGAGTTGGAGGGGGCCTGACTAACTGGAGACAGAGTTTTAGGGGGGCTGACTGACTGGCTGTAGACAGAGTTGGAGGGGACCTGACTAACTGGCCGAAGACAGAGTTGGAGGGGGCCTGACTGACTGGCTGGAGAAAGAGTTTGAGGGTGCCTGACTGACTGGCTGGAGACAGTATTGGAGGGCGTCCAAATGACTTGCTGGAGACAGGGTTTGAGGGTGCCTGACTGACTGGCTGGAAACAGAGTTGGAGGATGCCTGACTCACTGGCTGGAGACAGAGTTGGAGGGGGCCTGACTGACTGGAGACAGAGTTGTAGGGGGCTGACTGGCTGGCTGTAGACAGAGTTGGAAGGGGCCTGACTGACTGGCTGGAGACAGAGTTGGAGGGTTCCTGACTGACTGGCTGGAGAAAGAGTTTGAGGGTGCCTGACTGACTGGCTGGAGAAAGGATTGGAGGGAGCCCGACTGACTTGCTGGAGACAGGGTTTGAGGGTGCCTGACTGACTGGCTGGAGACAGAGTTAGGGGGTGCCTGGCTGAGTGGCTGGAGACTGAATTGGAGGGAGCCTGGCTGATTGGCTGGAGACAGAGTTGGAGGGTGCCTGACTGACTGGCTGGAGACAGAGTTGGACAAGCCTGGCTCACTGGCTGGAGACAGAGTTGTAGGGGGCCTGACTGACTGGCCCGAGACAGAGTTGGAGGGTGCCTGACTGACTGGCTGGATACAGAGTTGGAGGGGGTCTGAATGACTGGCTGGAGACAGTATTGGAAGTAGCCCGACTGACTTGCTGGAGACAGGGTATGAGGATGCCTAACTGACTGGCTGGAGACAGAGTTGGAAGGGGCCTGATTGACTGGCTGGAGACAGAGTTGGAGGGAGCCTGGCTGACTGGCTGGATACTGAATTGGAGGGGCCCTGACTGACTGGAGACAGAGTTGGAGGGTGCCTGACTGACTGGATGGAGACAGAGTTGGAGAGAGCCTGACTGACTGGCTGGAGACAGAGTTGGAGGGTGCCTGGCTGATTGCCTGGAGACAGAGTTGGTGGGTGACTGGCTGACTGGCTGGAGACTGAATTGGACAGGGCCTAACCGACTGGAGACAGAGTTGGAGGGTGCTTGGTTGATTGCCTGGAGACAGAGTTGGATGGGGCCTGACTGACTGGTCCGAGACAGAGTTGGAGGGTGCCTGACTAACTGGCTAGAGACAGAGTTGGAGGCGGCCTGGCTGACTGGCTGGAGACAGAGTTGGAGGGGGGGCTAAGTGACTGGCCTGAGACAGAGTTGGAGGTTGCCTGACTAACTGGCTAAATACAGAATTGGACGGTGTCTGACTGACTGGCTGGAGACAGAGTTGGTGGGTGACTGGCTGACTGGCTGGAGACTGAATTGGACAGGGCCTGACCGACTGGAGACAGAGTTGGAGGGTGCTTGGCTGATTGCCTGGAGACAGAGTTGGAGGGGGCCTGACTGACTGGTCCGAGACAGAGTTGGAGGGTGCCTGACTGACTGGCTGGATCCAGAGTTGGCGGGGTCTGACTGACTGGCTGGAGACGGATTGGAGGGAGCCTGACTGACTGGCTGGAGACAGGGTTTGAGGGTGCCTGACTGACTGGCTGGAGACAGATTTGGAAGGGGCCCGATTGACTGGCTGGAGACAGAGTTGGAGGGTGCCTGGCTGACTGGCTGAAGACTGAATTGGAGGGGGCCTGACTGACTTGAGACAGAGTTGGAGGGTGTCTGACTGACTGGATGGAGACAGAGTTGGAGAGAGCCTGACTGACTGGCTGGTGACAGAGTTGGAGGTTGCCTGGCTGATTGCCTGGGGACAGAGTTGGAGGGTGCCTGACTAACTGGCTGGAGACAGAGTTGGAGGCGGCCTGGCTGATTGGCTGGAGGCAGAGTTGGAGGAGGGCTGACTGACTGGCCCGAGACAGAGTTGGAGGTTGCCTGACTAACTGGCTAAATACAGAATTGCAGGGGGTTTGACTGAATGGCTGGAGACAGAGTTAGTGGGTGCCTGACTGACTGGCTGCAGACAGCGATTGAGGGGGCCTGACTGACTGGCTGGAGACAGGGTTGGAGGGGGCCCGACTGACTTGCTGGAGACAGAATTGGAAGGGGCCTGACTGACTGGCTGGAGACAGAGCTGGAGGGGGCCCTACTGACTTGCTGGAGACATAATTGGAAGGGGCCTGACTGACTGACTGGAGACAGAGTTTGAGGGTGCCTGACTGACTGGCTGGAGACAGAGTTGGAGGGGACCTAACTAACTGGCCGGAGACAGAGTTGGAGGGGGCCTGACTGACTTGCTGGAGAAAGAGTTTGAGGGTGCCTGACTGACTGGCTGGAGACAGTATTGGAGGGCGTCCAACTGACTTGCTGGAGACAGGGTTTGAGGGTGCCTGACTGACTGGCTGGAAACAGAGTTGGAGGGTGCTGACTGACTTGCTGGATACAGAGTTGGAGGGGGTCTGACTGACTGGCTGGAGACAGAGTTGGAGGGTGCCTGACTGACTGGCTAGAGACAGAGTTGGAGGGTGCCTGGCTGACTGGCTGGATACAGAGTTGGAGGGGTTCTGACTGACTGGCTGGAGACAGACAGAGTTGTATGGGGTCTGACTGACTGGCTGGAGACAGAGCTGGAGGGGGCCCTACTGACTTGCTGGAGACAGAATTGGAAGCGGCCTGACTGACTGACTGACTGGAGACAGAGTCTGAGGGTGCCGGACTGACTGGCTGGAGACAGAGTTGGAGGGTGCCTGACTGACTGGCTGGAGACAGGGTTGGAGGGGGCCCTACTGACTTGCTGGAGACAGAATTGGAAGGGGCCTGACTGACTGGCTGGAGACATAGTTGGAGGGTGCCTGCCTGACTGGCTGGAGACAGAGTTGGAGGGTGCCTGACTGACTGGCTGGAGACAGAGTTGGAGGGGGCCTGACTAACTGGAGACAGAGTTTCAGGGGGGCTGACTTACTGGCTGTAGACAGAGTTGGAGGGGACCTAACTAACTGGCCGGAGACAGAGTTGGAGGGGGCCTGACTGACTTGCTGGAGAAAGAGTTTGAGGGTGCCTGACTGACTGGCTGGAGACAGTATTGGAGGGCGTCCAACTGACTTGCTGGAGACAGGGTTTGAGGGTGCCTGACTGACTGGCTGGAAACAGAGTTGGAGGGTGCTGACTGACTTGCTGGATACAGAGTTGGAGGGGGCCTGACTGACTGGCCGGACACAGAGTTGGAGGGTTCCTGACTTACTGGCTGGAGAAAGAGTTTGAGGGTGCCTGACTGACTGGCTGGAGACAGGATTGGTGGGAGCCCGACTGACTTGCTGGAGACAGGGTTTGAGGGTGCCTGACTGACAGGCGGGAGACAAAGTTGGAGGGTGCCTGGCTGATTGCCTGGGGGCAGAGTTGGAGGGGGCCTGACTGACTGGAGACAGAGTTGGAGGGTGCCTGACTGACTGGCTGGAGACAGGGTTGGAGAGAGCCTGACTGACTGGCGTGAGACAGAGTTGGAGGGTGCCTGGCTGATTGCCTGGGGGAAGAGTTGGAGGGTGCCTGACTAACTGGCTGGAGAAGGAGTTGGAGGGGGCTGGCTGACTGGCTGGAGACAGGGTTGGAGGGGCCCCTACTGACTTGCTGGAGACAGAATTGGAATGGGCCTGACTGACTGATTGGAGACAGAGTTGGAGGGTGCCTGGCTGACTGGCTGGATACAGAGTTGGAGGGTGCCTGGCTCACTGGCTGGATACAGAGTTGGAGGGGTTCTGACTGACTGGCTGGAGACAGAGCTGGAGGGGGTCTGACTGAAAGGCTGGAGACAGAGTTGGTGGGTGACTGGCTGACTGGCTGGAGACTGAATTGGACAGGGCCTGACTGATTGGAGACAGAGTTGAAGGGTGCCTGGCTGATTGCCTGGAGACAGAGTTGGAGGGTGCCTGACTGACTGGCTGCAGACAGAGTTTGAGGGGGCCTGACTGACTGGCCAGAGACAGAGTTGGAGGGCGCCTGACTGACTTGCTGGATACAGAGTTGGAGGGGGTCTGACTGACAGGATGGAGACAGAGTTGGAGGGGCCTGATTGACTGGCTGGAGACAGAGTTGGAGGGTGCCTGAATGACTGGCTGGAAACAGAGTTGGAGGGTGCCTGACTGACTGGCTGGAGACAGGGTTGGAGGGGGCCCTATTGACTTGCTGGAGACAGAATTGGAATGGGCCTGACTGACTGATTGGAGACAGAGTTGGAGGGTGCCTGGCTGACTGGCTGGATACAGAGTTGGAGGGTGCCTGGCTCACTGGCTGGATACAGAGTTGGAGGGGTTCTGACTGACTGGCTGGAGACAGAGCTGGAGGGGGCCCTACTGACTTGCTGGAGACAGAATTGGAAGGGGCCTGACTGACTGACTGGAGACAGAGTTTGAGGGTGCCTGACTGACTGGCTGGATACAGAGTTGGAGGGGGTCTGACTGACTGGCTGGAGACAGACAGAGTTGGAGGGGGTCTGACTGACTGGCTGGAGACAGGGTTGGAGGGGCCCCTACTGACTTGCTGAGACAGAATTGGAAGGGGCCTGACTGACTGACTGGAGACAGAGTTTGAGGGTGCCTGACTGACTGGCTGGATACAGAGTTGGAGGGGGTCTGACTGACAAGCTGGAGGCAGAGTTGGAGGGGGGCTGACTGACTGGCCCGAGACAGAGTTGGAGGTTGCCTGACTAACTGGCTAAATACAGAATTAGAGGGGGTCTGCCTGACTGGCTGCTGACAGAGTTGGTGGGTGACTGGCTGATTGCCTGGAGACAGAGTTGGAGGGTGCCTGACTGACTGGCTGCAGACAGAGTTTGAGGGGGCCTGACTGACTGGCCAGAGACAGAGATGGAGGGCGCCTGACTGACTTGCTGGATACAGAGTTGGAGGGGGTCTGACTGACAGGATGGAGACAGAGTTGGAGGGGCCTGATTAACTGGCTGGAGACAGAGTTGGAGGGTGCCTGAATGACTGGCTGGAAACAGAGTTGGAGGGTGCCTGACTGACTGGCTGGAGACAGGGTTGGAGGGGGCCCTATTGACTTGCTGGAGACAGAATTGGAATGGGCCTGACTGACTGATTGGAGACAGAGTTGGAGGGTGCCTGGCTGACTGGCTGGATACAGAGTTGGAGGGTGCCTGGCTAACTGGCTGGATACAGAGTTGGAGGGGTTCTGACTGACTGGCTGGAGACAGAGCTGGAGGGGGCCCTACTGACTTGCTGGAGACAGAATTGGAAGGGGCCTGACTGACTGACTGGAGACAGAGTTTGAGGGTGCGTGACTAACTGGCTGGATACAGAGTTGGAGGGGGTCTGACTGACTGGCTGGAGACAGACAGAGTTGGAGGGGGTCTGACTGACTGGCTGGAGACAGGGTTGGAGGGGCCCCTACTGACTTGCTGAGACAGAATTGGAAGGGGCCTGACTGACTGACTGGAGACAGAGTTTGAGGGTGCCTGACTGACTGGCTGGATACAGAGTGGGAGGGGGTCTGACTGACAAGCTGGAGACAGACAGAGTTGGAGGGGGTCTGACTGACTGGCTGGAGACAGACAGAGTGTGAGGGGGTCTGACTGACTGGCTGGAGGCAGAGTTTGAGGGTGCCTGACTTACTGGCTGGATACAGAGTTGGAGGGGGTCTGACTGACTGGCTTGAGACAGACAGAGTTGGAGGGGGTCTGACTGACTGGCTGGAGACAGAGTTGGAGGGTGCCTGACTGACTGGCTAGAGACAGAGTTGGAGGGTGCCTGGCTGACTGGCTGGATACAGAGTTGGAGGGGTACTGACTGACTGGCTGGAGACAGACAGAGTTGGATGGGGTCTGACTGACTGGCTGGAGACAGAGCTGGAGGGGGCCCTACTGACTTGCTGGAGACAGAATTGGAAGTGGCCTGACTGACTGACTGACTGGAGACAGAGTCTGAGGGTGCCGGACTGACTGGCTGGAGACAGAGTTGGAGGGTGCCTGACTGACTGGCTGGAGACAGGGTTGGAGGGGGCCCTACTGACTTGCTGGAGACAGAATTGGAAGGGGCCTGACTGACTGGCTGGAGACAGAGTTGGAGGGTGTCTGACTGACTGGCTGGAGACATAGATGGAGGATGCCTGCCTGACTGGCTGGAGACAGAGTTGGAGGGTGCCTGACTGACTGGCTGGAGACAGAGTTGGAGGGGGCCTGACTAACTGGAGACAGAGTTTCAGGGGGGCTGACTTACTGGCTGTAGACAGAGTTGGAGGGGACCTAACTAACTGTCCGGAGACCGAGTTGGAGGGGGCCTGACTGACTTGCTGGAGAAAGAGTTTGAGGGTGCCTGACTGACTGGCTGGAGACAGTATTGGAGGGCGTCCAACTGACTTGCTGGAGACAGGGTTTGAGGGTGCCTGACTGACTGGCTGGAAACAGAGTTGGAGGGTGCTGACTGACTTGCTGGATACAGAGTTGGAGGGGGTCTGACTGACAGGATGGAGACAGAGTTGGAGGGGCCTGATTGACTGGCTGGAGACAGAGTTGGAGGGTGCCTGAATGACTGGCTGGAAACAGAGTTTGAGGGTGCCTGACTGACTGGCTGGAGACAGGGTTGGAGGGGGCCCTATTGACTTGCTGGAGACAGAATTGGAATGGGCCTGACTGACTGACTGGAGACAGAGTTGGAGGGTGCCTGGCTGACTGGCTGGATACAGAGTTGGAGGGTGCCTGGCTGACTGGCTGGATACAGAGTTGGAGGGGTTCTGACTGACTGGCTGGAGACAGAGCTGGAGGGGGCCCTACTGACTTGCTGGAGACAGAATTGGAAGGGGCCTGACTGACTGACTGGAGACAGAGTTTGAGGGTGCCTGACTGACTAGCTGGATACAGAGTTGGAGGGGGTCTGACTGACTGGCTGGAGACAGACAGTGTTGGAGGGGGTTTGACTGACTGGCTGGAGACAGAGTTGGACGGTGCCTGACTGACTGGCTGGAGACAGAGTTGGAGGGTGCCTGACTGATTGGCTGGAGACAGGGTTGGAGGGGCCCCTACTGACTTGCTGGAGACAGAATTGGAAGGGGCCTGACTGACTGACTGACTGGACACAGAGTTTGAGGGTGCCTGACTGACTGGCTGGATACAGAGTTGGAGGGGGTCTGACTGACAAGCTGGAGACATACAGAGTTGGAGGGGGTCTGAATGACTGGCTGGAGACAGACAGAGTGGGAGGGGGTCTGACTGACTGGCTGGAGGCAGAGTTTGAGGGTGCCTGACTTACTGGCTGGATACAGAGTTGGAGGGGGTCTGACTGACTGGCTGGAGACAGACAGAGTTGGAGGGTGCCTGACTGACTGGCTAGAGACAGAGTTGGAGGGTGCCTGGCTGACTGGCTGGATACAGAGTTGGAGGGGGTCTGACTGACTGGCTGGAGGCAGAGTTTGAGGGTGCCTGGCTTACTGGCTGGATACAGAGTTGGAGGGGGTCTGACTGACTGGCTGGAGACAGACAGAGTTGGAGGGTGCCTGACTGACTGGCTAGAGACAGAGCTGGAGGGGGCCCTACTGACTTGCTGGAGACAGAATTGGAAGGGGCCTGACTGACTGACTGACTGGAGACAGAGTTTGAGGGTACCTGACTGACTGGCTGGAGACAGAGTTGGAGGGTGCCTGACTGACTGGCTGGAGACAGGGTTGGAGGGGGCCCTACTGACTTGCTGGAGACAGAGTTGGAGGGTGTCTGACTGACTGGCTGTAGACATAGTTGGAGGGTGCCTGCCTGACTGGCTGGAGACAGAGTTGGAGGGTGCCTGACTGACTGGCTGGAGACAGAGTTGGAGGGGGCCTGACTAACTGGAGACAGAGTTTTAGGGGGGCTGACTGACTGGCTGTAGACAGAGTTGGAGGGGACCTGACTAACTGGCCGGAGACAGAGTTGGAGGGGGCCTGACTGACTGGCTGGAGAAAGAGTTTGAGGGTGCCTGACTGACTGGCTGGAGACAGTATTGGAGGGCGTCCAACTGACTTGCTGGAGACAGGGTTTGAGGGTGCCTGACTGACTGGCTGGAAACAGAGTTGGAGGGTGCCTGACTCACTGGCTGGAGACAGAGTTGGAGGGGGCCTGACTGACTGGAGACAGAGTTGTAGGGGGCTGACTGGCTGGCTGTAGACAGAGTTGGAAGGGGCCTGACTGACTGGCTGGAGACAGAGTTGGAGGGTTCCTGACTAACTGGCTGGAGAAAGAGTTTGGGGGTGCCTGGCTGAGTGGCTGGAGACTGAATTGGAGGGAGCCTGGCTCATTGGCTGGAGACAGAGTTGGAGGGTGCCTGACTGACTGGCTGGAGACAGAGTTGGACGAGCCTGGCTCACTGGCTGGAGACAGAGTTGTAGGGGGCCTGACTGACTGGCCCGAGACAGAGTTGGAGGGTGCCTGACTGACTGGCTGGATACAGAGTTGGAGGGGGTCTGAATGACTGGCTGGAGACAGTATTGGAGGGAGCCCGACTGATTTGCTGGAGACAGGGTATGAGGATGCCTAACTGACTGGCTGGAGACAGAGTTGGAAGGGGCCTGATTGACTGGCTGGAACCAGAGTTGGAGGGTGCCTGACTGACTGGATGGAGACAGAGTTGGAGAGAGCCTGACTGACTGGCTGGAGACAGAGTTGGAGGGTGCCTGGCTGATTGCCTGGGGACAGAGTTGGAGGGTGCCTGACTAACTGGCTAGAGACAGAGTTGGAGGCGGCCTGGCTGACTGGCTGGAGACAGAGTTGGAGGGGGGGCTAAATGACTGGCATGAGAGAGAGTTGGAGGTTGCCTGACTAACTGGCTAAATACAGAATTGAACGGTGTCTGACTGACTGGCTGGAGACAGAGTTGGTGGGTGACTGGCTGACTGGCTGGAGACTGAATTGGACAGGGCCTGACCGACTGGAGACAGAGTTGGAGGGTGCTTGGCTGATTGCCTGGAGACAGAGTTGGAGGGGGCCTGACTGACTGGTCCGAGACAGAGTTGGAGGGTGCCTGACTGACTGGCTGGATCCAGAGTTGGCGGGGTCTGACTGACTGGCTGGAGACGGATTGGAGGGAGCCTGACTGACTGGCTGGAGACAGGGTTTGAGGGTGCCTGACTGACAGCTGGAGACAGAGTTGGAAGGGGCCCGATTGACTGGCTGGAGACAGAGTTGGAGGGTGCCTGACTGACTGGCTGGAGACAGAGTTGGAGGGGGCCTGACTAACTGGAGACAGAGTTTTAGGGGGGCTGACTGACTGGCTGTAGACAGAGTTGGAGGGGACCTGACTAACTGGCCGGAGACAGAGTTGGAGGGGGCCTGACTGACTGGCTGGAGAAAGAGTTTGAGGGTGCCTGACTGACTGGCTGGAGACAGTATTGGAGGGCGTCCAACTGACTTGCTGGAGACAGGGTTTGAGGGTGCCTGACTGACTGGCTGGAAACAGAGTTGGAGGGTGCCTGACTCACTGGCTGGAGACAGAGTTGGAGGGGGCCTGACTGACTGGAGACAGAGTTGTAGGGGGCTGAGTGGCTGGCTGTAGACAGAGTTGGAAGGGGCCTGACTGACTGGCCGGAGACAGAGTTGGAGGGTTCCTGACTGACTGGCTGGAGAAAGAGTTTGGGGGTGCCTGGCTGAGTGGCTGGAGACTGAATTGGAGGGAGCCTGGCTGATTGGCTGGAGACAGAGTTGGAGGGTGCCTGACTGACTGGCTGGAGACAGAGTTGGACGAGCCTGGCTCACTGGCTGGAGACAGAGTTGTAGGGGGCCTGACTGACTGGCCCGAGACAGAGTTGGAGGGTGCCTGACTGACTGGCTGGATACAGAGTTGGAGGGGGTCTGAATGACTGGCTGGAGACAGTATTGGAGGGAGCCCGACTGATTTGCTGGAGACAGGGTATGAGGATGCCTAACTGACTGGCTGGAGACAGAGTTGGAAGGAGCCTGATTGACTGGCTGGAACCAGAGTTGGAGGGTGCCTGACTGACTGGATGGAGACAGAGTTGGAGAGAGCCTGACTGACTGGCTGGAGACAGAGTTGGAGGGTGCCTGGCTGATTGCCTGGGGACAGAGTTGGTGGGTGCCTGACTAACTGGCTAGAGACAGAGTTGGAGGCGGCCTGGCTGACTGGCTGGAGACAGAGTTGGAGGGGGGGCTAAATGACTGGCATGAGAGAGAGTTGGAGGTTGCCTGACTAACTGGCTAAATACAGAATTGAACGGTGTCTGACTGACTGGCTGGAGACAGAGTTGGTGGGTGACTGGCTGACTGGCTGGAGACTGAATTGGACAGGGCCTGACCGACTGGAGACAGAGTTGGAGGGTGCTTGGCTGATTGCCTGGAGACAGAGTTGGAGGGGGCCTGACTGACTGGTCCGAGACAGAGTTGGAGGGTGCCTGACTGACTGGCTGGATCCAGAGTTGGCGGGGTCTGACTGACTGGCTGGAGACGGATTGGAGGGAGCCTGACTGACTGCCTGGAGACAGGGTTTGAGGGTGCCTGACTGACAGCTGGAGACAGAGTTGGAAGGGGCCCGATTGACTGGCTGGAGACAGAGTTGGAGGGTGCCTGGCTGACTGGCTGAAGACTGAATTGGAGGGGGCCTGACTGACTTGAGACAGAGTTGGAGGGTGTCTGACTGACTGGATGGAGACAGAGTTGGAGAGAGCCTGACTGACTGGCTGGTGACAGAGTTGGAGGCTGCCTGGCTGATTGCCTGGAGACAGAGTTGGAGGGGGCCTGACTGACTGGTCCGAGACAGAGTTGGAGGGTGCCTGACTGACTGGCTGGATCCAGAGTTGGCGGGGTCTGACTGACTGGCTGGAGACGGATTGGAGGGAGCCTGACTGACTGGCTGGAGACAGGGTTTGAGGGTGCCTGACTGACTGGCTGGAGACAGAGTTGGAAGGGGCCCGATTGACTGGCTGGAGACAGAGTTGGAGGGTGCCTGGCTGACTGGCTGAAGACTGAATTGGAGGGGGTTTGACTGAATGGCTGGAGACAGAGTTAGTGGGTGACTGGCTGACTGGCTGGAGACTTAATTGAACGGGGCCTGACTGACTGGAGACAGAGTTGGAGGGTGCCTGGCTGATTGCCTGGAGACAGAGTTGGAGGGTGCCTGACTGACTGGCTGCAGACAACGTTTGAGGGGGCCTGACTGACTGGCCAGAGACAGAGTTGGAGGGTGCCTGACTGACTGCCTGGATACAGAGTTGGAGGGGGTCTGACTGACTGGATAGAGACAGAGTTGGAGGGGCCTGATTGACTGGCTGGAGACAGGGTTGGAGGGTGCTTGACTGACTGGCTGGAGACAGAGTTGGAGGGTGCCTGACTTACTGGCTGGAGACAGGGTTGGGGGGGGCCCGACTGACTTGCTGGAGACAGAATTGGAAGTGGCCTGACTGACTGGCTGGAGACACAGTTTGAGGGTGCCTGACTGAGTGGCTGGAGACAGGGTTGGAGGGGCCCGACTGACTAGCTGGAGACAGAGTTGGAGGGTGCCTGACTGACTGGCTGGATAGAGAGTTGGAGGGCTCATGACTGACTGGCTGGAGACAGGGTTGGAGGGGGCCTGACTGACTTGTTGGAGACAGAGTTGGAAGGGGCCTGACTGACTGGCTGGAGACAGAGTTGGAGGGTGTCTGACTGACTGGCTGGAGACATAGTTGGAGGGTGCCTGCCTGACTGGCTGGAGACAGAGTTGGAGGGGGTCTGACTGACTGGCTGGAGACAGAGTTGGAGGGGGCCTGACTGACTGGAGACAGAGTTGTAGGGGACTGACTGGCTGGCTGTAGACAGAGATGGAGGGGGCCTGACTGACTGGCCGGAGACAGAGTTGGAGGGTTCCTGACTGACTGGCTGGAGAAAGAGTTTGAGGGTGCCTGACTGACTGGCGGGAGACAGAGTTGGAGGGTGCCTGGCTGATTGCCTGGGGGCAGAATTGGAGGGGGCCTGACTGACTGGAGACAGAGTTGGAGGGTGCCTGACTAACTGGCTGGAGACAGGGTTGGAGAGAGCCTGACTGACTGGCGGGAGACAGAGTTGGTGGGTGACTGGCTGACTGGCTGGAGACTGAATTGGCAGGGCCTGACTGATTGGAGACAGAGTTGGAGGGTGCCTGGCGGATTGCCTGGAGACAGAGTTGGAGGGTGCCTGACTGACTGGCTGCAGACAGAGTTTGAGGGGGCCTGACTGACTGGCCAGAGACAGAGTTGGAGGGCGCCTGACTGACTTGCTGGATACAGAGTTGGAGGAGGTCTGACTGACAGGATGGAGACAGAGTTGGAGGGGCCTGATTGACTGGCTGGAGACAGAGTTGGAGGGTGCCTGAATGACTGGCTGGAAACAGAGTTGGAGGGTGCCTGACTGACTGGCTGGAGACAGGGTTGGAGGGGGCCCTATTGACTTGCTGGAGACAGAATTGGAATGGGCCTGACTGACTGACTGGAGACAGAGTTGGAGGGTGCCTGGCTGACTGGCTGGATACAGAGTTGGAGGGTGCCTGGCTGACTGGCTGGATACAGAGTTGGAGGGGTTCTGACTGACTGGCTGGAGACAGAGCTGGAGCGGGCCCTACTGACTTGCTGGAGACAGAATTGGAAGGGGCCTGACTGACTGACTGGAGACAGAGTTTGAGGGTGCCTGACTGACTGGCTGGATACAGAGTTGGAGGGGGTCTGACTGACTGGCTGGAGACAGACAGAGTTGGAGGGGGTCTGACTGACTGGCTGGAGACAGAGTTGGAGGGTGCCTGACTGACTGGCTGGAGACAGAGTTGGGGGGTGCCTGACTGACTGGCTGGAGACAGGGTTGGAGGGGCCCCTACTGACTTGCTGGAGACAGACAGAGTTGGAGGGGGTCTGACTGACTGGCTGGAGACAGACAGAGTTGGATGGGGTCTGACTGACTGGCTGGAGACAGAGTTGGAGGGTGCCTGACTGACTGGCTGGAGACAGAGTTGGAGGGTGCCTGACTGACTGGCTGGAGACAGGGTTGGAGGGGCCCCTACTGACTTGCTGGAGACAGAGTTGGAGGGTGCCTGACTGACTGACTGGAGACAGAGTTTGAGGGTTCTTGACTGACTGGCTGGATACAGAGTTGGAGGGGGTCTGACTGACTGGCTGGAGACAGACAGAGTTGGAGGGGGTCTGACTGACTGGCTGGAGACAGAGTTGGAGGGTGCCGACTGACTGACTGACTGGAGACAGAGTTTGAGGGTGCCTGACTGACTGGCTGGATACAGAGTTGGAGGGGGTCTGACTGACAAGCTGGAGACAGACAGAGTTGGAGGGGGTCTGACTGACTGGCTGGAGACAGACAGAGTGGGAGGGGGTCTGACTGACTGGCTGGAGGCAGAGTTTGAGGGTGCCTGACTTACTGGCTGGATACAGAGTTGGAGGGGGTCTGACTGACTGGCTGGAGACAGACAGAGTTGGAGGGGGTCTGACTGACTGGCTGGAGACAGAGTTGGAGGGTGCCTGACTGACTGGCTAGAGACAGAGTTGGAGGGTGCCTGGCTGACTGGCTGGATACAGAGTTGGATGGGTTCTGACTGACTGGCTGGAGACAGACAGAGTTGGATGGGGTCTGACTGACTGGCTGGAGACAGAGCTGGAGGGGGCCCTACTGACTTGCTGGAGACATAATTGGAAGGGGCCTGACTGACTGACTGGAGACAGAGTTTGAGGGTGCCTGACTGACTGGCTGGAGACAGATTTGGAGGGTGCCTGACTGAGTGGCTGGAGACAGGGTTGGAGTGGGCCCTACTGACTTGCTGGAGACAGAATTGGAAGGGGCCTGACTGACTGGCTGGAGACAGAATTGGAAGGGGCCTGACTGGAGACAGAGTTTGAGGGTGCCTGACTGACTGGCTGGATACAGAGTTGGAGGGGGTCTGACTGACAAGCTGGAGACAGACAGAGTTGGAGGGGGTCTGACTGACTGGCTGGAGACAGACAGAGTGGGAGGGGGTCTGACTGACTGGCTGGAGGCAGAGTTTGAGGGTGTCTGACTTACTGGCTGGATACAGAGTTGGAGGGGGTCTGACTGACTGGCTGGAGACAGACAGAGTTGGAGGGGGTCTGACTGACTGGCTGGAGACAGAGTTGGAGGGTGCCTGACTGACTGGCTAGAGGCAGAGTTGGAGGGTGCATGTCTGACTGGCTGGATACAGAGTTGGAGGGGTTCTGACTGACTGGCTGGAGACAGACAGAGTTGGATGGGGTCTGACTGACGGGCTGGAGACAGAGCTGGAGGGGGCCCTACTGACTTGCTGAAGACAGAATTGGAAGGGGCCTGACTGACTGACTGGAGACAGAGTTGGAGGGTGTCTGACTGACTGGCTGGAGATATAGTTGGAGGGTGCCTGCCTGACTGGCTGGAGACAGAGTTGGAGGGTGCCTGACTGACTGGCTGGAGACAGATTTGGAGGGGGCCTGACTAACTGGAGACAGAGTTTTAGCGAGGCTGACTGACTGGCTGTAGACAGAGTTGGAGGGGACCTGACTAACTGGCCGAAGACAGAGTTGGAGGGGGCCTGACTGACTGGCTGGAGAAAGAGTTTGAGGGTGCCTGACTGACTGGCTGGAGACAGTATTGGAGGGCGTCCAACTGACTTGCTGGAGACAGGGTTTGAGGGTGCCTGACTGACTGGCTGGAAACAGAGTTGGAGGATGCCTGACTCACTGGCTGGAGACAGAGTTGGAGGGGGCCTGACTGACTGGAGACAGAGTTGTAGGGGGCTGACTGGCTGGCTGTAGACAGAGTTGGAAGGGGCCCGACTGACTGGCTGGAGACAGAGTTGGAGGGTTCCTGACTGACTGGCTGGAGAAAGAGTTTGAGGGTGCCTGACTGACTGGCTGGAGACAGGATTGGAGGGAGCCCGACTGACTTGCTGGAGACAGGGTTTGAGGGTGCCTGACTGACTGGCTGGAGACAGAGTTAGGGGGTGCCTGGCTGAGTGGCTGGAGACTGAATTGGAGGGAGCCTGGCTGATTGGCTGGAGACAGAGTTGGAGGGTGCCTGAATGACTGGCTGGAGACAGAGTTGGAGGGGGCCCTATTGACTTGCTGGAGACAGAATTGGAATGGGCCTGACTGACTGACTGGAGACAGAGTTGGAGGGTGCCTGGCTGACTGGCTGGATACAGAGTTAGAGGGTGCCTGGCTGACTGGCTGGATACAGAGTTGGAGGGGTTCTGACTGACTGGCTGGAGACAGAGCTGGAGGGGGCCCTACTGACTTGCTGGAGACAGAATTGGAAGGGGCCTGACTGACTGACTGGAGACAGAGTTTGAGGATGTCTGACTGACTGACTGGATACAGAGTTGGAGGGGGTCTGACTGACTGGCTGGAGACAGACAGAGTTGGAGGGGGTCTGACTGACTGGCTGGAGACAGAGTTGGAGGGTGCCTGACTGACTGGCTGGAGACAGAGTTGGAGGGTGCCTGACTGACTGGCTGGAGACAGGGTTGGAGGGGCCCCTACTGACTTGCTGGAGACAGACAGAGTTGGAGGGGGTCTGACTGACTGGCTGGAGACAGAGTTGGAGGGTGCCTGACTGACTGACTGGAGACAGAGTTTGAGGGTTCTTGACTGACTGGCTGGATACAGAGTTGGAGGGGGTCTGACTGACTGGCTGGAGACAGACAGAGTTGGAGGGGTCTGACTGACTGGCTGGAGACAGAGTTGGAGGGTGCCTGACTGACTGACTGACTGACTGGAGACAGAGTTTGAGGGTGCCTGACTGACTGGCTGGATACAGAGTTGGAGGGGGTCTGACTGACAAGCTGGAGACAGACAGAGTTGGAGGGGGTCTGACTGACTGGCTGGAGACAGACAGAGTGGGAAGGGGTCTGACTGACTGGCTGGAGGCAGAGTTTGAGGGTGCCTGACTTACTGGCTGGATACAGAGTTGGAGGGGGTCTGACTGACTGGCTGGAGACAGACAGAGTTGGAGGGGGTCTGACTGACTGGCTGGAGACAGAGTTGGAGGGTGCCTGACTGACTGGCTAGAGACAGAGTTGGAGGGTGCCTGGGTGACTGGCTGGATACAGAGTTGGAGGGGTTCTGACTGACTGGCTGGAGACAGACAGAGTTGGATGGGGTCTGACTGACTGGCTGGAGACAGAGCTGGAGGGGGCCCTACTGACTTGCTGGAGACATAATTGGAAGGGGCCTGACTGACTGACTGGAGACAGAGTTTGAGGGTGCCTGACTGACTGGCTGGAGACAGAGTTGGAGGGTGCCTGACTGACTGGCTGGAGACAGGGTTGGAGTCGGCCCTACTGACTTGCTGGAGACAGAATTGGAAGGGGCCTGACTGACTGGCTTGAGACAGAATTGGAAGCGGCCTGACTGGAGACAGAGTTTGAGGGTGCCTGACTGACTGGCTGGATACATAGTTGGAGGGGGTCTGACTGACAAGCTGGAGACAGACAGAGTTGGAGGGGGTCTGACTGACTGGCTGGAGACAGACAGAGTGGGAAGGGGTCTGACTGACTGGCTGGAGGCAGAGTTTGAGGGTGCCTGACTTACTGGCTGGATACAGAGTTGGAGGGGGTCTGACTGACTGGCTGGAGACAGACAGAGTTGGAGGGGGTCTGACTGACTGGCTGGAGACAGAGTTGGAGGGTGCCTGACTGACTGGCTAGAGGCAGAGTTGGAGGGTGCATGTCTGACTGGCTGGATACAGAGTTGGAGGGGTTCTGACTGACTGGCTGGAGACAGACAGAGTTGGATGGGGTCTGACTGACTGGCTGGAGACAGAGCTGGAGGGGGCCCTACTGACTTGCTAAAGACAGAATTGGAAGGGGCCTGACTGACTGACTGGAGACAGAGTTGGAGGGTGTCTGACTGACTGGCTGGAGACATAGTTGGAGGGTGCCTGCCTGACTGGCTGGAGACAGAGTTGGAGGGTGCCTGACTGACTGGCTGGAGACAGAGTTGGAGGGGGCCTGACTAACTGGAGACAGAGTTTTAGGGGGGCTGACTGACTGGCTGTAGACAGAGTTGGAGGGGACCTGACTAACTGGCCGAAGACAGAGTTGGAGGGGGCCTGACTGACTGGCTGGAGAAAGAGTTTGAGGGTGCCTGACTGACTGGCTGGAGACAGTATTGGAGGGCGTCCAAATGACTTGCTGGAGACAGGGTTTGAGGGTGCCTGACTGACTGGCTGGAAACAGAGTTGGAGGATGCCTGACTCACTGGCTGGAGACAGAGTTGGAGGGGGCCTGACTGACTGGAGACAGAGTTGTAGGGGGCTGACTGGCTGGCTGTAGACAGAGTTGGAAGGGGCCTGACTGACTGGCTGGAGACAGAGTTGGAGGGTTCCTGACTGACTGGCTGGAGAAAGAGTTTGAGGGTGCCTGACTGACTGGCTGGAGAAAGGATTGGAGGGAGCCCGACTGACTTGCTGGAGACAGGGTTTGAGGGTGCCTGACTGACTGGCTGGAGACAGAGTTAGGGGGTGCCTGGCTGAGTGGCTGGAGACTGAATTGGAGGGAGCCTGGCTGATTGGCTGGAGACAGAGTTGGAGGGTGCCTGACTGACTGGCTGGAGACAGAGTTGGACAAGCCTGGCTCACTGGCTGGAGACAGAGTTGTAGGGGGCCTGACTGACTGGCCCGAGACAGAGTTGGAGGGTGCCTGACTGACTGGCTGGATACAGAGTTGGAGGGGGTCTGAATGACTGGCTGGAGACAGTATTGGAAGTAGCCCGACTGACTTGCTGGAGACAGGGTATGAGGATGCCTAACTGACTGGCTGGAGACAGAGTTGGAAGGGGCCTGATTGACTGGCTGGAGACAGAGTTGGAGGGAGCCTGGCTGACTGGCTGGATACTGAATTGGAGGGGCCCTGACTGACTGGAGACAGAGTTGGAGGGTGCCTGACTGACTGGATGGAGACAGAGTTGGAGAGAGCCTGACTGACTGGCTGGAGACAGAGTTGGAGGGTGCCTGGCTGATTGCCTGGAGACAGAGTTGGTGGGTGACTGGCTGACTGGCTGGAGACTGAATTGGACAGGGCCTAACCGACTGGAGACAGAGTTGGAGGGTGCTTGGTTGATTGCCTGGAGACAGAGTTGGATGGGGCCTGACTGACTGGTCCGAGACAGAGTTGGAGGGTGCCTGACTAACTGGCTAGAGACAGAGTTGGAGGCGGCCTGGCTGACTGGCTGGAGACAGAGTTGGAGGGGGGGCTAAGTGACTGGCCTGAGACAGAGTTGGAGGTTGCCTGACTAACTGGCTAAATACAGAATTGGACGGTGTCTGACTGACTGGCTGGAGACAGAGTTGGTGGGTGACTGGCTGACTGGCTGGAGACTGAATTGGACAGGGCCTGACCGACTGGAGACAGAGTTGGAGGGTGCTTGGCTGATTGCCTGGAGACAGAGTTGGAGGGGGCCTGACTGACTGGTCCGAGACAGAGTTGGAGGGTGCCTGACTGACTGGCTGGATCCAGAGTTGGCGGGGTCTGACTGACTGGCTGGAGACGGATTGGAGGGAGCCTGACTGACTGGCTGGAGACAGGGTTTGAGGGTGCCTGACTGACTGGCTGGAGACAGATTTGGAAGGGGCCCGATTGACTGGCTGGAGACAGAGTTGGAGGGTGCCTGGCTGACTGGCTGAAGACTGAATTGGAGGGGGCCTGACTGACTTGAGACAGAGTTGGAGGGTGTCTGACTGACTGGATGGAGACAGAGTTGGAGAGAGCCTGACTGACTGGCTGGTGACAGAGTTGGAGGTTGCCTGGCTGATTGCCTGGGGACAGAGTTGGAGGGTGCCTGACTAACTGGCTGGAGACAGAGTTGGAG
This sequence comes from Ambystoma mexicanum, assembly GCF_040938575.1. Taxonomy (NCBI): domain Eukaryota; kingdom Metazoa; phylum Chordata; class Amphibia; order Caudata; family Ambystomatidae; genus Ambystoma; species Ambystoma mexicanum. The sequence continues at coordinate 1,290,674,509 of NC_090933.1, read as the reverse complement.
GCGGCCTGGCTGATTGGCTGGAGGCAGAGTTGGAGGAGGGCTGACTGACTGGCCCGAGACAGAGTTGGAGGTTGCCTGACTAACTGGCTAAATACAGAATTGCAGGGGGTTTGACTGAATGGCTGGAGACAGAGTTAGTGGGTGCCTGACTGACTGGCTGCAGACAGCGATTGAGGGGGCCTGACTGACTGGCTGGAGACAGGGTTGGAGGGGGCCCGACTGACTTGCTGGAGACAGAATTGGAAGGGGCCTGACTGACTGGCTGGAGACAGAGCTGGAGGGGGCCCTACTGACTTGCTGGAGACATAATTGGAAGGGGCCTGACTGACTGACTGGAGACAGAGTTTGAGGGTGCCTGACTGACTGGCTGGAGACAGAGTTGGAGGGTGCCTGACTGACTGGCTGGAGACAGGGTTGGAGTGGGCCCTACTGACTTGCTGGAGACAGAATTGGAAGGGGCCTGACTGACTGGCTTGAGACAGAATTGGAAGGGGCCTGACTGGAGACAGAGTTTGAGGGTGCCTGACTGACTGGCTGGATACAGAGTTGGAGGGGGTCTGACTGACAAGCTGGAGACAGACAGAGTTGGAGGGGGTCTGACTGACTGGCTGGAGACAGACAGAGTGGGAAGGGGTCTGACTGACTGGCTGGAGGCAGAGTTTGAGGGTGCTTGACTTACTGGCTGGATACAGAGTTGGAGGGGGTCTGACTGACTGGCTGGAGACAGACAGAGTTGGAGGGGGTCTGACTGACTGGCTGGAGACAGAGTTGGAGGGTGCCTGACTGACTGGCTAGAGGCAGAGTTGGAGAGTGCATGTCTGACTGGCTGGATACAGAGTTGGAGGGGTTCTGACTGACTGGCTGGAGACAGACAGAGTTGGATGGGGTCTGACTGACTGGCTGGAGACAGAGCTGGAGGGGGCCCTACTGACTTCCTGAAGACAGAATTGGAAGGGGCCTGACTGACTGACTGGAGACAGAGTTGGAGGGTGTCTGACTGACTGGCTGGAGACATAGTTGGAGGGTGCCTGCCTGACTGGCTGGAGACAGAGTTGGAGGGTGCCTGACTGACTGGCTGGAGACAGAGTTGGAGGGGGCCTGACTAACTGGAGACAGAGTTTTAGGGGGGCTGACTGACTGGCTGTAGACAGAGTTGGAGGGGACCTGACTAACTGGCCGAAGACAGAGTTGGAGGGGGCCTGACTGACTGGCTGGAGAAAGAGTTTGAGGGTGCCTGACTGACTGGCTGGAGACAGTATTGGAGGGCGTCCAACTGACTTGCTGGAGACAGGGTTTGAGGGTGCCTGACTGACTGGCTGGAAACAGAGTTGGAGGATGCCTGACTCACTGGCTGGAGACAGAGTTGGAGGGGGCCTGACTGACTGGAGACAGAGTTGTAGGGGGCTGACTGGCTGGCTGTAGACAGAGTTGGAAGGGGCCTGACTGACTGGCTGGAGACAGAGTTGGAGGGTTCCTGACTGACTGGCTGGAGAAAGAGTTTGAGGGTGCCTGACTGACTGGCTGGAGAAAGGATTGGAGGGAGCCCGACTGACTTGCTGGAGACAGGGTTTGAGGGTGCCTGACTGACTGGCTGGAGACAGAGTTAGGGGGTGCCTGGCTGAGTGGCTGGAGACTGAATTGGAGGGAGCCTGGCTGATTGGCTGGAGACAGAGTTGGAGGGTGCCTGACTGACTGGCTGGAGACAGAGTTGGACAAGCCTGGCTCACTGGCTGGAGACAGAGTTGTAGGGGGCCTGACTGACTGGCCCGAGACAGAGTTGGAGGGTGCCTGACTGACTGGCTGGATACAGAGTTGGAGGGGGTCTGAATGACTGGCTGGAGACAGTATTGGAAGTAGCCCGACTGACTTGCTGGAGACAGGGTATGAGGATGCCTAACTGACTGGCTGGAGACAGAGTTGGAAGGGGCCTGATTGACTGGCTGGAGACAGAGTTGAAGGGAGCCTGGCTGACTGGCTGGATACTGAATTGGAGGGGCCCTGACTGACTGGAGACAGAGTTGGAGGGTGCCTGACTGACTGGATGGAGACAGAGTTGGAGAGAGCCTGACTGACTGGCTGGAGACAGAGTTGGAGGGTGCCTGGCTGATTGCCTGGAGACAGAGTTGGTGGGTGACTGGCTGACTGGCTGGAGACTGAATTGGACAGGGCCTAACCGACTGGAGACAGAGTTGGAGGGTGCTTGGTTGATTGCCTGGAGACAGAGTTGGAGGGGGCCTGACTGACTGGTCCGAGACAGAGTTGGAGGGTGCCTGACTAACTGGCTAGAGACAGAGTTGGAGGCGGCCTGGCTGACTGGCTGGAGACAGAGTTGGAGGGGGGGCTAAGTGACTGGCCTGAGACAGAGTTGGAGGTTGCCTGACTAACTGGCTAAATACAGAATTGGACGGTGTCTGACTGACTGGCTGGAGACAGAGTTGGTGGGTGACTGGCTGACTGGCTGGAGACTGAATTGGACAGGGCCTGACCGACTGGAGACAGAGTTGGAGGGTGCTTGGCTGATTGCCTGGAGACAGAGTTGGAGGGGGCCTGACTGACTGGTCCGAGACAGAGTTGGAGGGTGCCTGACTGACTGGCTGGATCCAGAGTTGGCGGGGTCTGACTGACTGGCTGGAGACGGATTGGAGGGAGCCTGACTGACTGGCTGGAGACAGGGTTTGAGGGTGCCTGACTGACTGGCTGGAGACAGATTTGGAAGGGGCCCGATTGACTGGCTGGAGACAGAGTTGGAGGGTGCCTGGCTGACTGGCTGAAGACTGAATTGGAGGGGGCCTGACTGACTTGAGACAGAGTTGGAGGCTGTCTGACTGACTGGATGGAGACAGAGTTGGAGAGAGCCTGACTGACTGGCTGGTGACAGAGTTGGAGGTTGCCTGGCTGATTGCCTGGGGACAGAGTTGGAGGGTGCCTGACTAACTGGCTGGAGACAGAGTTGGAGGCGGCCTGGCTGATTGGCTGGAGGCAGAGTTGGAGGAGGGCTGACTGACTGGCCCGAGACAGAGTTGGAGGTTGCCTGACTAACTGGCTAAATACAGAATTGCAGGGGGTTTGACTGAATGGCTGGAGACAGAGTTAGTGGGTGCCTGACTGACTGGCTGCAGACAGCGATTGAGGGGGCCTGACTGACTGGCTGGAGACAGGGTTGGAGGGGGCCCGACTGACTTGCTGGAGACAGAATTGGAAGGGGCCTGACTGACTGGCTGGAGACAGAGTTTGAGGGTGCCTGACTGACTGGCTGGAGACAGAGTTGGAGGGTGCCTGACTGACTGGCTGGCGAGAGAGTTGGAGGGCGTGTGACTGACTGGCTGGAGACAGGGTTGGAGGGGGCCTGACTGACTTGCTTGAGACGGAGTTGGAAGGGGCCTGACTGACTGGCTGGAGACAGAGTTTGAGGGTAATTGACTGACTGGCTCGAGACTGAATTGGAGGGGGTCCAACTGACTGGCCGGAGACAGAGTTGGAGAGTGACTGACTGACTGGCTGGAGACAGAGTTGGATGGGCCTGACTGACTGGAGACAGAGTGTGAGGATGCCTGACTGACTAACTGACTGGAGACAGAGTTGGGGGATGCCTGACTGACTAACTGGCTAGAGACAGAGTTGAAGGGTGCCTGACTGACTGGCTGGAGGCAGGGTTGGAGGGGGCCCTACTGACTTGCTGGATTCAGAATTGGAAGGGGCCTGACTGACTGGCTGGAGACAGAGTTGGAGGGTGTCTGACTGACTGGCTGGAGATATAGTTGGAGGGTGCCTGCCTGACTGGCTGGAGACAGAGTTGGAGCGGGTCTGACTGACTGGCTGGAGACAGAGTTGGAGGGGGCCTGACTGACTGGAGACAGAGTTGTAGGGGACTGACTGGCTGGCTGTAGACAGAGATGGAGGGGGCCTGACTGACTGGCCAGAGACAGAGTTGGAGGGTTCCTGACTGACTGGCTGGAGAAAGAGTTTGAGGGTGCCTGACTGACTGGCTGGAGACAGGATTGGAGGGAGCCCGACTGACTTGCTGGAGACAGGGTTTGAGGGTGCCTGACTGACTGGCGGGAGACAGAGTTGGAGGGTGCCTGGCTGATTGCCTGGGGGCAGAGTTGGAGGGGGCCTGACTGACTGGAGACAGAGTTGGAGGGTGCCTGACTGACTGGCTGGAGACAGGGTTGGAGAGAGCCTGACTGACTGGCGGGAGACAGAGTTGGAGGGTGCCTGGCTGATTGCCTGGGGGAAGAGTTGGAGGGTGCCTGACTAACTGGCTGGAGAAGGAGTTGGAGGGGGCTGGCTGACTGGCTGGAGACAGAGTTGGAGGGGGGCTAACTGACTGGACCGAGACAGAGTTGGAGGGTGCATGACTGACTGGCTGGATACAGAGTTGGAGGGGGTCTGACTGAAAGGCTGGAGACAGAGTTGGTGGGTGACTGGCTGACTGGCTGGAGACTGAATTGGACAGGGCCTGACTGATTGGAGACAGAGTTGGAGGGTGCCTGGCTGATTGCCTGGAGACAGAGTTGGAGGGTGCCTGACTGACTGGCTGCAGACAGAGTTTGAGGGGGCCTGACTGATAGGCCAGAGACAGAGTTGGAGGGCGCCTGACTGACTTGCTGGATACAGAGTTGGAGGGGGTCTGACTGACAGGATGGAGACAGAGTTGGAGGGGCCTGATTGACTGGCTGGAGACAGAGTTGGAGGGTGCCTGAATGACTGGCTGGAAACAGAGTTGGAGGATGCCTGACTGACTGGCTGGAGACAGGGTTGGAGGGGGCCCTATTGACTTGCTAGAGACAGAATTGGAATGGGCCTGACTGACTGACTGGAGACAGAGTTGGAGGGTGCCTGGCTGACTGGCTGGATACAGAGTTGGAGGGTGCCTGGCTGACTGGCTGGATACAGAGTTGGAGGGGTTCTGACTGACTGGCTGGAGACAGAGCTGGAGGGGTCCCTACTGACTTGCTGGAGACAGAATTGGAAGGGGCCTGACTGACTGACTGGAGACAGAGTTTGAGGGTGCCTGACTGACTGGCTGGATACAGAATTGGAGGGGGTCTGACTGACTGGCTGGAGACAGACAGAGTTGGAGGGGGTCTGACTGACTGGCTGGAGACAGAGTTGGAGGGTGCCTGACTGACTAACTGGCTAGAGACAGAGTTGAAGGGTGCCTGACTGACTGGCTGGAGGCAGGGTTGGAGGGGGCCCTACTGACTTGCTGGATTCAGAATTGGAAGGGGCCTGACTGACTGGCTGGAGACAGAGTTGGAGGGTGTCTGACTGACTGGCTGGAGATATAGTTGGAGGGTGCCTGCCTGACTGGCTGGAGACAGAGTTGGAGCGGGTCTGACTGACTGGCTGGAGACAGAGTTGGAGGGGGCCTGACTGACTGGAGACAGAGTTGTAGGGGACTGACTGGCTGGCTGTAGACAGAGATGGAGGGGGCCTGACTGACTGGCCAGAGACAGAGTTGGAGGGTTCCTGACTGACTGGCTGGAGAAAGAGTTTGAGGGTGCCTGACTGACTGGCTGGAGACAGGATTGGAGGGAGCCCGACTGACTTGCTGGAGACAGGGTTTGAGGGTGCCTGACTGACTGGCGGGAGACAGAGTTGGAGGGTGCCTGGCTGATTGCCTGGGGGCAGAGTTGGAGGGGGCCTGACTGACTGGAGACAGAGTTGGAGGGTGCCTGACTGACTGGCTGGAGACAGGGTTGGAGAGAGCCTGACTGACTGGCGGGAGACAGAGTTGGAGGGTGCCTGGCTGATTGCCTGGGGGAAGAGTTGGAGGGTGCCTGACTAACTGGCTGGAGAAGGAGTTGGAGGGGGCTGGCTGACTGGCTGGAGACAGAGTTGGAGGGGGGCTAACTGACTGGACCGAGACAGAGTTGGAGGGTGCATGACTGACTGGCTGGATACAGAGTTGGAGGGGGTCTGACTGAAAGGCTGGAGACAGAGTTGGTGGGTGACTGGCTGACTGGCTGGAGACTGAATTGGACAGGGCCTGACTGATTGGAGACAGAGTTGGAGGGTGCCTGGCTGATTGCCTGGAGACAGAGTTGGAGGGTGCCTGACTGACTGGCTGCAGACAGAGTTTGAGGGGGCCTGACTGATAGGCCAGAGACAGAGTTGGAGGGCGCCTGACTGACTTGCTGGATACAGAGTTGGAGGGGGTCTGACTGACAGGATGGAGACAGAGTTGGAGGGGCCTGATTGACTGGCTGGAGACAGAGTTGGAGGGTGCCTGAATGACTGGCTGGAAACAGAGTTGGAGGATGCCTGACTGACTGGCTGGAGACAGGGTTGGAGGGGGCCCTATTGACTTGCTAGAGACAGAATTGGAATGGGCCTGACTGACTGACTGGAGACAGAGTTGGAGGGTGCCTGGCTGACTGGCTGGATACAGAGTTGGAGGGTGCCTGGCTGACTGGCTGGATACAGAGTTGGAGGGGTTCTGACTGACTGGCTGGAGACAGAGCTGGAGGGGTCCCTACTGACTTGCTGGAGACAGAATTGGAAGGGGCCTGACTGACTGACTGGAGACAGAGTTTGAGGGTGCCTGACTGACTGGCTGGATACAGAATTGGAGGGGGTCTGACTGACTGGCTGGAGACAGACAGAGTTGGAGGGGGTCTGACTGACTGGCTGGAGACAGAGTTGGAGGGTGCCTGACTGAATGGCTGGAGACAGGGTTGGAGGGGCCCCTACTGACTTGCTGGAGACAGAATTGGAAGGGGCCTGAATGACTGACTGGAGACAGAGTTTGAGGGTGCCTGACTGACTGGCTGGATACAGAGTTGGAGGGGGTCTGACTGACAAGCTGGAGACAGACAGAGTTGGAGGGGGTCTGACTGACTGGCTGGAGACAGACAGAGTGGGAGGGTGTCTGACTGACTGGCTGGAGGCAGAGTTTGAGGGTGCCTGACTTACTGGCTGGATACAGAGTTGGAGGGGGTCTGACTGACTGGCTGGAGACAGACAGAGTTGGAGGGGGTCTGACTGACTGGCTGGAGACAGAGTTGGAGGGTGCCTGACTGACTGGCTAGAGACAGAGTTGGAGGGTGCCTGGCTGACTGGCTGGATACAGAGTTGGAGGGGTTCTGACTGACTGGCTGGAGACAGACAGAGTTGGATGGGGTCTGACTGACTGGCTGCAGACAGAGCTGGAGGGGGCCCTACTGACTTGCTGGAGACAGAAATGGAAGGGGCCTGACTGACTGACTGGAGACAGAGTTTGAGGGTGCCTGACTGACTGGTGGGAGACAGTGTTGGAGGGTGCCTGACTGACTGGCTGGAGACAGGGTTGGAGGGGGCCCTACTGACTTGCTGGAGACAGAATTGGAGGGTGTCTGACTGACTGGCTGGAGACATAGTTGGAGGGTGCCTGTCTGACTGGCTGGAGACAGAGTTGGAGGGTGCCTGACTGACTGGCTGCAGACAGAGTTGGAGGGGGCCTGACTAACTGGTGACAGAGTTTTAGGGGGGCTGACTGACTGGCTGTAGACAGAGTTGGAGGGGACCTGACTAACTGGCCGGAGACAGAGTTGGAGGGGGCCTGACTGACTGGCTGGAGAAAGAGTTTGAGGGTGCCTGACTGACTGGCTGGAGACAGTATTGGAGGGCGTCCAACTGACTTGCTGGAGACAGGGTTTGAGGGTGCCTGACTGACTGGCTGGAAACAGAGTTGGAGGGTGCCTGACTCACTGGCTGGAGAATGAGTTGAAGGGGGCCTGACTGACTGGAGACAGAGTTGGAAGGGGCGTGACTGACTGGCCGGAGACAGAGTTGGAGGGTTCCTGACTGACTGGCTGGAGAAAGAGTTTGAGGGTGCCTGACTGACTGGCTGGAGAAAGGATTGGAGGGAGCCCGACTGACTTGCTGGAGACAGGGTTTGAGGGTGCCTGACTGACTGGCTGGAGACAGAGTTGGAGGGAGCCTGGCTGACTGGCTGGAGACTGAATTGGAGGGGCCCTGACTGACTGGAGACAGAGTTGGTGGGTGCCTGACTGACTGGATGGAGACAGAGTTGGAGAGAGCCTGACTGACTGGCTGGAGGCAGGGTTGGAGGGGGCCCTACTGACTTGCTGGATTCAGAATTGGAAGGGGCCTGACTGACTGGCTGGAGACAGAGTTGGAGGGTGTCTGACTGACTGGCTGGAGATATAGTTGGAGGGTGCCTGCCTGACTGGCTGGAGACAGAGTTGGAGCGGGTCTGACTGACTGGCTGGAGACAGAGTTGGAGGGGGCCTGACTGACTGGAGACAGAGTTGTAGGGGACTGACTGGCTGGCTGTAGACAGAGATGGAGGGGGCCTGACTGACTGGCCAGAGACAGAGTTGGAGGGTTCCTGACTGACTGGCTGGAGAAAGAGTTTGAAGGTGCCTGACTGACTGGCTGGAGACAGGATTGGAGGGAGCCCGACTGACTTGCTGGAGAAAGGGTTTGAGGGTGCCTGACTGACTGGCGGGAGACAGAGTTGGAGGGTACCTGGCTGATTGCCTGGGGGCAGAGTTGGAGGGGGCCTGACTGACTGGAGACAGAGTTGGAGGGTGCCTGACTGACTGGCTGGAGACAGGGTTGGAGAGAGCCTGACTGACTGGCGGGAGACAGAGTTGGAGGGTGCCTGGCTGATTGCCTGGGGGAAGAGTTGGAGGGTGCCTGACTAACTGGCTGGAGAAGGAGTTGGAGGGGGCTGGCTGACTGGCTGGAGACAGAGTTGGAGGGGGGCTAACTGACTGGACCGAGACAGAGTTGGAGGATGCATGACTGACTGGCTGGATACAGAGTTGGAGGGGGTCTGACTGAAAGGCTGGAGAAAGAGTTGGTGGGTGACTGGCTGACTGGCTGGAGACTGAATTGGACAGGGCCTGACTGATTGGAGACAGAGTTGGAGGGTGCCTGGCTGATTGCCTGGAGACAGAGTTGGAGGGTGCCTGACTGACTGGCTGCAGACAGAGTTTGAGGGGGCCTGGCTGATAGGCCAGAGACAGAGTTGGAGGGCGCCTGACTGACTTGCTGGATACAGAGTTGGAGGGGGTCTGACTGACAGGATGGAGACAGAGTTGGAGGGGCCTGATTGACTGGCTGGAGACAGAGTTGGAGGGTGCCTGAATGACTGGCTGGAAACAGAGTTGGAGGGTGCCTGACTGACTGGCTGGAGACAGGGTTGGAGGAGGCCCTATTGACTTGCTAGAGACAGAATTGGAATGGGCCTGACTGACTGACTGGAGACAGAGTTGGAGGGTGCCTGGCTGACTGGCTGGATACAGAGTTGGAGGGTGCCTGGCTGACTGGCTGGATACAGAGTTGGAGGGGTTCTGACTGACTGGCTGGAGACAGAGCTGGAGGGGGCCCTACTGACTTGCTGGAGACAGAATTGGAAGGGGCCTGACTGACTGACTGGAGACAGAGTTTGAGGGTGCCTGACTGACTGGCTGGATACAGAATTGGAGGGGGTCTGACTGACTGGCTGGAGACAGACAGAGTTGGAGGGGGTCTGACTGACTGGCTGGAGACAGAGTTGGAGGGTGCCTGACTGACTGGCTGGAGACAGGGTTGGAGGGGCCCCTACTGACTTGCTGGAGACAGAATTGGAAGGGGCCTGAATGACTGACTGGAGACAGAGTTTAAGGGTGCCTGACTGACTGGCTGGATACAGAGTTGGAGGGGGTCTGACTGACAAGCTGGAGACAGACAGAGTTGGAGGGGGTCTGACTGACTGGCTGGAGACAGACAGAGTGGGAGGGGGTCTGACTGACTGGCTGGAGGCAGAGTTTGAGGGTGCCTGACTTACTGGCTGGATACAGAGTTGGAGGGGGTCTGACTGACTGGCTGGAGACAGACAGAGTTGGAGGGGGTCTGACTGACTGGCTGGAGACAGAGTTGGAGGGTGCCTGACTGACTGGCTAGAGACAGAGTTGGAGGGTGCCTGGCTGACTGGCTGGATAAGGAATTGGAGGGGTTCTGACTGACTGGCTGGAGACAGACAGAGTTCGATGGGGTCTGACTGACTGGCTGGAGACAGAGCTGGAGGGGGCCCTACTGACTTGCTGGAGACAGAATTGGAAGGGGCCTGACTGACTGACTGACTGACTGGAGACAGAGTTTGAGGGTGCCTGACTGACTGGCCGGAGACAGAGTTGGAGGGTGCCTGACTGACTGGCTGGAGACAGGGTTGGAGGGGGCCCTACTGACTTGCTGGAGACAGAATTGGAAGGAGCCTGACTGACTGGCTGGAGACAGAGTTGGAGGGTGTCTGACTGACTGGGTGGAGACATAGTTGGAGGGTGCCTGCCTGACTGGCTGGAGACAGAGTTGGAGGGTGCCTGACTGACTGGCTGCAGACAGAGTTGGAGGGGGCCTGACTAACTGGTGACAGAGTTTTAGGGGGGCTGACTGACTGGCTGTAGACAGAGTTGGAGGGGACCTGACTAACTGGCCGGAGACAGAGTTGGAGGGGGCCTGACTGACTGGCTGGAGAAAGAGTTTGAGGGTGCCTGACTGACTGGCTGGAGACAGTATTGGAGGGCGTCCAACTGACTTGCTGGAGACAGGGTTTGAGGGTGCCTGACTGACTGGCTGGAAACAGAGTTGGAGGGTGCCTGACTCACTGGCTGGAGACAGAGTTGAAGGGGGCCTGACTGACTGGAGACAGAGTTGGAAGGGGCCTGACTGACTGGCCGGAGACAGAGTTGGAGGGTTCCTGACTGACTGGCTGGAGAAAGAGTTTGAGGGTGCCCGACTGACTGGCTGGAGACAGGATTGGAGGGAGCCCGACTGACTTGCTGGAGACAGGGTTTGAGGGTGCCTGACTGACTGGCTGGAGACAGAGTTAGGGGGTGTCTGGCTGAGTGGCTGGAGACTGAATTGGAGGGAGCCTGGCTGATTGGCTGGAGACAGAGTTGGAGGGTGCCTGACTGACTGGCTGGAGACAGAGTTGGACGAGCCTGGCTCACTGGCTGGAGACAGAGTTGTAGGGGGCCTGACTGACTGGCCCGAGACAGAGTAGGAGGGTGCCTGACTGACTGGCTGGATACAGAGTTGGAGGGGGTCTGAATGACTGGCTGGAGACAGTATTGAAAGGAGCCCGACTGACTTGCTGGAGACAGGGTATGAGGATGCCTACCTGACTGGCTGGAGACAGAGCTGGAAGGGGCCTGATTGACTGGCTGGAGACAGAGTTGGAGGGAGCCTGGCTGACTGGCTGGAGACTGAATTGGAGGGGCCCTGACTGACTGGAGACAGAGTTGGAGGGTGCCTGACTGACTAGATGGAGACAGAGTTGGAGAGAGCCTGACTGACTGGCTGGAGACAGAGTTGGAGGGTGCCTGGCTGATTGCCTGGGGACAGAGTTGGAGGGTGCCTGACTAACTGGCTAGAGACAGAGTTGGAGGCGGCCTGGCTGACTGGCTGGAGACAGAGTTGGAGGGGGGGCTAAATGACTGGCCTGAGACAGAGTTGGAGGTTGCCTGACTAACTGGCTAAATACAGAATTGGACGGTGTCTGACTGACTGGCTGGAGACAGAGTTGGTGGGTGACTGTCTGACTGGCCGGAGACTGAATTGGACAGGGCCTGACCGACTGGAGACAGAGTTGGAGGGTGCCTAGCTGATTGCCAGGAGACAGAGTTGGAGGGGGCTTGACTGACTGGTCCGAGACAGAGTTGGAGGGTGCCTGACTGACTGGCTGGATCCAGAGTTGGCGGGGTCTGACTGTCTGGCTGGAGACGGATTGGAGGGAGCCTGACTGACTGGCTGGAGACAGGGTTTGAGGGTGCCTGACTGACTGGCTGGAGACAGAGTTGGAAGGGGCCCGATTGACTGGCTGGATAGAGAGTTGGATGGCTCATGACTGACTGGCTGGAGACAGGGTTGGAGGGGGCCTGACTGACTTGTTGGAGACAGAGTTGGAAGGGGCCTGTCTGACTGGCTGGAGACAGAATTGGAGAGTGCCTGACTGACTGGCTGGAGACAGAGTTGGAGGGTGCCTGACTGACTGGCTGGAGACAGGGTTGGAGGGGGCCCAACTGACTTGCTGGAGACAGAATTGGAAGGGGCCTGACTGACTGGCTGGAGACAGAGTTTGAGAGTGCCTGACTGACTGGCTGGAGACAGAGTTGGAGGGTGCCTGACTGACTGGCTGGAGAGAGAGTTGGAGGGCGTGTGACTGACTGGCTGGAGACAGGGTTGGAGGGGGCCTGACTGACTGGCTTGAGACAGAGTTGGAAGGGGCCTGACTGACTGGCTGGAGACAGAGTTTGAGGGTAATTGACTGACTGGCTAGAGACAGGGTTGGAGGGGCCCGACTGACTTGCTGGAGACAGAGTTGGAAGGGGCCTGACTGACTGGCTGGAGACAGAATTGGAGGGTGCCTGGCTGACTGGCTGGAGACTGAATTGGAGGGGGTCCAACTGACTGGCCGGAGACAGAGTTGGAGAGTGACTGACTGACTGGCTGGAGACAGAGTTGGATGGGCCTGACTGACTGCTGACAGAGTTGGAGGATGCCTGACTGACTAACTGACTGGAGACAGAGTTGGAGGATGCCTGACTGACTAACTGGCTAGAGACAGAGTTGGAGGGTGCCTGACTGACTGACTGGCTGGAGACAGAATTAGAGGGGACCTGGCTGATTGGCTGGAGACAGAGTTGGAGGGTGCCTGACTGACTGGCTGGAGACAGAGTAGGATGGGCCTGGCTGACTAACTGGCTAGAGACAGAGTTGGAGGGTGCCTGACTGACTGACTGGCTGGAGACAGAATTAGAGGGGACCTGGCTGATTGGCTGGAGACAGAGTTGTAGGGGGCCTGACTGACTGGTCCGACAGAGTTGGAGGGTGCCTGACTGACTGGCTGAATACAGAGTTGGAGGGGGTCTGACTGACTGGCTGGAGACAGAGTTGGATGGGCCTGGCTGACTGGCTGAATACAGAGTTGGAGGGTGCCTGACTGCCTGGCTGGATACAGAGTTGGAGGGGATCTGACTGACTGGCTGGAGACAGAGTTGGAGGGGGCCTGACTTACTGGGGACAGAGTTGGAGGGGCCGTGGCTGACTGGCTGGAGACAGAGATTGAAGGGGCCTGACTGAGTGGCCCGAGACAGAGATGGAGGGTGCCTGACTGAATGGCTGAATACAGAGTTGGAGGGGGTCTGACTGACTGGCTGGAGACAGAGTTGGAGGGTGCCTGACCGACTGGCTGAATACAGAGTTGGAGGGTGCCTGACAGACTGGCTGGATACAGAGTTGGAGGGGATCTGACTGACTGGCTGGAGACAGAGTTGGAGGGGGCCTGACTGACTGGAGACAGAGTCGGAGGGGCCGTGGCTGACTGGCTGGAGACAGAGATTGAGGGGGCCTGACTGAGTGGCCCGAGGCAGAGATGGAGGTTGCCTGACTGACTGGCTGGATACAGAGTTGGAGGATGCCTGGCTGATTGCCTGGGGACAGAGTTGGAGGGTGCCTGACTAACTGGCTGGAGACAGAGTTGGAGGCGGCCTGGTTGATTGGCTGGAGGCAGAGTTGGAGGAGGGCTGACTGACTGGCCCGAGACAGAGTTGGAGGTTGCCTGACTAACTGGCTAAATACAGAATTGGAGGGGGTTTGACTGAATGGCTGGAGACAGAGTTATTGGGTGACTGGCTGACTGGCTGGAGACTGAATTGAACGGGGCCTGACTGACTGGAGACAGAGTTGGAGGGTGCCTGGCTGATTGCCTGGAGACAGAGTTGGAGGGTGCCTGACTGACTGGCTGCAGACAGCGTTTGAGGGGGCCTGACTGACTGGCCAGAGACAGAGTTGGAGGGTGCCTGACTGACTGCCTGGATACAGAGCTGGAGGGGGTCTGACTGACTGGATAGAGACAGAGTTGGAGGGGCCTGATTGACTGGCTGGAGACAGAGTTGGAGGGTGCTTGACTGACTGGCTGGAGACAGAGTTGGAGGGTGCCTGACTTACTGGCTGGAGACAGGATTGGGGGGGCGACTGACTTGCTGGAGACAGAATTGGAAGTGGCCTGACTGACTGGCTGGAGACACAGTTTGAGGGTGCCTGACTGAGTGGCTGGAGACAGGGTTGGAGGGGCCCGACTGACTAGCTGGAGACAGAGTTGGAGGGTGCCTGACTGACTGGCTGGATAGAGAGTTGGAGGGCTCATGACTGACTGGCTGGAGATAGGGTTGGAGGGGGCCTGACTGACTTGTTGGAGACAGAGTTGGAAGGGGCCTGTCTGACTGGCTGGAGACAGAATTGGAGAGTGCCTGACTGACTGGCTGGAGACAGACTTGGAGGGTGCCTGACTGACTGGCTGGATAGAGAGTTGGAGGGCTCATGACTGACTGGCTGGAGATAGGGTTGGAGGGGGCCTGACTGACTTGCTTGAGACAGAGTTGGAAGGGGCCTGACTGACTGGCTGGAGACAGAGTTTGAGGGTAATTGACTGACTGGCTAGAGACAGGGTTGGAGGGGCCCGACTGACTTGCTGGAGACAGAGTTGGAAGGGGCCTGACTGACTGGCTGGAGACAGAATTGGAGGGTGCCTGGCTGACTGGCTGGAGACTGAATTGGAGGGGGTCCAACTGACTGGCCGGAGACAGAGTTGGAGAGTGACTGACTGACTGGCTGGAGACAGAGTTGGATGGGCCTGACTGACTGCTGACAGAGTTGGAGGATGCCTGACTGACTAACTGACTGGAGACAGAGTTGGAGGATGCCTGACTGACTAACTGGCTAGAGACAGAGTTGGAGGGTGCCTGACTGACTGACTGGCTGGAGACAGAATTAGAGGGGACCTGGCTGATTGGCTGGAGACAGAGTTGGAGGGTGCCTGACTGACTGGCTGGAGACAGAGTAGGATGGGCCTGGCTGACTAACTGGCTAGAGACAGAGTTGGAGGGTGCCTGACTGACTGACTGGCTGGAGACAGAATTAGAGGGGACCTGGCTGATTGGCTGGAGACAGAGTTGTAGGGGGCCTGACTGACTGGTCCGACAGAGTTGGAGGGTGCCTGACTGACTGGCTGAATACAGAGTTGGAGGGGGTCTGACTGACTGGCTGGAGACAGAGTTGGATGGGCCTGGCTGACTGGCTGAATACAGAGTTGGAGGGTGCCTGACTGCCTGGCTGGATACAGAGTTGGAGGGGATCTGACTGACTGGCTGGAGACAGAGTTGGAGGGGGCCTGACTTACTGGGGACAGAGTTGGAGGGGCCGTGGCTGACTGGCTGGAGACAGAGATTGAAGGGGCCTGACTGAGTGGCCCGAGACAGAGATGGAGGGTGCCTGACTGAATGGCTGAATACAGAGTTGGAGGGGGTCTGACTGACTGGCTGGAGACAGAGTTGGAGGGTGCCTGACCGACTGGCTGAATACAGAGTTGGAGGGTGCCTGACAGACTGGCTGGATACAGAGTTGGAGGGGATCTGACTGACTGGCTGGAGACAGAGTTGGAGGGGGCCTGACTGACTGGAGACAGAGTCGGAGGGGCCGTGGCTGACTGGCTGGAGACAGAGATTGAGGGGGCCTGACTGAGTGGCCCGAGGCAGAGATGGAGGTTGCCTGACTGACTGGCTGGATACAGAGTTGGAGGATGCCTGGCTGATTGCCTGGGGACAGAGTTGGAGGGTGCCTGACTAACTGGCTGGAGACAGAGTTGGAGGCGGCCTGGTTGATTGGCTGGAGGCAGAGTTGGAGGAGGGCTGACTGACTGGCCCGAGACAGAGTTGGAGGTTGCCTGACTAACTGGCTAAATACAGAATTGGAGGGGGTTTGACTGAATGGCTGGAGACAGAGTTATTGGGTGACTGGCTGACTGGCTGGAGACTGAATTGAACGGGGCCTGACTGACTGGAGACAGAGTTGGAGGGTGCCTGGCTGATTGCCTGGAGACAGAGTTGGAGGGTGCCTGACTGACTGGCTGCAGACAGCGTTTGAGGGGGCCTGACTGACTGGCCAGAGACAGAGTTGGAGGGTGCCTGACTGACTGCCTGGATACAGAGCTGGAGGGGGTCTGACTGACTGGATAGAGACAGAGTTGGAGGGGCCTGATTGACTGGCTGGAGACAGAGTTGGAGGGTGCTTGACTGACTGGCTGGAGACAGAGTTGGAGGGTGCCTGACTTACTGGCTGGAGACAGGATTGGGGGGGCGACTGACTTGCTGGAGACAGAATTGGAAGTGGCCTGACTGACTGGCTGGAGACACAGTTTGAGGGTGCCTGACTGAGTGGCTGGAGACAGGGTTGGAGGGGCCCGACTGACTAGCTGGAGACAGAGTTGGAGGGTGCCTGACTGACTGGCTGGATAGAGAGTTGGAGGGCTCATGACTGACTGGCTGGAGATAGGGTTGGAGGGGGCCTGACTGACTTGTTGGAGACAGAGTTGGAAGGGGCCTGTCTGACTGGCTGGAGACAGAATTGGAGAGTGCCTGACTGACTGGCTGGAGACAGACTTGGAGGGTGCCTGACTGACTGGCTGGAGACAGGGTTGGAGGGGGCCCGACTGACTTGCTGGAGACAGAATTGGAAGGGGCCTGACTGACTGGCTGGAGACAGAGTTTGAGGGTGCCTGACTGACTGGCTGGAGACAGAGTTGGAGGGTGCATGACTGACTGGCTGGAGAGAGAGTTGGAGGGCGTGTGACTGACTGGCTGGAGACAGGGTTGGAGGGGGCCTTACTGACTTGCTGGAGACAGAATTGGAAGGGGCCTGAGGGTGCCTGACTGACTGGCTGGAGACAGAGTTGGAAGGGGCCCGATTGACTGGATGGAGACAGAGTTGGAGAGAGCCTGACTGACTGGCTGGTGACAGAGTTGGAGGTTGCCTGGCTGATTGCCTGGGGACAGAGTTGGAGGGTGCCTGACTAACTGGCTGGAGACAGAGTTGGAGGCGGCCTGGCTGATTGGCTGGAGGCAGAGTTGGAGGGGGGCTGACTGACTGGCCCGAGACAGAGTTGGAGGTTGCCTGACTAACTGGCTAAATACAGAATTGGAGGGGGTTTGACTGAATGGTTGGAGACAGAGTTATTGGGTGACTGGCTGACTGGCTGGAGACTGAATTGAACGGGGCCTGACTGACTGGAGACATAGTTGGAGGGTGCCTGGCTGATTGCCTGGAGACAGAGTTGGAGGGTGCCTGACTGACTGGCTGCAGACAGCGTTTGAGGGGGCCTGACTGACTGGCCAGAGACAGAGTTGGAGGGTGCCTGACTGACTGCCTGGATACAGAGCTGGAGGGGGTCTGACTGACTGGATAGAGACAGAGTTGGAGGGGCCTGATTGACTGGCTGGAGACAGAGTTGGAGGGTGCTTGACTGACTGGCTGGAGACAGAGTTGGAGGGTGCCTGACTTACTGGCTGGAGACAGGGTTGGGGGGGGGCGACTGACTTGCTGGAGACAGAATTGGAAGTGGCCTGACTGACTGGCTGGAGACACAGTTTGAGGGTGCCTGACTGAGTGGCTGGAGACAGGGTTGGAGGGTGCCTGACTGACTGGCTGGATAGAGAGTTGGAGGGCTCATGACTGACTGGCTGGAGACAGAGTTGGAGGGTGCCTGACTGACTGGCTGGATAGAGAGTTGGAGGGCTCATGACTGACTTGCTGGAGACAGAATTGGAAGTGGCCTGACTGACTGGCTGGAGACACAGTTTGAGGGTGCCTGACTGAGTGGCTGGAGACAGGGTTGGAGGGGCCCGACTGACTAGCTGGAGACAGAGTTGGAGGGTGCCTGACTGACTGGCTGGATAGAGAGTTGGAGGGCTCATGACTGACTGGCTGGAGACAGGGTTGGAGGGGGCCTGACTGACTTGTTGGAGACAGAGTTGGAAGGGGCCTGTCTGACTGGCTGGAGACAGAATTGGAGAGTGCCTGACTGACTGGCTGGAGACAGAGTTGGAGGGTGCCTGACTGACTGGCTGGAGACAGGGTTGGAGGGGGCCCGACTGACTTGCTGGAGACAGAATTGGAAGGGGCCTGACTGACTGGCTGGAGACAGAGTTTGAGGGTGCCTGACTGACTGGCTGGAGACAGAGTTGGAGGGTGCCTGACTGACTGGCTGGAGAGAGAGTTGGAGGGCGTGTGACTGACTGGCTGGAGACAGGGTTGGAGGGGGCCTGACTGACTGGCTTGAGACAGAGTTGGAAGGGGCCTGACTGACTGGCTGGAGACAGAGTTTGAGGGTAATTGACTGACTGGCTAGAGACAGGGTTGGAGGGGCCCGACTGACTTGCTGGAGACAGAGTTGGAAGGGGCCTGACTGACTGGCTGGAGACAGAATTGGAGGGTGCCTGGCTGACTGGCTGGAGACTGAATTGGAGGGGGCCCAACTGACTGGCCGGAGACAGAGTTGGAGAGTGACTGACTGACTGGCTGGAGACAGAGTTGGATGGGCCTGACTGACTGGAGACAGAGTTGGAGGATGCCTGACTGACTAACTGACTGGAGACAGAGTTGGAGGATGCCTGACTGACTAACTGGCTAGAGACAGAATTGGAGGGTGCCTGACTGACTGACTGGCTGGAGACAGAATTAGAGGGGACCTGGCTGATTGGCTGGAGACAGAGTTGGAGGGTGCCTGACTGACTGGCTGGAGACAGAGTAGGATGGGCCTGGCTGACTGGCTGGAGACAGAGTTGTAGGGGGCCTGACTGACTGGTCCGACAGAGTTGGAGGGTGCCTGACTGACTGGCTGAATACAGAGTTGGAGGGGGTCTGACTGACTGGCTGGAGACAGAGTTGGATGGGCCTGGCTGACTGGCTGAATACAGAGTTGGAGGGTGCCTGACTGCCTGGCTGGATACAGAGTTGGAGGGGATCTGACTGACTGGCTGGAGACAGAGTTGGAGGGGGCCTGACTTACTGGGGACAGAGTTGGAGGGGCCGTGGCTGACTGGCTGGAGACAGAGATTGAAGGGGCCTGACTGAGTGGCCCGAGACAGAGATGGAGGGTGCCTGACTGAATGGCTGAATACAGAGTTGGAGGGGGTCTGACTGACTGGCTGGAGACAGAGTTGGAGGGTGCCTGACCGACTGGCTGAATA
Source organism: Ambystoma mexicanum (assembly GCF_040938575.1). Lineage (NCBI taxonomy): Eukaryota > Metazoa > Chordata > Amphibia > Caudata > Ambystomatidae > Ambystoma > Ambystoma mexicanum. The sequence goes on along the minus strand of NC_090933.1, from coordinate 1,290,655,493 downwards.
CAGAGTTGGAGGGTGCCTGACAGACTGGCTGGATACAGAGTTGGAGGGGATCTGACTGACTGGCTGGAGACAGAGTTGGAGGGGGCCTGACTGACTGGAGACAGAGTTGGAGGGGCCGTGGCTGACTGGCTGGAGACAGAGATTGAGGGGGCCTGACTGAGTGGCCCGAGGCAGAGATGGAGGTTGCCTGACTGACTGGCTGGATACAGAGTTGGAGGATGCCTGGCTGACTGGCTGGAGACAGAATTGGAGGCGGTCCAACTGACTGGCTGGAGGCAGAGTTGGAGAGTGACTGACTGACTGGCTGGAGACAGAGTTGGATGGGCCTGACTGACTGGAGACAGAGTTGGAGGATGCCTGACTGACTGACTGACTGACTGACTGACTGGAGACAGAGTTGGAGGATGCCTGACTGATTGACTGGCTGGAGACAGAGTTAGAGGGTGCCTGGCTGACTGGCTGGATACAGAGTTGGAGGGGTTCTGACTGACTGGCTGGAGACAGACAGAGTTGGAGGGGGTCTGACTGACTGGCTGGAGACAGAGCTGGAGTGGGCCCTACTGACTTGCTGGAGACAGAATTGGAAGGGGCCTGAGGGTGCCTGACTGACTGGCTGGAGACAGAGTTGGAAGGGGCCCGATTGACTGGATGGAGACAGAGTTGGAGAGAGCCTGACTGACTGGCTGGTGACAGAGTTGGAGGTTGCCTGGCTGATTGCCTGGGGACAGAGTTGGAGGGTGCCTGACTAACTAGCTGGAGACAGAGTTGGAGGCGGCCTGGCTGATTGGCTGGAGGCAGAGTTGGAGGGGGGCTGACTGACTGGCCCGAGACAGAGTTGGAGGTTGCCTGACTAACTGGCTAAATACAGAATTGGAGGGGGTTTGACTGAATGGCTGGAGACAGAGTTATTGGGTGACTGGCTGACTGGCTGGAGACTGAATTGAATGGGGCCTGACTGACTGGAGACAGAGTTGGAGGGTGCCTGGCTGATTGCCTGGAGACAGAGTTGGAGGGTGCCTGACTGACTGGCTGCAGACAGCGTTTGAGGGGGCCTGACTGACTGGCCAGAGACAGAGTGTGAGGGTGCCTGACTGACTGCCTAGATACAGAGCTGGAGGGGGTCTGACTGACTGGATAGAGACAGAGTTGGAGGGGCCTGATTGACTGGCTGGAGACAGAGTTGGAGGGTGCTTGACTGACTGGCTGGAGACAGAGTTGGAGGGTGCCTGACTTACTGGCTGGAGACAGGGTTGGGGGGGCGACTGACTTGCTGGAGACAGAATTGGAAGTGGCCTGACTGACTGGCTGGAGACACAGTTTGAGGGTGCCTGACTGAGTGGCTGGAGACAGGGTTGGAGGGGCCCGACTGACTAGCTGGAGAAAGAGTTGGAGGGTGCCTGACTGACTGGCTGGATAGAGAGTTGGAGGGCTCATGACTGACTGGCTGGAGACAGGGTTGGAAGGGGCCTGTCTGACTGACTGGAGACAGAATTGGAGAGTGCCTGACTGACTGGCTGGAGACAGAGTTGGAGGGTGCCTGACTGACTGGCTGGAGACAGGGTTGGAGGGGGCCCGACTGACTTGCTGGAGACAGAATTGGAAGGGGCCTGACTGACTGGCTGGAGACATAGTTTGAGGGTGCATGACTGACTGGCTGGAGACAGAGTTGGAGGGTGCCTGACTGACTGGCTGGAGAGAGAGTTGGAGGGCGTGTGACTGACTGGCTGGAGACAGGGTTGGAGGGGGCCTGACTGACTGGCTTGAGACAGAGTTGGAAGGGGCCTGACTGACTGGCTGGAGACAGAGTTTGAGGGTAATTGACTGACTGGCTAGAGACAGGGTTGGAGGGGCCCGACTGAATTGCTGGAGACAGAGTTGGAAGGGGCCTGACTGACTGGCTGGAGACAGAATTGGAGGGTGCCTGGCTAACTGGCTGGAGACTGAATTGGAGGGGGTCCAACTGACTGGCCGGAGACAGAGTTGGAGAGTGACTGACTGACTGGCTGGAGACAGAGTTGGATGGGCCTGACTGACTGGAGACAGAGTTGGAGGATGCCTGACTGACTAACTGACTGGAGACAGAGTTGGAGGATGCCTGACTGACTAACTGGCTAGAGACAGAGTTGGAGGGTGCCTGGCTGACTGGCTGGAGACAGAATTAGAGGGGACCTGGCTGATTGGCTGGAGACAGAGTTGGAGGGTGCCTGACTGACTGGCTGGAGACAGAGTAGGATGGGCCTGACTGATTGACTGGCTGGAGACAGAGTTAGAGGGTGCCTGGCTGACTGGCTGGATACAGAGTTGGAGGGGTTCTGACTGACTGGCTGGAGACAGACAGAGTTGGAGGGGGTCTGACTGACTGGCTGGAGACAGAGCTGGAGTGGGCCCTACTGACTTGCTGGAGACAGAATTGGAAGGGGCCTGAGGGTGCCTGACTGACTGGCTGGAGACAGAGTTGGAAGGGGCCCGATTGACTGGATGGAGACAGAGTTGGAGAGAGCCTGACTGACTGGCTGGTGACAGAGTTGGAGGTTGCCTGGCTGATTGCCTGGGGACAGAGTTGGAGGGTGCCTGACTAACTGGCTGGAGACAGAGTTGGAGGCGGCCTGGCTGATTGGCTGGAGGCAGAGTTGGAGGGGGGCTGACTGACTGGCCCGAGACAGAGTTGGAGGTTGCCTGACTAACTGGCTAAATATAGAATTGGAGGGGGTTTGACTGAATGGCTGGAGACAGAGTTATTGGGTGACTGGCTGACTGGCTGGAGACTGAATTGAATGGGGCCTGACTGACTGGAGACAGAGTTGGAGGGTGCCTGGCTGATTGCCTGGAGACAGAGTTGGAGGGTGCCTGACTGACTGGCTGCAGACAGCGTTTGAGGGGGCCTGACTGACTGGCCAGAGACAGAGTGTGAGGGTGCCTGACTGACTGCCTAGATACAGAGCTGGAGGGGGTCTGACTGACTGGATAGAGACAGAGTTGGAGGGTGCCTGACTGAGTGGCTGGAGACAGGGTTGGAGGGGCCCGACTGACTAGCTGGAGAAAGAGTTGGAGGGTGCCTGACTGACTGGCTGGATAGAGAGTTGGAGGGCTCATGACTGACTGGCTGGAGACAGGGTTGGAAGGGGCCTGTCTGACTGACTGGAGACAGAATTGGAGAGTGCCTGACTGACTGGCTGGAGACAGAGTTGGAGGGTGCCTGACTGACTGGCTGGAGACAGGGTTGGAGGGGGCCCGACTGACTTGCTGGAGACAGAATTGGAAGGGGCATGACTGACTGGCTGGAGACATAGTTTGAGGGTGCCTGACTGACTGGCTGGAGACAGAGTTGGAGGGTGCCTGACTGACTGGCTGGAGAGAGAGTTGGAGGGCGTGTGACTGACTGGCTGGAGACAGGGTTGGAGGGGGCCTGACTGACTGGCTTGAGACAGAGTTGGAAGGGGCCTGACTGACTGGCTGGAGACAGAGTTTGAGGGTAATTGACTGACTGGCTAGAGACAGGGTTGGAGGGGCCCGACTGAATTGCTGGAGACAGAGTTGGAAGGGGCCTGACTGACTGGCTGGAGACAGAATTGGAGGGTGCCTGGCTAACTGGCTGGAGACTGAATTGGAGGGGGTCCAACTGACTGGCCGGAGACAGAGTTGGAGAGTGACTGACTGACTGGCTGGAGACAGAGTTGGATGGGCCTGACTGACTGGAGACAGAGTTGGAGGATGCCTGACTGACTAACTGACTGGAGACAGAGTTGGAGGATGCCTGACTGATTAACTGGCTAGAGACAGAGTTGGAGGGTGCCTGACTGACTGGCTGGAGACAGAATTAGAGGGGACCTGGCTGATTGGCTGGAGACAGAGTTGGAGGGTGCCTGACTGACTGGCTGGAGACAGAGTAGGATGGGCCTGGCTGACTGGCTGGAGACAGAGTTGTAGGGGGCCTGACTGACTGGTCCGACAGAGTTGGAGGGTGCCTGACTGACTGGCTGAATACAGAGTTGGAGGGGGTCTGACTGACTGGCTGGAGACAGAGTTGGATGGGTCTGGCTGACTGGCTGAATACAGAGTTGGAGGGTGCCTGACTGCCTGGCTGTATACAGAGTTGGAGGGGATCTGACTGACTGGTTGGAGACAGAGTTGGAGGGGCCTGACTTACTGGGGACAGAGTTGGAGGGGCCGTGGCTGATTGGCTGGAGACAGAGATTGAAGGGGCCTGACTGAGTGGCCCGAGACAGAGATGGAGGGTGCCTGACTGAATGGCTGAATACAGGGTTGGAGGGGGTCTGACTGACTGGCTGGAGACAGAGTTGGAGAGTGCCTGACCGACTGGCTGAATACAGAGTTGGAGGGTGCCTGACAGACTGGCTGGATACAGAGTTGGAGGGGATCTGACTGACTGGCTGGAGACAGAGTTGGAGGGGGCCTGACTGACTGGAGACAGAGTTGGAGGGGCCGTGGCTGACTGGCTGGAGACAGAGATTGAGGGGACCTGACTGAGTTGCCCGAGGCAGAGATGGAGGTTGCCTGACTGACTGGCTGGATACAGAGTTGGAGGATGCCTGGCTGACTGGCTGGAGACAGAATTGGAGGCGGTCCAACTGACTGGCTGGAGTCAGAGTTGGAGAGTGACTGACTGACTGGCTGGAGACAGAGTTGGATGGGCCTGACTGACTGGAGACAGAGTTGGAGGATGCCTGACTGACTGACTGACTGGAGACAGAGTTGGAGGATGCCTGACTGATTGACTGGCTGGAGACAGAGTTAGAGGGTGCCTGGCTGACTGGCTGGATACAGAGTTGGAGGGGTTCTGACTGACTGGCTGGAGACAGACAGAGTTGGAGGGGGTCTGACTGACTGGCTGGAGACAGAGCTGGAGTGGGCCCTACTGACTTGCTGGAGACAGAATTGGAAGGGGCCTGACTGACTGGAGACAGAGTTTGAGGGTGCCTGACTGACTGGCTGGAGACAGAGTTGGAGGGTGCCTGACTGACTGGCTGGAGACAGGGTTGGAGGGGGCCCTACTGACTTGCTGGAGACAGAATTGGAATGGCCTGACTGACTGGCTGGAGAGAGAGTTGGAGGGTGTCTGACTTACTGGCTGGAGACATAGTTGGAGTGTGCCTGCCTGACTGTCTGGAGACAGAGTTGGAGGGGGCCTGACTAACTGGAGACAGAGTTTTAGGGGGGCTGACTTGACTGGCTGTAGACAGAGTTGGAGGGGTCCTGACTAACTGGCCAGAGATAGAGTTGGAGGGGGCCTGACTGACTGGCTGGAGAAAGAGTTTGAGGGTGCCTGACTGACTGGCTGGAGACAGTATTGGAGGGAGCCCAACTGACTTGCTGGGGACAGGGTTTGAGGGTGCCTGACTGACTGGCTGGAAACAGAGTTGGAGGGTGCCTGACTCACTGGCTGGAGACAGAGTTGGAGGGGGCCTGACTGACTTGAGACAGAGTTGTAGGGGGCTGACTGGCTGGCTGTAGACAGAGTTGGAAGGGGCCTGACTGACTGGCCGGAGACAGAGTTGGAGGGTTCCTGACTGACTGGCTGGATACAGAGTTGGAGGGGGTCTGACTGACTGGCTGGAGACAGAGTTGGAGGGTGCCTGACTGACTGGCTGGAGACAGAGTTGGAGGGTGCCTGACTAACTGGCTGGAGACAGGGTTGGAGGGGGCCCTACTGACTTGCTGGAGACAGAATTGGAAGGGGCCTGACTGACTGACTGGAGACAGAGTTTGAGGGTGCCTGACTGACTGGCTGGATACAGACAGAGTTGGAGGGGGTCTGACTGACTGGCTGGAGACAGACAGAGTGGGAGGGGGTCTGACTGACTGGCTGGAGACAGAGCTGGAGTGGGCCCTACTGACTTGCTGGAGACAGAGTTGGAGGGGGTCTGACTGACTGGCTGGAGACAGAGTTGGAGGGTGCCTGACTGACTGGCTGGAGACAGAGTTGGAGGGTGCCTGGCTGACTGGCTGGATGCAGAGTTGGAGGGGTTCCGACTGACTGGCTGGAGACAGACAGAGTTGGATGGGGTCTGACTGACTGGCTGGAGACAGAGCTGGAGGGGGCCCTACTGACTTGCTGGAGACAGAATTGGAAGGGGCCTGACTGACTGACTGGAGACAGAGTTTGAAGGTGCCTGACTGACTGGCTGGAGACAGAGGTGGAGGGTTCCTGACTGACTGGCTGGAGACAGGGTTGGAGGGGGCCCTACTGACTTGCTGGAGACAGAATTGGAAGGGGCCTGACTGACTGGCTGGAGACAGAGTTGGAGGGTGTCTGACTGACTGGCCGGAGACATAGTTGGAGGGTGCCTGCCTGACTGGCTGGAGACAGAGTTGGAGGGTGCCTGACTGACTGGCTGGAGACAGAGTTGGAGGGGGCCTGACTAACTGGAGACAGAGTTTTAGGGGGGCTGACTGACTGGCTGTAGACAGAGTTGGGGGGGTCCTGACTAACTGGTCGAAGACAGAGTTGGAGGGGGCCTGACTGACTGGCTGGAGAAAGAGTTTGAGGGTGCCTGACTGACTGGCTGGAGACAGTATTGAAGGGAGCCCAACTGACTTGCTCGAGACAGGGTTTGAGGGTGCCTGACTGACTGGCTGGAAACAGAGTTGGAGGGTGCCTGACTCACTGGCTGGAGACAGAGTTGGAGGGGGCCTGACTGACTGGAGACAGAGTTGTAGGGGGCTGACTGGCTGGCTGTAGACAGAGTTGGAAGGGGCCTGACTGACTGGCCGGAGACAGAGTTGGAGGGTTCCTGACTGACTGGCTGGAGAAAGAGTTTGAGGGTGCCTGACTGACTGGCTGGAGACAGGATTGGAGGGAGCCCGACTGACTTGCTGGAGACAGGGTTTGATGGTGCCTGACTGACTGGCTGGAGACAGAGTTAGAGGGTGCCTGGCTCAGTGGATGGAGACTGAATTGGAGGGAGCCTGGCTGATTGGCTGGAGACAGTTGGAGGGTGCCTGACTGACTGGCTGGAGACAGAGTTGGAAGGGGCGTGATTGACTGGCTGGAGACAGAGTTGGAGGGAGCCTGGCTGACTGGCTGGAGACTGAATTGGAGGGGCCCTGACTGACTGGAGACAGAGTTGGAGGGTGCTTGACTGACTGGATGGAGACAGAGTTGGAGAGTGCCTGACTGACTGGCTGGAGACAGAGTTGGAGGGTGCCTGGCTGATTGCCTGGGGACAGAGTTGGAGGGTGCCTGACTAACTGGCTGGAGACAGAGTTGGAGGCGGCCTGGCTGACTGGCTGGAGACAGAGTTGGAGGAGGGGCTGACTGACTAGCCTGAGACAGAGTTGGAGGTTGCCTGACTAACTGGCTAAATACAGAATTGGACGGGGTCTGACTGACTGGATGGAGACAGAGTTGGTGGGTGACTGGCTGACTGGCTGGAGACTGAATTGGACAGGGCCTGACCGACTGGAGACAGAGTTGGTGGGTGCCTGACTGACTGGCTGGAGACAGAGTTGGAGGGTGCCTGACTGACTGGCTGGAGACAGGGTTGGAGGGGGCCCGACTGACTTGCTGGAGACAGAATTTGAAGGGGCCTGACTGACTGGCTGGAGACAGAGTTTCAGGGTGCCTGACTGACTGGCTGGAGACAGAGTTGGAGGGTGCCTGACTGACTGGCTGGAGAGAGAGTTGGAGGGCGTGTGACTGACTGGCTGGAGACAGGGTTGGAGGGGGCCTGACTGTCTTGCTTGAGACAGAGTTGGAAGGGGCCTGACTGACTGGCTGGAGACAGAGTTTGAGGGTAACTGACTGACTGGCTAGAGACAGGGTTGGAGGGGCCCGACTGACTTGCTGGAGACAGAGTTGGAAGGGGCCTGACTGACTGGCTGGAGACAGAATTGGAGGGTGCCTGGCTGACTGGCTGGAGACTGAATTGGAGGGGGTCCAACTGACTGGCCGGAGACAGGGTTGGAGGGGCCCGACTGACTTCCTGGAGACAGAGTTGGACGGGGCCTGACTGACTGGCTGGAGACAGAATTGGAGGGTGCCTGACTGACTGGCTGAATACAGAGTTGGAGGGGGTCTGACTGACTGGCTGGAGACAGTGGTGTAAGGGTCCTGACTGACTGGCTGGAGACAGAGTTGGAGGGTGTCTTACTGAGTGGCTGGAGACAGAGTTGGAGGGTGCCTGTCTGATTGGCTGGAGACAGGGTTGGAGGGGGCCCTACTGACTTGCTGGATTCAGAATTGGAAGGGGCCTGACTGACTGGCTTGAGACAGAGTTGGAGGGTGTCTGATTGACTGGCTGGAGACATAGTTGGAGGGTGCCTGCCTGACTGGCTGGAGACAGAGTTGGAGGGGGTCTGACTGACTGGCTGGAGACAGAGTTGGAGGGGGCCTGACTGACTGGAGACAGAGTTGTAGGGGACTGACTGGCTGGCTGTAGACAGAGATGGAGGGTTCCTGACTGACTGGCTGGAGAAAGAGTTTGAGGGTGCCTGACTGACTGGCTGGAGACAGGATTGGAGGGAGCCCGACTGACTTGCTGGAGACAGGGTTTGAGAGTGCCTGACTGACTGGCAGGAGACAGCGTTGGAGGGTGCCTGGCTGATTGCCTGGGGGCAGAGTTGGAGGGGGCCTGACTAACTGGCTGGAGACAGAGTTGGAGGCAGCCTGGCTGATTGGCTGGAGGCAGAGTTGGAGGGGGCTGACTGACTGGCCCGAGACAGAGTTGGAGGTTGCCTGACTAACTGGCTGAATACAGAATTGGAGGGGGTCTGACTGACTGGCTGTAGACAGAGTTAGTGGGTGACTGGCTTACTGGCTGGAGACTGAATTAGACAGGGCCTGACTGACTGGAGACAGAGTTGGAGGGTGGCTGGCTGATTGCCTGGAGACAGAGTTGGAGGGTGCCTGACTGACTGGCTGCAGACAGCGTTTGGGGGTGCCTGACTGACTGGCCAGAGACAGAGTTGGAGGGTGCCTGACTGACTGGCTGGATACAGAGTTGGAGGGGGTCTGACTGACTGGATAGAGACAGAGTTGGAGGGGCCTGATTGACTGGCTGGAGACAGAGTTGGAGGGTGCTTGACTGACTGGCTGGAGACAGAGTTGGAGGGTGCCTGACTTACTGGCTGGAGACAGGGTTGGGGGGGCCCGACTGACTTGCTGGAGACAGTATTGGAAGGGGCCTGACTGACTGGCTGGAGACACAGTTTGAGGGTGCCTGACTGAGTGGCTGGAGACAGGGTTGGAGGGGCCCGACTGACTGGCTAGAGACAGAGTTGGAGGGTGCCTGACTGACTGGCTGGATAGAGAGTTTCAGGGCGCATGACTGACTGGCTGGAGACAGGGTTGGAGGGGGCCTGACTGACTTGCTGGAGACAGAGTTGGAAGGGGCCTGTCTGACTGGCTGGAGACAGAATTGGAGGGTGCCTGACTGACTGGCTGGAGACAGAGTTGGAGGGTGCCTGACTGACTGGCTGGAGACAGGGTTGGAGGGGGCCCGACTGACTTGCTGGAGACAGAATTGGAAGGGGCCTGACTGAATGGTTGGAGACAGAGTTTGAGGGTGCCTGACTGACTGGCTGGAGACAGAGATGGAGGGTGCCGGACTGACTGGCTGGAGAGAGAGTTGGAGGGCCTGTGACTGACTGGCTGGAGACAGGGTTGGATTGGGCCTGACTGACTTGCTTGAGACAGAGTTGGAAGGGGCCTGACTGACTGGCTGGAGACAGAGTTTGAGGGTAACTGACTGACTGGCTAGAGACAGGGTTGGAGGGGCCCGACTGACTTGCTGGAGACAGAGTTGGAAGGGGCCTGACTGACTGGCTGGACACAGAATTGGAGGGTGCCTGGCTGACTGGCTGGAGACTGAATTGGAGGGGGTCCAACTGACTGGCCGGAGACAGAGTTGGAGAGTGACTGACTGACTGACTGGAGACAGAGTTGGATGGGCCTGACTGACTGGAGACAGAGTTTGAGGGTGCCTGACTGACTGGCTGGAGACAGGGTTGGAGGGGGCCCGACTGACTTGCTGGAGACAGAATTGGAAGGGGCCTGACTGACTGGCTGGAGACAGAGTTGGAGGGTGCCTGACTGACTGGCTGGAGAGAGAGTTGGAGGGCGTGTGACTGACTGGCTGGAGACAGGGTTGGAGGGGGCCTGACTGACTTGCTTGAGACAGAGTTGGAAGGGGCCTGACTGACTGGATGGAGACAGAGTTTGAGGGTTACTGACTGACTGGTTAGAGACAGGGTTGGAAGGGCCCGACTGACTTGCTGGAGACAGAGTTGGAAGGGGCCTGAATGACTGGCTGGAGACAGAGTTGGAGGGTGCCTGACTGACTGGCTGGAGAGAGAGTTGGAGGGTGTGTGACTGACTGGCTGGAGACAGGGTTGGAGGGGGCCTGACTGACTTGCTTGAGACAGAGTTGGAGAGTGACTGACTGACTGGCTGGAGACAGAGTTGGATGGGCCTGACTGACTGGAGACAGAGTTGGAGGATGTCTGACTGACTGACTGACTGGAGACAGAGTTGGAGGATGCCTGACTGACTAACTGGCTGGAGACAGAGTTGGAGGGTGCTTGACTGACTGGCTGGAGACAGAATTAGAGGGGGCCTGGCTGATTGGCTAGAGACAGAGTTGGAGGGTGCCTGACTGACTGGCTGGAGACAGAGTTGGATGGGCCAGTCTGTCTGGCTGGAGACAGAGGTGTAGGGGGCCTGACTGACTGTTCTGAGACAGAGTTGGAGGGTGCCTGACTGACTGGCTGAATACAGAGTTGGAGGTGGTCTGACTGACTGGCTGGAGACAGAGTTGGATGGCCCTGGCTGACTGTCTGAATACAGAGATGGAGGGTGCCTGACTGACTGGCTGGATACAGAGTTGGAGGGGATCTGACTGACTGGCTGGAGACAGAGTTGGAGGGGATCTGACTGACTGGCTGGAGACAGAGTTGGAGGGGCCGTGGCTGACTGACTGGAGACAGAGATTGAGGGGGCCTGACTGAGTGGCCCGAGACAGAGATGGAGGGTGCCTGACTGACTGGCTGAATACAGAGTTGGAGGGAGTCTGACTGTCTGGCTGGAGACAGAGTTGGATGGACCTAGCTGACTGGCTGAATACAGAGTTGGAGAGTGCCTGACTGACTGGCTGGAGACAGGGTTGGAGGGGGCCTGACTGACTTGCTGGAGACAGAGTTGGAAGGGCCAGGCTGACTGGCTGGAGACAGAGGTGTAGGGGGCCTGACTGACTGTTCTGAGACAGAGTTGGAGGGTGCCTGACTGACCGGCTGGAGACAGAATTGGAGGGTGCCTGACTGACTGGCTTGAGACAGAGTTGGTGGGTGCCTGACTGACTGGCTGGAGACAGGGTTGGAGGGGGCCGACTGACTTTCTGGAGACAGAATTGGAAGGGGCCTGACTGACTGGCTGGAGAGAGAGTTGGAGGGCGTGTAACTGACTGGCTGGAGACAGGGTTGGAGGGGGGCTGACTGACTTGCTTGATACAGAGTTGGAAGGGGCCTGACTGACTGGCTGGAGTCAGAGTTGGAGGGGATCTGACTGACTGGCTGGAGACAGAGTTGGAGGGGGCCTGACTGACTGGAGACAGAGTTGGAGGGGCCGTGGCTGACTGGCTGGAGACAGAGATTGAGGGGGCCTGACTGAGTTGCCCGAGGCAGAGATGGAGGTTGCCTGACTGACTGGCTGGATACAGAGTTGGAGGATGCCTGGCTGACTGGCTGGAGACAGAATTGGAGGCGGTCCAACTGACTGGCTGGAGTCAGAGTTGGAGAGTGACTGACTGACTGGCTGGAGACAGAGTTGGATGGGCCTGACTGACTGGAGACAGAGTTGGAGGATGCCTGACTGACTGACTGACTGGAGACAGAGTTGGAGGATGCCTGACTGATTGACTGGCTGGAGACAGAGTTAGAGGGTGCCTGGCTGACTGGCTGGATACAGAGTTGGAGGGGTTCTGACTGACTGGCTGGAGACAGACAGAGTTGGAGGGGGTCTGACTGACTGGCTGGAGACAGAGCTGGAGTGGGCCCTACTGACTTGCTGGAGACAGAATTGGAAGGGGCCTGACTGACTGGAGACAGAGTTTGAGGGTGCCTGACTGACTGGCTGGAGACAGAGTTGGAGGGTGCCTGACTGACTGGCTGGAGACAGGGTTGGAGGGGGCCCTACTGACTTGCTGGAGACAGAATTGGAAGGGCCTGACTGACTGGCTGGAGAGAGAGTTGGAGGGTGTCTGACTTACTGGCTGGAGACATAGTTGGAGTGTGCCTGCCTGACTGTCTGGAGACAGAGTTGGAGGGGGCCTGACTAACTGGAGACAGAGTTTTAGGGGGGCTGACTTGACTGGCTGTAGACAGAGTTGGAGGGGTCCTGACTAACTGGCCAGAGATAGAGTTGGAGGGGGCCTGACTGACTGGCTGGAGAAAGAGTTTGAGGGTGCCTGACTGACTGGCTGGAGACAGTATTGGAGGGAGCCCAACTGACTTGCTGGGGACAGGGTTTGAGGGTGCCTGACTGACTGGCTGGAAACAGAGTTGGAGGGTGCCTGACTCACTGGCTGGAGACAGAGTTGGAGGGGGCCTGACTGACTTGAGACAGAGTTGTAGGGGGCTGACTGGCTGGCTGTAGACAGAGTTGGAAGGGGCCTGACTGACTGGCCGGAGACAGAGTTGGAGGGTTCCTGACTGACTGGCTGGATACAGAGTTGGAGGGGGTCTGACTGACTGGCTGGAGACAGAGTTGGAGGGTGCCTGACTGACTGGCTGGAGACAGAGTTGGAGGGTGCCTGACTAACTGGCTGGAGACAGGGTTGGAGGGGGCCCTACTGACTTGCTGGAGACAGAATTGGAAGGGGCCTGACTGACTGACTGGAGACAGAGTTTGAGGGTGCCTGACTGACTGGCTGGATACAGACAGAGTTGGAGGGGGTCTGACTGACTGGCTGGAGACAGACAGAGTGGGAGGGGGTCTGACTGACTGGCTGGAGACAGAGCTGGAGTGGGCCCTACTGACTTGCTGGAGACAGAGTTGGAGGGGGTCTGACTGACTGGCTGGAGACAGAGTTGGAGGGTGCCTGACTGACTGGCTGGAGACAGAGTTGGAGGGTGCCTGGCTGACTGGCTGGATGCAGAGTTGGAGGGGTTCCGACTGACTGGCTGGAGACAGACAGAGTTGGATGGGGTCTGACTGACTGGCTGGAGACAGAGCTGGAGGGGGCCCTACTGACTTGCTGGAGACAGAATTGGAAGGGGCCTGACTGACTGACTGGAGACAGAGTTTGAAGGTGCCTGACTGACTGGCTGGAGACAGAGGTGGAGGGTTCCTGACTGACTGGCTGGAGACAGGGTTGGAGGGGGCCCTACTGACTTGCTGGAGACAGAATTGGAAGGGGCCTGACTGACTGGCTGGAGACAGAGTTGGAGGGTGTCTGACTGACTGGCCGGAGACATAGTTGGAGGGTGCCTGCCTGACTGGCTGGAGACAGAGTTGGAGGGTGCCTGACTGACTGGCTGGAGACAGAGTTGGAGGGGGCCTGACTAACTGGAGACAGAGTTTTAGGGGGGCTGACTGACTGGCTGTAGACAGAGTTGGGGGGGTCCTGACTAACTGGTCGAAGACAGAGTTGGAGGGGGCCTGACTGACTGGCTGGAGAAAGAGTTTGAGGGTGCCTGACTGACTGGCTGGAGACAGTATTGAAGGGAGCCCAACTGACTTGCTGGAGACAGGGTTTGAGGGTGCCTGACTGACTGGCTGGAAACAGAGTTGGAGGGTGCCTGACTCACTGGCTGGAGACAGAGTTGGAGGGGGCCTGACTGACTGGAGACAGAGTTGTAGGGGGCTGACTGGCTGGCTGTAGACAGAGTTGGAAGGGGCCTGACTGACTGGCCGGAGACAGAGTTGGAGGGTTCCTGACTGACTGGCTGGAGAAAGAGTTTGAGGGTGCCTGACTGACTGGCTGGAGACAGGATTGGAGGGAGCCCGACTGACTTGCTGGAGACAGGGTTTGATGGTGCCTGACTGACTGGCTGGAGACAGAGTTGGAAGGGGCGTGATTGACTGGCTGGAGACAGAGTTGGAGGGAGCCTGGCTGACTGGCTGGAGACTGAATTGGAGGGGCCCTGACTGACTGGAGACAGAGTTGGAGGGTGCTTGACTGACTGGATGGAGACAGAGTTGGAGAGTGCCTGACTGACTGGCTGGAGACAGAGTTGGAGGGTGCCTGGCTGATTGCCTGGGGACAGAGTTGGAGGGTGCCTGACTAACTGGCTGGAGACAGAGTTGGAGGCGGCCTGGCTGACTGGCTGGAGACAGAGTTGGAGGAGGGGCTGACTGACTAGCCTGAGACAGAGTTGGAGGTTGCCTGACTAACTGGCTAAATACAGAATTGGACGGGGTCTGACTGACTGGATGGAGACAGAGTTGGTGGGTGACTGGCTGACTGGCTGGAGACTGAATTGGACAGGGCCTGACCGACTGGAGACAGAGTTGGTGGGTGCCTGACTGACTGGCTGGAGACAGAGTTGGAGGGTGCCTGACTGACTGGCTGGAGACAGGGTTGGAGGGGGCCCGACTGACTTGCTGGAGACAGAATTTGAAGGGGCCTGACTGACTGGCTGGAGACAGAGTTTCAGGGTGCCTGACTGACTGGCTGGAGACAGAGTTGGAGGGTGCCTGACTGACTGGCTGGAGAGAGAGTTGGAGGGCGTGTGACTGACTGGCTGGAGACAGGGTTGGAGGGGGCCTGACTGTCTTGCTTGAGACAGAGTTGGAAGGGGCCTGACTGACTGGCTGGAGACAGAGTTTGAGGGTAACTGACTGACTGGCTAGAGACAGGGTTGGAGGGGCCCGACTGACTTGCTGGAGACAGAGTTGGAAGGGGCCTGACTGACTGGCTGGAGACAGAATTGGAGGGTGCCTGGCTGACTGGCTGGAGACTGAATTGGAGGGGGTCCAACTGACTGGCCGGAGACAGGGTTGGAGGGGCCCGACTGACTTCCTGGAGACAGAGTTGGACGGGGCCTGACTGACTGGCTGGAGACAGAATTGGAGGGTGCCTGACTGACTGGCTGAATACAGAGTTGGAGGGGGTCTGACTGACTGGCTGGAGACAGTGGTGTAAGGGTCCTGACTGACTGGCTGGAGACAGAGTTGGAGGGTGTCTTACTGAGTGGCTGGAGACAGAGTTGGAGGGTGCCTGTCTGATTGGCTGGAGACAGGGTTGGAGGGGGCCCTACTGACTTGCTGGATTCAGAATTGGAAGGGGCCTGACTGACTGGCTTGAGACAGAGTTGGAGGGTGTCTGATTGACTGGCTGGAGACATAGTTGGAGGGTGCCTGCCTGACTGGCTGGAGACAGAGTTGGAGGGGGTCTGACTGACTGGCTGGAGACAGAGTTGGAGGGGGCCTGACTGACTGGAGACAGAGTTGTAGGGGACTGACTGGCTGGCTGTAGACAGAGATGGAGGGTTCCTGACTGACTGGCTGGAGAAAGAGTTTGAGGGTGCCTGACTGACTGGCTGGAGACAGGATTGGAGGGAGCCCGACTGACTTGCTGGAGACAGGGTTTGAGAGTGCCTGACTGACTGGCAGGAGACAGCGTTGGAGGGTGCCTGGCTGATTGCCTGGGGGCAGAGTTGGAGGGGGCCTGACTAACTGGCTGGAGACAGAGTTGGAGGCAGCCTGGCTGATTGGCTGGAGGCAGAGTTGGAGGGGGCTGACTGACTGGCCCGAGACAGAGTTGGAGGTTGCCTGACTAACTGGCTGAATACAGAATTGGAGGGGGTCTGACTGACTGGCTGTAGACAGAGTTAGTGGGTGACTGGCTTACTGGCTGGAGACTGAATTAGACAGGGCCTGACTGACTGGAGACAGAGTTGGAGGGTGGCTGGCTGATTGCCTGGAGACAGAGTTGGAGGGTGCCTGACTGACTGGCTGCAGACAGCGTTTGGGGGTGCCTGACTGACTGGCCAGAGACAGAGTTGGAGGGTGCCTGACTGACTGGCTGGATACAGAGTTGGAGGGGGTCTGACTGACTGGATAGAGACAGAGTTGGAGGGGCCTGATTGACTGGCTGGAGACAGAGTTGGAGGGTGCTTGACTGACTGGCTGGAGACAGAGTTGGAGGGTGCCTGACTTACTGGCTGGAGACAGGGTTGGGGGGGCCCGACTGACTTGCTGGAGACAGTATTGGAAGGGGCCTGACTGACTGGCTGGAGACACAGTTTGAGGGTGCCTGACTGAGTGGCTGGAGACAGGGTTGGAGGGGCCCGACTGACTGGCTAGAGACAGAGTTGGAGGGTGCCTGACTGACTGGCTGGATAGAGAGTTTCAGGGTGCATGACTGACTGGCTGGAGACAGGGTTGGAGGGGGCCTGACTGACTTGCTGGAGACAGAGTTGGAAGGGGCCTGTCTGACTGGCTGGAGACAGAATTGGAGGGTGCCTGACTGACTGGCTGGAGACAGAGTTGGAGGGTGCCTGACTGACTGGCTGGAGACAGGGTTGGAGGGGGCCCGACTGACTTGCTGGAGACAGAATTGGAAGGGGCCTGACTGAATGGTTGGAGACAGAGTTTGAGGGTGCCTGACTGACTGGCTGGAGACAGAGATGGAGGGTGCCGGACTGACTGGCTGGAGAGAGAGTTGGAGGGCCTGTGACTGACTGGCTGGAGACAGGGTTGGATTGGGCCTGACTGACTTGCTTGAGACAGAGTTGGAAGGGGCCTGACTGACTGGCTGGAGACAGAGTTTGAGGGTAACTGACTGACTGGCTAGAGACAGGGTTGGAGGGGCCCGACTGACTTGCTGGAGACAGAGTTGGAAGGGGCCTGACTGACTGGCTGGACACAGAATTGGAGGGTGCCTGGCTGACTGGCTGGAGACTGAATTGGAGGGGGTCCAACTGACTGGCCGGAGACAGAGTTGGAGAGTGACTGACTGACTGACTGGAGACAGAGTTGGATGGGCCTGACTGACTGGAGACAGAGTTTGAGGGTGCCTGACTGACTGGCTGGAGACAGGGTTGGAGGGGGCCCGACTGACTTGCTGGAGACAGAATTGGAAGGGGCCTGACTGACTGGCTGGAGACAGAGTTGGAGGGTGCCTGACTGACTGGCTGGAGAGAGAGTTGGAGGGCGTGTGACTGACTGGCTGGAGACAGGGTTGGAGGGGGCCTGACTGACTTGCTTGAGACAGAGTTGGAAGGGGCCTGACTGACTGGATGGAGACAGAGTTTGAGGGTTACTGACTGACTGGTTAGAGACAGGGTTGGAAGGGCCCGACTGACTTGCTGGAGACAGAGTTGGAAGGGGCCTGAATGACTGGCTGGAGACAGAGTTGGAGGGTGCCTGACTGACTGGCTGGAGAGAGAGTTGGAGGGCGTGTGACTGACTGGCTGGAGACAGGGTTGGAGGGGGCCTGACTGACTTGCTTGAGACAGAGTTGGAGAGTGACTGACTGACTGGCTGGAGACAGAGTTGGATGGGCCTGACTGACTGGAGACAGAGTTGGAGGATGTCTGACTGACTGACTGACTGGAGACAGAGTTGGAGGATGCCTGACTGACTAACTGGCTGGAGACAGAGTTGGAGGGTGCTTGACTGACTGGCTGGAGACAGAATTAGAGGGGGCCTGGCTGATTGGCTAGAGACAGAGTTGGAGGGTGCCTGACTGACTGGCTGGAGACAGAGTTGGATGGGCCAGTCTGTCTGGCTGGAGACAGAGGTGTAGGGGGCCTGACTGACTGTTCTGAGACAGAGTTGGAGGGTGCCTGACTGACTGGCTGAATACAGAGTTGGAGGTGGTCTGACTGACTGGCTGGAGACAGAGTTGGATGGCCCTGGCTGACTGTCTGAATACAGAGATGGAGGGTGCCTGACTGACTGGCTGGATACAGAGTTGGAGGGGATCTGACTGACTGGCTGGAGACAGAGTTGGAGGGGATCTGACTGACTGGCTGGAGACAGAGTTGGAGGGGCCGTGGCTGACTGACTGGAGACAGAGATTGAGGGGGCCTGACTGAGTGGCCCGAGACAGAGATGGAGGGTGCCTGACTGACTGGCTGAATACAGAGTTGGAGGGAGTCTGACTGTCTGGCTGGAGACAGAGTTGGATGGACCTAGCTGACTGGCTGAATACAGAGTTGGAGAGTGCCTGACTGACTGGCTGGAGACAGGGTTGGAGGGGGCCTGACTGACTTGCTGGAGACAGAGTTGGAAGGGCCAGGCTGACTGGCTGGAGACAGAGGTGTAGGGGGCCTGACTGACTGTTCTGAGACAGAGTTGGAGGGTGCCTGACTGACCGGCTGGAGACAGAATTGGAGGGTGCCTGACTGACTGGCTTGAGACAGAGTTGGTGGGTGCCTGACTGACTGGCTGGAGACAGGGTTGGAGGGGGCCGACTGACTTTCTGGAGACAGAATTGGAAGGGGCCTGACTGACTGGCTGGAGAGAGAGTTGGAGGGCGTGTAACTGACTGGCTGGAGACAGGGTTGGAGGGGGGCTGACTGACTTGCTTGATACAGAGTTGGAAGGGGCCTGACTGACTGGCTGGAGTCAGAGTTGGAGGGGATCTGACTGACTGGCTGGAGACAGAGTTGGAGGGGGCCTGACTGACTGGAGACAGAGTTGGAGGGGCCGTGGCTGACTGGCTGGAGACAGGGATTGAGGGGGCCTGACTGAGTGGCCCGAGACAGAGATGGAGGTTGCCTGACTGACTGGCTGGATACAGAGTTGGAGGGGATCTGACTGACTGGCTGGAGACAGAGTTGGAGGGGGCCTGACTGACTGGGGACAGAGTTGGAGGGGCTGTGGCTGACTGGGCTGGAGACAGAGTTGGAGGGTGCCTGACTTTCTGGCTGGATACAGAGCTGGAGGGGGTCTGACTGGCTGGAGACAGAGTTGGAGGGTGCCTGACTGACTGGCTGGAGACAGAGTTGGAGGGGGCCAAACTGACTGGATGGATACAGAGTTGGAGGGGGTCTGACTGGCTGGAGACAGAGTTAGAGGGGGCCTGACTGACTGGCTGGATACAGAGTTGGAGGGGTCTGACTGGCTGGAAACAGATTTGGAGGGTACCTGACTGACTGTCTGGAGACAGAGTTGAAGGGGGCCTGACTGACTGGACGGAGGCAGAGTTGGAGGGTGCCTGACTGACTGGCTGGATACAGAGTTGGAGGGGGTCTGACTGACTGGCTGGAGACAGGATTGGAGGGAGCCCGACTGACTTGCTTGAGACAGGGTTTGAGGGTGCCTGACTGACTGGCTGGAGACAGAGTTGGAAGGGGCCTGATTGACGGGCTGGAGACAGAGTTGGAGAGAACCTGACTGACTGGCTGGAGACAGAGTTGGAGGTTGCCTGGCTGATTGCCTGGGGACAGAGTTGGAGGGTGCCTGACTAACTGGCTGGAGACAGAGTTGGAGGCGGCCTGGCTGACAGGCTGGAGGCAGAGTTGGAGGGGGGCTGACTGACTGGCCCGAGACAGAGTTGGAGGTTGCCAGACTAACTGGATAAATACAGAATTGGAGGGGGTCTGCCTGACTGACTGCTGACAGAGTTGGTGGGTGACTGGCTGACTGGCTGGAGACTGAATTGGACGGGGCCTGACTGACTGGAGACAGAGTTGGAGGGTGCCTGGCTGATTGCCTGGAGACAGAGATGGAGGATGCCTGACTGACTGACTGGCTGGAGACAGAGTTGGAGGGTGCCTGACTGACTGGCTGAGACAGAATTGGAGGGGGCCTGGCTGATTGGCTGGAGACAGAATTGGAGGGTGCCTGACTGACTGGCTGGAGACAGAGTTGGATGGGCCTGGCTGACTGGCTGGAGACAGAGTTGTAGGGGGCCTGACTGACTGTTCCGAGACAGAGTTGGAGGGTGCCTGACTGACTGGCTGAATATAGAGTTGGAGGGGGTCTGACTGACTGGCTGGAGACAGAGTTGGATGGGCCTGGCTGACTGGCTGAATACAGAGTTGGAGGGTGCCTGACTGACTGGCTGGATACAGAGTTGGAGGGGATCTGACTGACTGGCTGGAGACAGAGTTGGAGGGGGCCTGACTGACTGGAGACAGAGTTGGAGGGGCCGTGGCTGACTGGCTGGAGACAGAGATTGAGGGGGCCTGACTGAGTGGCCCGACACAGAGATGGAGGGTGCCTGACTGACTGGCTGAAAACAGAGTTGGAGGGGGTCTGACTGACTGGCTGGATACAGAGTTGGAGGGTGCCTGACTTTCTGGCTGGATACAGAGCTGGAGGGGGTCTGACTGGCTGGAGACAGAGTTGGAGGGTGCCTGACTGACTGGCTGGAGACAGAGTTGGAGGGGGCCAAACTGACTGGATGGATACAGAGTTGGAGGGGGTCTGACTGGCTGGAGACAGAGTTAGAGGGGGCCTGACTGACTGGCTGGATACAGAGTTGGAGGGGTCTGACTGGCTGGAAACAGATTTGGAGGGTACCTGACTGACTGTCTGGAGACAGAGTTGGAGGGGGCCTGACTGACTGGACGGAGGCAGAGTTGGAGGGTGCCTGACTGACTGGCTGGATACAGAGTTGGAGGGGGTCTGACTGACTGGCTGGAGACAGGATTGGAGGGAGCCCGACTGAATTGCTTGAGACAGGGTTTGAGGGTGCCTGACAGACTGGCTGGAGACAGAGTTGGAAGGGGCCTGATTGACGGGCTGGAGACAGAGTTGGAGAGAACCTGACTGACTGGCTGGAGACAGAGTTGGAGGTTGCCTGGCTGATTGCCTGGGGACAGAGTTGGAGGGTGCCTGACTAACTGGCTGGAGACAGAGTTGGAGGCGGCCTGGCTGACAGGCTGGAGGCAGAGTTGGAGGGGGGCTGACTGACTGGCCCGAGACAGAGTTGGAGGTTGCCTGACTAACTGGATAAATACAGAATTGGAGGGGGTCTGCCTGACTGACTGCTGACAGTTTTGGTGGGTGACTGGCTGACTGGCTGGAGACTGAATTGGACGGGGCCTGACTGACTGGAGACAGAGTTGGAGGGTGCCTGGCTGATTGCCTGGAGACAGAGTTGGAGGATGCCTGACTGACTGACCGGCTGGAGACAGAGTTGGAGGGTGCCTGACTGACTGGCTGAGACAGAATTGGAGGGGGCCTGGCTGATTGGCTGGAGACAGAATTGGAGGGTGCCTGACTGACTGGCTGGAGACAGAGTTGGATGGGCCTGGCTGACTGGCTGGAGACAGAGTTGTAGGGGGCCTGACTGACTGTTCCGAGACAGAGTTGGAGGGTGCCTGACTGACTGGCTGAATATAGAGTTGGAGGGGGTCTGACTGACTGGCTGGAGACAGAGTTGGATGGGCCTGGCTGACTGGCTGAATACAGAGTTGGAGGGTGCCTGACTGACTGGCTGGATACAGAGTTGGAGGGGATCTGACTGACTGGCTGGAGACAGAGTTGGAGGGGGCCTGACTGACTGGAGACAGAGTTGGAGGGGCCGTGGCTGACTGGCTGGAGACAGAGATTGAGGGGGCCTGACTGAGTGGCCCGAGACAGAGATGGAGGGTGCCTGACTGACTGGCTGGATACAGAGTTGGAGGGTGCCTGACTTTCTGGCTGGATACAGAGCTGGAGGGGGTCTGACTGGCTGGAGACAGAGTTGGAGGGTGCCTGACTGACTGACTGGAGACAGAGTTGGAGGGGGCCAAACTGACTGGATGGATACAGAGTTGGAGGGGGTCTGACTGGCTGGAGACAGAGTTGGAGGGGGTCTGACTGACTGGCTGGATACAGAGTTGGAGGGTGCCTGACTGACTGGCTGAATAAAGAGTTGGAGGGTGCCTGACTGACTGGCTGGATACAGAGTTGGAGGGGATCTGACTGGCTGGAGACAGAGTTGGAGGGGGCCTGAATGACTGGAGACAGAGTTGGAGGGGCCGTGGCTGACTGGCTGGAGACAGAGATTGAGGGGGCCTGACTGAGTGGCTGGATACAGAGTTGGAGGGGATCTGACTGACTGGCTGGAGACAGAGTTGGAGGGGGCCTGACTGACTGGAGACAGAGTTGGAGGGGCCGTGGCTGACTGGCTGGAGACAGAGTTGGAGGGTGCCTGGCTGATTGCCTGGAGACAGAGTTGGAGGATGCCTGACTGACTGACTGGCTGGAGACAGAGTTGGAGGGTGCCTGACTGACTGGCTGAGACAGAATTGGAGGGGGCCTGGCTGATTGGCTGGAGACAGAATTGGAGGGTGCCTGACTGACTGGCTGGAGACAGAGTTGGATGGGCCTGGCTGACTGGCTGGAGACAGAGTTGTAGGGGGCCTGACTGACTGTTCTGAGACAGAGTTGGAGGGTGCCTGACTGACTGGCTGAATATAGAGTTGGAGGGGGTCTGACTGACTGGCTGGAGACAGAGTTGGATGGGCCTGGCTGACTGGCTGAATACAGAGTTGGAGGGTGCCTGACTGACTGGCTGGATACAGAGTTGGAGGGGATCTGACTGACTGGCTGGAGACAGAGTTGGAGGGGGCCTGACTGACTGGAGACAGAGTTGGAGGGGCCGTGGCTGACTGGCTGGAGACAGAGATTGAGGGGGCCTGACTGAGTGGCCCGAGACAGAGATGGAGGGTGCCTGACTGACTGGCTGAATACAGAGTTGGAGGGGGTCTGACTGACTGACTGGAGACAGAGTTGGATGGACCTGGCTGACTGGCTGAATACAGAGTTGGAGGGTGCCTGACTGACTGGCTGAATACAGAGTTGGAGGGTGCCTGACTGACTGGCTGGATACAGAGTTGGAGGGGATCTGACTGGCTGGAGACAGAGTTGGAGGGGGCCTGACTGACTGGAGACAGAGTTGGAGGGGCCGTGGCTGACTGGCTGGAGACAGAGATTGAGGGGGCCTGACTGAGTGGCCCGAGACAGAGATGGAGGTTGCCTGACTGACTGGCTGGATACAGAGTTGGAGGGGATCTGACTGACTGGCTGGAGACAGAGTTGAAGGGGGCCTGACTGACTGGGGACAGAGTTTGAGGGGCTGTGGCTGACTGGGCTGGAGACAGAGATTGAGGGGGCCTGACTGAGTGGCCCGAGAGAGAGATGAAGGGTGCGTGACTGACTGGCTGGATACAGAGTTGGAGGGTGCCTGACTTTCTGGCTGGATACAGAGTTGGAGGGGCTCTGACTGGCTGGAGACAGAGTTGGAGGGTGCCTGACTGACTGGCTGGAGACAGAGTTGGAGGGGGCCAAACTGACTGGATGGATAAAGAGTTGGAGGGGGTCTGACTGGCTGGAGACAGAGTTAGAGGGGGCCTGACTGACTGGCTGGATACAGAGTTGGAGGGGGTCTGACTGGCTGGAAACAGATTTGGAGGGTACCTGACTGACTGTCTGGAGACAGAGTTGGAGGGGGCCTGA
The DNA here is from genome assembly GCF_040938575.1 of Ambystoma mexicanum. Lineage (NCBI taxonomy): Eukaryota > Metazoa > Chordata > Amphibia > Caudata > Ambystomatidae > Ambystoma > Ambystoma mexicanum. The sequence continues at coordinate 1,290,632,137 of NC_090933.1, read as the reverse complement.
CTGTCTGGGCGGAGGCAGAGTTGGAGGGTGCCTGACTGACTGGCTGGATACAGAGTTGGAGGTGGTCTGACTGACTGGCTGGAGACAGGATTGGAGGGAGCCCGACTGACTTGCTGGAGACAGGGTTTGAGGGTGCCTGACTGACTGGCTGGAGACAGAGATGGAAGGGGCCTGATTGACTGGCTGGAGACAGAGTTGGAGAGAACCTGACTGACTGGCTGGAGATAGAGTTGGAGGGTGCCTGGCTGATTGCCTGGGGACAGAGTTGGAGGGTGCCTGAGTAACTGGCTGGAGACAGAGTTGGAGGAGGCCTGGCTGACTGGCTGGAGGCAGAGTTGGAGGGGGGCTGACTGACTGGCCCGAGACAGAGTTGGAGGTTGCCTGACTAACTGGCTAAATACAGAATTAGAGGGGGTCTGCCTGACTGGCTGCTGACAGAGTTGGTGGGTGACTGGCTGACTGGCTGGAGACTGAATTGGACGGGGCCTGACTGACTGGAGACAGAGGTGGAGGGTGCCTGGCTGATTGCCTGGAGACAGAGTTGGAGAATGCCTGACTGACTGACTGGCTGGAGACAGAGTTGGAGGGTGCCTGACTGACTGGCTGAGACAGAATTGGAGGGGCCTGGCTGATTGGCTGGAGACAGAATTGGAGGGTGCCTGACTGACTGGCTGGAGACAGAGTTGGATGGGCCTGGCTGACTGGCTGGAGACAGAATTGTAGGGGGCCTGACTGACTGGTCCGAGACAGAGTTGGAGGGTGCCTGACTGACTGGCTGAATACAGAGTTGGAGGGGGTCTGACTGACTGGCTGGAGACAGAGTTGGATGGGCCTGGCTGACAGGCTGAATACAGAGTTGGAGGGTGCCTGACTGACTGGCTGGATGCAGAGTTGGAGGGGATCTGACTGACTGGCTGGAGACAGAGTTGGAGGGGGCCTGACTGAGTTGGAGGGGCTGTGGCTGACTGGCTGGAGACAGAGATTGAGGGGGCCTGACTGAATGGCCCGAGACAGAGATGGAGTGTGCCTGACTGACTGGATGAATACAGAGTTGGAGGGGGTCTGACTGACTGGCTGGAGACAGTGTTGTAAGGGTCCTGACTGACTGGCTGGAGACAGAGTTGGAGGGTGCCTGGCTGACTGAGTGGATACAGAGTTGGAGGGGGTCTGACTGACTGGCTGGAGACAGACAGAGTTGGAGGGGCCTGACTGACTAGCTGGAAACAGAGTTGGAGGGTGCCTTACTGACTGCCTGGAGACAGAATTGGAGGGTGCCTGGCTGACTGGCTGGAGACAGGGTTGGAGGGGGCCCTACTGACTTGCTGGATTCAGAATTGGAAGGGGCCTGACTGACTGGCTGGAGACAGAGTTGGAGGGTGTCTGACTGACTGGCTGGAGACATAGTTGGAGGGTGCCTGTCTGACTGGCTGGAGACAGAGTTGGAGGGGGTCTGACTGACTGGCTGGAGACAGAGTTGGAGGGGGCCTGACTGACTGGAGACAGAGTTGTAGGGGACTGACTGGCTGGCTGTAGACAGAGATGGAGGGGGCCTGACTGACTGGCCGGACACAGAGTTGGAGGGTTCCTGACTGACTGGCTGGAGAAAGAGTTTGAGGGTGCCTGACTGACTGGCTGGAGACAGGATTGGTGGGAGCCCGACTGACTTGCTGGAGACAGGGTTTGAGGGTGCCTGACTGACAGGCGGGAGACAAAGTTGGAGGGTGCCTGGCTGATTGCCTGGGGGCAGAGTTGGAGGGGGCCTGACTGACTGGAGACAGAGTTGGAGGGTGCCTGACTGACTGGCTGGAGACAGGGTTGGAGAGAGCCTGACTGACTGGCGTGAGACAGAGTTGGAGGGTGCCTGGCTGATTGCCTGGTGGAAGAGTTGGAGGGTGCCTGACTAACTGGCTGGAGAAGGAGTTGGAGGGGGCTGGCTGACTGGCTGGAGACAGGGTTGGAGGGGCCCCTACTGACTTGCTGGAGACAGAATTGGAATGGGCCTGACTGACTGATTGGAGACAGAGTTGGAGGGTGCCTGGCTGACTGGCTGGATACAGAGTTGGAGGGTGCCTGGCTCACTGGCTGGATACAGAGTTGGAGGGGTTCTGACTGACTGGCTGGAGACAGAGCTGGAGGGGGTCTGACTGAAAGGCTGGAGACAGAGTTGGTGGGTGACTGGCTGACTGGCTGGAGACTGAATTGGACAGGGCCTGACTGATTGGAGACAGAGTTGAAGGGTGCCTGGCTGATTGCCTGGAGACAGAGTTGGAGGGTGCCTGACTGACTGGCTGCAGACAGAGTTTGAGGGGGCCTGACTGACTGGCCAGAGACAGAGTTGGAGGGCGCCTGACTGACTTGCTGGATACAGAGTTGGAGGGGGTCTGACTGACAGGATGGAGACAGAGTTGGAGGGGCCTGATTGACTGGCTGGAGACAGAGTTGGAGGGTGCCTGAATGACTGGCTGGAAACAGAGTTGGAGGGTGCCTGACTGACTGGCTGGAGACAGGGTTGGAGGGGGCCCTATTGACTTGCTGGAGACAGAATTGGAATGGGCCTGACTGACTGATTGGAGACAGAGTTGGAGGGTGCCTGGCTGACTGGCTGGATACAGAGTTGGAGGGTGCCTGGCTCACTGGCTGGATACAGAGTTGGAGGGGTTCTGACTGACTGGCTGGAGACAGAGCTGGAGGGGGCCCTACTGACTTGCTGGAGACAGAATTGGAAGGGGCCTGACTGACTGACTGGAGACAGAGTTTGAGGGTGCCTGACTGACTGGCTGGATACAGAGTTGGAGGGGGTCTGACTGACTGGCTGGAGACAGACAGAGTTGGAGGGGGTCTGACTGACTGGCTGGAGACAGGGTTGGAGGGGCCCCTACTGACTTGCTGAGACAGAATTGGAAGGGGCCTGACTGACTGACTGGAGACAGAGTTTGAGGGTGCCTGACTGACTGGCTGGATACAGAGTTGGAGGGGGTCTGACTGACAAGCTGGAGGCAGAGTTGGAGGGGGGCTGACTGACTGGCCCGAGACAGAGTTGGAGGTTGCCTGACTAACTGGCTAAATACAGAATTAGAGGGGGTCTGCCTGACTGGCTGCTGACAGAGTTGGTGGGTGACTGGCTGATTGCCTGGAGACAGAGTTGGAGGGTGCCTGACTGACTGGCTGCAGACAGAGTTTGAGGGGGCCTGACTGACTGGCCAGAGACAGAGATGGAGGGCGCCTGACTGACTTGCTGGATACAGAGTTGGAGGGGGTCTGACTGACAGGATGGAGACAGAGTTGGAGGGGCCTGATTGACTGGCTGGAGACAGAGTTGGAGGGTGCCTGAATGACTGGCTGGAAACAGAGTTGGAGGGTGCCTGACTGTCTGGCTGGAGACAGGGTTGGAGGGGGCCCTATTGACTTGCTGGAGACAGAATTGGAATGGGCCTGACTGACTGATTGGAGACAGAGTTGGAGGGTGCCTGGCTGACTGGCTGGATACAGAGTTGGAGGGTGCCTGGCTGACTGGCTGGATACAGAGTTGGAGGGGTTCTGACTGACTGGCTGGAGACAGAGCTGGAGGGGGCCCTACTGACTTGCTGGAGGCAGAATTGGAAGGGGCCTTACTGACTGACTGGAGACAGAGTTTGAGGGTGCGTGACTGACTGGCTGGATACAGAGTTGGAGGGGGTCTGACTGACTGGCTGGAGACAGACAGAGTTGGAGGGGGTCTGACTGACTGGCTGGAGACAGGGTTGGAGGGGCCCCTACTGACTTGCTGAGACAGAATTGGAAGGGGCCTGACTGACGGACTGGAGACAGAGTTTGAGGGTGCCTGACTGACTGGCTGGATACAGAGTTGGAGGGGGTCTGACTGACAAGCTGGAGACAGACAGAGTTGGAGGGGGTCTGACTGACTGGCTGGAGACAGACAGAGTGGGAGGGGGTCTGACTGACTGGCTGGAGGCAGAGTTTGAGGGTGCCTGACTTACTGGCTGGATACAGAGTTGGAGGGGGTCTGACTGACTGGCTGGAGACAGACAGAGTTGGAGGGGGTCTGACTGACTGGCTGGAGACAGAGTTGGAGGGTGCCTGACTGACTGGCTAGAGACAGAGTTGGAGGGTGCCTGGCTGACTGGCTGGATACAGAGTTGGAGGGGTTCTGACTGACTGGCTGGAGACAGACAGAGTTGGATGGGGTCTGACTGACTGGCTGGAGACAGAGCTGGAGGGGGCCCTACTGACTTGCTGGAGACAGAATTGGAAGTGGCCTGACTGACTGACTGACTGGAGACAGAGTCTGAGGGTGCCGGACTGACTGGCTGGAGACAGAGTTGGAGGGTGCCTGACTGACTGGCTGGAGACAGGGTTGGAGGGGGCCCTACTGACTTGCTGGAGACAGAATTGGAAGGGGCCTGACTGACTGGCTGGAGACAGAGTTGGAGGGTGTCTGACTGACTGGCTGGAGACATAGTTGGAGGGTGCCTGCCTGACTGGCTGGAGACAGAGTTGGAGGGTGCCTGACTGACTGGCTGGAGACAGAGTTGGAGGGGGCCTGAATAACTGGAGACAGAGTTTCAGGGGGGCTGACTTACTGGCTGTAGACAGAGTTGGAGGGGACCTGACTAACTGGCCGGAGACAGAGTTGGAGGGGGCCTGACTGACTTGCTGGAGAAAGAGTTTGAGGGTGCCTGACTGACTGGCTGGAGACAGTATTGGAGGGCGTCCAACTGACTTGCTGGAGACAGGGTTTGAGGGTGCCTGACTGGAAACAGAGTTGGAGGGTGCTGACTGACTTGCTGGATACAGAGTTGGAGGGGGTCTGACTGACAGGATGGAGACAGAGTTGGAGGGGCCTGATTGACTGGCTGGAGACAGAGTCGGAGGGTGCCTGACTGACTGGCTGGAGACAGGGTTGGAGGGGGCCCTATTGACTTGCTGGAGACAGAATTGGAATGGGCCTGACTGACTGACTGGAGACAGAGTTGGAGGGTGCCTGGCTGACTGGCTGGATACAGAGTTGGAGGGTGCCTGGCTGACTGGCTGGATACAGAGTTGGAGGGGTTCTGACTGACTGGCTGGAGACAGAGCTGGAGGGGGCCCTACTGACTTGCTGGAGACAGAATTGGAAGGGGCCTGACTGACTGACTGGAGACAGAGTTTGAGGGTGCCTGACTGACTAGCTGGATACAGAGTTGGAGGGGGTCTGACTGACTGGCTGGAGACAGACAGTGTTGGAGGGGGTTTGACTGACCGGCTGGAGACAGAGTTGGAGGGTGCCTGACTGACTGGCTGGAGACAGAGTTGGAGGGTGCCTGACTGACTGGCTGGAGACAGGGTTGGAGGGGCCCCTACTGACTTGCTGGAGACAGAATTGGAAGGGGCCTGACTGACTGACTGGAGACAGAGTTTGAGGGTGCCTGACTGACCGGCTGGATACAGAGTTGGAGGGGGTCTGACTGACAAGCTGGAGACATACAGAGTTGGAGGGGGTCTGACTGACTGGCTGGAGACAGACAGAGTGGGAGGGGGTCTGACTGACTGGCTGGAGGCAGAGTTTGAGGGTGCCTGACTGACTAGCTGGATACAGAGTTGGAGGGGGTCTGACTGACTGGCTGGAGACAGACAGTGTTGGAGGGGGTTTGACTGACTGGCTGGAGACAGAGTTGGAGGGTGCCTGACTGACTGGCTGGAGACAGAGTTGGAGGGTGCCTGACTGACTGGCTGGAGACAGGGTTGGAGGGGCCCCTACTGACTTGCTGGAGACAGAATTGGAAGGGGCCTGACTGACTGACTGGAGACAGAGTTTGAGGGTGCCTGACTGACCGGCTGGATACAGAGTTGGAGGGGGTCTGACTGACAAGCTGGAGACATACAGAGTTGGAGGGGGTCTGACTGACTGGCTGGAGACAGACAGAGTGGGAGGGGGTCTGACTGACTGGCTGGAGGCAGAGTTTGAGGGTGCCTGACTTACTGGCTGGATACAGAGTTGGAGGGGGTCTGACTGACTGGCTGGAGACAGACAGAGTTGGAGGGTGCCTGACTGACTGGCTAGAGACAGAGTTGGAGGGTGCCTGGCTGACTGGCTGGATACAGAGTTGGAGGGGGTCTGACTGACTGGCTGGAGGCAGAGTTTGAGGGTGCCTGGCTTACTGGCTGGATACAGAGTTGGAGGGGGTCTGACTGACTGGCTGGAGACAGACAGAGTTGGAGGGTGCCTGACTGACTGGCTAGAGACAGAGCTGGAGGGGGCCCTACTGACTTGCTGGAGACAGAATTGGAAGGGGCCTGACTGACTGACTGGAGACAGAGTTTGAGGGTGCCTGACTGACTAGCTGGATACAGAGTTGGAGGGGGTCTGACTGACTGGCTGGAGACAGACAGTGTTGGAGGGGGTTTGACTGACTGGCTGGAGACAGAGTTGGAGGGTGCCTGACTGACTGGCTGGAGACAGAGTTGGAGGGTGCCTGACTGACTGGCTGGAGACAGGGTTGGAGGGGCCCCTACTGACTTGCTGGAGACAGAATTGGAAGGGGCCTGACTGACTGACTGGAGACAGAGTTTGAGGGTGCCTGACTGACCGGCTGGATACAGAGTTGGAGGGGGTCTGACTGACAAGCTGGAGACATACAGAGTTGGAGGGGGTCTGACTGACTGGCTGGAGACAGACAGAGTGGGAGGGGGTCTGACTGACTGGCTGGAGGCAGAGTTTGAGGGTGCCTGACTTACTGGCTGGATACAGAGTTGGAGGGGGTCTGACTGACTGGCTGGAGACAGACAGAGTTGGAGGGTGCCTGACTGACTGGCTAGAGACAGAGTTGGAGGGTGCCTGGCTGACTGGCTGGATACAGAGTTGGAGGGGGTCTGACTGACTGGCTGGAGGCAGAGTTTGAGGGTGCCTGGCTTACTGGCTGGATACAGAGTTGGAGGGGGTCTGACTGACTGGCTGGAGACAGACAGAGTTGGAGGGTGCCTGACTGACTGGCTAGAGACAGAGTTTGAGGGTACCTGACTGACTGGCTGGAGACAGAGTTGGAGGGTGCCTGACTGACTGGCTGGAAACAGGGTTGGAGGGGGCCCTACTGACTTGCTGGAGACAGAGTTGGAGGGTGTCTGACTGACTGGCTGTAGACATAGTTGGAGGGTGCCTGCCTGACTGGCTGGAGACAGAGTTGGAGGGTGCCTGACTGACTGGCTGGAGACAGAGTTGGAGGGGGCCTGACTAACTGGAGACAGAGTTTTAGGGGGGCTGACTGACTGGCTGTAGACAGAGTTGGAGGGGACCTGACTAACTGGCCGGAGACAGAGTTGGAGGGGGCCTGACTGACTGGCTGGAGAAAGAGTTTGAGGGTGCCTGACTGACTGGCTGGAGACAGTATTGGAGGGCGTCCAACTGACTTGCTGGAGACAGGGTTTGAGGGTGCCTGACTGACTGGCTGGAAACAGAGTTGGAGGGTGCCTGACTCACTGGCTGGAGACAGAGTTGGAGGGGGCCTGACTGACTGGAGACAGAGTTGTAGGGGGCTGACTGGCTGGCTGTAGACAGAGTTGGAAGGGGCCTGACTGACTGGCCGGAGACAGAGTTGGAGGGTTCCTGACTGACTGGCTGGAGAAAGAGTTTGGGGGTGCCTGGCTGAGTGGCTGGAGACTGAATTGGAGGGAGCCTGGCTGATTGGCTGGAGACAGAGTTGGAGGGTGCCTGACTGACTGGCTGGAGACAGAGTTGGACGAGCCTGGCTCACTGGCTGGAGACAGAGTTGTAGGGGGCCTGACTGACTGGCCCGAGACAGAGTTGGAGGGTGCCTGACTGACTGGCTGGATACAGAGTTGGAGGGGGTCTGAATGACTGGCTGGAGACAGTATTGGAGGGAGCCCGACTGATTTGCTGGAGACAGGGTATGAGGATGCCTAACTGACTGGCTGGAGACAGAGTTGGAAGGGGCCTGATTGACTGGCTGGAACCAGAGTTGGAGGGTGCCTGACTGACTGGATGGAGACAGAGTTGGAGAGAGCCTGACTGACTGGCTGGAGACAGAGTTGGAGGGTGCCTGGCTGATTGCCTGGGGACAGAGTTGGAGGGTGCCTGACTAACTGGCTAGAGACAGAGTTGGAGGCGGCCTGGCTGACTGGCTGGAGACAGAGTTGGAGGGGGGGCTAAATGACTGGCATGAGAGAGAGTTGGAGGTTGCCTGACTAACTGGCTAAATACAGAATTGAACGGTGTCTGACTGACTGGCTGGAGACAGAGTTGGTGGGTGACTGGCTGACTGGCTGGAGACTGAATTGGACAGGGCCTGACCGACTGGAGACAGAGTTGGAGGGTGCTTGGCTGATTGCCTGGAGACAGAGTTGGAGGGGGCCTGACTGACTGGTCCGAGACAGAGTTGGAGGGTGCCTGACTGACTGGCTGGATCCAGAGTTGGCGGGGTCTGACTGACTGGCTGGAGACGGATTGGAGGGAGCCTGACTGACTGGCTGGAGACAGGGTTTGAGGGTGCCTGACTGACAGCTGGAGACAGAGTTGGAAGGGGCCCGATTGACTGGCTGGAGACAGAGTTGGAGGGTGCCTGACTGACTGGCTGGAGACAGAGTTGGAGGGGGCCTGACTAACTGGAGACAGAGTTTTAGGGGGGCTGACTGACTGGCTGTAGACAGAGTTGGAGGGGACCTGACTAACTGGCCGGAGACAGAGTTGGAGGGGGCCTGACTGACTGGCTGGAGAAAGAGTTTGAGGGTGCCTGACTGACTGGCTGGAGACAGTATTGGAGGGCGTCCAACTGACTTGCTGGAGACAGGGTTTGAGGGTGCCTGACTGACTGGCTGGAAACAGAGTTGGAGGGTGCCTGACTCACTGGCTGGAGACAGAGTTGGAGGGGGCCTGACTGACTGGAGACAGAGTTGTAGGGGGCTGACTGGCTGGCTGTAGACAGAGTTGGAAGGGGCCTGACTGACTGGCCGGAGACAGAGTTGGAGGGTTCCTGACTGACTGGCTGGAGAAAGAGTTTGGGGATGCCTGGCTGAGTGGCTGGAGACTGAATTGGAGGGAGCCTGGCTGATTGGCTGGAGACAGAGTTGGAGGGTGCCTGACTGACTGGATGGAGACAGAGTTGGAGAGAGCCTGACTGACTGGCTGGAGACAGAGTTGGAGGGTGCCTGGCTGATTGCCTGGGGACAGAGTTGGAGGGTGCCTGACTAACTGGCTAGAGACAGAGTTGGAGGCGGCCTGGCTGACTGGCTGGAGACAGAGTTGGAGGGGGGGCTAAATGACTGGCATGAGAGAGAGTTGGAGGTTGCCTGACTAACTGGCTAAATACAGAATTGAACGGTGTCTGACTGACTGGCTGGAGACAGAGTTGGTGGGTGACTGGCTGACTGGCTGGAGACTGAATTGGACAGGGCCTGACCGACTGGAGACAGAGTTGGAGGGTGCTTGGCTGATTGCCTGGAGACAGAGTTGGAGGGGGCCTGACTGACTGGTCTGAGACAGAGTTGGAGGGTGCCTGACTGACTGGCTGGATCCAGAGTTGGCGGGGTCTGACTGACTGGCTGGAGACGGATTGGAGGGAGCCTGACTGACTGACAGGAGACAGAGTTGGAGGGTGTCTGACTGACTGGCTGTAGACATAGTTGGAGGGTGCCTGCCTGACTGGCTGGAGACAGAGTTGGAGGGTGCCTGACTGACTGGCTGGAGACAGAGTTGGAGGGGGCCTGACTAACTGGAGACAGAGTTTTAGGGGGGCTGACTGACTGGCTGTAGACAGAGTTGGAGGGGACCTGACTAACTGGCCGGAGACAGAGTTGGAGGGGGCCTGACTGACTGGCTGGAGAAAGAGTTTGAGGGTGCCTGACTGACTGGCTGGAGACAGTATTGGAGGGCGTCCAACTGACTTGCTGGAGACAGGGTTTGAGGGTGCCTGACTGACTGGCTGGAAACAGAGTTGGAGGGTGCCTGACTCACTGGCTGGAGACAGAGTTGGAGGGGGCCTGACTGACTGGAGACAGAGTTGTAGGGGGCTGACTGGCTGGCTGTAGACAGAGTTGGAAGGGGCCTGACTGACTGGCCGGAGACAGAGTTGGAGGGTTCCTGACTGACTGGCTGGAGAAAGAGTTTGGGGGTGCCTGGCTGAGTGGCTGGAGACTGAATTGGAGGGAGCCTGGCTGATTGGCTGGAGACAGAGTTGGAGGGTGCCTGACTGACTGGCTGGAGACAGAGTTGGACGAGCCTGGCTCACTGGCTGGAGACAGAGTTGTAGGGGGCCTGACTGACTGGCCCGAGACAGAGTTGGAGGGTGCCTGACTGACTGGCTGGATACAGAGTTGGAGGGGGTCTGAATGACTGGCTGGAGACAGTATTGGAGGGAGCCCGACTGATTTGCTGGAGACAGGGTATGAGGATGCCTAACTGACTGGCTGGAGACAGAGTTGGAAGGGGCCTGATTGACTGGCTGGAACCAGAGTTGGAGGGTGCCTGACTGACTGGATGGAGACAGAGTTGGAGAGAGCCTGACTGACTGGCTGGAGACAGAGTTGGAGGGTGCCTGGCTGATTGCCTGGGGACAGAGTTGGAGGGTGCCTGACTAACTGGCTAGAGACAGAGTTGGAGGCGGCCTGGCTGACTGGCTGGAGACAGAGTTGGAGGGGGGGCTAAATGACTGGCATGAGAGAGAGTTGGAGGTTGCCTGACTAACTGGCTAAATACAGAATTGAACGGTGTCTGACTGACTGGCTGGAGACAGAGTTGGTGGGTGACTGGCTGACTGGCTGGAGACTGAATTGGACAGGGCCTGACCGACTGGAGACAGAGTTGGAGGGTGCTTGGCTGATTGCCTGGAGACAGAGTTGGAGGGGGCCTGACTGACTGGTCCGAGACAGAGTTGGAGGTTGCCTGACTGACTGGCTGGATCCAGAGTTGGCGGGGTCTGACTGACTGGCTGGAGACGGATTGGAGGGAGCCTGACTGACTGGCTGGAGACAGGGTTTGAGGGTGCCTGACTGACAGCTGGAGACAGAGTTGGAAGGGGCCCGATTGACTGGCTGGAGACAGAGTTGGAGGGTGCCTGACTGACTGGCTGGAGACAGAGTTGGAGGGGGCCTGACTAACTGGAGACAGAGTTTTAGGGGGGCTGACTGACTGGCTGTAGACAGAGTTGGAGGGGACCTGACTAACTGGCCGGAGACAGAGTTGGAGGGGGCCTGACTGACTGGCTGGAGAAAGAGTTTGAGGGTGCCTGACTGACTGGCTGGAGACAGTATTGGAGGGCGTCCAACTGACTTGCTGGAGACAGGGTTTGAGGGTGCCTGACTGACTGGCTGGAAACAGAGTTGGAGGGTGCCTGACTCACTGGCTGGAGACAGAGTTGGAGGGGGCCTGACTGACTGGAGACAGAGTTGTAGGGGGCTGACTGGCTGGCTGTAGACAGAGTTGGAAGGGGCCTGACTGACTGGCCGGAGACAGAGTTGGAGGGTTCCTGACTGACTGGCTGGAGAAAGAGTTTGGGGATGCCTGGCTGAGTGGCTGGAGACTGAATTGGAGGGAGCCTGGCTGATTGGCTGGAGACAGAGTTGGAGGGTGCCTGACTGACTGGCTGGAGACAGAGTTGGACGAGCCTGGCTCACTGGTTGGAGACAGAGTTGTAGGGGGCCTGACTGACTGGCCCGAGACAGAGTTGGAGGGTGCCTGACTGACTGGCTGGATACAGAGTTGGAGGGGGTCTGAATGACTGGCTGGAGACAGTATTGGAGGGAGCCCGACTGATTTGCTGGAGACAGGGTATGAGGATGCCTAACTGACTGGCTGGAGACAGAGTTGGAAGGGGCCTGATTGACTGGCTGGAACCAGAGTTGGAGGGTGCCTGACTGACTGGATGGAGACAGAGTTGGAGAGAGCCTGACTGACTGGCTGGAGACAGAGTTGGAGGGTGCCTGGCTGATTGCCTGGGGACAGAGTTGGAGGGTGCCTGACTAACTGGCTAGAGACAGAGTTGGAGGCGGCCTGGCTGACTGGCTGGAGACAGAGTTGGAGGGGGGGCTAAATGACTGGCATGAAAGAGAGTTGGAGGTTGCCTGACTAACTGGCTAAATACAGAATTGAACGGTGTCTGACTGACTGGCTGGAGACAGAGTTGGTGGGTGACTGGCTGACTGGCTGGAGACTGAATTGGACAGGGCCTGACCGACTGGAGACAGAGTTGGAGGGTGCTTGGCTGATTGCCTGGAGACAGAGTTGGAGGGTGCCTGACTGACTGGCTGGATCCAGAGTTGGCGGGGTCTGACTGACTGGCTGGAGACGGATTGGAGGGAGCCTGACTGACTGGCTGGAGACAGGGTTTGAGGGTGCCTGACTGACAGCTGGAGACAGAGTTGGAAGGGGCCCGATTGACTGGCTGGAGACAGAGTTGGAGGGTGCCTGACTGACTGGCTGGAGACAGAGTTGGAGGGGGCCTGACTAACTGGAGACAGAGTTTTAGGGGGGCTGACTGAATGCCTGTAGACAGAGTTGGAGGGGACCTGACTAACTGGCCGGAGACAGAGTTGGAGGGGGCCTGACTGACTGGCTGGAGAAAGAGTTTGAGGGTGCCTGACTGACTGGCTGGAGACAGTATTGGAGGGCGTCCAACTGACTTGCTGGAGACAGGGTTTGAGGGTGCCTGACTGACTGGCTGGAAACAGAGTTGGAGGGTGCCTGACTCACTGGCTGGAGACAGAGTTGGAGGGGGCCTGACTGACTGGAGACAGAGTTGTAGGGGGCTGACTGGCTGGCTGTAGACAGAGTTGGAAGGGGCCTGACTGACTGGCCGGAGACAGAGTTGGAGGGTTCATGACTGACTGGCTGGAGAAAGAGTTTGGGGATGCCTGGCTGAGTGGCTGGAGACTGAATTGGAGGGAGCCTGGCTGATTGGCTGGAGACAGAGTTGGAGGGTGCCTGACTGACTGGCTGGAGACAGAGTTGGACGAGCCTGGCTCACTGGCTGGAGACAGAGTTGTAAGGGGCCTGACTGACTGGCCCGAGACAGAGTTGGAGGGTGCCTGACTGACTGGCTGGATACAGAGTTGGAGGGGGTCTGAATGACTGGCTGGAGACAGTATTGGAGGGAGCCCGACTGATTTGCTGGAGACAGGGTATGAGGATGCCTAACTGACTGGCTGGAGACAGAGTTGGAAGGGGCCTGATTGACTGGCTGGAACCAGAGTTGGAGGGTGCCTGACTGACTGGATGGAGACAGAGTTGGAGAGAGCCTGACTGACTGGCTGGAGACAGAGTTGGAGGGTGCCTGGCTGATTGCCTGGGGACAGAGTTGGAGGGTGCCTGACTAACTGGCTAGAGACAGAGTTGGAGGCGGCCTGGCTGACTGGCTGGAGACAGAGTTGGAGGGGGGGCTAAATGACTGGCATGAGAGAGAGTTGGAGGTTGCCTGACTAACTGGCTAAATACAGAATTGAACGGTGTCTGACTGACTGGCTGGAGACAGAGTTGGTGGGTGACTGGCTGACTGGCTGGAGACTGAATTGGACAGGGCCTGACCGACTGGAGACAGAGTTGGAGGGTGCTTGGCTGATTGCCTGGAGACAGAGTTGGAGGGGGCCTGACTGACTGGTCCGAGATAGAGTTGGAGGGTGCCTGACTGACTGGCTGGATCCAGAGTTGGCGGGGTCTGACTGACTGGCTGGAGACGGATTGGAGGGAGCCTGACTGACTGGCTGGAGACAGGGTTTGAGGGTGCCTGACTGACAGCTGGAGACAGAGTTGGAAGGGGCCCGATTGACTGGCTGGAGACAGAGTTGGAGGGTGCCTGGCTGACTGGCTAAAGACTGAATTGGAGGGGGCCTGACTGACTTGAGACAGAGTTGGAGGGTGTCTGACTGACTGGATGGAGACAGAGTTGGAGAGAGCCTGACTGACTGGCTGGTGACAGAGTTGGAGGTTGCCTGGCTGATTGCCTGGAGACAGAGTTGGAGGGGGCCTGACTGACTGGTCCGAGACAGAGTTGGAGGGTGCCTGACTGACTGGCTGGATCCAGAGTTGGCGGGGTCTGACTGACTGGCTGGAGACGGATTGGAGGGAGCCTGACTGACTGGCTGGAGACAGGGTTTGAGGGTGCCTGACTGACTGGCTGGAGACAGAGTTGGAAGGGGCCCGATTGACTGGCTGGAGACAGAGTTGGAGGGTGCCTGGCTGACTGGCTGAAGACTGAATTGGAGGGGGTTTGACTGAATGGCTGGAGACAGAGTTAGTGGGTGACTGGCTGACTGGCTGGAGACCTAATTGAACGGGGCCTGACTGACTGGAGACAGAGTTGGAGGGTGCCTGACTGACTGCCTGGATACAGAGTTGGAGGGGGTCTGACTGACTGGATAGAGACAGAGTTGGAGGGGCCTGATTGACTGGCTGGAGACAGGGTTGGAGGGTGCTTGACTGACTGGCTGGAGACAGAGTTGGAGGGTGCCTGACTTACTGGCTGGAGACAGGGTTGGGGGGGCCCGACTGACTTGCTGGAGACAGAATTGGAAGTGGCCTGACTGACTGGCTGGAGACACAGTTTGAGGGTGCCTGACTGAGTGGCTGGAGACAGGGTTGGAGGGGCCCGACTGACTAGCTGGAGACAGAGTTGGAGGGTGCCTGACTGACTGGCTGGATAGAGAGTTGGAGGGCTCATGACTGACTGGCTGGAGACAGGGTTGGAGGGGGCCTGACTGACTTGTTGGAGACAGAGTTGGAAGGGGCCTGTCTGACTGGCTGGAGACAGAATTGGAGGGTGCCTGACTGACTGGCTGGAGACAGAGTTGGAGGGTGCCTGACTGACTGGCTGGAGACAGGGTTGGACGGGGCCCGACTGACTTGCTGGGTACAGAATTGGAAGGGGCCTGACATACTGGCTGGAGACAGAGTTTGAGGGTCCCTGACTGACTGGCTGGAGACAGAGTTGGAGGGTGCCTGACTGACTGGCTGGAGAGAGAGTTGGAGGGCGTGTGACTGACTGGCTGGAGACAGGGTTGGAGGGGGCCTGACTGACTTGCTTGAGACAGAGTTGGAAGGGGCCTGACTGACTGGCTGGAGACAGAGTTTGAGGGTAATTGACTGACTGGCTAGAGACAGGGTTGGAGGGGCCCGACTGACTTGCTGGAGACAGAGTTGGAAGGGGCCTGACTGACTGGCTGGAGACAGAATTGGAGGGTGCCTGGCTGACTGGCTGGAGACTGAATTGGAGGGGGTCCAACTGACTGGCCGGAGACAGAGTTGGAGAGTGACTGACTGACTGGCTGGAGACAGAGTTGGATGGGCCTGACTGACTGGAGACAGAGTTGGAGGATGCCTGACTGACTAACTGACTGGAGACAGAGTTGGAGGATGCCTGACTGACTAACTGGCTAGAGACAGAGTTGGAGGGTGCCTGACTTACTGGCTGGAGACAGAATTAGAGGGGACCTGGCTGATTGGCTGGAGACAGAGTTGGAGGGTGCCTGACTGACTGGCTGGAGACAGAGTAGGATGGGCCTGGCTGACTGGCTGGAGACAGAGTTGTAGGGGGCCTGACTGACTGGTCCGACAGAGTTGGAGGGTGCCTGACTGACTGGCTGAATACAGAGTTGGAGGGGGTCTGACTGACTGGCTGGAGACAGAGTTGGATGGGCCTGGCTGACTGGCTGAATACAGAGTTGGAGGGTGCCTGACTGCTTGGCTGGATACAGAGTTGGAGGGGATCTGACTGACTGGCTGGAGACAGAGTTGGAGGGGGCCTGACTTACTGGGGACAGAGTTGGAGGGGCCGTGGCTGACTGGCTGGAGACAGAGATTGAAGGGGCCTGACTGAGTGGCCCGAGACAGAGATGGAGGGTGCCTGACTGAATGGCTGAATACAGAGTTGGAGGGGGTCTGACTGACTGGCTGGAGACAGAGTTGGAGGGTGCCTGACCGACTGGCTGAATACAGAGTTGGAGGGTGCCTGACTGACTGGCTGGATACAGAGTTGGAGGGGATCTGACTGACTGGCTGGAGACAGAGTTGGATGGGGCCTGACTGACTGGAGACAGAGTTGGAGGGGCCGTGGCTGACTGGCTGGACACAGAGATTGAGGGGGCCTGACTGAGTGGCCCGAGACAGAGATGGAGGTTGCCTGACTGACTGGCTGGATACAGAGTTGGAGGATGCCTGGCTGACTGGCTGGAGCCAGAATTGGAGGCGGTCCAACTGACTGGCTGGAGTCAGAGTTGGAGAGTGACTGACTGACTGGCTGGAGACAGAGTTGGATGGGCCTGACTGACTGGAGACAGAGTTGGAGGATGCCTGACTGATTGACTGGCTGGAGACAGAGTTAGAGGGTGCCTGGCTGACTGGCTGGATACAGAGTTGGAGGGGTTCTGACTGACTGGCTGGAGACAGACAGAGTTGGAGGGGGTCTGATTGACTGGCTGGAGACAGAGCTGGAGTGGGCCCTACTGACTTGCTGGAGACAGAATTGGAAGGGCCTGACTGACTGGAGACAGAGTTTGAGGGTGCCTGACTGACTGGCTGGAGACAGAGTTGGAGGGTGCCTGACTGACTGGCTGGAGACAGGGTTGGAGGGGGCCCTACTGACTTGCTGGAGACAGAATTGGAAGTGCCTGACTGACTGGCTGGAGAGAGAGTTGGAGGGTGTCTGACTTACTGGCTGGAGACATAGTTGGAGTGTGCCTGCCTGACTGTCTGGAGACAGAGTTGGAGGGTGCCTGACTGACTGGCTGGAGACAGAGTTGGAGGGGGCCTGACTAACTGGAGACAGAGTTTTAGGGGGGATGACTTGACTGGCTGCAGACAGAGTTGGAGGGGTCCTGACTAACTGGCCAGAGACAGAGTTGGAGGGGGCCTGACTGACTGGCTGGAGACAGTATTGGAGGGAGCCCAACTGACTTGCTGGAGACAGGGTTTGAGGGTGCCTGACTGACTGGCTGGAAACAGAGTTGGAGGGTGCCTGACTCACTGGCTGGAGACAGAGTTGGAGGGGGCCTGACTGACTTGAGACAGAGTTGTAGGGGGCTGACTGGCTGGCTGTAGACAGAGTTGGAAGGGGCCTGAATGACTGGCCGGAGACATAGTTGGAGGGTTCCTGACTGACTGGCTGGATACAGAGTTGGAGGGGGTCTGACTGACTGGCTGGAGACAGACAGAGTTGGAGGGGGTTTGACTGACTGGCTGGAGACAGAGTTGGAGGGTGCCTGACTGACTGGCTGGAGACAGAGTTGGAGGGTGCCTGACTGACTGGCTGGAGACAGGGTTGGAGGGGGCCCTACTGACTTGCTGGAGACAGAATTGGAAGGGGCCTGACTGACTGGCTGGAGACAGAGTTTGAGGGTGCCTGACTGACTGGCTGGATACAGCGTTGGAGGGGGTCTGACTGACTGGCTGGAGACAGACAGAGTTGGAGGGGGTCTGACTGACTGGCTGGAGACAGACAGAGTGGGAGGGTGCCTGACTTACTGGCTGGATACAGAGTTGGAGGGGGTCTGACTGACTGGCTGAAGACAGACAGAGTTGGAGGGGGTCTGACTGACTGGCTGGAGACAGAGTTGGAGGGTGCCTGACTGACTGGCTGGAGACAGAGTTGGAGGGTGCCTGGCTGACTGGCTGGATACAGAGTTGGAGGGGTTCCGACTGACTTGCTGGAGACAGAATTGGAAGGGGCCTGACTGACTGGCTGGAGACAGAGTTGGAGGGTGCCTGCCTGACTGGCTGGAGACAGAGTTGGAGGGTGCCTGACTGACTGGCTGGAGACAGAGTTGGAGGAGGCCTGACTAACTGGAGACAGAGTTTTAGGGGGGCTGACTGACTGGCTGTAGACAGAGTTGGGGGGGTCCTGACTAACTGGCTGAAGACAGAGTTGGAGGGGGCCTGACTGACTGGCTGGAGAAAGAGTTTGAGGGTGCCTGACTGACTGGCTGGAGACAGTATTGGAGGGAGCCCAACAGACTTGCTGGAGACAGGGTTTGTGGGTGCCTGACTGACTGGCTGGAAAGAGAGTTGGAGGGTGCCTGACTCACTGGCTGGAGACAGAGTTGTAGAGGCCTGACTGACTGGCCGGAGACAGGATTGGAGGGAGCCCGACTGTATTGCTGGAGACAGGGTTTGAGGGTGCCTGACTGACTGGCTGGAGACAGAGTTAGAGGGTGCCTGGCTGAGTGGATGGAGACTGAATTGGAGGGAGCCTGGCTGATTGGCTGGAGACAGTTGGAGGGTGCCTGACTGACTGGCTGGAGACAGAGTTGGACGAGCCTGGTTCACTGGCTGGAGACAGAGTTGTAGGGGGCCTGACTGACTGGCCCGAGACAGAGTTGGAGGGTGCCTGACTGACTGGCTGGATACAGAGTTGGAAGGGGTCTGACTGACTGGCTGGAGACTGGATTGGAGGGAGCCCGACTGACTTGCTGGAGACAGGGTTTGAGGGTGCCTGACTGACTGGCTGGAGACAGAGTTGGAAGGGGCCTGATTGACTGGCTGGAGACAGAGTTGGAGGGAGCCTGGCTGACTGGCTGGAGACTGAATTGGAAGGGCCCTGACTGACTGGAGACAGAGTTGGAGGGTGCCTGACTGACTGGATGGAGACAGAGGTGGAGAGAGCCTGACTGACTGGCTGGAGACAGAGTTGGAGGGTGCCTGGCTGATTGCCTGGGGACAGAGTTGGAGGGTGCCTGACTAACTGGCTGGAGACAGAGTTGGAGGTGGCCTGGCTGACTGGCTGGAGACAGAGTTGGAGGAGGGGCTGACTGACTGGCCTGAGACAGAGTTGGAGGTTGCCTGACTAACTGGCTAAATACAGAATTGGACGGGGTCTGACTGACTGGATGGAGACAGAGTTGGTGGGTGACTGGCTGACTGGCTGGAGACTGAATTGGACAGGGCCTGACCGACTGGAGACAGAGTTGGAGGGTGCCTGACTGACTGGCTGGAGACAGAGTTGGAGGGTGCCTGACTGACTGGCTGGAGACAGGGTTGGAGGGGGCCCGACTGACTTGCTGGAGACAGAATTGGAAGGGGCCTGACTGACTGACTGGAGACAGAGTTGGAGGGTGCCTGACTGACTGGCTGGAGAGAGAGTTGGAGGGCGTGTGACTGACTGGCTGGAGACAGGGTTGGAGGGGGCCAGACTGACTTGCTTGAGACAGAGTTGGAAGGGGCCTGACTGACTGGCTGGAGACAGAGTTTGAGGGTAACTGACTGACTGGCTAGAGACAGGGTTGGAGGGGCCCGACTGACTTGCTGGAGACAGAGTTGGAAGGGGCCTGACTGACTGGCTGGAGACAGAATTGGAAGGGTGTCTGGCTGACTGGCAGGAGACTGAATTGGAGGGGGTCCAACTGACTGGCCGGAGACAGAGTTGGAGAGTGACTGACTGACTGGCTGGAGACAGAGTTGGATGGGCCTGACTGACTGGAGACAGAGTTGGAGGATGCCTGACTGACTAACTGACTGGAGACAGAGTTGGAGGATGCCTGACTGACTAACTGGCAGGAGACCGAGTTGGAGTGTGCCTGACTGACTGGCTGGAGACAGAATTAGAGGGGGCCTGGCTGATTGGCTGGTGACAGAGTTAGAGGGTGCCTGGCTGAGTGGATGGAGACTGAATTGGAGGGAGCCTGGCTGATTGGCTGGACACAGTTGGAGGGTGCCTGACTGATTGGCTGGAGACAGAGTTGGACGAGCCTGGTTCACTGGCTGGAGACAGAGTTGTAGGGGGCCTGACTGACTGGCCCGAGACAGAGTTGGAGGGTGCCTGACTGACTGGCTGGATACAGAGTTGGAGGGGGTCTGACTGACTGGCTGGAGACTGGATTGGAGGGAGCCCGACTGACTTGCTGGAGAAAGGGTTTGAGGGTGCCTGACTGACTGGCTGGAGACAGAGTTGGAAGGGGCCTGATTGACTGGCTGGAGACAGAGTTGGAGGGAGCCTGGCTGACTGGCTAGAGACTGAATTGGAGGGGCTCTGACTGACTGGAGACAGAGTTGGAGGGTGCCTGACTGACTGGATGGAGACAGAGTTGGAGAGAGCCTGACTGACTGGCTGGAGACAGAGTTGGAGGGTGCCTGGCTGATTGCCTGGGGACAGAGTTGGAGGGTGCCTGACTAACTGGCTGGGGACAGAGTTGGAGGCGGCCTGGCTGACTGGCTGGAGACAGAGTTGGAGGAGGGGCTGACTGACTGGCCTGAGACAGAGTTGGAGGTTGCCTGACTAACTGGCTAAATACAGAATTGGACGGGGTCTGACTGACTGGATGGAGACAGAGTTGGTGGGTGACTGGCTGACTGGCTGGAGACTGAATTGGACAGGGCCTGACCGACTGGAGACAGAGTTGGAGGGTGCCTGGCTGACTGGCTGGAGACAGAGTTGGAGGGTGCCTGACTGACTGGCTGGAGACAGGGTTGGAGGGGGCCCGACTGACTTGCTGGAGACAGAATTGGAAGGGGCCTGACTGACTGGCTGGAGACAGAGTTTGAGGGTGCCTGACTGACTGGCTGGAGACAGAGTTGGAGGGTGCCTGACTGACTGGCTGGAGAGAGAGTTGGAGGGCGTGTGACTGAGTGGCTGGAGACAGGGTTGGAGGGGGCCAGACTGACTTGCTTGAGACAGAGTTGGAAGGGGCCTGACTGACTGGCTGGAGACAGATTTGGAAGGGGCCTGACTGACTGGCTGGAGACAGAATTGGAGGGTGCCTGACTGACTGGCTGGAGAGAGAGTTGGAGGGCGTGTGACTGACTGGCTGGAGACAGGGTTGGAGGTGGCCTGACTGACTTGCTTGAGACAGAGTTGGAAGGGGCCCCACTGACTTGCTGGAGACAGATTTGGAAGGGGCCTGACTGACTGGCTGGAGACAGAATTGGAGGGTGCCTGGCTGACTGGCTTGAGACTGAATTGGAGGGGTCCAACTGACTGGCCGGAGACAGAGTTGGAGAGTGACTGACCGACTGGCTGGAGACAGAGTTGGATGGGCCTGACTGACTGGAGACAGAGTTGGAGGATGCCTGACTGACTAACTGACTGGAGACAGAGTTGGAGGATGCCTGACTGACTAACTTGCTGGAGACAGAGTTGGAGGGTGCCTGACTGACTGGCTGGAGACAGAATTAGAGGGGGCCTGGCTGATTGGCTGGAGACAGAGTTGGAGGGTGCCTGACTGACTGGCTGAGACAGAATTGGAGGGGGCCTGGCTGATTGGCTGGAGACAGAATTGGAGGGTGCCTGACTGACTGGCTGGAGACAGAGTTGTATGGGACTGGCTGACTGGATGGAGACAGAATTGTAGGGGGCCTGCCTGACTGCTCCGAGACAGAGTTGGAGGGTGCCTGACTGACTAGCTGAATACAGAGTTGGAGGGGGTCTGACTGACTGGCTGGAGACAGAGTTGGATGGGCCTGACTGACCGGCTGAATACAGAGTTGGAGGGTGCCTGACTGACTAGAGACAGAGTTGGAGGGGCTGTGGCTGACTGGCTGGAGACAGAGATTGAGGGGGCCTGACTGAGTGGCCCGAGACAGAGATGGAGGGTGCCTGACTGACTGGCTGAATACAGAGTTGGAGGGGGTCTGACTGACTGGCTGGAGACAGTGTTGTAAGGGTCCTGACTGACTGGCTGGAGACAGAGTTGGAGGGTGCCTGGCTGACTGAGTGGATACAGAGTTGGAGGGGGTCCGACTGACTGGCTGGAGACAGAGTTGGAGGGGCCTGACTGACTAGCTGGAGACAGAGTTGGAGGGTGCCTTACTGAGTGGCTGGAGACAGAGTTGGAGGGTGCCTGGCTGACTGGCTGGAGACAGGGTTGGAGGGGGCCCTACTGATTTGCTGGATTCAGAATTGGAAGGGGCCTGACTGACTGGCTGGAGACAGAGTTGGAGGGTGTCTGATTGACTGGCTGGAGACATAGTTGGAGGGTGCCTGCCTGACTGGCTGGAGACAGAGTTGTAGGGGGTCTGACTGACTGGCTGGAGACAGAGTTGGGGGGGGCCTGACTGACTGGAGACAGAGTTGTAGGGGACTGACTGGCTGGCTGTAGACAGAGATGGAGGGGGCCTGACTGACTGGCTGGAGACAGAGTTGTAGGGGGCTGACTGGCTGGCTGTAGACAGAGTTGGAAGGGGCCTGACTGACTGGCCGGAGACAGAGTTGGAGGGTTCCTGACTGACTGGCTGGAGAAAGAGTTTGAGGGTGCCTGACTGACTGGCTGGAGACAGGATTGGAGGGAGCCCGACTGACTTGCTGGAGACAGGGTTTGAGGGTGCCTGACTGACTGGCAGGAGACAGAGTTGGAGGGTGCCTGGCTGATTGCTTGGGGGCAGAGTTGGAGGGGGCCTGACTAACTGGCTGGAGACAGAGTTGGAGGCGGCCTGGCTGATTGGCTGGAGGCAGAGTTGGAGGGGGGCTGACTGACTGGCCCGAGACAGAGTTGGAGGTTGCCTGACTAACTGGCTAAATACAGAATTGGAGGGGGTCTGACTGACTGGCTGGAGACAGAGTTAGTGGGTGACTGGCTTACTGGCTGGAGACTGAATTGGACAGGGCCTGACTGACTGGAGACAGAGTTGGAGGGTGGCTGGCTGATTGCCTGGAGACAGAGTTGGAGGGTGCCTGACTGACTGGCTGCAGACAGCGTTTGAGGGTGCCTGACTGACTGGCCAGAGACAGAGTTGGAGGGTGCCTGACTGACCGGCTGGATACAGAGTTGGAGGGGGTCTGACTGACTGGATAGAGACAGAGTTGGAGGGGCCTGATTGACTGGCTGGAGACAGAGTTGGAGGCTGCTTGACTGACTGGCTGGAGACAGAGTTGGAGGGTGCCTGACTTACTGGCTGGAGACAGGGTTGGGGGGGCCCGACTGACTTGCTGGAGACAGAATTGGAAGGGGCCTGACTGACTGGCTGGAGACACAGTTTGAGGGTGCCTGACTGAGTGGCTGGAGACAGGGTTGGAGGGGCCCGACTGACTGGCTAGAGACAGAGTTGGAGGGTGCCTGACTGACTGGCTGGATAGAGAGTTGGAGGGCGCATGACTGACTGGCTGGAGACAGGGTTGGAGGGGGCCTGACTGACTTGCTGGAGACAGAGTTGGAAGGGGCCTGTCTGACTGGCTGGAGACAGAATTGGAGGGTGCCTGACTGGCTGGCTGGAGACAGAGTTGGAGGGTGCCTGACTGACTGGCTGGAGACAGGGTTGGAGGGGGCCCGACTGACTTGCTGGAGACAGAATTGGAAGGGGCCTGACTGAATGGTTGGAGACAGAGTTTGAGGGTGCCTGACTGACTGGCTGGAGACAGAGTTGGAGGGTGCCGGACTGACTGGCTGGAGAGAGAGTTGGAGGGCCTGTGACTGACTGGCTGGAGACAGGGTTGGAGGGGGCCTGACTGACTTGCTTGAGACAGAGTTGGAAGGGGCCTGACTGACTGGCTGGAGACAGAGTTTGAGGGTAACTGACTGACTGGCTAGAGACAGGGTTGGAGGGGCCCGACTGACTTGCTGGAGACAGAGTTGGAAGGGGCCTGACTGACTGACTGGCTGGACACAGAATTGGAGGGTGCCTGGCTGACTGGCTGGAGACTGAATTGGAGGGGGTCCAACTGACTGGCCGGAGACAGAGTTGGAGAGTGACTGACTGACTGGCTGGAGACAGAGTTGGATGGGCCTGACTGACTGGAGACAGAGTTGGAGGGTGCCTGACTGACTGGCTGGAGACAGGGTTGGAGGGGGCCCGACTGACTTGCAGGAGACAGAATTGGAAGGGGCCTGACTGACTGGCTGGAGACAGAGTTGGAGGGTGCCTGACTGACTGGCTGGAGAGAGAGTTGGAGGGCGTGTGACTGACTGGCTGGAGACAGGGTTGCAGGGGGCCTGACTGACTTGCTTGAGACAGAGTTGGAAGGGGCCTGACTGACTGGATGGAGACAGAGTTTGAGGGTAACTGACTGACTGGCTAGAGACAGGGTTGGAAGGGCCCGACTGACTTGCTGGAGACAGAGTTGGAAGGGGCCTGACTGACTGGCTGGAGCAGAATTGGAGGGTGCCTGGCTTACTGGCTGGAGACTGAATTGGAGGGGGTCCAACCGACTGGCCGGAGACAGAGTTGGAGAGTGACTGACTGACTGGCTGGAGACAGAGTTGGAGGGTGCTTGACTGACTAGCTGGAGACAGAATTAGAGGGGGCCTGGCTGATTGGCTAGAGACAGAGTTGGAGGGGGTCTGACTGACTGGCTGTAGACAGACAGAGTGGGAGGGGGTCTGACTGACTGGCTGGAGGCAGAGTTTGAGGGTGCCTGACTTACTGGCTGGATACAGAGTTGGAGGGGGTCTGACTGACTGGCTGGAGACAGACAGAGTTGGAGGGTGCCTGACTGACTGGCTAGAGACAGAGTTGGAGGGTGCCTGGCTGACTGGCTGGATACAGAGTTGGAGGGGTTCTGACTGACTGGCTGGAGGCAGACAGAGTTGGAGGGGGTCTGACTGACTGGCTGGAGACAGAGTTGGAGGGTGCCTGACTGACTGGCTGGAGACAGAGTTGGAGGGTGCCTGACTGACTGGCTGGAGACAGGGTTGGAGGGGGCCCTACTGACTTGCTGGAGACAGAATTGGAAGGGGCCTGACTGACTGGCTGGAGACAGAGTTTGAGGGTGCCTGACTGACTGGCTGGATACAGCGTTGGAGGGGGTCTGACTGACTGGCTGGAGACAGACAGAGTTGGAGGGGGTCTGACTGACTGGCTGGAGACAGACAGAGTGGGAGGGGGTCTGACTTACTGGCTGGAGACAGAGTTTGAGGGTGCCTGACTTACTGGCTGGATACAGAGTTGAAGGGGGTCTGACTGACTGGCTGAAGACAGAGTTGGAGGGGGTCTGACTGACTTGCTGGAGACAGAGTTGGAGGGTGCCTGACTGACTGGCTGGAGACAGAGTTGGAGGGTGCCTGGCTGACTGGCTGGATACAGAGTTGGAGGGGTTCCGACTGACTGGCTGGAGACAGACAGAGTTGGATGGGGTCTGACTGACTGGCTGGAGACAGAGCTGGAGGGGGCCCTACTGACTTGCTGGAGACAGAATTGGAAGGGGCCTGACTGACTGACTGGAGACAGAGTTTGAGGGTGCCTGACTGACTGGCTGGAGACAGAGGTGGAGGGTGCCTGACTGACTGGCTGGAGACAGGGTGGAGGGGGCCCTACTGACTTGCTGGAGACAGAATTGGAAGGGGCCTGACTGACTGGCTGGAGACAGAGTTGGAGGGTGCCTGCCTGACTGGCTGGAGACAGAGTTGGAGGGTGCCTGACTGACTGGCTGGAGACAGAGTTGGAGGAGGCCTGACTAACTGGAGCCAGAGTTTTAGGGGGGCTGACTGACTGGCTGTAGACAGAGTTGGGGGGGTCCTGACTAACTGGCCGAAGACAGAGTTGGAGGGGGCCTGACTGACTGGCTGGAGAAAGAGTTTGAGGGTGCCTGACTGACTGGCTGGAGACAGTATTGGAGGGAGCCCAACAGACTTGCTGGAGACAGGGTTTGAGGGTGCCTGACTGACTGGCTGGAAACAGAGTTGGAGGGTGCCTGACTCACTGGCTGGAGACAGAGTTGTAGGGGGCTGACTGGCTGGCTGTAGACAGAGTTGGAAGGGGCCTGACTGACTGGCCGGAGACAGAGTTGGAGGGTTCCTGACTGACTGGCTGGAGAAAGAGTTTGAGGGTGCCTGACTGATTGGCTGGAGACAGGATTGGAGGGAGCCCGACTGTATTGCTGGAGACAGGGTTTGAGGGTGCCAGACTGACTGGCTGGAGACAGAGTTAGAGGGTGCCTGGCTGAGTGGATGGAGACTGAATTGGAGGGAGCCTGGCTGATTGGCTGGAGACAGTTGGAGGGTGCCTGACTGACTGGCTGGAGACAGAGTTGGACGAGCCTGGTTCACTGGCTGGAGACAGAGTTGTAGGGGGCCTGACTGACTGGCCCGAGACAGAGTTGGAGGGTGCCTGACTGACTGGCTGGATACAGAGTTGGAAGGGGTCTGACTGACTGGCTGGAGACTGGATTGGAGGGAGTCCGACTGACTTGCTGGAGACAGGGTTTGAGGGTGCCTGACTGACTGGCTGGAGACAGAGTTGGAAGGGGCCTGATTGACTGGCTGGAGACAGAGTTGGAGGGAGCCTGGCTGACTGGCTGGAGACTGAATTGGAAGGGCCCTGACTGACTGGAGACAGAGTTGGAGGGTGTCTGACTGACTGGATGGAGACAGAGGTGGAGAGAGCCTGACTGACTGGCTGGATACAGAGTTGGAGGGTGCCTGACTTTCTGGCTGGATACAGAGTTGGAGGGGGTCTGACTGGCTGGAGACAGAGTTGGAGGGTGCCTGACTGACTGGCTGGAGACAGAGTTGGAGGGGGCCAAACTGACTGGATGGATAAAGAGTTGGAGGGGGTCTGACTGGCTGGAGACAGAGTTAGAGGGGGCCTGACTGACTGGCTGGATACAGAGTTGGAGGGGGTCTGACTGGCTGGAAACAGATTTGGAGGGTACCTGACTGACTGTCTGGAGACAGAGTTGGAGGGGGCCTGACTGTCTGGGCGGAGGCAGAGTTGGAGGGTGCCTGACTGACTGGCTGGATACAGAGTTGGAGGTGGTCTAACTGACTGGCTGGAGACAGGATTGGAGGGAGCCCGACTGACTTGCTGGAGACAGGGTTTGAGGGTGCCTGACTGACTGGCTGGAGACAGAGATGGAAGGGGCCTGATTGACTGGCTGGAGACAGAGTTGGAGAGAACCTGACTGACTGGCTGGAGACAGAGTTGGAGGGTGCCTGGCTGATTGCCTGGGGACAGAGTTGGAGGGTGCCTGAGTAACTGGCTGGAGACAGAGTTGGAGGCGGCCTGGCTGACTGGCTGGAGGCAGAGTTGGAGGGGGGCTGACTGAGTGGCCCGAGACAGAGATGGAGGGTGCCTGACTGAATGGCTGAATACAGAGTTGGAGGGGGTCTGACTGACTGGCTGGAGACAGAGTTGGAGGGTGCCTGACCGACTGGCTGAATACAGAGTTGGAGGGTGCCTGACTGACTGCTTGGATACAGAGTTGGAGGGGATCTGACTGACTGGCTGGAGACAGAGTTGGAGGGGGCCTGACTGACTGGAGACAGAGTTGGAGGGGCCGTGGCTGACTGGCTGGAGACAGAGATTGAGGGGGCCTGACTGAGTGGCCCGAGACAGAGATGGAGGTTGCCTGACTGACTGGCTGGATACAGAGTTGGAGGATGCCTGGCTGACTGGCTGGAGCCAGAATTGGAGGCGGTCCAACTGACTGGCTGGAGTCAGAGTTGGAGAGTGACTGACTGACTGGCTGGAGACAGAGTTGGATGGGCCTGACTGACTGGAGACAGAGTTGGAGGATGCCTGACTGATTGACTGGCTGGAGACAGAGTTAGAGGGTGCCTGGCTGACTGGCTGGATACAGAGTTGGAGGGGTTCTGACTGACTGGCTGGAGACAGACAGAGTTGGAGGGGGTCTGACTGACTGGCTGGAGACAGAGCTGGAGTGGGCCCTACTGACTTGCTGGAGACAGAATTGGAAGGGGCCTGACTGACTGGAGACAGAGTTTGAGGGTGCCTGACTGACTGGCTGGAGACAGAGTTGGAGGGTGCCTGACTGACTGGCTGGAGACAGGGTTGGAGGGGGCCCTACTGACTTGCTGGAGACATAATTGGAAGGGCCTGACTGACTGGCTGGAGAGAGAGTTGGAGGGTGTCTGACTTACTGGCTGGAGACATAGTTGGAGTGTGCCTGCCTGACTGTCTGGAGACAGAGTTGGAGGGTGCCTGACTGACTGGCTGGAGACAGAGTTGGAGGGGGCCTGACTAACTGGAGACAGAGTTTTAGGGGGGATGACTTGACTGGCTGTAGACAGAGTTGGAGGGGTCCTGACTAACTGGCCAGAGACAGAGTTGGAGGGGGCCTGACTGACTGGCTGGAGACAGTATTGGAGGGAGCCCAACTGACTTGCTGGAGACAGGGTTTGAGGGTGCCTGACTGACTGGCTGGAAACAGAGTTGGAGGGTGCCTGACTCACTGGCTGGAGACAGAGTTGGAGGGGGCCTGACTGACTTGAGACAGAGTTGTAGGGGGCTGACTGGCTGGCTGTAGACAGAGTTGGAAGGGGCCTAAATGACTGGCCGGAGACAGAGTTGGAGGGTTCCTGACTGACTGGCTGGATACAGAGTTGGAGGGGGTCTGACTGACTGGCTGGAGACAGACAGAGTTGGAGGGGGTCTGACTGACTGGCTGGAGACAGAGTTGGAGGGTGCCTGACTGACTGGCTGGAGACAGAGTTGGAGGGTGCCTGACTGACTGGCTGGAGACAGGGTTGGAGGGGGCCCTACTGACTTGCTGGAGACAGAATTGGAAGGGGCCTGACTGACTGGCTGGATACAGAGTTTGAGGGTGCCTGACTGACTGGCTGGATACAGCGTTGGAGGGGGTCTGACTGACTGGCTGGAGACAGACAGAGTTGGAGGGGGTCTGTCTGACTGGCTGGAGACAGACAGAGTGGGAGGGGATCTGACTTACTGGCTGGAGACAGAGTTTGAGGGTGCCTGACTTACTGGCTGGATACAGAGTTGGAGGGGGTCTGACTGACTGGCTGAAGACAGACAGAGTTGGAGGGGGTCTGACTGACTGGCTGGAGACAGAGTTGGAGGGTGCCTGACTGACTGGCTGGAGACAGAGTTGGAGGGTGCCAGGCTGACTGGCTGGATACAGAGTTGGAGGGGTTCCGACTGACTGGCTGGAGACAGAGCTGGAGGGGGCCCTACTGACTTGCTGGAGACAGAATTGGAAGGGGCCTGACTGACTGACTGGAGACAGAGTTTGAGGGTGCCTGACTGACTGGCTGGAGACCGAGGTGGAGGGTGCCTGACTGACTGGCTGGAGACAGGGTGGAGGGGGCCCTACTGACTTGCTGGAGACAGAATTGGAAGGGGCCTGACTGACTGGCTGGAGACAGAGTTGGAGGGTGCCTGCCTGACTGGCTGGAGACAGAGTTGGAGGGTGCCTGACTGACTGGCTGGAGACAGAGTTGGAGGAGGCCTGACTAACTGGAGACAGAGTTTTAGGGGGCTGACTGACTGGCTGTAGACAGAGTTGGGGGGGGGTCCTGACTAACTGGCCGAAGACAGAGTTGGAGGGGGCCTGACTGACTGGCTGGAGAAAGAGTTTGAGGGAGCCTGACTGACTGGCTGGAGACAGTATTGGAGGGAGCCCAACAGACCTGCTGGAGACAGGGTTTGAGGGTGCCTGACTGACTGGCTGGAAACAGAGTTGGAGGGTGCCTGACTCACTGGCTGGAGACAGAGTTGTAGGGGGCTGACTGGCTGGCTGTAGACAGAGTTGGAAGGGGCCTGACTGACTGGCCGGAGACA
The DNA here is from genome assembly GCF_040938575.1 of Ambystoma mexicanum. Classification (NCBI taxonomy): domain Eukaryota; kingdom Metazoa; phylum Chordata; class Amphibia; order Caudata; family Ambystomatidae; genus Ambystoma; species Ambystoma mexicanum. The sequence continues at coordinate 1,290,602,763 of NC_090933.1, read as the reverse complement.
GAGTTGGAGGGTTCCTGACTGACTGGCTGGAGAAAGAGTTTGAGGGTGCCTGACTGACTGGCTGGAGACAGGATTGGAGGGAGCCCGACTGTATTGCTGGAGACAGGGTTTGAGGGTGCCTGACTGACTGGCTGGAGACAGAGTTAGAGGGTGCCTGGCTGAGTGGATGGAGACTGAATTGGAGGGAGCCTGGCTGATTGGCTGGAGACAGTTGGAGGGTGCCTGACTGACTGGCTGGAGACAGAGTTGGACGAGCCTGGTTCACTGGTTGGAGACAGAGTTGTAGGGGGCCTGACTGACTGGCCCGAGACAGAGTTGGAGGGTGCCTGACTGACTGGATGGATACAGAGTTGGAAGGGGTCTGACTGGCTGGAGACTGGATTGGAGGGAGCCCGACTGACTTGCTGGAGACAGGGTTTGAGGGTGCCTGACTGACTGGCTGGAGACAGAGTTGGAAGGGGCCTGATTGACTGGCTGGAGACAGAGTTGGAGGGAGCCTGGCTGACTGGCTGGAGACTGAATTGGAAGGGCCCTGACTGACTGGAGACAGAGTTGGAGGGTGCCTGACTGACTGGATGGAGACAGAGGTGGAGAGAGCCTGATTGACTGGCTGGAGACAGAGTTGGAGGTGGCCTGGCTGACTGGCTGGAGACAGAGTTGGAGGAGGGGCTGACTGACTGGCCTGAGACAGAGTTGGAGGTTGCCTGACTAACTGGCTAAATACAGAATTGGACGGGGTCTGACTGACTGAATGGAGACAGAGTTGGTGGGTGACTGGCTGACTGGCTGGAGACTGAATTGGACAGGGCCTGACCGACTGGAGACAGAGTTGGAGGGTGCCTGACTGACTGGCTGGAGACAGAGTTGGAGGGTGCCTGACTGACTGGCTGGAGACAGGGTTGGAGGGGGCCCGACTGACTTGCTGGAGACAGAATTGGAAGGGGCCTGACTGACTGACTGGAGACAGAGTTTGAGGGTGCCTGACTAACTGGCTGGAGACAGAGTTGGAGGGTGCCTGACTGACTGGCTGGAGAGAGAGTTGGAGGGCGTGTGACTGACTGGCTGGAGACAGGGTTGGAGGGGGCCTGACTGACTTGCTTGAGACAGAGTTGGAAGGGGCCTGACTGACTGGCTGGAGACAGAGTTTGAGGGTAACTGACTGACTGGCTAGAGACAGGGTTGGAGGGGCCCGACTGACTTGCTGGAGACAGAGTTGGAAGGGGCCTGACTGACTGGCTGTAGACAGAATTGGAGGGTGCCTGGCTGACTGGCTGGAGACTGAATTGGAGGGGGTCCAACTGACTGGCCGGAGACAGAGTTGGAGAGTGACTGACTGACTGGCTGGAGACAGAGTTGGATGGGCCTGACTGACTGGAGACAGAGTTGGAGGATGCCTGACTGACTAACTGACTGGAGACAGAGTTGGAGGATGCCTGACTGACTAACTGGCAGGAGACCGAGTTGGAGTGTGCCTGACTGACTGGCTGGAGACAGAATTAGAGGGGGCCTGGCTGATTGGCTGGTGACAGAGTTAGAGGGTGCCTGGCTGAGTGGATGGAGACTGAATTGGAGGGAGCCTGGCTGATTGGCTGGAGACAGTTGGAGGGTGCCTGACTGATTGGCTGGAGACAGAGTTGGACGAGCCTGGTTCACTGGCTGGAGACAGAGTTGTAGGGGGCCTGACTGACTGGCCCGAGACAGAGTTGGAGGGTGCCTGACTGACTGGCTGGATACAGAGTTGGAGGGGGTCTGACTGACTGGCTGGAGACTGGATTGGAGGGAGCCCGACTGACTTGCTGGAGACAGGGTTTGAGGGTGCCTGACTGACTGGCTGGAGACAGAGTTGGAAGGGGCCTGATTGACTGGCTGGAGACAGAGTTGGAGGGAGCCTGGCTGACTGGCTAGAGACTGAATTGGAGGGGCTCTGACTGACTGGAGACAGAGTTGGAGGGTGCCTGACTGACTGGATGGAGACAGAGTTGGAGAGAGCCTGACTGACTGGCTGGAGACAGAGTTGGAGGGTGCCTGGCTGATTGCCTGGGGACAGAGTTGGAGGGTGCCTGACTAACTGGCTGGAGACAGAGTTGGAGGCGGCCTGGCTGACTGGCTGGAGACAGAGTTGGAGGAGGGGCTGACTGACTGGCCTGAGACAGAGTTGGAGGTTGCCTGACTAACTGGCTAAATACAGAATTGGACGGGGTCTGACTGACTGGATGGAGACAGAGTTGGTGGGTGACTGGCTGACTGGCTGGAGACTGAATTGGACAGGGCTTGACCGACTGGAGACAGAGTTGGAGGATGCCTGGCTGACTGGCTGGAGACAGAGTTGGAGGGTGCCTGACTGACTGGCTGGAGACAGGGTTGGAGGGGGCCCGACTGACTTGCTGGAGACAGAATTGGAGGGCGTGTGACTGACTGGCTGGAGACAGGGTTGGAGGGGGCCTGACTGACTTGCTTGAGACAGAGTTGGAAGGGGCCTGACTGACTGGCTGGAGACAGAGTTTGAGGGTAACTGACTGACTGGCTAGAGACAGGGTTGGAGGGGCCCGACTGACTTGCTGGAGACAGAGTTGGAAGGGGCCTGACTGACTGGCTGGAGACAGAATTGGAGGGTGCCTGGCTGACTGGCTGGAGACTGAATTGGAGGGGGTCCAACTGACTGGCCGGAGACAGAGTTGGAGAGTGACTGACTGGCTGGAGACAGAGTTGGATGGGCCTGACTGACTGGAGACAGAGTTGGAGGATGCCTGACTGACTAACTGACTGGAGACAGAGTTGGAGGATGCCTGACTGACTAACTGGCAGGAGACCGAATTGGAGTGTGCCTGACTGACTGGCTGGAGACAGAATTAGAGGGGGCCTGGCTGATTGGCTGGTGACAGAGTTAGAGGGTGCCTGGCTGAGTGGATGGAGACTGAATTGGAGGGAGCCTGGCTGATTGGCTGGAGACAGTTGGAGGGTGCCTGACTGATTGGCTGGAGACAGAGTTGGACGAGCCTGGTTCACTGGCTGGAGACAGAGTTGTAGGGGGCCTGACTGACTGGCCCGAGACAGAGTTGGAGGGTGCCTGACTGACTGGCTGGATACAGAGTTGGAGGGGGTCTGACTGACTGGCTGGAGACTGGATTGGAGGGAGCCCGACTGACTTGCTGGAGACAGGGTTTGAGGGTGCCTGACTGACTGGCTGGAGACAGAGTTGGAAGGGGCCTGATTGACTGGCTGGAGACAGAGTTGGAGGGAGCCTGGCTGACTGGCTAGAGACTGAATGGAGGGGCTCTGACTGACTGGAGACAGAGTTGGAGGGTGCCTGACTGACTGGATGGAGACAGAGTTGGAGAGAGCCTGACTGACTGGCTGGAGACAGAGTTGGAGGGTGCCTGGCTGATTGCCTGGGGACAGAGTTGGAGGGTGCCTGACTAACTGGCTGGAGACAGAGTTGGAGGCGGCCTGGCTGACTGGCTGGAGACAGAGTTGGAGGAGGGGCTGACTGACTGGCCTGAGACAGAGTTGGAGGTTGCCTGACTAACTGGCTAAATACAGAATTGGACGGGGTCTGACTGACTGGATGGAGACAGAGTTGGTGGGTGACTGGCTGACTGGCTGGAGACTGAATTGGACAGGGCTTGACCGACTGGAGACAGAGTTGGAGGATGCCTGGCTGACTGGCTGGAGACAGAGTTGGAGGGTGCCTGACTGACTGGCTGGAGACAGGGTTGGAGGGGGCCCGACTGACTTGCTGGAGACAGAATTGGAAGGGGCCTGACTGACTGGCTGGAGACAGAGTTTGAGGGTGCCTGACTGACTGGCTGGAGACAGAGTTGGAGGGTGCCTGACTGACTGGCTGGAGAGAGAGTTGGAGGGCGTGTGACTGACTGGCTGGAGACAGGGTTGGAGGTGGCCTGACTGACTTGCTTGAGACAGAGTTGGAAGGGGCCTGACTGACTGGCTGGAGACAGAGTTTGAGGGTAACTGACTGACTGGCTAGAGACCGGGTTGGAGGGGCCCGACTGACTTGCTGGAGACAGATTTGGAAGGGGCCTGACTGACTGGCTGGAGACAGAATTGGAGGGTGCCTGGCTGACTGGCTGGAGACTGAATTGGAGGGGGTCCAACTGACTGGCCGGAGACAGAGTTGGAGAGTGACTGACCGACTGGCTGGAGACAGAGTTGGATGGGCCTGACTGACTGGAGACAGAGTTGGAGGATGCCTGACTGACTAACTGACTGGAGACAGAGTTGGAGGATGCCTGACTGACTAACTGGCTGGAGACAGAGTTGGAGGGTGCCTGACTGACTGGCTGGAGACAGAATTAGAGGGGGCCTGGCTGATTGGCTGGAGACAGAGTTGGAGGGTGCCTGACTGACTGGCTGAGACAGAATTGGAGGGGGCCTGGCTGATTGGCTGGAGACAGAATTGGAGGGTGCCTGACTGACTGGCTGGAGACAGAGTTGGAGGGTGCCTGACTGACTGGCTGAGACAGAATTGGAGGGGGCCTGGCTGATTGGCTGGAGACAGAATTGGAGGGTGCCTGACTGACTGGCTGGAGACAGAGTTGGATGGGCCTGGCTGACTGGATGGAGACAGAATTGTAGGGGGCCTGTCTGACTGGTCCGAGACAGAGTTGGAGGGTGCCTGACTGACTAGCTGAATACAGAGTTGGAGGGGGTCTGACTGACTGGCTGGAGACAGAGTTGGATGGGCCTGACTGACCGGCTGAATACAGAGTTGGAGGGTGCCTGACTGACTAGAGACAGAGTTGGAGGGGCTGTGGCTGACTGGCTGGAGACAGAGATTGAGGGGGCCTGACTGAGTGGCCCGAGACAGAGATGGAGGGTGCCTGACTGACTGGCTGAATACAGAGTTGGAGGGGGTCCGACTGACTGGTTGGAGACAGACAGAGTTGGAGGGGCCTGACTGACTAGCTGGAGACAGAGTTGGAGGGTGCCTTACTGAGTGGCTGGAGACAGAGTTGGAGGGTGCCTGGCTGACTGGCTGGAGACAGGGTTGGAGGGGGCCCTACTGACTTGCTGGATTCAGAATTGGAAGGGGCCTGACTGACTGGCTGGAGACAGAGTTGGAGGGTGTCTGATTGACTGGCTGGAGACATAGTTGGAGGGTGCCTGCCTGACTGGCTGGAGACAGAGTTGGAGGGGGTCTGACTGACTGGCTGGAGACAGAGTTGGAGGGGGCCTGACTGACTGGAGACAGAGTTGTAGGGGACTGACTGGCTGGCTGTAGACAGAGATGGAGGGGGCCTGACTGACTGGCAGGAGACAGAGTTGGAGGGTTCCTGACTGACTGGCTGGAGAAAGAGTTTGAGGGTGCCTGACTGACTGGCTGGAGACAGGATTGGAGGGAGCCCGACTGACTTGCTGGAGACAGGGTTTGAGGGTGCCTGACTGACTGGCAGGAGACAGAGTTGGAGGGTGCCTGGCTGATTGCCTGGGGGCAGAGTTGGAGGGGGCCTGACTAACTGGCTGGAGACAGAGTTGGAGGCGGCCTGGCTGATTGGCTGGAGGCAGAGTTGGAGGGGGGCTGACTGACTGGCCCGAGACAGAGTTGGAGGTTGCCTGACTAACTGGCTAAATACAGAATTGGAGGGGGTCTGACTGACTGGCTGGAGACAGAGTTAGTGGGTGACTGGCTTACTGGCTGGAGACTGAATTGGACAGGGCCTGACTGACTGGAGACAGAGTTGGAGGGTGCCTGGCTGATTGCCTGGAGACAGAGTTGGAGGGTGCCTGACTGACTGGCTGCAGACAGCGTTTGAGGGTGCCTGACTGACTGGCTGGATACAGAGTTGGAGGGGGTCTGACTGACTGGATAGAGACAGAGTTGGAGTGGCCTGATTGACTGGCTGGAGACAGAGTTGGAGGCTGCTTGACTGACTGGCTGGAGACAGAGTTGGAGGGTGCCTGACTTAATGGCTGGAGACAGGGTTGGGGGGGCCCGACTGACTTGCTGGAGACAGAATTGGAAGGGGCCTGACTGACTGTCTGGAGACACAGTTTGAGGGTGCCTGACTGAGTGGCTGGAGACAGGGTTGGAGGGGCCCGACTGACTGGCTAGAGACAGAGTTGGAGGGTGCCTGACTGACTGGCTGGATAGAGAGTTGGAGGGCGCATGACTGACTGGCTGGAGACAGGGTTGGAGGGGGCCTGACTGACTTGCTGGAGACAGAGTTGGAAGGGGCCTGTCTGACTGGCTGGAGACAGAATTGGAGGGTGCCTGACTGGCTGGCTGGAGACAGAGTTGGAGGGTGCCTGACTGACTGGCTGGAGACAGGGTTGGAGGGGGCCCGACTGACTTGCTGGAGACAGAATTGGAAGGGGCCTGACTGAATGGTTGGAGACAGAGTTTGAGGGTGCCTGACTGACTGGCTGGAGACAGAGTTGGAGGGTGCCGGACTGACTGGCTGGAGAGAGAGTTGGAGGGCCTGTGACTGACTGGCTGGAGACAGGGTTGGAGGGGGCCTGACTGACTTGCTTGAGACAGAGTTGGAAGGGGCCTGACTGACTGGCTGGAGACAGAGTTTGAGGGTAACTGACTGACTGGCTAGAGACAGGGTTGGAGGGGCCCGACTGACGTGCTGGAGACAGAGTTGGAAGGGGCCTGACTGACTGGCTGGACACAGAATTGGAGGGTGCCTGGCTGACTGGCTAGAGACAGGGTTGGAGGGGCCCGACTGACTTGCTGGAGACAGAATTGGAAGGGGCCTGACTGACTGACTGGAGACAGAGTTTGAGGGTGCCTGACTAACTGGCTGGAGACAGAGTTGGAGGGTGCCTGACTGACTGGCTGGAGAGAGAGTTGGAGGGCGTGTGACTGACTGACTGGAGACAGGGTTGGAGGGGGCCTGACTGACTTCCTTGAGACAGAGTTGGAAGGGGCCTGACTGACTGGCTGGAGACAGAGTTTGAGGGTAACTGACTGACTGGCTAGAGACAGGGTTGGAGGGGCCCGACTGACTTGCTGGAGACAGAGTTGGAAGGGGCCTGACTGACTGGCTGGACACAGAATTGGAGGGTGCCTGGCTGACTGGCTGGAGACTGAATTGGAGGGGGTCCAACTGACTGGCCGGAGACAGAATTGGCGAGTGACTGACTGACTGGCTGGAGACAGAGTTGGATGGGCCTGACTGACTGGAGACAGAGTTGGAGGGTGCCTGACTGACTGGCTGGAGACAGGGTTGGAGGGGGCCCGACTGACTTGCAGGAGACAGAATTGGAAGGGGCCTGACTGACTGGCTGGAGACAGAGTTGGAGGGTGCCTGACTGACTGGCTGGAGAGAGAGTTGGAGGGCGTGTGACTGACTGGCTGGAGACAGGGTTGCAGGGGGCCTGACTGACTTGCTTGAGACAGAGTTGGAAGGGGCCTGACTGACTGGATGGAGACAGAGTTTGAGGGTAACTGACTGACTGGCTAGAGACAGGGTTGGAAGGGCCCGACTGACTTGTTGGAGACAGAGTTGGAAGGGGCCTGACTGACTGGCTGGAGCAGAATTGGAGGGTGCCTGGCTTACTGGCTGGAGACTGAATTGGAGGGGGTCCAACAGACTGGCCGGAGACAGAGTTGGAGAGTGACTGACTGACTGGCTGGAGACAGAGTTGGAGGGTGCTTGACTGACTAGCTGGAGACAGAATTAGAGGGGGCCTGGCTGATTGGCTAGAGACAGAGTTGGAGGGTGCCTGACTGACTGCTGGAGACAGAGTTGGAAGGGCCAGGCTGACTGGCTGGAGACAGAGGTGTAGGGGGCCTGACTGACTGTTCTGAGACAGAGTTGGAGGGTGCCTGACTGACTGGCTGAATACAGAGTTGGAGGTGGCCTGACTGACTGGGTGGAGACAGAGTTGGAGGGTGCCTGACTGACTGGCTGGAGACAGAGTTGGAGGGGGCCTGACTAACTGGAGACAGAGTTTTAGGGGGGCTGACTGACTGGCTGTAGACAGAGTTGGGGGGTCCTGACTAACTGGCCGAAGACAGAGTTGGAGGCGGCCTGACTGACTGGCTGGAGAAAGAGTTTGAGGGTGCCTGACTGACTGGCTGGAGACAGTATTGGAGGGCGTCCAACTGACTTGCTGGAGACAGGGTTTGAGGGTGCCTGACTGACTGGCTGGAAACAGAGTTGGAGGGTGCCTGACTGACTTGCTGGATACAGAGTTGGAGGGGGTCTGACTGACAGGATGGAGACAGAGTTGGAGGGGCCTGATTGACTGGCTGGAGACAGAGTTGGAGGGTGCCTGAATGACTGGCTGGAAACAGAGTTGGAGGGTGCCTGACTGACTGGCTGGAGTCAGGGTTGGAGGCGGGCTGGCTGATTGGCTGGAGGCAGAGTTGGAGGGGGGCTGACTGACTGGCCCGAGACAGAGTTGGAGGTTGCCTGACTAACTGGCTAAATACAGAATTGGAGGGGGTCTGACTGACTGGCTGGAGACAGAGTTAGTGGGTGACTGGCTTACTGGCTGGAGACTGAATTGGACAGGGCCTGACTGACTGGAGACAGAGTTGGAGGGTGGCTGGCTGATTGCCTGGAGACAGAGTTGGAGGGTGCCTGACTGACTGGCTGCAGACAGCGTTTGAGGGTGCCTGACTGACTGGCCAGAGACAGAGTTGGGGGGTGCCTGACTGACCGGCTGGATACAGAGTTGGAGGGGGTCTGACTGACTGGATAGAGACAGAGTTGGAGGGGCCTGATTGACTGGCTGGAGACAGAGTTGGAGGTTGCTTGACTGACTGGCTGGAGACAGAGTTGGAGGGTGCCTGACTTACTGGCTGGAGACAGGGTTGGGGGGGCCCTACTGACTTGCTGGAGACAGAATTGGAAGGGGCCTGACTGACTTGCTGGAGACTCAGTTTGAGGGTGCCTGACTGAGTGTCTGGAGACAGGGTTGGAGGGGCCCGACTGACTGGCTAGAGACAGAGTTGGAGGGTGCCTGACTGACTGGCTTGATAGAGAGTTGGAGGGCGCATGACTGACTGGCTGGAGACAGGGTTGGAGGGGGCCTGACTGACTTGCTGGAGACAGAGTTGGAAGGGGCCTGTCTGACTGGCTGCAGACAGAATTGAAGGGTGCCTGACTGGCTGGCTGGAGACAGAGTTGGAGGGTGCCTGACTGACTGGCTGGAGACAGGGTTGGAATGGGCCCGACTGACTTGCTGGAGACAGAATTGGAAGGGGCCTGACTGAATGGTTGGAGACAGAGTTTGAGGGTGCCTGACTGACTGGCTGGAGACAGAGTTGGAGGGTGCCGGACTGACTGGCTGGAGAGAGAGTTGGAGGGCCTGTGACTGACTGTCTGGAGACAGGGTTGGAGGGGGCCTGACTGACTTGCTTGAGACAGAGTTGGAAGGGGCCTGACTGACTGGCTGGGGACAGAGTTTGAGGGTAACTGACTGACTGGCTAGAGACAGGGTTGGAGGGGCCAGACTGACTTGCTGGAGACAGAGTTGGAAGGGGCCTGACTGACTGGCTGGACACAGAATTGGAGGGTGCCTGGCTGACTGGCTGGAGACTGAATTGGAGGGGGTCCAACTGACTGGCCGGAGACAGAGTTGGAGAGTGACTGACTGACTGGCTGGAGACAGAGTTGGATGGGCCTGACTGACTGGAGACAGAGTTGGAGGGTGCCTGACTGACTGGCTGGAGCAAGAATTGGAAGGGGCCTGACTGACTGGCTGGAGACAGAGTTGGAGGGCGTGTGACTGACTGGCTGGAGACAGGGTTGCAGGGGGCCTGACTGACTTGCTTGAGACAGAGTTGGAAGGGGCCTGACTGACTGGAGACAGAGTTTTAGGGGGGCTGACTGACTGGCTGTAGACAGAGTTGGGGGGGTCCTGACTAACTGGCCGAAGACAGAGTTGGAGGGGGCCTGACTGACTGGCTGGAGAAAGAGTTTGAGGGTGCCTGACTGACTGGCTGGAGACAGTATTGGAGGGTGTCCAACTGACTTGCTGGAGACAGGGTTTGAGGGTGCCTGACTCACTGGCTGGAAACAGAGTTGGAGGGTGCCTGACTGACTTGCTGGATACAGAGTTGGAGGGGGTCTGACTGACAGGATGGAGACAGAGTTTGAGGGTGCCTGACTGACTGGCTGGATACAGAGTTGGAGGGGGTCTGACTGACTGGCTGGAGACAGAGTTGGAGGGTGCCTGAATGACTGGCTGGAAACAGAGTTGGAGGGTGCCTGACTGACTGGCTGGAGACTGAATTGGAGGGGGTCCAACTGACTGGCCGGAGACAGAGTTGGAGAGTGACTGACTGACTGGCTGGAGACAGAGTTGGATGGGCCTGACTGACTGGAGACAGAGTTGGAGGGTGCCTGACTGACTGGCTGGAGACAGAATTGGAAGGGGCCTGACTGACTGGCTGGAGACAGAGTTGGAGGGCGTGTGACTGACTGGCTGGAGACAGGGTTGCAGGGGGCCTGACTGACTTGCTTGAGACAGAGTTGGAAGGGGCCTGACTGACTGGCTGGAGCAGAATTGGAGAGTGACTGACTGACTGGCTGGAGACAGAGTTGGATGGGCCTGACTGACTGGAGACAGAGTTGGAGGATGCCTGACTGACTGACTGACTGGAGACAGAGTTGGAGGATGCCTGACTGACTAACTGGTTGGAGACAGAGTTGGAGGGTGCTTGACTGACTAGCTGGAGACAGAATTAGAGGGGGCCTGGCTGATTGGCTAGAGACAGAGTTGGAGGGTGCCTGACTGACTGGCTGGAGACAGAGTTGGATGGGCCAGGCTGACTGGCTGGAGACAGAGGTGTAGGGGGCCTGACTGACTGTTCTGAGACAGAGTTGGAGGGTGCCTGACTGACTGGCTGAATACAGAGTTGGAGGTGGTCTGACTGACTGGGTGGAGACAGAGTTGGAGGGTGCCTGACTGACTGGCTGGAGACAGAGTTGGAGGGGGCCTGACTAACTGGAGACAGAGTTTTAGGGGGGCTGACTGACTGGCTGTAGACAGAGTTGGGGGGGTCCTGACTAACTGGCCGAAGACAGAGTTGGAGGGGGCCTGACTGACTGGCTGGAGAAAGAGTTTGAGGGTGCCTGACTGACTGGCTGGAGACAGTATTGGAGGGCGTCCAACTGACTTGCTGGAGACAGGGTTTGAGGGTGCCTGACTCACTGGCTGGAAATAGAGTTGGAGGGTGCCTGACTGACTTGCTGGATACAGAGTTGGAGGGGGTCTGACTGACAGGATGGAGACAGAGTTTGAGGGTGCCTGACTGACTGGCTGGATACAGAGTTGGAGGGGGTCTGACTGACTGGCTGGAGACAGAGTTGGAGGGTGCCCGAATGACTGGCTGGAAACAGAGTTGGAGGGTGCCTGACTGACTGGCTGGAGACAGGGTTGGAGGGGGCCCTATTGACTTGCTGGAGACAGAATTGGAATGGGCCTGACAGACTGACTGGAGACAGAGTTGGAGGGTGCCTGGCTGACTGGCTGGATACAGAGTTGGAGGGTGCCTGGCTGACTGGCTGGATACAGAGTTGGAGGGGTTCTGACCTACTGGCTGGAGACAGAGCTGGAGGGGGCCCTACTGACTTGCTGGAGACAGAATTGGAAGGGGCCTGACTGACTGACTGGAGACAGAGTTTGAGGGTGCCTGACTGACTGGCTGGATACAGAGTTGGAGGGGGTCTGACTGACTGGCTGGAGACAGACAGAGTTGGAGGGGGTCTGACTGACTGGCTGGAGACAGAGTTTGAGGGTGCCTGAATGACTGGCTGGAGACAGGGTTGGAGGGGCCCCTACTGACTTGCTGGAGACAGAATTGGAAGGGGCCTGACTGACTGACTGGAGACAGAGTTTGAGGGTGCCTGACTGACTGGCTGGATACAGAGTTGGAGGGGGTCTGACTGACTGGCTGGAGACAGACAGAGTGGGAGGGGGTCTGACTGACTGGCTGGAGTCAGAGTTGGAGGGTGCCTGACTGACTGGCTAGAGACAGAGTTTGAGGGTGCCTGGCTGACTGGCTGGATACAGAGTTGGAGGGGTTCTGACTGACTGGCTGGAGACAGACAGAGTTGGATGGGGTCTGACTGACTGGCTGGAGACAGAGCTGGAGGGGGCCCTACTGACTTGCTGGAGACAGAATTGGAAGGGGCCTGACTGACTGACTGGAGACAGAGTTTGAGGGTGCCTGACTGACTGGCTGGAGACAGAGTTGGAGGGTGCCTGACTGACTGGCTGGAGACAGGGTTGGAGGGGGCCCTACTGACTTGCTGGAGACAGAATTGGAAGGGGCCTAACTGACTGGCTGGAGACAGAGTTGGAGGGTGTCTGACTGACTGGCTGGAGACATAGTTGGAGGGTGCCTGCCTGACTGGCTGGAGACAGAGTTGGAGGGTGCCTGACTGACTGGCTGGAGACAGAGTTGGAGGGGGCCTGACTAACTGGAGACAGAGTTTTAGGGGGGCTGACTGACTGGCTGTAGACAGAGTTGGAGGGGACCTGACTAACTGGCCGGAGACAGAGTTGGAGGGGGCCTGACTGACTGGCTGGAGAAAGGGTTTGAGGGTGCCTGACTGACTGGCTGGAGACAGTATTGGAGGGCGTCCAACTGACTTGCTGGAGACAGGGTTTGAGGGTGCCTGACTGACTGGCTGGAAACAGAGTTGGAGGGTGCCTGACACACTGGCTGGAGACAGAGTTGGAGGGGGCCTGACTGACTGGAGACAGAGTTGTAGGGGGCTGACTGGCTGGCTGTAGACAGAGTTGGAAGGGGCCTGACTGACTGGCCGGAGACAGAGTTGGAGGGTTCCTGACTGACTGGCTGGAGAAAGAGTTTGGGGGTGCCTGGCTGAGTGGCTGGAGACTGAATTGGAGGGAGCCTGGCTGATTGGCTGGAGACAGAGTTGGAGGGTGCCTGACTGACTGGCTGGAGACAGAGTTGGACGAGCCTGGCTCACTGGCTGGAGACAGAGTTGTAGGGGGCCTGACTGACTGGCCCGAGACAGAGTTGGAGGGTGCCTGAATGACTGGCTGGTTACAGAGTTGGAGGTGGTCTGAATGACTGGCTGGAGACAGAGTTGGAGGGAGCCTGGCTGACTGGCTGGAGACTGAATTGGAGGGGCCCTGACTGACTGGAGACAGAGTTGGAGGGTGCCTGACTGACTGTGTTGGAGACAGAGTTGGAGAGAGCCTGACTGACTGGCTGGAGACAGAGTTGGAGGGTGCCTGGCTGATTGCCTGGGGACAGAGTTGGAGGGTGCCTGACTAACTGGCTAGAGACAGAGTTGGAGGCGGCCTGGCTGACTGGCTGGAGACAGAGTTGGAGGGGGGCTAAATGACTGGCATGAGACAGAGTTGGAGGTTGCCTGACTAACTGGCTAAATATAGAATTGGACGGTGTCTGACTGACTGGCTGGAGACAGAGTTGCTGGGTGCCTGGCTGACTGGCTGGAGACTGAATTGGACAGGGCCTGACCGACTGGAGACAGAGTTGGAGGGTGCTTGGCTGATTGCCTGGAGACAGAGTTGGAGGGGGCCTGACTGACTGGTCCGAGACAGAGTTGGAGGGTGCCTGACTGACTGGCTGGATCCAGAGTTGGCGGGGTCTGACTGACTGGCTGGAGACGGATTAGAGGGAGCCTGACTGACTGGCTGGAGACAGGGTTTGAGGGTGCCTGACTGACTGGCTGGAGACAGAGTTGGAAGGGGCCCGATTGACTGGCTGGAGACAGAGTTGGAGGGTGCCTGGCTGACTGGCTGAAGACTGAATTGGAGGGGGCCTGACTGACTTGAGACAGAGTTGGAGGGTGTCTGACTGACTGGATGGAGACAGAGTTGGAGAGAGCCTGACTGACTGGCTGGTGACAGAGTTGGAGGTTGCCTGGCTGATTGCCTGGGGACAGAGTTGGAGGGTGCCTGACTAACTGGCTGGAGACAGAGTTGGAGGGAGCCTGGCTGATTGGCTGGAGGCAGAGTTGGAGGGGGGCTGACTGACTGGCCCGAGACAGAGTTGGAGGTTGCCTGACTAACTGGCTAAATACAGAATTGGAGGGGGTTTGACTGAATGGCTGGAGACAGAGTTAGTGGGTGACTGGCTGACTGGCTGGAGACTGAATTGAACGGGGCCTGACTGACTGGAGACAGAGTTGGAGGGTGCCTGGCTGATTGCCTGGAGACAGAGTTGGAGGGTGCCTGACTGACTGGCTGCAGACAGCGTTTGAGGGGGCCTGACTGACTGGCCAGAGACAGAGTTGGAGGGTACCTGACTGACTGCCTGGATACAGAGTTGGAGGGGGTCTGACTGACTGGATAGAGACAGAGTTGGAGGGGCCTGATTGACTGGCTGGAGACAGAGTTGGAGGGTGCTTGACTGACTGGCTGGAGACAGAGTTGGAGGGTGCCTGACTTACTGGCTGGAGACAGGGTTGGGGGGGGCCCGACTGACTTGCTGGAGACAGAATTGGAAGTGGCCTGACTGACTGGCTGGAGACACAGTTTGAGGGTGCCTGACTGAGTGGCTGGAGACAGGGTTGGAGGGGCCCGACTGACTAGCTGGAGACAGAGATGGAGGGTGCCTGACTGACTGCCTGGATAGAGAGTTGGAGGGCTCATGACTGACTGGCTGGAGACAGGGTTGAAGGGGGCCTGACTGACTTGTTGGAGACAGAGTTGGAAGGGGCCTGTCTGACTGGCTGGAGACAGAATTGGAGGGTGCCTGACTGACTGGCTGGAGACAGAGTTGGAGGGTGCCTGACTGACTGGCTGGAGACAGGGTTGGAGGGGGCCCGACTGACTTGCTGGAGACAGAATTGGAAGGGGCCTGACTGACTGGCTGGAGACAGAGTTTGAGGGTCCCTGACTGACTGGCTGGAGACAGAGTTGGAGGGTGCCTGACTGACTGGCTGGAGACAGAGTTGGAGGGTGCCTGACTGACTGGCTGGAGACAGGGTTGGAGGGGGCCTGACTGACTTGCTTGAGACAGATTTGGAAGGGGCCTGACTGACTGGCTGGAGACAGAGTTTGAGGGTAATTGACTGACTGGCTAGAGACAGGGTTGGAGGGGCCCGACTGACTTGCTGGAGACAGAGTTGGAAGGGGCCTGACTGACTGGCTGGAGACAGAATTGGAGGGTGCCTGGCTGACTGGCTGAAGACTGAATTGGAGGGGGTCCAACTGACTGGCCGGAGACAGAGTTGGAGAGTGACTGACTGACTGGCTGGAGACAGAGTTGGAGGGCCTGACTGACTGGAGACAGAGTTGGAGGATGCCTGACTGACTAACTGACTGGAGACAGAGTTGGAGGATGCCTGACTGACTAACGGGCTAGAGACAGAGTTGGAGGGTGCCTGACTTACTAGCTGGAGACAGAATTAGAGGGGACCTGGCTGATTGGCTGGAGACAGAGTTGGAGGGTGTCTGACTGACTGGCTGGAGACAGAGTAGGATGGGCCTGGCTGACTGGCTGGAGACAGAGTTGTAGGGGGCTTGACTGACTGGTCCGACAGAGTTGGAGGGTGCCTGACTGACTGGCTGAATACAGAGTTGGAGGGGGTCTGACTGACTGGCTGGAGACAGAGTTGGAGGGGGCCTGACTTACTGGGGACAGAGTTGGAGGGGCCGTGGCTGACTGGCTGGAGACAGAGATTGAAGGGGCCTGACTGAGTGGCCCGAGACAGAGATGGAGGGTGCCTGACTGAATGGCTGAATACAGAGTTGGAGGGGGTCTGACTGACTGGCTGGAGACAGAGTTGGAGGGTGCCTGACCGACTGGCTGAATACAGAGTTGGAGGGTGCCTGACTGACTGGCTGGATACAGAGTTGGAGGGGATCTGACTGACTGGCTGGAGACAGAGTTGGAGCGGGCCTGACTGACTGGAGACAGAGTTGGAGGGGCCGTGGCTGACTGGCTGGAGACAGAGATTGAGGGGGCCTGACTGAGTGGCCCGAGACAGAGATGGAGGTTGCCTGACTGACTGGCTGGATACAGAGTTGGAGGATGCCTGGCTGACTGGCTGGAGACAGAATTGGAGGCGGTCCAACTGACTGGCTGGAGTCAGAGTTGGAGAGTGACTGGCTGACTGGCTGGAGACAGAGTTGGATGGGCCTGACTGACTGGAGACAGAGTTGGAGGATGCCTGACTGACTGACTGACTGACTGGAGACAGAGTTGGAGGATGCCTGACTGATTGACTGGCTGGAGACAGAGTTAGAGGGTGCCTGGCTGACTGGCTGGATACAGAGTTGGAGGGGTTCTGACTGACTGGCTGGAGACAGACAGAGTTGGAGGGGTCTGACTGACTGGCTGGAGACAGAGTTGGAGGGTGCCTGACTGACTGGCTGGAGACAGAGTTGAAGGGTTCCTGACTGACTGGCTGGAGACAGGGATGGAGGGGGGCCTACTGACTTGCTGGAGACAGAATTGGAAGGGGCCTGACTGACTGACTGGAGACAGAGTTTGAGGGTGCCTGACTGACTGGCTGGATACAGCGTTGGAGGGGGTCTGACTGACTGGCTGGAGACAGACAGAGTTGGAGGGGGTCTGACTGACTGGCTGGAGACAGACAGAGTGGGAGGGGGTCTGACTGACTGGCTGGAGACAGAGTTTGAGGGTGCCTGACTTACTGGCTGGATACAGAGTTGGAGGGGGTCTGACTGACTGGCTGAAGACAGACAGAGTTGGAGGGGGTCTGACTGACTGGCTGGAGACAGAGTTGGAGGGTGCCTGACTGACTGGCTGGAGACAGAGTTGGAGGGTGCCTGGCTGACTGGCTGGATACAGAGTTGGAGGGGTTCCGACTGACTAGCTGGAGACAGACAGAGTTGGATGGGGTCTGACTGACTGGCTGGAGACAGAGCTGGAGGGGGCCCTACTGACTTGCTGGAGACAGAATTGGAAGGGGCCTGACTGACTGACTGGAGACAGAGTTTGAGGGTGCCTGACTGACTGGCTGGAGACAGAGGTGGAGGGTGCCTGACTGACTGGCTGGAGACAGGGTTGGAGGGGGCCCTACTGACTTGCTGGAGACAGAATTGGAAGGGGCCTGACTGACTGGCTGGAGACAGAGTTGGAGGGTGTCTGACTGACTGGCTGGAGACATAGTTGGAGGGTGCCTGCCTGACTGGCTGGAGACAGAGTTGGAGGGTGCCTGACCGACTGGCTGAATACAGAGTTGGAGGGTGCCTGACTGACTGGCTGGATACAGAGTTGGAGGGGATCTGACTGACTGGCTGGAGACAGAGTTGGAGGGGGCCTGACTGACTGGAGACAGAGTTGGAGGGGCCGTGGCTGACTGGCTGGAGACAGAGATTGAGGGGGCCTGACTGAGTGGCCCGAGACATAGATGGAAGTTGCCTGACTGACTGGCTGGATACAGAGTTGGAGGATGCCTGGCTGACTGGCTGGAGACAGAATTGGAGGCGGTCCAACTGACTGGCTGGAGTCAGAGTTGGAGAGTGATTGGCTGACTGGCTGGAGACAGAGTTGGATGGGCCTGACTGACTGGAGACAGAGTTGGAGGATGCCTGACTGACTGACTGACTGACTGGAGACAGAGTTGGAGGATGACTGACTGATTGACTAGCTGGAGACAGAGTTAGAGGGTGCCTGGCTGACTGGCTGGATACAGAGTTGGAGGGGTTCTGACTGACTGGCTGGAGACAGACAGAGTTGGAGGGGTCTGACTGACTGGCTGGAGACAGAGTTGGAGGGTGCCTGACTGACTGGCTGGAGACAGAGTTGAAGGGTTCCTGACTGACTGGCTGGAGACAGGGATGGAGGGGGGCCTACTGACTTTCTGGAGACAGAATTGGAAGGGGCCTGACTGACTGACTGGAGACAGAGTTTGAGGGTGCCTGACTGACTGGCTGGATACAGCGTTGGAGGGGGTCTGACTGACTGGCTGGAGACAGACAGAGTTGGAGGGGGTCTGACTGACTGGCTGGAGACAGACAGAGTGGGAGGGGGTCTGACTGACTGGCTGGAGACAGAGTTTGAGGGTGCCTGACTTACTGGCTGGATACAGAGTTGGAGGGGGTCTGACTGACTGGCTGAAGACAGACAGAGTTGGAGGGGGTCTAACTGACTGGCTGGAGACAGAGTTGGAGGGTGCCTGACTGACTGGCTGGAGACAGAGTTGGAGGGTGCCTGGCTGACTGGCTGGATACAGAGTTGGAGGGGTTCCGACTGACTGGCTGGAGACAGACAGAGTTGGATGGGGTCTGACTGACTGGCTGGAGACAGAGCTGGAGGGGGCCCTACTGACTTGCTGGAGACAGAATTGGAAGGGGCCTGACTGACTGACTGGAGACAGAGTTTGAGGGTGCCTGACTGACTGGCTGGAGACAGAGGTGGAGGGTGCCTGACTGACTGGCTGGAGACAGGGTTGGAGGGGGCCCTACTGACTTGCTGGAGACAGAATTGGAAGGGGCCTGACTGACTGGCTGGAGACAGAGTTGGAGGGTGTCTGACTGACTGGCTGGAGACATAGTTGGAGGGTGCCTGCCTGACTGGCTGGAGACAGAGTTGGAGGGTGCCTGACTGACTGGCTGGAGACAGAGTTGGAGGGTGCCTGACTAACTGGAGACAGAGTTTTAGAGGGGCTGACTGACTGGCTGTAGACAGAGTTGGGGGGGGTCCTGACTAACTGGCCGAAGACAGAGTTGGAGGGGGCGTGACTGACTGGCTGGAGAAAGAGTTTGAGGGTGCCTGACTGACTGGCTGGAGACAGTATTGGAGGGAGCCCAACAGACTTGCTGGAGACAGGGTTTGAGGGTGCCTGACTGACTGGCTGGAAACAGAGTTGGAGGGTGCCTGACTCACTGGCTGGAGACAGAGTTGGAGGGGGCCTGACTGACTGGAGACAGAGTTGTAGGGGGCTGACTGGCTGGCTGTAGACAGAGTTGGAAGGGGCCTGACTGACTGGCCGGAGACAGAGTTGGAGGGTTCCTGACTGACTGGCTGGAGACAGGGTTTGAGGGTGCCTGACTGACTGGCTGGAGACAGAGTTAGAGGGTGCCTGGCTGAGTGGATGGAGACTGAATTGGAGGGAGCCTGGCTGATTGGCTGGAGACAGTTGGATGGTGCCTGAATGACTGGCTGGAGACAGAGTTGGACGAGCCTGGTTCACTGGCTGGAGACAGAGTTGTAGGGGGCCTGACTGACTGGCCCGAGACAGAGTTGGAGGGTGCCTGACTGACTGGCTGGATACAGAGTTGGAGGGGGTCTGACTGACTGGCTGGAGACTGGATTGGAGGGAGCCCGACTGCCTTGCTGGAGACAGGGTTTGAGGGTGCCTGACTGACTGGCTGGAGACAGAGTTGGAAGGGGCCTGATTGACTGGCTGGAGACAGAGTTGGAGGGAGCCTGGCTTACTGGCTGGAGACTGAATTGGAAGGGCCCTGACTGACTGGAGACAGAGTTGGAGGGTGCCTGACTGACTGGATGGAGACAGAGTTGGAGAGAGCCTGACTGACTGGCTGGAGACAGAGTTGGAGGATGCCTGGCTGATTGCCTGGGGACAGAGTTGGAGGGTGCCTGACTAACTGGCTGGAGACAGAGTTGGAGGCGGCCTGGCTGGAGACAGAGTTGGAGGAGGGGCTGACTGACTGGCCTGAGACAGAGTTGGAGGTTGCCTGACTAACTGGCTAAATACAGAATTGGACGGGGTCTGACTGACTGGCTGGAGACAGAGTTGGAGGATGCCTGGCTGATTGCCTGGGGACAGAGTTGGAGGGTGCCTGACTAACTGGCTGGAGACAGAGTTGGAGGCGGCCTGGCTGGAGACAGAGTTGGAGGAGGGGCTGACTGACTGGCCTGAGACAGAGTTGGAGGTTGCCTGACTAACTGGCTAAATACAGAATTGGACGGGGTCTGACTGACTGGATGGAGACAGAGTTGGTGGGTGACTGGCTGACTGGCTGGAGACTGAATTGGACAGGGCCTGACCGACTGGAGACAGAGTTGGAGGGTGCCTGACTGACTGGCTGGAGACAGAGTTGGAGGGTGCCTGACTGACTGGCTGGAGACAGGGTTGGAGGGGGCCCGACTGACTTGCTGGAGACAGAATTGGAAGGGGCCTGACTGACTGGCTGGAGACAGAGTTTGAGGGTGCCTGACTGACTGGCTGGAGACAGAGTTGGAGGGTGCCTGACTGACTGGCTGGAGAGAGAGTTGGAGGGCGTGTGACTGACTGGCTGGAGACAGGGTTGGAGGGGGCCTGACTGACTTGCTTGAGACAGAGTTGGAAGGGGCCTGACTGACTGGCTGGAGACAGAGTTTGAGGGTAACTGACTGACCGGCTAGAGACAGGGTTGGAGGGGCCCGACTGACTTGCTGGAGACAGAGTTGGAAGGGGCCTGACTGACTGGCTGGAGACAGAATTGGAGGGTGCCTAGCTGACTGGCTGGAGACTGAATTGGAGGGGGTCCAACTGACTGGCCGGAGACAGAGTTGGAGAGTGACTGACTGACTGGCTGGAGACAGAGTTGGATAGGCCTGACTGACTGGAGACAGAGTTGGAGGATGCCTGACTGACTAACTGACTGGAGACAGAGTTGGAGGGTGCCTGACTGACTGGCTGGAGACAGAATTAGAGGGGGCCTGGCTGATTGGCTGGAGACAGAGTTAGAGGGTGCCTGGCTGAGTGGATGGAGACTGAATTGGAGGGAGCCTGGCTGATTGGCTGGAGACAGTTGGAGGGTGCCTGGCTGATTGGCTGGAGACAGAGTTGGACGAGCCTGGTTCACTGGCTGGAGACAGAGTTGTAGGGGGCCTGACTGACTGGCCCGAGACAGAGTTGGAGGGTGCCTGACTGACTGGCTGGATACAGAGTTGGAGGGGGTCTGACTGACTGGCTGGATACAGAGTTGGAGGATGCCTGGCTGACTGGCTGGAGACAGAATTGGAGGCGGTCCAACTGACTGGCTGGAGTCAGAGTTGGAGAGTGATTGGCTGACTGGCTGGAGACAGAGTTGGATGGGCCTGACTGACTGGAGACAGAGTTGGAGGATGCCTGACTGACTGACTGACTGACTGGAGACAGAGTTGGAGGATGACTGACTGATTGACTAGCTGGAGACAGAGTTAGAGGGTGCCTGGCTGACTGGCTGGATACAGAGTTGGAGGGGTTCTGACTGACTGGCTGGAGACAGACAGAGTTGGAGGGGTCTGACTGACTGGCTGGAGACAGAGTTGGAGGGTGCCTGACTGACTGGCTGGAGACAGAGTTGAAGGGTTCCTGACTGACTGGCTGGAGACAGGGATGGAGGGGGGCCTACTGACTTTCTGGAGACAGAATTGGAAGGGGCCTGACTGACTGACTGGAGACAGAGTTTGAGGGTGCCTGACTGACTGGCTGGATACAGCGTTGGAGGGGGTCTGACTGACTGGCTGGAGACAGACAGAGTTGGAGGGGGTCTGACTGACTGGCTGGAGACAGACAGAGTGGGAGGGGGTCTGACTGACTGGCTGGAGACAGAGTTTGAGGGTGCCTGACTTACTGGCTGGATACAGAGTTGGAGGGGGTCTGACTGACTGGCTGAAGACAGACAGAGTTGGAGGGGGTCTGACTGACTGGCTGGAGACAGAGTTGGAGGGTGCCTGACTGACTGGCTGGAGACAGAGTTGGAGGGTGCCTGGCTGACTGGCTGGATACAGAGTTGGAGGGGTTCCGACTGACTGGCTGGAGACAGACAGAGTTGGATGGGGTCTGACTGACTGGCTGGAGACAGAGCTGGAGGGGGCCCTACTGACTTGCTGGAGACAGAATTGGAAGGGGCCTGACTGACTGACTGGAGACAGAGTTTGAGGGTGCCTGACTGACTGGCTGGAGACAGAGGTGGAGGGTGCCTGACTGACTGGCTGGAGACAGGGTTGGAGGGGGCCCTACTGACTTGCTGGAGACAGAATTGGAAGGGGCCTGACTGACTGGCTGGAGACAGAGTTGGAGGGTGTCTGACTGACTGGCTGGAGACATAGTTGGAGGGTGCCTGCCTGACTGGCTGGAGACAGAGTTGGAGGGTGCCTGACTGACTGGCTGGAGACAGAGTTGGAGGGTGCCTGACTAACTGGAGACAGAGTTTTAGAGGGGCTGACTGACTGGCTGTAGACAGAGTTGGGGGGGGTCCTGACTAACTGGCCGAAGACAGAGTTGGAGGGGGCGTGACTGACTGGCTGGAGAAAGAGTTTGAGGGTGCCTGACTGACTGGCTGGAGACAGTATTGGAGGGAGCCCAACAGACTTGCTGGAGACAGGGTTTGAGGGTGCCTGACTGACTGGCTGGAAACAGAGTTGGAGGGTGCCTGACTCACTGGCTGGAGACAGAGTTGGAGGGGGCCTGACTGACTGGAGACAGAGTTGTAGGGGGCTGACTGGCTGGCTGTAGACAGAGTTGGAAGGGGCCTGACTGACTGGCCGGAGACAGAGTTGGAGGGTTCCTGACTGACTGGCTGGAGACAGGGTTTGAGGGTGCCTGACTGACTGGCTGGAGACAGAGTTAGAGGGTGCCTGGCTGAGTGGATGGAGACTGAATTGGAGGGAGCCTGGCTGATTGGCTGGAGACAGTTGGATGGTGCCTGAATGACTGGCTGGAGACAGAGTTGGACGAGCCTGGTTCACTGGCTGGAGACAGAGTTGTAGGGGGCCTGACTGACTGGCCCGAGACAGAGTTGGAGGGTGCCTGACTGACTGGCTGGATACAGAGTTGGAGGGGGTCTGACTGACTGGCTGGAGACTGGATTGGAGGGAGCCCGACTGCCTTGCTGGAGACAGGGTTTGAGGGTGCCTGACTGACTGGCTGGAGACAGAGTTGGAAGGGGCCTGATTGACTGGCTGGAGACAGAGTTGGAGGGAGCCTGGCTTACTGGCTGGAGACTGAATTGGAAGGGCCCTGACTGACTGGAGACAGAGTTGGAGGGTGCCTGACTGACTGGATGGAGACAGAGTTGGAGAGAGCCTGACTGACTGGCTGGAGACAGAGTTGGAGGATGCCTGGCTGATTGCCTGGGGACAGAGTTGGAGGGTGCCTGACTAACTGGCTGGAGACAGAGTTGGAGGCGGCCTGGCTGGAGACAGAGTTGGAGGAGGGGCTGACTGACTGGCCTGAGACAGAGTTGGAGGTTGCCTGACTAACTGGCTAAATACAGAATTGGACGGGGTCTGACTGACTGGCTGGAGACAGAGTTGGAGGATGCCTGGCTGATTGCCTGGGGACAGAGTTGGAGGGTGCCTGACTAACTGGCTGGAGACAGAGTTGGAGGCGGCCTGGCTGGAGACAGAGTTGGAGGAGGGGCTGACTGACTGGCCTGAGACAGAGTTGGAGGTTGCCTGACTAACTGGCTAAATACAGAATTGGACGGGGTCTGACTGACTGGATGGAGACAGAGTTGGTGGGTGACTGGCTGACTGGCTGGAGACTGAATTGGACAGGGCCTGACCGACTGGAGACAGAGTTGGAGGGTGCCTGACTGACTGGCTGGAGACAGAGTTGGAGGGTGCCTGACTGACTGGCTGGAGACAGGGTTGGAGGGGGCCCGACTGACTTGCTGGAGACAGAATTGGAAGGGGCCTGACTGACTGGCTGGAGACAGAGTTTGAGGGTGCCTGACTGACTGGCTGGAGACAGAGTTGGAGGGTGCCTGACTGACTGGCTGGAGAGAGAGTTGGAGGGCGTGTGACTGACTGGCTGGAGACAGGGTTGGAGGGGGCCTGACTGACTTGCTTGAGACAGAGTTGGAAGGGGCCTGACTGACTGGCTGGAGACAGAGTTTGAGGGTAACTGACTGACCGGCTAGAGACAGGGTTGGAGGGGCCCGACTGACTTGCTGGAGACAGAGTTGGAAGGGGCCTGACTGACTGGCTGGAGACAGAATTGGAGGGTGCCTAGCTGACTGGCTGGAGACTGAATTGGAGGGGGTCCAACTGACTGGCCGGAGACAGAGTTGGAGAGTGACTGACTGACTGGCTGGAGACAGAGTTGGATAGGCCTGACTGACTGGAGACAGAGTTGGAGGATGCCTGACTGACTAACTGACTGGAGACAGAGTTGGAGGGTGCCTGACTGACTGGCTGGAGACAGAATTAGAGGGGGCCTGGCTGATTGGCTGGAGACAGAGTTAGAGGGTGCCTGGCTGAGTGGATGGAGACTGAATTGGAGGGAGCCTGGCTGATTGGCTGGAGACAGTTGGAGGGTGCCTGGCTGATTGGCTGGAGACAGAGTTGGACGAGCCTGGTTCACTGGCTGGAGACAGAGTTGTAGGGGGCCTGACTGACTGGCCCGAGACAGAGTTGGAGGGTGCCTGACTGACTGGCTGGATACAGAGTTGGAGGGGGTCTGACTGACTGGCTGGAGACTGGATTGGAGGGAGCCCGACTGACTTGCTGGAGACAGGGTTTGAGGGTGCCTGACTGACTGGCTGGAGACAGAGTTGGAAGGGGCCTGATTGACTGGCTGGAGACAGAGTTGGAGGGAGCCTGGCTGACTGGCTAGAGACTGAATTGGAGGGGCTCTGACTGACTGGAGACAGAGTTGGAGGGTGCCTGACTGACTGGATGGAGACAGAGTTGGAGAGAGCCTGACTGACTGGCTGGAGACAGAGTTGGAGGGTGCCTGGCTGATTGCCTGGGAACAGAGTTGGAGGGTGCCTGACTAACTGGCTGGAGACAGAGTTGGAGGCGGCCTGGCTGACTGGCTGGAGACAGAGTTGGAGGAGGGGCTGACTGACTGGCCTGAGACAGAGTTGGAGGTTGCCTGACTAACTGGCTAAATACAGAATTGGACGGGGTCTGACTGACTGGATGGAGACAGAGTTGGTGGGTGACTGGCTGACTGGCTGGAGACTGAATTGGACAGGGCCTGACCGACTGGAGACAGAGTTGGAGGGTGCCTGACTGACTGGCTGGAGACAGAGTTGGAGGGTGCCTGACTGACTGGCTGGAGACAGGGTTGGAGGGGGCCCGACTGACTTGCTGGAGACAGAATTGGAAGGGGCCTGACTGACTGGCTGGAGACAGAGTTTGGGGGTGCATGACTGACTGGCTGGAGATAGAGTTGGAGGGTGCCTGACTGACTGGCTGGAGAGAGAGTTGGAGGGCGTGTGACTGACTGGCTGGAGACAGGGTTGGAGGTGGCCTGACTGACTTGCTTGAGACAGAGTTGGAAGGGGCCTGACTGACTGGCTGGAGACAGAGTTTGAGGGTAACTGACTGACTGGCTAGAGACAGGGTTGGAGGGTGCCTGACTGACTGGCTGGAGACTGAATTGGAGGGGGTCCAACTGACTGGCCGGAGACAGAGTTGGAGAGTGACTGACCGACTGGCTGGAGATAGAGTTGGATGGGCCTGACTGACTGGAGACAGAGTTGGAGGATGCCTGACTGACTAACTGACTGGAGACAGAGTTGGAGGATGGCTGACTGACTAACTGGCTGGAGACAGAGTTGGAGGGTGCCTGACTGACTGGCTGGAGACAGAATTAGAGGGGGCCTGGCTGATTGGCTGGAGACAGAGTTGGAGGGTGCCTGACTGACTGGCTGAGACAGAATTGGAGGGGGCCTGGCTGATTGGCTGGAGACAGAATTGGAGGGTGCCTGACTGACTTGCTGGAGACAGAGTTGGATGGGCCTGGCTGACTGTATGGAGACAGAATTGTAGGGGGCCTGTCTGACTGGTCCGAGACAGAGTTGGAGGGTGCCTGACTGACTAGCTGAATACAGAGTTGGAGGGGGTCTGACTGACTGGCTGGAGACAGAGTTGGATGGGCTTGACTGACCGGCTGAATACAGAGTTGGAGGGTGCCTGACTGATTGGAGACAGAGTTGGAGGGGCTGTGGCTGACTGGCTGGAGACAGAGATTGAGGGGGCCTGACTGAGTGGCCCGAGACAGAGATGGAGGGTGCCTGACTGACTGGCTGAATGCAGAGTTGGATCGGCCTGACTGACTGGAGACAGAGTTGGAGGATGCCTGACTGACTAACTGACTGGAGACAGAGTTGGAGGATGCCTGACTGACTAACTGGCTGGAGACAGAGTTGGAGGGTGCCTGACTGACTGGAGACAGAATTAGAGGGGACTGGCTGATTGGCTGGAGACAGAGTTGGAGGGTGCCTGACTGACTGGCTGAGACAGAATTGGAGGGGGGCTGGCTGATTGGATGGAGACAGAATTGGAGGGTGCCTGACTGACTGGCTGGAGACAGAGTTGGATGGGCCTGGCTAACTGGATGGAGACAGAATTGTAGGGGGCCTGCCTGACTGGTCTGAGACAGAGTTGGAGGGTGCCTGGCTGACTAGCTGAATACAGAGTTGGAGGGGCTGTGGCTGACTTGCTGGAGACAGAGATTGAGGGGGCCTGACTGAGTGGCCCGAGACAGAGATGGAGGGTGCCTGACTGACTGGCTGAATACAGAGTTGGAGGGGGTCTGACTGACTGGCTGGAGACAGTGTTGTAAGGGTCCTGACTGACTGGCTGGAGACAGAGTTGGAGGGTGCCTGGCTGACTGAGTGGATATAGAGTTGGAGGGGGTCTGACTGACTGGCTGGAGACAGAGTTGGAGGGTGCCTTACTGAGTGGCTGGAGACAGAGTTGGAGGGTGCCTGGCTGACTGGCTGGAGACAGGGTTGGAGGGGGCCCTACTGACTTGCTACTTGCTGGATTCAGAATTGGAAGGGGCCTGACTGACTGGCTGGAGACAGAGTTGGAGGGTGTCTGATTGACTGGCTGGATACATAGTTGGAGGGTGCCTGCCTGACTG
This sequence comes from Ambystoma mexicanum, assembly GCF_040938575.1. Lineage (NCBI taxonomy): Eukaryota > Metazoa > Chordata > Amphibia > Caudata > Ambystomatidae > Ambystoma > Ambystoma mexicanum. Next base: position 1,290,576,058 of record NC_090933.1, on the reverse strand, counting down.
GCTGGAGACAGAGTTGGAGGGGGTCTGACTGACTGGCTGGAGACAGAGTTGGAGGGGGCCTGACTGACTGGAGACAGAGTTGTAGGGGACTGACTGGCTGGCTGTAGACAGAGATGGAGGGGGCCTGACTGACTGGCCGGAGACAGAGTTTGAGGGTTCCTGACTGACTGGCTGGAGAAAGAGTTTGAGGGTGCCTGACTGACTGGCTGGAGACAGGATTGGAGGGAGCCCGACTGACTTGCTGGAGACAGGGTTTGAGGGTGCGTGACTGACTGGCAGGAGACAGAGTTGGAGGGTGCCTGGCTGATTGCCTGGGGGCAGAGTTGGAGGGGGCCTGACTAACTGGCTGGAGACAGAGTTGGAGGCGGCCTGGCTGATTGGCTGGAGGCAGAGTTGGAGGGGGGCTGACTGACTGGCCCGAGACAGAGTTGGAGGTTGCCTGACTAACTGGCTAAATACAGAATTGGAGGGGGTCTGACTGACTGGCTGGAGACAGAGTTAGTGGGTGGCTGGCTTACTGGCTGGAGACTGAATTGGACAGGGCCTGACTGACTGGAGACAGAGTTGGAGGGTGGCTGGCTGATTGCCTGGAGACAGAGTTGGAGGGTGCCTGACTGACTGGCTGCAGACAGCGTTTGAGGGTGCCTGACTGACTGGCCAGAGACAGAGTTGGAGGGTGCCTGACTGACTGGCTGGATACAGAGTTGGAGGGGGTCTGACTGACTGGATAGAGACAGAGTTGGAGGGGCCTGATTGACTGGCTGGAGACAGAGTTGGAGGGTGCTTGACTGACTGGCTGGAGAGAGAGTTGGAGGGAGCCTGACTTACTGGCTGGAGACAGGGTTGGGGGGGCCCGACTGACTTGCTGGAGACAGAATTGGAAGGGGCCTGACTGACTGGCTGGAGACACAGTTTGAGGGTGCCTGACTGACTGGCTGGATAGAGAGTTGGAGGGCGCATGACTGACTGGCTGGAGACAGGGTTGGAGGAGGCCTGACTGACTTGCTGGAGACAGAGTTGGAAGGGGCCTGTCTGACTGGCTGGAGACAGAATTGGAGGGTGCCTGACTGGCTGGCTGGAGACAGAGTTGGAGGGTGCCTGACTGACTGGCTGGAGACAGGGTTGGAGGGGGCCCGACTGACTTGCTGGAGACAGAATTGGAAGGGGCCTGACTGAATGGTTGGAGACAGAGTTTGAGGGTGCCTGACTGACTGGCTGGAGACAGAGTTGGAGGGTGCCGGACTGACTGGCTGGAGAGAGAGTTGGAGGGCCTGTGACTGACTGGCTGGAGACAGGGTTGGAGGGGGCCTGACTGACTTGCTTGAGACAGAGTTGGAAGGGGCCTGACTGACTGGCTGGAGACAGAGTTTGAGGGTAACTGACTGACTGGCTAGAGACAGGGTTGGAGGGGCCCGACTGACTTGCTGGAGACAGAGTTGGAAGGGGCCTTACTGACTGGCTGGACACAGAATTGGAGGGTGCCTGGCTGACTGGCTGGAGACTGAATTGGAGGGGGTCCAACTGACTGGCCGGAGACAGAGTTGGAGAGTGACTGACTGACTGGCTGGAGACAGAGTTGGATGGGCCTGACTGACTGGAGACAGAGTTGGAGGGTGCCTGACTGACTGGCTGGAGACAGGGTTGGAGGGGGCCCGACTGACTTGCTGGAGACAGAATTGGAAGGGGCCTGACTGACTGGCTGGAGACAGAGTTGGAGGGTGCCTGACTGACTGGCTGGAGAGAGAGTTGGAGGGCGTGTGACTGACTGGCTGGAGACAGGGTTGGATGGGGCCTGACTGACTTGCTTGAGACAGAGTTGGAAGGGGCCTGACTGACTGGATGGAGACAGAGTTTGAGGGTAACTGACTGACTGGCTAGAGACAGGGTTGGAAGGGCCCGACTGACTTGCTGGAGACAGAGTTGGAAGGGGCCTGACTGACTGGCTGGAGCAGAATTGGAGGGTGCCTGGCTTACTGGCTGGAGACTGAATTGGAGGGGGTCCAACCGACTGGCCGGAGACAGAGTTGGAGAGTGACTGACTGACTGGCTGGAGATAGAGTTGGATGGGCCTGACTGACTGGAGACAGAGTTGGAGGATGCCTGACTGACTGGAGACAGAGTTGGAGGATGCCTGACTGACTAACTGGCTGGAGACAGAGTTGGATGGGCCAGGCTGACTGGCTGGAGACAGAGGTGTAGGGGGCCTGACTGACTGTTCTGAGACAGAGTTGGAGGGTGCCTGACTGACTGGCTGAATACAGAGTTGGAGGTGGTCTGACTGACTGGGTGGAGACAGAGTTGGATGGGCCTGGCTGACTGTCTGAATACAGAGTTGGAGGGTGCCTGACTGACTGGCTGGATACAGAGTTGGAGGGGTTCTGACTGACTGGCTGGAGACAGAGTTGGAGGGGGCCTGACTGACTGGAGACAGAGTTGGAGGGGCCGTGGCTGACTGGCTGGAGACAGAGATTGAGGGGGCCTGACTGAGTGGCCCGAGACAGAGATGAAGGGTGACTGACTGACTGGCTGAATACAGAGTTGGAGGGGGTCTGACTGTCTGGCTGGAGACAGAGTTGGAGGGGTTCTGACTGACTGGCTGGAGACAGAGTTGGAGGGGGCCTGACTGACTGGCTGGAGACAGAGTTGGAAGGGGCCTGATTGACTGGCTGGAGACAGAGTTGGAGGGAGCCTGGCTTACTGGCTGGAGACTGAATTGGAAGGGCCCTGACTGACTGGAGACAGAGTTGGAGGGTGCCTGACTGACTGGATGGAGACAGAGTTGGAGAGAGCCTGACTGACTGGCTGGAGACAGAGTTGGAGGATGCCTGGCTGATTGCCTGGGGACAGAGTTGGAGGGTGCCTGACTAACTGGCTGGAGACAGAGTTGGAGGCGGCCTGGCTGGAGACAGAGTTGGAGGAGGGGCTGACTGACTGGCCTGAGACAGAGTTGGAGGTTGCCTGACTAACTGGCTAAATACAGAATTGGACGGGGTCTGACTGACTGGCTGGAGACAGAGTTGGAGGATGCCTGGCTGATTGCCTGGGGACAGAGTTGGAGGGTGCCTGACTAACTGGCTGGAGACAGAGTTGGAGGCGGCCTGGCTGGAGACAGAGTTGGAGGAGGGGCTGACTGACTGGCCTGAGACAGAGTTGGAGGTTGCCTGACTAACTGGCTAAATACAGAATTGGACGGGGTCTGACTGACTGGATGGAGACAGAGTTGGTGGGTGACTGGCTGACTGGCTGGAGACTGAATTGGACAGGGCCTGACCGACTGGAGACAGAGTTGGAGGGTGCCTGACTGACTGGCTGGAGACAGAGTTGGAGGGTGCCTGACTGACTGGCTGGAGACAGGGTTGGAGGGGGCCCGACTGACTTGCTGGAGACAGAATTGGAAGGGGCCTGACTGACTGGCTGGAGACAGAGTTTGAGGGTGCCTGACTGACTGGCTGGAGACAGAGTTGGAGGGTGCCTGACTGACTGGCTGGAGAGAGAGTTGGAGGGCGTGTGACTGACTGGCTGGAGACAGGGTTGGAGGGGGCCTGACTGACTTGCTTGAGACAGAGTTGGAAGGGGCCTGACTGACTGGCTGGAGACAGAGTTTGAGGGTAACTGACTGACCGGCTAGAGACAGGGTTGGAGGGGCCCGACTGACTTGCTGGAGACAGAGTTGGAAGGGGCCTGACTGACTGGCTGGAGACAGAATTGGAGGGTGCCTAGCTGACTGGCTGGAGACTGAATTGGAGGGGGTCCAACTGACTGGCCGGAGACAGAGTTGGAGAGTGACTGACTGACTGGCTGGAGACAGAGTTGGATAGGCCTGACTGACTGGAGACAGAGTTGGAGGATGCCTGACTGACTAACTGACTGGAGACAGAGTTGGAGGGTGCCTGACTGACTGGCTGGAGACAGAATTAGAGGGGGCCTGGCTGATTGGCTGGAGACAGAGTTAGAGGGTGCCTGGCTGAGTGGATGGAGACTGAATTGGAGGGAGCCTGGCTGATTGGCTGGAGACAGTTGGAGGGTGCCTGGCTGATTGGCTGGAGACAGAGTTGGACGAGCCTGGTTCACTGGCTGGAGACAGAGTTGTAGGGGGCCTGACTGACTGGCCCGAGACAGAGTTGGAGGGTGCCTGACTGACTGGCTGGATACAGAGTTGGAGGGGGTCTGACTGACTGGCTGGAGACTGGATTGGAGGGAGCCCGACTGACTTGCTGGAGACAGGGTTTGAGGGTGCCTGACTGACTGGCTGGAGACAGAGTTGGAAGGGGCCTGATTGACTGGCTGGAGACAGAGTTGGAGGGAGCCTGGCTGACTGGCTAGAGACTGAATTGGAGGGGCTCTGACTGACTGGAGACAGAGTTGGAGGGTGCCTGACTGACTGGATGGAGACAGAGTTGGAGAGAGCCTGACTGACTGGCTGGAGACAGAGTTGGAGGGTGCCTGGCTGATTGCCTGGGAACAGAGTTGGAGGGTGCCTGACTAACTGGCTGGAGACAGAGTTGGAGGCGGCCTGGCTGACTGGCTGGAGACAGAGTTGGAGGAGGGGCTGACTGACTGGCCTGAGACAGAGTTGGAGGTTGCCTGACTAACTGGCTAAATACAGAATTGGACGGGGTCTGACTGACTGGATGGAGACAGAGTTGGTGGGTGACTGAGTGACTGGCTGGAGACTGAATTGGACAGGGCCTGACCGACTGGAGACAGAGTTGGAGGGTGCCTGACTGACTGGCTGGAGACAGAGTTGGAGGGTGCCTGACTGACTGGCTGGAGACAGGGTTGGAGGGGGCCCGACTGACTTGCTGGAGACAGAATTGGAAGGGGCCTGACTGACTGGCTGGAGACAGAGTTTGGGGGTGCATGACTGACTGGCTGGAGATAGAGTTGGAGGGTGCCTGACTGACTGGCTGGAGAGAGAGTTGGAGGGCGTGTGACTGACTGGCTGGAGACAGGGTTGGAGGTGGCCTGACTGACTTGCTTGAGACAGAGTTGGAAGGGGCCTGACTGACTGGCTGGAGACAGAGTTTGAGGGTAACTGACTGACTGGCTAGAGACAGGGTTGGAGGGTGCCTGACTGACTGGCTGGAGACTGAATTGGAGGGGGTCCAACTGACTGGCCGGAGACAGAGTTGGAGAGTGACTGACCGACTGGCTGGAGATAGAGTTGGATGGGCCTGACTGACTGGAGACAGAGTTGGAGGATGCCTGACTGACTAACTGACTGGAGACAGAGTTGGAGGATGGCTGACTGACTAACTGGCTGGAGACAGAGTTGGAGGGTGCCTGACTGACTGGCTGGAGACAGAATTAGAGGGGGCCTGGCTGATTGGCTGGAGACAGAGTTGGAGGGTGCCTGACTGACTGGCTGAGACAGAATTGGAGGGGGCCTGGCTGATTGGCTGGAGACAGAATTGGAGGGTGCCTGACTGACTTGCTGGAGACAGAGTTGGATGGGCCTGGCTGACTGTATGGAGACAGAATTGTAGGGGGCCTGTCTGACTGGTCCGAGACAGAGTTGGAGGGTGCCTGACTGACTAGCTGAATACAGAGTTGGAGGGGGTCTGACTGACTGGCTGGAGACAGAGTTGGATGGGCTTGACTGACCGGCTGAATACAGAGTTGGAGGGTGCCTGACTGATTGGAGACAGAGTTGGAGGGGCTGTGGCTGACTGGCTGGAGACAGAGATTGAGGGGGCCTGACTGAGTGGCCCGAGACAGAGATGGAGGGTGCCTGACTGACTGGCTGAATGCAGAGTTGGATCGGCCTGACTGACTGGAGACAGAGTTGGAGGATGCCTGACTGACTAACTGACTGGAGACAGAGTTGGAGGATGCCTGACTGACTAACTGGCTGGAGACAGAGTTGGAGGGTGCCTGACTGACTGGAGACAGAATTAGAGGGGACTGGCTGATTGGCTGGAGACAGAGTTGGAGGGTGCCTGACTGACTGGCTGAGACAGAATTGGAGGGGGGCTGGCTGATTGGATGGAGACAGAATTGGAGGGTGCCTGACTGACTGGCTGGAGACAGAGTTGGATGGGCCTGGCTAACTGGATGGAGACAGAATTGTAGGGGGCCTGCCTGACTGGTCTGAGACAGAGTTGGAGGGTGCCTGGCTGACTAGCTGAATACAGAGTTGGAGGGGCTGTGGCTGACTTGCTGGAGACAGAGATTGAGGGGGCCTGACTGAGTGGCCCGAGACAGAGATGGAGGGTGCCTGACTGACTGGCTGAATACAGAGTTGGAGGGGGTCTGACTGACTGGCTGGAGACAGTGTTGTAAGGGTCCTGACTGACTGGCTGGAGACAGAGTTGGAGGGTGCCTGGCTGACTGAGTGGATATAGAGTTGGAGGGGGTCTGACTGACTGGCTGGAGACAGAGTTGGAGGGTGCCTTACTGAGTGGCTGGAGACAGAGTTGGAGGGTGCCTGGCTGACTGGCTGGAGACAGGGTTGGAGGGGGCCCTACTGACTTGCTACTTGCTGGATTCAGAATTGGAAGGGGCCTGACTGACTGGCTGGAGACAGAGTTGGAGGGTGTCTGATTGACTGGCTGGATACATAGTTGGAGGGTGCCTGCCTGACTGGCTGGAGACAGAGTTGGAGGGGGTCTGACTGACTGGCTGGAGACAGAGTTGGAGGGGGCCTGACTGACTGGAGACAGAGTTGTAGGGGACTGACTGGCTGGCTGTAGACAGAGATGGAGGGGGCCTGACTGACTGGCCGGAGACAGAGTTTGAGGGTTCCTGACTGACTGGCTGGAGAAAGAGTTTGAGGGTGCCTGACTGACTGGCTGGAGACAGGATTGGAGGGAGCCCGACTGACTTGCTGGAGACAGGGTTTGAGGGTGCCTGACTGACTGGCAGGAGACAGAGTTGGAGGGTGCCTGGCTGATTGCCTGGGGGCAGAGTTGGAGGGGGCCTGACTAACTGGCTGGAGACAGAGTTGGAGGCGGCCTGGCTGATTGGCTGGAGGCAGAGTTGGAGGGGGGCTGACTGACTGGCCCGAGACAGAGTTGGAGGTTGCCTGACTAACTGGCTAAATACAGAATTGGAGGGGGTCTGACTGACTGGCTGGAGACAGAGTTAGTGGGTGGCTGGCTTACTGGCTGGAGACTGAATTGGACAGGGCCTGACTGACTGGAGACAGAGTTGGAGGGTGGCTGGCTGATTGCCTGGAGACAGAGTTGGAGGGTGCCTGACTGACTGGCTGCAGACAGCGTTTGAGGGTGCCTGACTGACTGGCCAGAGACAGAGTTGGAGGGTGCCTGACTGACTGGCTGGATACAGAGTTGGAGGGGGTCTGACTGACTGGATAGAGACAGAGTTGGAGGGGCCTGATTGACTGGCTGGAGACAGAGTTGGAGGGTGCTTGACTGACTGGCTGGAGAGAGAGTTGGAGGGAGCCTGACTTACTGGCTGGAGACAGGGTTGGGGGGGCCCGACTGACTTGCTGGAGACAGAATTGGAAGGGGCCTGACTGACTGGCTGGAGACACAGTTTGAGGGTGCCTGACTGACTGGCTGGATAGAGAGTTGGAGGGCGCATGACTGACTGGCTGGAGACAGGGTTGGAGGAGGCCTGACTGACTTGCTGGAGACAGAGTTGGAAGGGGCCTGTCTGACTGGCTGGAGACAGAATTGGAGGGTGCCTGACTGGCTGGCTGGAGACAGAGTTGGAGGGTGCCTGACTGACTGGCTGGAGACAGGGTTGGAGGGGGCCCGACTGACTTGCTGGAGACAGAATTGGAAGGGGCCTGACTGAATGGTTGGAGACAGAGTTTGAGGGTGCCTGACTGACTGGCTGGAGACAGAGTTGGAGGGTGCCGGACTGACTGGCTGGAGAGAGAGTTGGAGGGCCTGTGACTGACTGGCTGGAGACAGGGTTGGAGGGGGCCTGACTGACTGGCTGGAGACAGAGTTTGAGGGTAACTGACTGACTGGCTAGAGACAGGGTTGGAGGGGCCCGACTGACTTGCTGGAGACAGAGTTGGAAGGGGCCTTACTGACTGGCTGGACACAGAATTGGAGGGTGCCTGGCTGACTGGCTGGAGACTGAATTGGAGGGGGTCCAACTGACTGGCCGGAGACAGAGTTGGAGAGTGACTGACTGACTGGCTGGAGACAGAGTTGGATGGGCCTGACTGACTGGAGACAGAGTTGGAGGGTGCCTGACTGACTGGCTGGAGACAGGGTTGGAGGGGGCCCGACTGACTTGCTGGAGACAGAATTGGAAGGGGCCTGACTGACTGGCTGGAGACAGAGTTGGAGGGTGCCTGACTGACTGGCTGGAGAGAGAGTTGGAGGGCGTGTGACTGACTGGCTGGAGACAGGGTTGGATGGGGCCTGACTGACTTGCTTGAGACAGAGTTGGAAGGGGCCTGACTGACTGGATGGAGACAGAGTTTGAGGGTAACTGACTGACTGGCTAGAGACAGGGTTGGAAGGGCCCGACTGACTTGCTGGAGACAGAGTTGGAAGGGGCCTGACTGACTGGCTGGAGCAGAATTGGAGGGTGCCTGGCTTACTGGCTGGAGACTGAATTGGAGGGGGTCCAACCGACTGGCCGGAGACAGAGTTGGAGAGTGACTGACTGACTGGCTGGAGATAGAGTTGGATGGGCCTGACTGACTGGAGACAGAGTTGGAGGATGCCTGACTGACTGGAGACAGAGTTGGAGGATGCCTGACTGACTAACTGGCTGGAGACAGAGTTGGATGGGCCAGGCTGACTGGCTGGAGACAGAGGTGTAGGGGGCCTGACTGACTGTTCTGAGACAGAGTTGGAGGGTGCCTGACTGACTGGCTGAATACAGAGTTGGAGGTGGTCTGACTGACTGGGTGGAGACAGAGTTGGATGGGCCTGGCTGACTGTCTGAATACAGAGTTGGAGGGTGCCTGACTGACTGGCTGGATACAGAGTTGGAGGGGTTCTGACTGACTGGCTGGAGACAGAGTTGGAGGGGGCCTGACTGACTGGAGACAGAGTTGGAGGGGCCGTGGCTGACTGGCTGGAGACAGAGATTGAGGGGGCCTGACTGAGTGGCCCGAGACAGAGATGAAGGGTGACTGACTGACTGGCTGAATACAGAGTTGGAGGGGGTCTGACTGTCTGGCTGGAGACAGAGTTGGAGGGGTTCTGACTGACTGGCTGGAGACAGAGTTGGAGGGGGCCTGACTGACTGGAGACAGAGTTGGAGGGGCCGTGGCTGACTGGCTGGAGACAGAGTTGGAGGGTGCCTGACTGACTGGCTGGATACAGAGTTGGAGGGGTTCTGACTGACTGGCTGGAGACAGAGTTGGAGGGGGCCTGACTGACTGGAGACAGAGTTGGAGGGGCCGTGGCTGACTGGCTGGAGACAGAGATTGAGGGGGCCTGACTGAGTGGCCCGAGACAGAGATGAAGGGTGCCTGACTGACTGGCTGAATACAGAGTTGGAGGGGGTCTGACTGTCTGGCTGGAGACAGAGTTGGATGGACCTAGCTGACTGGCTGAATACAGAGTTGGAGGGTGCCTGACTGACTGGCTGGAGACAGGGTTGAAGGGGGCCTGACTCACTTGCTTAAGACAGAGTTGGAAGGGGCCTGTCTGACTGGCTGGAGACAGAATTGGAGGGTGCCTGACTGACTGGCTGGAGACAGAGTTGGAGGGTGCCTGACTGACTGGCTGGAGACAGGGTTGGAGGGGGCCCGACTGACTTGCTGGAGACAGAATTGGAAGGGGCCTGGCTGACTGGCTGGAGACAGAGTTGGAGGGTGCCTGACTGACTGGCTGGAGAGAGAGTTGGAGGGCGTGTGACTGACTGGCTGGAGACAGGGTTGGAGGGGGGCTGACTGACTTGCTTGATACAGATTTGGAAGGGGCCTGACTGACTGGCTGGAGTCAGAGTTGGAGGGGATCTGACTGACTGGCTGGAGACAGAGTTGGAGGGGGCCTGACTGACTGGAGACAGAGTTGGAGGGGCCGTGGCCGACTGGCTGGAGACAGGGATTGATTGGGCCTGACTGAGTGGCCCGAGACAGAGATGGAGGTTGCCTGACTGACTGGCTGGATACAGAGTTGGAGGGGATCTGACTGACTGGCTGGAGACAGAGTTGGAGGGGGCCTGACTGACTGGGGACAGAGTTGGAGGGGCTGTGGCTGACTGGGCTGGAGACAGAGATTGAGGGGGCCTGACTGAGTGGCCCGAGACAGAGATGAAGGGTGCGTGACTGACTTGCTGGATACAGAGTTGGAGGGTGCCTGACTTTCTGGCTGGATACAGAGCTGGAGGGGGTCTGACTGGCTGGAGACAGAGTTGGAGGGTGCCTGAATGACTGGCTGGAGACAGAGTTGGATGGGGCCAAACTGACTGGATGGATACAGAGTTGGAGGGGGTCTGACTGGCTGGAGACAGAGTTAGAGTGGGCCTGACTGACTGGCTGGATACAGAGTTGGAGGGGGTCTGACTGGCTGGAGACAGAGTTGGAGGGGGCCTGACTGACTGGACGGAGGCAGAGTTGGAGGGTGCCTGACTGACTGGCTGGATACAGAGTTGGAGGGGGTCTGACTGACTGGCTGGAGACAGGATTGGAGGGAGCCCGACTGACTTGCTGGAGACAGGGTTTGAGGGTGCCTGACTGACTGGCTGGAGACAGAGTTGGAAGGGGCCTGATTAACTAGCTGGAGACAGAGTTGGAGAGAACCTGACTGACTGGCTGGAGACAGAGTTGGAGGTTGCCTGGCTGATTGCCTGGGGACAGAGTTGGAGGGTGCCTGACTAACTGGCTGGAGACAGAGTTGGAGGCGGCCTGGCTGACTGGCTGGAGGCAGAGTTGGAGGGGGGCTGACTGACTGGCCCGAGACAGAGTTGGAGGTTGCCTGACTAAGTGGCTAAATACAGAATTGGAGGGGGTCTGCCTGACTGACTTCTGACAGAGTTGGTGGGTGACTGGCTGACTGGCTGGAGACTGAATTGGATGGGGCCTGACTGACTGGAGACAGAGTTGGATGGTGCCTGGCTGATTGCCTGGAGACAGAGTTGGAGGATGCCTGACTGAATGACTGGCTGGAGACAGAGTTGGAGGGTGCCTGACTGACTGGCTGAGACAGAATTGGAGGGGGCCTGGCTGATTGGCTGGAGACAGAATTGGAGGGTGCCTGACTGACTGGCTGGAGACAGAGTTGGATGGGCCTGGCTGACTGGCTGGAGACAGAGTTGTAGGGGGCCTGACTGACTGTTCCGAGACAGAGTTGGAGGGTGCCTGACTGACTGGCTGAATATAGAGTTGGAGGGGGTCTGACTGACTGGCTGGAGACAGAGTTGGATGGGCCTGGCTGACTGGCTGAATACAGAGTTGGAGGGTGCCTGACTGACTGGCTGGTTACAGAGTTCGAGGGGATCTGACTGACTGGCTGGAGACAGAGTCGGAGGGGGCCTGACTGACTGGAGACAGAGTTGGAGGGGCCGTGGCTGACTGGCTGGAGACAGAGATTGAGGGGGCCTGACTGAGTGGCCCGAGACAGAGATGGAGGGTGCCTGACTGACTGGCTGAATACAGAGTTGGAGGGGGTCTGACTGACTGGCTGGAGACAGAGTTGGATGGACCTGGCTGACTGCCTGAATACAGAGTTGGAGGGTGCCTGACTGACTGGCTGAATACAGAGTTGGAGGGTGCCTGACTGACTGGCTGGATACAGAGTTGCAGGGGATCTGACTGACTGGCTGGAGACAGAGTTGGAGGGGGCCTGACTGACTGGAGACAGAGTTGGAGGGGCCGTGGCTGACTGGCTGGAGACAGAGATTGAGGGAGCCTGACTGAGTGGCCCGAGACAGAGATGGAGGTTGCCTGACTGACTGGCTGGATACAGAGTTGGAAGGGGATCTGACTGACTGGCTGGAGACAGAGTTGGAGGGGGCCTGACTGACTGGGGACAGAGTTGGAGGGGCTGTGGCTGACTGGGCTGGAGACAGAGATTGAGGGGGCCTGACTGAGTGGCCCGAGACAGAGATGAAGGGTGCGTGACTGACTGGCTGAATACAGAGTTGGAGGGGGTCTGACTGACTGGCTGGAGACAGAGTTGGATGGACCTGGCTGACTGCCTGAATACAGAGTTGGAGGGTGCCTGACTGACTGGCTGAATACAGAGTTGGAGGGTGCCTGACTGACTGGCTGGATACAGAGTTGCAGGGGATCTGACTGACTGGCTGGAGACAGAGTTGGAGGGGGCCTGACTGACTGGAGACAGAGTTGGAGGGGCCGTGGCTGACTGGCTGGAGACAGAGATTGAGGGAGCCTGACTGAGTGGCCCGAGACAGAGATGGAGGTTGCCTGACTGACTGGCTGGATACAGAGTTGGAAGGGGATCTGACTGACTGGCTGGAGACAGAGTTGGAGGGGGCCTGACTGACTGGGGACAGAGTTGGAGGGGCTGTGGCTGACTGGGCTGGAGACAGAGATTGAGGGGGCCTGACTGAGTGGCCCGAGACAGAGATGAAGGGTGCGTGACTGACTGGCTGGATACAGAGTTGGAGGGTGCCTGACTTTCTGGCTGGATACAGAGTTGGAGGGGGTCTGACTGGCTGGAGACAGAGTTGGAGGGTGCCTGACTGACTGGCTGGAGACATAGTTGGAGGGGGCCAAACTGACTGGATGGATACAGAGTTGGAGGGGGTCTGACTGGCTGGAGACAGAGTTAGAGGGGGCCTGACTGACTGGCTGGATACAGAGTTGGAGGGGGTCTGACTGGCTGGAAACAGATTTGGAGGGTACCTGACTGACTGTCTGGAGACAGAGTTGGAGGGTGCCTGACTGACTGGCTGAATACAGAGTTGGAGGTGGTCTGACTGACTGGGTGGAGACAGAGTTGGATGGGCCTGGCTGACTGTCTGAATACAGAGTTGGAGGGTGCCTGAATGACTGGCTGGATACAGAGTTGGAGGGGGCCTGACTGACTGGAGACAGAGTTGGAGGGGCCGTGGCTGACTGGCTGGAGACAGAGATTGAGGGGGCCTGACTGAGTGGCCCGAGACAGAGATGAAGGGTGCCTGACTGACTGGCTGAATACAGAGTTGGAGGGGGTCTGACTGTTTGGCTGGAGACAGAGTTGGATGGACCTAGCTGACTGGCTGAATACAGAGTTGGAGGGTGCCTGACTGACTGGCTGGAGACAGGGTTGGAGGGGGCCTGACTGACTTGCTGGAGACAGAGTTGGAAGGGGCCTGTCTGACTGGCTGGAGACAGAATTGGAGGGTGCCTGACTGACTGGCTGGAGACAGAGTTGGAGGGTGCCTGACTGACTGGCTGGAGACAGGGTTGGAGCGGGCCCGACTGACTTGCTGGAGACAGAATTGGAAGGGGCCTGGCTGACTGGCTGGAGACAGAGTTGGAGGGTGCCTGACTGACTGGCTGGAGAGAGAGTTGGAGGGCGTGTGACTGACTGGCTGGAGACAGGGTTGGAGGGGGGCTGACTGACTTGCTTGATACAGATTTGGAAGGGGCCTGACTGACTGGCTGGAGTCAGAGTTGGAGGGGATCTGACTGACTGGCTGGAGACAGAGTTGGAGGGGGCCTGACTGACTGGAGACAGAGTTGGAGGGGCCGTGGCCGACTGGCTGGAGACAGGGATTGATTGGGCCTGACTGAGTGGCCCGAGACAGAGATGGAGGTTGCCTGACTGACTGGCTGGATACAGAGTTGGAGGGGATCTGACTGACTGGCTGGAGACAGAGTTGGAGGGGGCCTGACTGACTGGGGACAGAGTTGGAGGGGCTGTGGCTGACTGGGCTGGAGACAGAGATTGAGGGGGCCTGACTGAGTGGCCCGAGACAGAGATGAAGGGTGCGTGACTGACTGGCTGGATACAGAGTTGGAGGGTGCCTGACTTTCTGGCTGGATACAGAGCTGGAGGGGGTCTGACTGGCTGGAGACAGAGTTGGAGGGTGCCTGAATGACTGGCTGGAGACAGAGTTGGAGGGGGCCAAACTGACTGGATGGATACAGAGTTGGAGGGGGTCTGACTGGCTGGAGACAGAGTTAGAGGAGGCCTGACTGACTGGCTGGATACAGAGTTGGAGGGGGTCTGACTGGCTGGAGACAGAGTTGGAGGGGGCCTGACTGACTGGACGGAGGCAGAGTTGGAGGGTGCCTGACTGACTGGCTGGATACAGAGTTGGAGGGGGTCTGACTGACTGGCTGGAGACAGGATTGGAGGGAGCCCGACTGACTTGCTGGAGACAGGGTTTGAGGGTGCCTGACTGACTGGCTGGAGACAGAGTTGGAAGGGGCCTGATTAACTGGCTGGAGACAGAGTTGGAGAGAACCTGACTGACTGGCTGGAGACAGAGTTGGAGGTTGCCTGGCTGATTGCCTGGGGACAGAGTTGGAGGGTGCCTGACTAACTGGCTGGAGACAGAGTTGGAGGCGGCCTGGCTGACTGGCTGGAGGCAGAGTTGGAGGGGGGCTGACTGACTGGCCCGAGACAGAGTTGGAGGTTGCCTGACTAACTGGCTAAATACAGAATTGGAGGGGGTCTGCCTGACTGACTCCTGACAGAGTTGGTGGGTGACTGGCTGACTGGCTGGAGACTGAATTGGACGGGGCCTGACTGACTGGAGACAGAGTTGGAGGGTGCCTGGCTGATTGCCTGGAGACAGAGTTGGAGGATGCCTGACTGACTGACTGGCTGGAGACAGAGTTGGAGGGTGCCTGACTGACTGGCTGAGACAGAATTGGAGGGGGCCTGGCTGATTGGCTGGAGACAGAATTGGAGGGTGCCTGACTGACTGGCTGGAGACAGAGTTGGATGGGCCTGGCTGACTGGCTGGAGACAGAGTTGTAGGGGGCCTGACTGACTGTTCCGAGACAGAGTTGGAGGGTGCCTGACTGACTGGCTGAATATAGAGTTGGAGGGGGTCTGACTGACTGGCTGGAGACAGAGTTGGATGGGCCTGGCTGACTGGCTGAATACAGAGTTGGAGGGTGCCTGACTGACTGGCTGGTTACAGAGTTCGAGGGGATCTGACTGACTGGCTGGAGACAGAGTTGGAGGGGGCCTGACTGACTGGAGACAGAGTTGGAGGGGCCGTGGCTGACTGGCTGGAGACAGCGATTGAGGGGGCCTGACTGAGTGGCCCGAGACAGAGATGGAGGGTGCCTGACTGACTGGCTGAATACAGAGTTGGAGGGGGTCTGACTGACTGGCTGGAGACAGAGTTGGATGGACCTGGCTGACTGCCTGAATACAGAGTTGGAGGCTGCCTGACTGACTGGCTGAATACAGAGTTGGAGGGTGCCTGACTGACTGGCTGGATACAGATTTGCAGGGGATCTGACTGACTGGCTGGAGACAGAGTTGGAGGGGGCCTGACTGACTGGAGACAGAGTTGGAGGGGCCGTGGCTGACTGGCTGGAGACAGAGATTGAGGGGGCCTGACTGAGTGGCCCGAGACAGAGATGGAGGTTGCCTGACTGACTGGCTGGATACAGAGTTGGAAGGGGATCTGACTGACTGGCTGGAGACAGAGTTGGAGGGGGCCTGACTGACTGGGGACAGAGTTGGAGGGGCTGTGGCTGACTGGGCTGGAGACAGAGATTGAGGGGGCCTGACTGAGTGGCCCGAGACAGAGATGAAGGGTGCGTGACTGACTGGCTGGATACAGAGTTGGAGGGTGCCTGACTTTCTGGCTGGATACAGAGTTGGAGGGGGTCTGACTGGCTGGAGACAAAGTTGGAGGGTGCCTGACTGACTGGCTGGAGAGAGAGTTGGAGGGGGCCAAACTGACTGGATGGATACAGAGTTGGAGGGGGTCTGACTGGCTGGAGACAGAGTTAGAGGGGGCCTGACTGACTGGCTGGATACAGAGTTGGAGGGGGTCTGACTGGCTGGAAACAGATTTGGAGGGTACCTGACTGACTGTCTGGAGACAGAGTTGGGGGGTGCCTGACTGACTGGCTGAATACAGAGTTGGAGGTGGTCTGACTGACTGGGTGGAGACAGAGTTGGATGGGCCTGGCTGACTGTCTGAATACAGAGTTGGAGGGTGCCTGACTGACTGGCTGGATACAGAGTTGGAGGGGTTCTGACTGACTGGCTGGAGACAGAGTTGGAGGGGGCCTGACTGACTGGAGACAGAGTTGGAGGGGCCGTGGCTGACTGGCTGGAGACAGAGATTGAGGGGGCCTGACTGAGTGGCCCGAGACAGAGATGAAGGGTGCCTGACTGACTGGCTGAATACAGAGTTGGAGGGGGTCTGACTGTCTGGCTGGAGACAGAGTTGGATGGACCTAGCTGACTCGCTGAATACAGAGTTGGAGGGTGCCTGACTGACTGGCCGGAGACAGGGTTGGAGGGGGCCTGACTGACTTGCTGGAGACAGAGTTGGAAGGGGCCTGTCTGACTGGCTGGAGACAGAATTGGAGGGTGCCTGACTGACTGGCTGGAGACAGAGTTGGAGGGTGCCTGACTGACTGGCTGGAGACAGGGTTGGAGGGGGCCCGACTGACTTGCTGGAGACAGAATTGGAAGGGGCCTGGCTGACTGGCTGAAGACAGAGTTGGAGAGTGCCTGACTGACTGGCTGGAGAGAGAGTTGGAGGGCGTGTGACTGACTGGCTGGAGACAGGGTTGGAGGGGGGCTGACTGACTTGCTTGATACAGATTTGGAAGGGGCCTGACTGACTGGCTGGAGTCAGAGTTGGAGGGGATCTGACTGACTGGCTGGAGACAGAGTTGGAGGGGGCCTGACTGACTGGAGACAGAGTTGGAGGGGCCGTGGCTGACTGGCTGGAGACAGGGATTGATTGGGCCTGACTGAGTGGCCCGAGACAGAGATGGAGGTTGCCTGACTGACTGGCTGGATACAGAGTTGGAGGGGATCTGACTGACTGGCTGGAGACAGAGTTGGAGGGGGCCTGACTGACTGGGGACAGAGTTGGAGGGGCTGTGGCTGACTGGGCTGGAGACAGATATTGAGGGGGCCTGACTGAGTGGCCCGAGACAGAGATGAAGGGTGCGTGACTGACTGGCTGGATACAGAGTTGGAGGGTGCCTGACTTTCTGGCTGGATACAGAGCTGGAGGGGGTCTGACTGGCTGGAGACAGAGTTGGAGGGTGCCTGAATGACTGGCTGGAGACAGAGTTGGAGGGGGCCAAACTGACTGGATGGATACAGAGTTGGAGGGGGTCTGACTGGCTGGAGACAGAGTTAGAGGGGGCCTGACTGACTGGCTGGATACAGAGTTGGAGGGGGTCTGACTGGCTGGAGACAGAGTTGGAGGGGGCCTGACTGACTGGACGGAGGCAGAGTTGGAGGGTGCCTGACTGACTGGCTGGATACAGAGTTGGAGGGGGTCTGACTGACTGGCTGGAGACAGGATTGGAGGGAGCCCGGCTGACTTGCTGGAGACAGGGTTTGAGGGTGCCTGACTGACTGGCTGGAGACAGAGTTGGAAGGGGCCTGATTAACTGGCTGGAGACAGAGTTGGAGAGAACCTGACTGACTGGCTGGAGACAGAGTTGGAGGTTGCCTGGCTGATTGCCTGGGGACAGAGTTGGAGGGTGCCTGACTAACTGGCTGGAGACAGAGTTGGAGGCGGCCTGGCTGACTGGCTGGAGGCAGAGTTGGAGGGGGGCTGACTGACTGGCCCGAGACAGAGTTGGAGGTTGCCTGACTAACTGGCTAAATACAGAATTGGAGGGGGTCTGCCTGACTGACTCCTGACAGAGTTGGTGGGTGACTGGCTGACTGGCTGGAGACTGAATTGGACGGGGCCTGACTGACTGGAGACAGAGTTGGAGGGTGCCTGGCTGATTGCCTGGAGACAGAGTTGGAGGATGCCTGACTGACTGACTGGCTGGAGACAGAGTTGGAGGGTGCCTGACTGACTGGCTGAGACAGAATTGGAGGGGGCCTGGCTGATTGGCTGGAGACAGAATTGGAGGGTGCCTGACTGACTGGCTGGAGACAGAGTTGGATGGGCCTGGCTGACTGGCTGGAGACAGAGTTGTAGGGGGCCTGACTGACTGTTCCGAGACAGAGTTGGAGGGTGCCTGACTGACTCGCTGAATATAGAGTTGGAGGGGGTCTGACTGACTGGCTGGAGACAGAGTTGGATGGGCCTGGCTGACTGGCTGAATACAGAGTTGGAGGGTGCCTGACTGACTGGCTGGTTACAGAGTTCGAGGGGATCTGACTGACTGGCTGGAGACAGAGTTGGAGGGGGCCTGACTGACTGGAGACAGAGTTGGAGGGGCCGTGGCTGACTGGCTGGAGACAGAGATTGAGGGGGCCTGACTGAGTGGCCCGAGACAGAGATGGAGGGTGCCTGACTGACTGGCTGGATACAGAGTTGGAGGGTGCCTGACTTTCTGGCTGGATACAGAGTTGGAAGGGGCCTGTCTGACTGGCTGGAGACAGAATTGGAGGGTGCCTGACTGACTGGCTGGAGACAGAGTTGGAGGGTGCCTGACTGACTGGCTGGAGACAGGGTTGGAGGGGGCCCGACTGACTTGCTGGAGACAGAATTGGAAGGGGCCTGGCTGACTGGCTGAAGACAGAGTTGGAGAGTGCCTGACTGACTGGCTGGAGAGAGAGTTGGAGGGCGTGTGACTGACTGGCTGGAGACAGGGTTGGAGGGGGGCTGACTGACTTGCTTGATACAGATTTGGAAGGGGCCTGACTGACTGGCTGGAGTCAGAGTTGGAGGGGATCTGACTGACTGGCTGGAGACAGAGTTGGAGGGGGCCTGACTGACTGGAGACAGAGTTGGAGGGGCCGTGGCTGACTGGCTGGAGACAGGGATTGATTGGGCCTGACTGAGTGGCCCGAGACAGAGATGGAGGTTGCCTGACTGACTGGCTGAATACAGAGTTGGAGGGGATCTGACTGACTGGCTGGAGACAGAGTTGGAGGGGGCCTGACTGACTGGGGACAGAGTTGGAGGGGCTGTGGCTGACTGGGCTGGAGACAGATATTGAGGGGGCCTGACTGAGTGGCCCGAGACAGAGATGAAGGGTGCGTGACTGACTGGCTGGATACAGAGTTGGAGGGTGCCTGACTTTCTGGCTGGATACAGAGCTGGAGGGGGTCTGACTGGCTGGAGACAGAGTTGGAGGGTGCCTGAATGACTGGCTGGAGACAGAGTTGGAGGGGGCCAAACTGACTGGATGGATACAGAGTTGGAGGGGGTCTGACTGGCTGGAGACAGAGTTAGAGGGGGCCTGACTGACTGGCTGGATACAGAGTTGGAGGGGGTCTGACTGGCTGGAGACAGAGTTGGAGGGGGCCTGACTGACTGGACGGAGGCAGAGTTGGAGGGTGCCTGACTGACTGGCTGGATACAGAGTTGGAGGGGGTCTGACTGACTGGCTGGAGACAGGATTGGAGGGAGCCCGGCTGACTTGCTGGAGACAGGGTTTGAGGGTGCCTGACTGACTGGCTGGAGACAGAGTTGGAAGGGGCCTGATTAACTGGCTGGAGACAGAGTTGGAGAGAACCTGACTGACTGGCTGGAGACAGAGTTGGAGGTTGCCTGGCTGATTGCCTGGGGACAGAGTTGGAGGGTGCCTGACTAACTGGCTGGAGACAGAGTTGGAGGCGGCCTGGCTGACTGGCTGGAGGCAGAGTTGGAGGGGGGCTGACTGACTGGCCCGAGACAGAGTTGGAGGTTGCCTGACTAACTGGCTAAATACAGAATTGGAGGGGGTCTGCCTGACTGACTCCTGACAGAGTTGGTGGGTGACTGGCTGACTGGCTGGAGACTGAATTGGACGGGGCCTGACTGACTGGAGACAGAGTTGGAGGGTGCCTGGCTGATTGCCTGGAGACAGAGTTGGAGGATGCCTGACTGACTGACTGGCTGGAGACAGAGTTGGAGGGTGCCTGACTGACTGGCTGAGACAGAATTGGAGGGGGCCTGGCTGATTGGCTGGAGACAGAATTGGAGGGTGCCTGACTGACTGGCTGGAGACAGAGTTGGATGGGCCTGGCTGACTGGCTGGAGACAGAGTTGTAGGGGGCCTGACTGACTGTTCCGAGACAGAGTTGGAGGGTGCCTGACTGACTCGCTGAATATAGAGTTGGAGGGGGTCTGACTGACTGGCTGGAGACAGAGTTGGATGGGCCTGGCTGACTGGCTGAATACAGAGTTGGAGGGTGCCTGACTGACTGGCTGGTTACAGAGTTCGAGGGGATCTGACTGACTGGCTGGAGACAGAGTTGGAGGGGGCCTGACTGACTGGAGACAGAGTTGGAGGGGCCGTGGCTGACTGGCTGGAGACAGAGATTGAGGGGGCCTGACTGAGTGGCCCGAGACAGAGATGGAGGGTGCCTGACTGACTGGCTGAATACAGAGTTGGAGGGGGTCTGACTGACTGGCTGGAGACAGAGTTGGATGGACCTGGCTGACTGCCTGAATACAGAGTTGGAGGGTGCCTGACTGACTGGCTGAATACAGAGTTGGAGGGTGCCTGACTGACTGGCTGGATACAGAGTTGCAGGGGATCTGACTGACTGGCTGGAGACAGAGTTGGAGGGGGCCTGACTGACTGGAGACAGAGTTGGAGGGGCCGTGGCTGACTGGCTGGAGACAGAGATTGAGGGGGCCTGACTGAGTGGCCCGAGACAGAGATGGAGGTTGCCTGACTGACTGGCTGGATACAGAGTTGGAAGGGGATCTGACTGACTGGCTGGAGACAGAGTTGGAGGGGGCCTGACTGACTGGGGACAGAGTTGGAGGGGCTGTTGCTGACTGGGCTGGAGACATAGATTGAGGGGGCCTGACTGAGTGGCCCGAGACAGAGATGAAGGGTGCGTGACTGACTGGCTGGATACAGAGTTGGAGGGTGCCTGACTTTCTGGCTGGATACAGAGTTGGAGGGGGTCTGACTGGCTGGAGACAGAGTTGGAGGGTGCCTGACTGACTGGCTGGAGAGAGAGTTGGAGGGGGCCAAACTGACTGGATGGATACAGAGTTGGAGGGGGTCTGACTGGCTGGAGACAGAGTTAGAGGGGGCCTGACTGACTGGCTGGATACAGAGTTGGAGGGGGTCTGACTGGCTGGAAACAGATTTGGAGGGTACCTGACTGACTGTGTGGAAACAGAGTTGGAGGGGGCCTGACTGACTGGACAGAGGCAGAGTTGGAGGGTGCCTGACTGACTGGCTGGAGACAGAGTTGGAGGGGGCCTGACTGACTGGAGACAGGGTTGGCGGGGCCGTGGCTGACTGGCTGGAGACAGAGATTGAGGGGGCCTGACTGAGTGGCCCGAGACAGAGATGAAGGGTGCCTGACTGACTGGCTGAATACAGAGTTGGAGGGGGTCTGACTGTCTGGCTGGAGACAGAGTTGGATGGATCTAGCTGACTGGCTGAATACAGAGTTGGAGGGTGCCTGACTGACTGGCTGGAGACAGGGTTGGAGGGGGCCTGACTGACTTGCTGGAGACAGAGTTGGAAGGGGCCTGTCTGACTGGCTGGAGACAGAATTGGAGGGTGCCTGACTGACTGGCTGGAGACAGAGTTGGAGGGTGCCTGACTGACTGGCTGGAGACAGGGTTGGAGGGGGCCCGACTGACTTGCTGGAGACAGAATTGGAAGGGGCCTGGCTGACTGGCTGGAGACAGAGTTGGAGGGTGCCTGACTGACTGGCTGGAGAGAGAGTTGGAGGGCGTGTGACTGACTGGCTGGAGACAGGGTTGGAGGGGGGCTGACTGACTTGCTTGATACAGAGCTGGAAGGGGCCTGACTGACTGGCTGGAGTCAGAGTTGGAGCGGATCTGACTGACTGGCTGGAGACAGAGTTGGAGGGGGCCTGACTGACTGGAGACAGAGTTGGAGGGGCCGTGGCCGACTGGCTGGAGACAGGGATTGATTGGGCCTGACTGAGTGGCCCGAGACAGAGATGGAGGTTGCCTGACTGACTGGCTGGATACAGAGTTGGAGGGGATCTGACTGACTGGCTGGAGACAGAGTTGGAGGGGGCCTGACTGACTGGGGACAGAGTTGGAGGGGCTGTGGCTGACTGGGCTGGAGACAGAGATTGAGGGGGCCTGACTGAGTGGCCCGAGACAGAGATGAAGGGTGCGTGACTGACTGGCTGGATACAGAGTTGGAGGGTGCCTGACTTTCTGGCTGGATACAGAGCTGGAGGGGGTCTGACTGGCTGGAGACAGAGTTGGAGGGTGCCTGAATGACTGGCTGGAGACAGAGTTGGAGGGGGCCAAACTGACTGGATGGATACAGAGTTGGAGGGGGTCTGACTGGCTGGAGACAGAGTTAGAGGGGGCCTGACTGACTGGCTGGATACAGAGTTGGAGGGGGTCTGACTGGCTGGAAACATATTTGGAGGGTACCTGACTGACTGTCTGGAGACAGAGTTGGAGGGGGCCTGACTGACTGGACGGAGGCAGAGTTGGAGGGTGCCTGACTGACTGGCTGGATACAGAGTTGGAGGGGGTCTGACTGACTGGCTGGAGACAGGATTGGAGGGAGCCCGACTGACTTGCTGGAGACAGGGTTTGAGGGTGCCTGACTGACTGGCTGGAGACAGAGTTGGAAGGGGCCTGATTAACTGGCTGGAGACAGAGTTGGAGAGAACCTGACTGACTGGCTGGAGACAGAGTTGGAGGTTGCCTGGCTGATTGCCTGGGGACAGAGTTGGAGGGTGCCTGACTAACTGGCTGGAGACAGAGTTGGAGGCGGCCTGGCTGACTGGCTGGAGGCAGAGTTGGAGGGGGGCTGACTGACTGGCCCGAGACAGAGTTGGAGGTTGCCTGACTAACTGGCTAAATACAGAATTGGAGGGGGTCTGCCTGACTGACTGCTGACAGAGTTGGTGGGTGACTGGCTGACTGGCTGGAGACTGAATTGGACGGGGCCTGACTGACTGGAGACAGAGTTGGAGGGTGCCTGGCTGATTGCCTGGAGACAGAGTTGGAGGATGCCTGACTGACTGACTGGCTGGAGACAGAGTTGGAGAGTGCCTGACTGACTGGCTGAGACAGAATTGGAGGGGGCCTGGCTGATTGGCTGGAGACAGAATTGGAGGGTGCCTGACTGACTGGCTGGAGACAGAGTTGGATGGGCCTGGCTGACTGGCTGGAGACAGAGTTGTAGGGGGCCTGACTGACTGTTCCGAGACAGAGTTGGAGGGTGCCTGACTGACTGGCTGAATATAGAGTTGGAGGGGGTCTGACTGACTGGCTGGAGACAGAGTTGGATGGGCCTGGCTGACTGGCTGAATACAGAGTTGGAGGGTGCCTGACTGACTGGCTGGTTACAGAGTTGGAGGGGATCTGACTGACTGGCTGGAGACAGAGTTGGAGGGGGGCTGACTGACTGGAGACAGAGTTGGAGGGGCCGTGGCTGACTGGCTGGAGACAGAGATTGAGGGGGCCTGACTGAGTGGCCCGAGACAGAGATGGAGGGTGCCTGACTGACTGGCTGAATACAGAGTTGGAGGGGGTCTGACTGACTGGCTGGAGACAGAGTTGGAGGGTGCCTGGCTGATTGCCTGGAGACAGAGTTGGAGGATGCCTGACTGACTGACTGGCTGGAGACAGAGTTGGAGGGTGCCTGACTGACTGGCTGAGACAGAGTTGGAGGGGGCCTGACTGACTGGACGGAGGCAGAGTTGGAGGGTGCCTGACTGACTGGCTGGATACAGAATTGGAGGGGGTCTGCCTGACTGACTCCTGACAGAGTTGGTGGGTGACTGGCTGACTGGCTGGAGACTGAATTGGACGGGGCCTGACTGACTGGAGACAGAGTTGGAGGGTGCCTGGCTGATTGCCTGGAGACAGAGTTGGAGGATGCCTGACTGACTGACTGGCTGGAGACAGAGTTGGAGGGTGCCTGACTGACTGGCTGAGACAGAGTTGGAGGGGGGCTGACTGACTGGCCCGAGACAGAGTTGGAGGTTGCCTGACTAACTGGCTAAATACAGAATTGGAGGGGGTCTGCCTGACTGACTCCTGACAGAGTTGGTGGGTGACTGGCTGACTGGCTGGAGACTGAATTGGACGGGGCCTGACTGACTGGAGACAGAGTTGGAGGGTGCCTGGCTGATTGCCTGGAGACAGAGTTGGAGGATGCCTGACTGACTGACTGGCTGGAGACAGAGTTGGAGGGTGCCTGACTGACTGGCTGAGACAGAATTGGAGGGGGCCTGGCTGATTGGCTGGAGACAGAATTGGAGGGTGCCTGACTGACTGGCTGGAGACAGAGTTGGATGGGCCTGGCTGACTGGCTGGAGACAGAGTTGTAGGGGGCCTGACTGACTGTTCCGAGACAGAGTTGGAGGGTGCCTGACTGACTGGCTGAATATAGAGTTGGAGGGGGTCTGACTGACTGGCTGGAGACAGAGTTGGATGGGCCTGGCTGACTGGCTGAATACAGAGTTGGAGGGTGCCTGACTGACTGGCTGGTTACAGAGTTCGAGGGGATCTGACTGACTGGCTGGAGACAGAGTTGGAGGGGGCCTGACTGACTGGAGACAGAGTTGGAGGGGCCGTGGCTGACTGGCTGGAGACAGCGATTGAGGGGGCCTGACTGAGTGGCCCGAGACAGAGATGGAGGGTGCCTGACTGACTGGCTGAATACAGAGTTGGAGGGGGTCTGACTGACTGGCTGGAGACAGAGTTGGATGGACCTGGCTGACTGCCTGAATACAGAGTTGGAGGGTGCCTGACTGACTGGCTGAATACAGAGTTGGAGGGTGCCTGACTGACTGGCTGGATACAGATTTGCAGGGGATCTGACTGACTGGCTGGAGACAGAGTTGGAGGGGGCCTGACTGACTGGAGACAGAGTTGGAGGGGCCGTGGCTGACTGGCTGGAGACAGAGATTGAGGGGGCCTGACTGAGTGGCCCGAGACAGAGATGGAGGTTGCCTGACTGACTGGCTGGATACAGAGTTGGAAGGGGATCTGACTGACTGGCTGGAGACAGAGTTAGAGGGGGCCTGACTGACTGGGGACAGAGTTGGAGGGGCTGTGGCTGACTGGGCTGGAGACAGAGATTGAGGGGGCCTGACTGAGTGGCCCGAGACAGAGATGAAGGGTGCGTGACTGACTGGCTGGATACAGAGTTGGAGGGTGCCTGACTTTCTGGCTGGATACAGAGTTGGAGGGGGTCTGACTGGCTGGAGACAAAGTTGGAGGGTGCCTGACTGACTGGCTGGAGAGAGAGTTGGAGGGGGCCAAACTGACTGGATGGATACAGAGTTGGAGGGGGTCTGACTGGCTGGAGACAGAGTTAGAGGGGGCCTGACTGACTGGCTGGATACAGAGTTGGAGGGGGTCTGACTGGCTGGAAACAGATTTGGAGGGTACCTGACTGACTGTCTGGAGACAGAGTTGGAGGGTGCCTGACTGACTGGCTGAATACAGAGTTGGAGGTGGTCTGACTGACCGGGTGGAGACAGAGTTGGAGGGGGCCTGACTGACTGGAGACAGAGTTGGAGGGGCCGTGGCTGACTGGCTGGAGACAGAGATTGAGGGGGCCTGACTGACTGGAGACAGAGTTGGATGGGCCTGGCTGACTGTCTGAATACAGAGTTGGAGGGTGCCTGACTGACTGGCTGGATACAGAGTTGGAGGGGTTCTGACTGACTGGCTGGAGACAGAGTTGGAGGGGGCCTGACTGACTGGAGACAGAGTTGGAGGGGCCGTGGCTGACTGGCTGGAGACAGAGATTGAGGGGGCCTGACTGAGTGGCCCGAGACAGAGATGAAGGGTGCCTGACTGACTGGCTGAATACAGAGTTGGAGGGGGTCTGACTGTCTGGCTGGAGACAGAGTTGGATGGACCTAGCTGACTGGCTGAATACAGAGTTGGAGGGTGCCTGACTGACTGGCCGGAGACAGGGTTGGAGGGGGCCTGACTGACTTGCTGGAGACAGAGTTGGAAGGGGCCTGTCTGACTGGCTGGAGACAGAATTGGAGGGTGCCTGACTGACTGGCTGGAGACAGGGTTGGAGGGGGCCCGACTGACTTGCTGGAGACAGAATTGGAAGGGGCCTGGCTGACTGGCTGAAGACAGAGTTGGAGGGTGCCTGACTGACTGGCTGGAGAGAGAGTTGGAGGGCGTGTGACTGACTGGCTGGAGACAGGGTTGGAGGGGGGCTGACTGACTTGCTTGATACAGATTTGGAAGGGGCCTGACTGACTGGCTGGAGTCAGAGTTGGAGGGGATCTGACTGACTGGCTGGAGACAGAGTTGGAGGGGGCCTGACTGACTGGAGACAGAGTTGGAGGGGCCGTGGCTGACTGGGCTGGAGACAGAGATTGCGGGGGCCTGACTGAGTGGCCCGAGACAGAGATGAAGGGTGCGTGACTGACTGGCTGGATACAGAGTTGGAGGGTGCCTGACTTTCTGGCTGGATACAGAGCTGGAGGGGGTCTGACTGGCTGGAGACAGAGTTGGAGGGTGCCTGAATGACTGGCTGGAGACAGAGTTGGAGGGGGCCAAACTGACTGGATGGATACAGAGTTGGAGGGGGTCTGACTGGCTGGAGACAGAGTTAGAGGGGGCCTGACTGACTGGCTGGATACAGAGTTGGAGGGGGTCTGACTGGCTGGAGACAGAGTTGGAGGGGGCCTGACTGACTGGACGGAGGCAGAGTTGGAGGGTGCCTGACTGACTGGCTGGATACAGAGTTGGAGGGGGTCTGACTGACTGGCTGGAGACAGGATTGGAGGGAGCCCGACTGACTTGCTGGAGACAGAGTTGGAGGTTGCCTGGCTGATTGCCTGGGGACAGAGTTGGAGGGTGCCTGACTAACTGGCTGGAGACAGAGTTGGAGGCGGCCTGGCTGACTGGCTGGAGGCAGAGTTGGAGGGGGGCTGACTGACTGGCCCGAGACAGAGTTGGAGGTTGCCTGACTAACTGGCTAAATACAGAATTGGAGGGGGTCTGCCTGACTGACTCCTGACAGAGTTGGTGGGTGACTGGCTGACTGGCTGGAGACTGAATTGGACGGGGCCTGACTGACTGGAGACAGAGTTGGAGGGTGCCTGGCTGATTGCCTGGAGACAGAGTTGGAGGATGCCTGACTGACTGACTGGCTGGAGACAGAGTTGGAGGGTGCCTGACTGACTGGCTGAGACAGAATTGGAGGGGGCCTGGCTGATTGGCTGGAGACAGAATTGGAGGGTGCCTGACTGACTGGCTGGAGACAGAGTTGGATGGGCCTGGCTGACTGGCTGGAGACAGAGTTGTAGGGGGCCTGACTGACTGTTCCGAGACAGAGTTGGAGGGTGCCTGACTGACTGGCTGAATATAGAGTTGGAGGGGGTCTGACTGACTGGCTGGAGACAGAGTTAGATGGGCCTGGCTGACTGCCTGAATACAGAGTTGGAGGGTGCCTGACTGACTGGCTGGTTACAGAGTTCGAGGGGATCTGACTGACTGGCTGGAGACAGAGTTGGAGGGGGCCTGACTGACTGGAGACAGAGTTGGAGGGGCCGTGGCTGACTGGCTGGAGACAGCGATTGAGGGGGCCTGACTGAGTGGCCCGAGACAGAGATGGAGGGTGCCTGACTGACTGGCTGAATACAGAGTTGGAGGGGGTCTGACTGACTGGCTGGAGACAGAGTTGGATGGACCTGGCTGACTGCCTGAATACAGAGTTGGAGGCTGCCTGACTGACTGGCTGAATACAGAGTTGGAGGGTGCCTGACTGACTGGCTGGATACAGATTTGCAGGGGATCTGACTGACTGGCTGGAGACAGAGTTGGAGGGGGCCTGACTGACTGGAGACAGAGTTGGAGGGGCCGTGGCTGACTGGCTGGAGACAGAGATTGAGGGGGCCTGACTGAGTGGCCCGAGACAGAGATGGAGGTTGCCTGACTGACTGGCTGGATACAGAGTTGGAAGGGGATCTGACTGACTGGCTGGAGACAGAGTTGGAGGGGGCCTGACTGACTGGGGACAGAGTTGGAGGGGCTGTGGCTGACTGGGCTGGAGACAGAGATTGAGGGGGCCTGACTGAGTGGCCCGAGACAGAGATGAAGGGTGCGTGACTGACTGGCTGGATACAGAGTTGGAGGGTGCCTGACTTTCTGGCTGGATACAGAGTTGGAGGGGGTCTGACTGGCTGGAGACAAAGTTGGAGGGTGCCTGACTGACTGGCTGGAGAGAGAGTTGGAGGGGGCCAAACTGACTGGATGGATACAGAGTTGGAGGGGGTCTGACTGGCTGGAGACAGAGTTAGAGGGGGCCTGACTGACTGGCTGGATACAGAGTTGGAGGGGGTCTGACTGGCTGGAAACAGATTTGGAGGGTACCTGACTGACTGTCTGGAGACAGAGTTGGAGGGTGCCTGACTGACTGGCTGAATACAGAGTTGGAGGTGGTCTGACTGACTGGGTGGAGACAGAGTTGGATGGGCCTGGCTGACTGTCTGAATACAGAGTTGGAGGGTGCCTGACTGACTGGCTGGATACAGAGTTGGAGGGGTTCTGACTGACTGGCTGGAGACAGAGTTGGATGGGCCTGGCTGACTGTCTGAATACAGAGTTGGAGGGTGCCTGACTGACTGGCTGGATACAGAGTTGGAGGGAGCCCGACTGACTTGCTGGAGACAGGGTTTGAGGGTGCCTGACTGACTGGCAGGAGACAGAGTTGGAGGGTGCCTGGCTGATTGCCTGGGGGCAGAGTTGGAGGGGGCCTGACTAACTGGCTGGAGACAGAGTTGGAGGCGGCCTGGCTGATTGGCTGGAGGCAGAGTTGGAGGGGGGCTGACTGACTGGCCCGAGACAGAGTTGGAGGTTGCCTGACTAACTGGCTAAATACAGAATTGGAGGGGGTCTGACTGACTGGCTGGAGACAGAGTTAGTGGGTGGCTGGCTTACTGGCTGGAGACTGAATTGGACAGGGCCTGACTGACTGGAGACAGAGTTGGAGGGTGGCTGGCTGATTGCCTGGAGACAGAGTTGGAGGGTGCCTGACTGACTGGCTGCAGACAGCGTTTGAGGGTGCCTGACTGACTGGCCAGAGACAGAGTTGGAGGGTGCCTGACTGACTGGCTGGATACAGAGTTGGAGGGGGTCTGACTGACTGGATAGAGACAGAGTTGGAGGGGCCTGATTGACTGGCTGGAGACAGAGTTGGAGGGTGCTTGACTGACTGGCTGGAGAGAGAGTTGGAGGGAGCCTGACTTACTGGCTGGAGACAGGGTTGGGGGGGCCCGACTGACTTGCTGGAGACAGAATTGGAAGGGGCCTGACTGACTGGCTGGAGACACAGTTTGAGGGTGCCTGACTGACTGGCTGGATAGAGAGTTGGAGGGCGCATGACTGACTGGCTGGAGACAGGGTTGGAGGAGGCCTGACTGACTTGCTGGAGACAGAGTTGGAAGGGGCCTGTCTGACTGGCTGGAGACAGAATTGGAGGGTGCCTGACTGGCTGGCTGGAGACAGAGTTGGAGGGTGCCTGACTGACTGGCTGGAGACAGGGTTGGAGGGGGCCCGACTGACTTGCTGGAGACAGAATTGGAAGGGGCCTGACTGAATGGTTGGAGACAGAGTTTGAGGGTGCCTGACTGACTGGCTGGAGACAGAGTTGGAGGGTGCCGGACTGACTGGCTGGAGAGAGAGTTGGAGGGCCTGTGACTGACTGGCTGGAGACAGGGTTGGAGGGGGCCTGACTGACTTGCTTGAGACAGAGTTGGAAGGGGCCTGACTGACTGGCTGGAGACAGAGTTTGAGGGTAACTGACTGACTGGCTAGAGACAGGGTTGGAGGGGCCCGACTGACTTGCTGGAGACAGAGTTGGAAGGGGCCTTACTGACTGGCTGGACACAGAATTGGAGGGTGCCTGGCTGACTGGCTGGAGACTGAATTGGAGGGGGTCCAACTGACTGGCCGGAGACAGAGTTGGAGAGTGACTGACTGACTGGCTGGAGACAGAGTTGGATGGGCCTGACTGACTGGAGACAGAGTTGGAGGGTGCCTGACTGACTGGCTGGAGACAGGGTTGGAGGGGGCCCGACTGACTTGCTGGAGACAGAATTGGAAGGGGCCTGACTGACTGGCTGGAGACAGAGTTGGAGGGTGCCTGACTGACTGGCTGGAGAGAGAGTTGGAGGGCGTGTGACTGACTGGCTGGAGACAGGGTTGGATGGGGCCTGACTGACTTGCTTGAGACAGAGTTGGAAGGGGCCTGACTGACTGGATGGAGACAGAGTTTGAGGGTAACTGACTGACTGGCTAGAGACAGGGTTGGAAGGGCCCGACTGACTTGCTGGAGACAGAGTTGGAAGGGGCCTGACTGACTGGCTGGAGCAGAATTGGAGGGTGCCTGGCTTACTGGCTGGAGACTGAATTGGAGGGGGTCCAACCGACTGGCCGGAGACAGAGTTGGAGAGTGACTGACTGACTGGCTGGAGATAGAGTTGGATGGGCCTGACTGACTGGAGACAGAGTTGGAGGATGCCTGACTGACTGGAGACAGAGTTGGAGGATGCCTGACTGACTAACTGGCTGGAGACAGGGTTGGATGGGGCCTGACTGACTTGCTTGAGACAGAGTTGGAAGGGGCCTGACTGACTGGCTGGAGACAGAGTTTGAGGGTAACTGACTGACTGGCTAGAGACAGGGTTGGAGGGGCCCGACTGACTTGCTGGAGACAGAGTTGGAAGGGGCCTTACTGACTGGCTGGACACAGAATTGGAGGGTGCCTGGCTGACTGGCTGGAGACTGAATTGGAGGGGGTCCAACTGACTGGCCGGAGACAGAGTTGGAGAGTGACTGACTGACTGGCTGGAGACAGAGTTGGATGGGCCTGACTGACTGGAGACAGAGTTGGAGGGTGCCTGACTGACTGGCTGGAGACAGGGTTGGAGGGGGCCCGACTGACTTGCTGGAGACAGAATTGGAAGGGGCCTGACTGACTGGCTGGAGACAGAGTTGGAGGGTGCCTGACTGACTGGCTGGAGAGAGAGTTGGAGGGCGTGTGACTGACTGGCTGGAGACAGGGTTGGATGGGGCCTGACTGACTTGCTTGAGACAGAGTTGGAAGGGGCCTGACTGACTGGATGGAGACAGAGTTTGAGGGTAACTGACTGACTGGCTAGAGACAGGGTTGGAAGGGCCCGACTGACTTGCTGGAGACAGAGTTGGAAGGGGCCTGACTGACTGGCTGGAGCAGAATTGGAGGGTGCCTGGCTTACTGGCTGGAGACTGAATTGGAGGGGGTCCAACCGACTGGCCGGAGACAGAGTTGGATGGGCCTGGCTGACTGTCTGAATACAGAGTTGGAGGGTGCCTGACTGACTGGCTGGATACAGAGTTGGAGGGGTTCTGACTGACTGGCTGGAGACAGAGTTGGAGGGGGCCTGACTGACTGGAGACAGAGTTGGAGGGGCCGTGGCTGACTGGCTGGAGACAGAGATTGAGGGGGCCTGACTGAGTGGCCCGAGACAGAGATGAAGGGTGACTGACTGACTGGCTGAATACAGAGTTGGAGGGGGTCTGACTGTCTGGCTGGAGACAGAGTTGGAGGGGTTCTGACTGACTGGCTGGAGACAGAGTTGGAGGGGGCCTGACTGACTGGAGACAGAGTTGGAGGGGCCGTGGCTGACTGGCTGGAGACAGAGTTGGAGGGTGCCTGACTGACTGGCTGGATACAGAGTTGGAGGGGTTCTGACTGACTGGCTGGAGACAGAGTTGGAGGGGGCCTGACTGACTGGAGACAGAGTTGGAGGGGCCGTGGCTGACTGGCTGGAGACAGAGATTGAGGGGGCCTGACTGAGTGGCCCGAGACAGAGATGAAGGGTGCCTGACTGACTGGCTGAATACAGAGTTGGAGGGGGTCTGACTGTCTGGCTGGAGACAGAGTTGGATGGACCTAGCTGACTGGCTGAATACAGAGTTGGAGGGTGCCTGACTGACTGGCTGGAGACAGGGTTGAAGGGGGCCTGACTCACTTGCTTAAGACAGAGTTGGAAGGGGCCTGTCTGACTGGCTGGAGACAGAATTGGAGGGTGCCTGACTGACTGGCTGGAGACAGAGTTGGAGGGTGCCTGACTGACTGGCTGGAGACAGGGTTGGGGGGGGCCCGACTGACTTGCTGGAGACAGAATTGGAAGGGGCCTGGCTGACTGGCTGGAGACAGAGTTGGAGGGTGCCTGACTGACTGGCTGGAGAGAGAGTTGGAGGGCGTGTGACTGACTGGCTGGAGACAGGGTTGGAGGGGGGCTGACTGACTTGCTTGATACAGATTTGGAAGGGGCCTGACTGACTGGCTGGAGTCAGAGTTGGAGGGGATCTGACTGACTGGCTGGAGACAGAGTTGGAGGGGGCCTGACTGACTGGAGACAGAGTTGGAGGGGCCGTGGCCGACTGGCTGGAGACAGGGATTGATTGGGCCTGACTGAGTGGCCCGAGACAGAGATGGAGGTTGCCTGACTGACTGGCTGGATACAGAGTTGGAGGGGATCTGACTGACTGGCTGGAGACAGAGTTGGAGGGGGCCTGACTGACTGGGGACAGAGTTGGAGGGGCTGTGGCTGACTGGGCTGGAGACAGAGATTGAGGGGGCCTGACTGAGTGGCCCGAGACAGAGATGAAGGGTGCGTGACTGACTTGCTGGGTACAGAGTTGGAGGGTGCCTGACTTTCTGGCTGGATACAGAGCTGGAGGGGGTCTGACTGGCTGGAGACAGAGTTGGAGGGTGCCTGAATGACTGGCTGGAGACAGTGTTGGATGGGGCCAAACTGACTGGATGGATACAGAGTTGGAGGGGGTCTGACTGGCTGGAGACAGAGTTAGAGTGGGCCTGACTGACTGGCTGGATACAGAGTTGGAGGGGGTCTGACTGGCTGGAGACAGAGTTGGAGGGGGCCTGACTGACTGGACGGAGGCAGAGTTGGAGGGTGCCTGACTGACTGGCTGGATACAGAGTTGGAGGGGGTCTGACTGACTGGCTGGAGACAGGATTGGAGGGAGCCCGACTGACTTGCTGGAGACAGGGTTTGAGGGTGCCTGACTGACTGGCTGGAGACAGAGTTGGAAGGGGCCTGATTAACTGGCTGGAGACAGAGTTGGAGAGAACCTGACTGACTGGCTGGAGACAGAGTTGGAGGTTGCCTGGCTGATTGCCTGGGGACAGAGTTGGAGGGTGCCTGACTAACTGGCTGGAGACAGAGTTGGAGGCGGCCTGGCTGACTGGCTGGAGGCAGAGTTGGAGGGGGGCTGACTGACTGGCCCGAGACAGAGTTGGAGGTTGCCTGACTAAGTGGCTAAATACAGAATTGGAGGGGGTCTGCCTGACTGACTTCTGACAGAGTTGGTGGGTGACTGGCTGACTGGCTGGAGACTGAATTGGATGGGGCCTGACTGACTGGAGACAGAGTTGGATGGTGCCTGGCTGATTGCCTGGAGACAGAGTTGGAGGATGCCTGACTGAATGACTGGCTGGAGACAGAGTTGGAGGGTGCCTGACTGACTGGCTGAGACAGAATTGGAGGGGGCCTGGCTGATTGGCTGGAGACAGAATTGGAGGGTGCCTGACTGACTGGCTGGAGACAGAGTTGGATGGGCCTGGCTGACTGGCTGGAGACAGAGTTGTAGGGGGCCTGACTGACTGTTCCGAGACAGAGTTGGAGGGTGCCTGACTGACTGGCTGAATATAGAGTTGGAGGGGGTCTGACTGACTGGCTGGAGACAGAGTTGGATGGGCCTGGCTGACTGGCTGAATACAGAGTTGGAGGGTGCCTGACTGACTGGCTGGTTACAGAGTTCGAGGGGATCTGACTGACTGGCTGGAGACAGAGTTGGAGGGGGCCTGACTGACTGGAGACAGAGTTGGAGGGGCCGTGGCTGACTGGCTGGAGACAGAGATTGAGGGGGCCTGACTGAGTGGCCCGAGACAGAGATGGAGGGTGCCTGACTGACTGGCTGAATACAGAGTTGGAGGGGGTCTGACTGACTGGCTGGAGACAGAGTTGGATGGACCTGGCTGACTGCCTGAATACAGAGTTGGAGGGTGCCTGACTGACTGGCTGAATACAGAGTTGGAGGGTGCCTGACTGACTGGCTGGATACAGAGTTGCAGGGGATCTGACTGACTGGCTGGAGACAGAGTTGGAGGGGGCCTGACTGACTGGAGACAGAGTTGGAGGGGCCGTGGCTGACTGGCTGGAGACAGAGATTGAGGGAGCCTGACTGAGTGGCCCGAGACAGAGATGGAGGTTGCCTGACTGACTGGCTGGATACAGAGTTGGAAGGGGATCTGACTGACTGGCTGGAGACAGAGTTGGAGGGGGCCTGACTGACTGGGGACAGAGTTGGAGGGGCTGTGGCTGACTGGGCTGGAGACAGAGATTGAGGGGGCCTGACTGAGTGGCCCGAGACAGAGATGAAGGGTGCGTGACTGACTGGCTGGATACAGAATTGGAGGGTGCCTGACTTTCTGGCTGGATACAGAGTTGGAGGGGGTCTGACTGGCTGGAGACAGAGTTGGAGGGTGCCTGACTGACTGGCTGGAGACATAGTTGGAGGGGGCCAAACTGACTGGATGGATACAGAGTTGGAGGGGGTCTGACTGGCTGGAGACAGAGTTAGAGGGGGCCTGACTGACTGGCTGGATACAGAGTTGGAGGGGGTCTGACTGGCTGGAAACAGATTTGGAGGGTACCTGACTGACTGTCTGGAGACAGAGTTGGAGGGTGCCTGACTGACTGGCTGAATACAGAGTTGGAGGTGGTCTGACTGACTGGGTGGAGACAGAGTTGGATGGGCCTGGCTGACTGTCTGAATACAGAGTTGGAGGGTGCCTGAATGACTGGCTGGATACAGAGTTGGAGGGGGCCTGACTGACTGGAGACAGAGTTGGAGGGGCCGTGGCTGACTGGCTGGAGACAGAGATTGAGGGGGCCTGACTGAGTGGCCCGAGACAGAGATGAAGGGTGCCTGACTGACTGGCTGAATACAGAGTTGGAGGGGGTCTGACTGTTTGGCTGGAGACAGAGTTGGATGGACCTAGCTGACTGGCTGAATACAGAGTTGGAGGGTGCCTGACTGACTGGCTGGAGACAGGGTTGGAGGGGGCCTGACTGACTTGCTGGAGACAGAGTTGGAAGGGGCCTGTCTGACTGGCTGGAGACAGAATTGGAGGGTGCCTGACTGACTGGCTGGAGACAGAGTTGGAGGGTGCCTGACTGACTGGCTGGAGAAAGGGTTGGAGCGGGCCCGACTGACTTGCTGGAGACAGAATTGGAAGGGGCCTGGCTGACTGGCTGGAGACAGAGTTGGAGGGTGCCTGACTGACTGGCTGGAGAGAGAGTTGGAGGGCGTGTGACTGACTGGCTGGAGACAGGGTTGGAGGGGGGCTGACTGACTTGCTTGATACAGATTTGGAAGGGGCCTGACTGACTGGCTGGAGTCAGAGTTGGAGGGGATCTGACTGACTGGCTGGAGACAGAGTTGGAGGGGGCCTGACTGACTGGAGACAGAGTTGGAGGGGCCGTGGCCGACTGGCTGGAGACAGGGATTGATTGGGCCTGACTGAGTGGCCCGAGACAGAGATGGAGGTTGCCTGACTGACTGGCTGGATACAGAGTTGGAGGGGATCTGACTGACTGGCTGGAGACAGAGTTGGAGGGGGCCTGACTGACTGGGGACAGAGTTGGAGGGGCTGTGGCTGACTGGGCTGGAGACAGAGATTGAGGGGGCCTGACTGAGTGGCCCGAGACAGAGAT
Organism: Ambystoma mexicanum; assembly: GCF_040938575.1. Lineage (NCBI taxonomy): Eukaryota > Metazoa > Chordata > Amphibia > Caudata > Ambystomatidae > Ambystoma > Ambystoma mexicanum. The sequence continues at coordinate 1,290,540,383 of NC_090933.1, read as the reverse complement.
GAAGGGTGCGTGACTGACTGGCTGGATACAGAGTTGGAGGGTGCCTGACTTTCTGGCTGGATACAGAGCTGGAGGGGGTCTGACTGGCTGGAGACAGAGTTGGAGGGTGCCTGAATGACTGGCTGGAGACAGAGTTGGAGGGGGCCAAACTGACTGGATGGATACAGAGTTGGAGGGGGTCTGACTGGCTGGAGACAGAGTTAGAGGGGGCCTGACTGACTGGCTGGATACAGAGTTGGAGGGGGTCTGACTGGCTGGAGACAGAGTTGGAGGGGGCCTGACTGACTGGACGGAGGCAGAGTTGGAGGGTGCCTGACTGACTGGCTGGATACAGAGTTGGAGGGGGTCTGACTGACTGGCTGGAGACAGGATTGGAGGGAGCCCGACTGACTTGCTGGAGACAGGGTTTGAGGGTGCCTGACTGACTGGCTGGAGACAGAGTTGGAAGGGGCCTGATTAACTGGCTGGAGACAGAGTTGGAGAGAACCTGACTGACTGGCTGGAGACAGAGTTGGAGGTTGCCTGGCTGATTGCCTGGGGACAGAGTTGGAGGGTGCCTGACTAACTGGCTGGAGACAGAGTTGGAGGCGGCCTGGCTGACTGGCTGGAGGCAGAGTTGGAGGGGGGCTGACTGACTGGCCCGAGACAGAGTTGGAGGTTGCCTGACTAACTGGCTAAATACAGAATTGGAGGGGGTCTGCCTGACTGACTCCTGACAGAGTTGGTGGGTGACTGGCTGACTGGCTGGAGACTGAATTGGACGGGGCCTGACTGACTGGAGACAGAGTTGGAGGGTGCCTGGCTGATTGCCTGGAGACAGAGTTGGAGGATGCCTGACTGACTGACTGGCTGGAGACAGAGTTGGAGGGTGCCTGACTGACTGGCTGAGACAGAATTGGAGGGGGCCTGGCTGATTGGCTGGAGACAGAATTGGAGGGTGCCTGACTGACTGGCTGGAGACAGAGTTGGATGGGCCTGGCTGACTGGCTGGAGACAGAGTTGTAGGGGGCCTGACTGACTGTTCCGAGACAGAGTTGGAGGGTGCCTGACTGACTGGCTGAATATAGAGTTGGAGGGGGTCTGACTGACTGGCTGGAGACAGAGTTGGATGGGCCTGGCTGACTGGCTGAATACAGAGTTGGAGGGTGCCTGACTGACTGGCTGGTTACAGAGTTCGAGGGGATCTGACTGACTGGCTGGAGACAGAGTTGGAGGGGGCCTGACTGACTGGAGACAGAGTTGGAGGGGCCGTGGCTGACTGGCTGGAGACAGCGATTGAGGGGGCCTGACTGAGTGGCCCGAGACAGAGATGGAGGGTGCCTGACTGACTGGCTGAATACAGAGTTGGAGGGGGTCTGACTGACTGGCTGGAGACAGAGTTGGATGGACCTGGCTGACTGCCTGAATACAGAGTTGGAGGCTGCCTGACTGACTGGCTGAATACAGAGTTGGAGGGTGCCTGACTGACTGGCTGGATACAGATTTGCAGGGGATCTGACTGACTGGCTGGAGACAGAGTTGGAGGGGGCCTGACTGACTGGAGACAGAGTTGGAGGGGCCGTGGCTGACTGGCTGGAGACAGAGATTGAGGGGGCCTGACTGAGTGGCCCGAGACAGAGATGGAGGTTGCCTGACTGACTGGCTGGATACAGAGTTGGAAGGGGATCTGACTGACTGGCTGGAGACAGAGTTGGAGGGGGCCTGACTGACTGGGGACAGAGTTGGAGGGGCTGTGGCTGACTGGGCTGGAGACAGAGATTGAGGGGGCCTGACTGAGTGGCCCGAGACAGAGATGAAGGGTGCGTGACTGACTGGCTGGATACAGAGTTGGAGGGTGCCTGACTTTCTGGCTGGATACAGAGTTGGAGGGGGTCTGACTGGCTGGAGACAAAGTTGGAGGGTGCCTGACTGACTGGCTGGAGAGAGAGTTGGAGGGGGCCAAACTGACTGGATGGATACAGAGTTGGAGGGGGTCTGACTGGCTGGAGACAGAGTTAGAGGGGGCCTGACTGACTGGCTGGATACAGAGTTGGAGGGGGTCTGACTGGCTGGAAACAGATTTGGAGGGTACCTGACTGACTGTCTGGAGACAGAGTTGGGGGGTGCCTGACTGACTGGCTGAATACAGAGTTGGAGGTGGTCTGACTGACTGGGTGGAGACAGAGTTGGATGGGCCTGGCTGACTGTCTGAATACAGAGTTGGAGGGTGCCTGACTGACTGGCTGGATACAGAGTTGGAGGGGTTCTGACTGACTGGCTGGAGACAGAGTTGGAGGGGGCCTGACTGACTGGAGACAGAGTTGGAGGGGCCGTGGCTGACTGGCTGGAGACAGAGATTGAGGGGGCCTGACTGAGTGGCCCGAGACAGAGATGAAGGGTGCCTGACTGACTGGCTGAATACAGAGTTGGAGGGGGTCTGACTGTCTGGCTGGAGACAGAGTTGGATGGACCTAGCTGACTCGCTGAATACAGAGTTGGAGGGTGCCTGACTGACTGGCCGGAGACAGGGTTGGAGGGGGCCTGACTGACTTGCTGGAGACAGAGTTGGAAGGGGCCTGTCTGACTGGCTGGAGACAGAATTGGAGGGTGCCTGACTGACTGGCTGGAGACAGAGTTGGAGGGTGCCTGACTGACTGGCTGGAGACAGGGTTGGAGGGGGCCCGACTGACTTGCTGGAGACAGAATTGGAAGGGGCCTGGCTGACTGGCTGAAGACAGAGTTGGAGAGTGCCTGACTGACTGGCTGGAGAGAGAGTTGGAGGGCGTGTGACTGACTGGCTGGAGACAGGGTTGGAGGGGGGCTGACTGACTTGCTTGATACAGATTTGGAAGGGGCCTGACTGACTGGCTGGAGTCAGAGTTGGAGGGGATCTGACTGACTGGCTGGAGACAGAGTTGGAGGGGGCCTGACTGACTGGAGACAGAGTTGGAGGGGCCGTGGCTGACTGGCTGGAGACAGGGATTGATTGGGCCTGACTGAGTGGCCCGAGACAGAGATGGAGGTTGCCTGACTGACTGGCTGGATACAGAGTTGGAGGGGATCTGACTGACTGGCTGGAGACAGAGTTGGAGGGGGCCTGACTGACTGGGGACAGAGTTGGAGGGGCTGTGGCTGACTGGGCTGGAGACAGATATTGAGGGGGCCTGACTGAGTGGCCCGAGACAGAGATGAAGGGTGTGTGACTGACTGGCTGGATACAGAGTTGGAGGGTGCCTGACTTTCTGGCTGGATACAGAGCTGGAGGGGGTCTGACTGGCTGGAGACAGAGTTGGAGGGTGCCTGAATGACTGGCTGGAGACAGAGTTGGAGGGGGCCAAACTGACTGGATGGATACAGAGTTGGAGGGGGTCTGACTGGCTGGAGACAGAGTTAGAGGGGGCCTGACTGACTGGCTGGATACAGAGTTGGAGGGGGTCTGACTGGCTGGAGACAGAGTTGGAGGGGGCCTGACTGACTGGACGGAGGCAGAGTTGGAGGGTGCCTGACTGACTGGCTGGATACAGAGTTGGAGGGGGTCTGACTGACTGGCTGGAGACAGGATTGGAGGGAGCCCGGCTGACTTGCTGGAGACAGGGTTTGAGGGTGCCTGACTGACTGGCTGGAGACAGAGTTGGAAGGGGCCTGATTAACTGGCTGGAGACAGAGTTGGAGAGAACCTGACTGACTGGCTGGAGACAGAGTTGGAGGTTGCCTGGCTGATTGCCTGGGGACAGAGTTGGAGGGTGCCTGACTAACTGGCTGGAGACAGAGTTGGAGGCGGCCTGGCTGACTGGCTGGAGGCAGAGTTGGAGGGGGGCTGACTGACTGGCCCGAGACAGAGTTGGAGGTTGCCTGACTAACTGGCTAAATACAGAATTGGAGGGGGTCTGCCTGACTGACTCCTGACAGAGTTGGTGGGTGACTGGCTGACTGGCTGGAGACTGAATTGGACGGGGCCTGACTGACTGGAGACAGAGTTGGAGGGTGCCTGGCTGATTGCCTGGAGACAGAGTTGGAGGATGCCTGACTGACTGACTGGCTGGAGACAGAGTTGGAGGGTGCCTGACTGACTGGCTGAGACAGAATTGGAGGGGGCCTGGCTGATTGGCTGGAGACAGAATTGGAGGGTGCCTGACTGACTGGCTGGAGACAGAGTTGGATGGGCCTGGCTGACTGGCTGGAGACAGAGTTGTAGGGGGCCTGACTGACTGTTCCGAGACAGAGTTGGAGGGTGCCTGACTGACTCGCTGAATATAGAGTTGGAGGGGGTCTGACTGACTGGCTGGAGACAGAGTTGGATGGGCCTGGCTGACTGGCTGAATACAGAGTTGGAGGGTGCCTGACTGACTGGCTGGTTACAGAGTTCGAGGGGATCTGACTGACTGGCTGGAGACAGAGTTGGAGGGGGCCTGACTGACTGGAGACAGAGTTGGAGGGGCCGTGGCTGACTGGCTGGAGACAGAGATTGAGGGGGCCTGACTGAGTGGCCCGAGACAGAGATGGAGGGTGCCTGACTGACTGGCTGAATACAGAGTTGGAGGGGGTCTGACTGACTGGCTGGAGACAGAGTTGGATGGACCTGGCTGACTGCCTGAATACAGAGTTGGAGGGTGCCTGACTGACTGGCTGAATACAGAGTTGGAGGGTGCCTGACTGACTGGCTGGATACAGAGTTGCAGGGGATCTGACTGACTGGCTGGAGACAGAGTTGGAGGGGGCCTGACTGACTGGAGACAGAGTTGGAGGGGCCGTGGCTGACTGGCTGGAGACAGAGATTGAGGGGGCCTGACTGAGTGGCCCGAGACAGAGATGGAGGTTGCCTGACTGACTGGCTGGATACAGAGTTGGAAGGGGATCTGACTGACTGGCTGGAGACAGAGTTGGAGGGGGCCTGACTGACTGGGGACAGAGTTGGAGGGGCTGTTGCTGTCTGGGCTGGAGACAGAGATTGAGGGGGCCTGACTGAGTGGCCCGAGACAGAGATGAAGGGTGCGTGACTGACTGGCTGGATACAGAGTTGGAGGGTGCCTGACTTTCTGGCTGGATACAGAGTTGGAGGGGGTCTGACTGGCTGGAGACAGAGTTGGAGGGTGCCTGACTGACTGGCTGGAGAGAGAGTTGGAGGGGGCCAAACTGACTGGATGGATACAGAGTTGGAGGGGGTCTGACTGGCTGGAGACAGAGTTAGAGGGGGCCTGACTGACTGGCTGGATACAGAGTTGGAGGGGGTCTGACTGGCTGGAAACAGATTTGGAGGGTACCTGACTGACTGTGTGGAAACAGAGTTGGAGGGGGCCTGACTGACTGGACAGAGGCAGAGTTGGAGGGTGCCTGACTGACTGGCTGGAGACAGAGTTGGAGGGGGCCTGACTGACTGGAGACAGGGTTGGCGGGGCCGTGGCTGACTGGCTGGAGACAGAGATTGAGGGGGCCTGACTGAGTGGCCCGAGACAGAGATGAAGGGTGCCTGACTGACTGGCTGAATACAGAGTTGGAGGGGGTCTGACTGTCTGGCTGGAGACAGAGTTGGATGGATCTAGCTGACTGGCTGAATACAGAGTTGGAGGGTGCCTGACTGACTGGCTGGAGACAGGGTTGGAGGGGGCCTGACTGACTTGCTGGAGACAGAGTTGGAAGGGGCCTGTCTGACTGGCTGGAGACAGAATTGGAGGGTGCCTGACTGACTGGCTGGAGACAGAGTTGGAGGGTGCCTGACTGACTGGCTGGAGACAGGGTTGGAGGGGGCCCGACTGACTTGCTGGAGACAGAATTGGAAGGGGCCTGGCTGACTGGCTGGAGACAGAGTTGGAGGGTGCCTGACTGACTGGCTGGAGAGAGAGTTGGAGGGCGTGTGACTGACTGGCTGGAGACAGGGTTGGAGGGGGGCTGACTGACTTGCTTGATACAGAGTTGGAAGGGGCCTGACTGACTGGCTGGAGTCAGAGTTGGAGCGGATCTGACTGACTGGCTGGAGACAGAGTTGGAGGGGGCCTGACTGACTGGAGACAGAGTTGGAGGGGCCGTGGCCGACTGGCTGGAGACAGGGATTGATTGGGCCTGACTGAGTGGCCCGAGACAGAGATGGAGGTTGCCTGACTGACTGGCTGGATACAGAGTTGGAGGGGATCTGACTGACTGGCTGGAGACAGAGTTGGAGGGGGCCTGACTGACTGGGGACAGAGTTGGAGGGGCTGTGGCTGACTGGGCTGGAGACAGAGATTGAGGGGGCCTGACTGAGTGGCCCGAGACAGAGATGAAGGGTGCGTGACTGACTGGCTGGATACAGAGTTGGAGGGTGCCTGACTTTCTGGCTGGATACAGAGCTGGAGGGGGTCTGACTGGCTGGAGACAGAGTTGGAGGGTGCCTGAATGACTGGCTGGAGACAGAGTTGGAGGGGGCCAAACTGACTGGATGGATACAGAGTTGGAGGGGGTCTGACTGGCTGGAGACAGAGTTAGAGGGGGCCTGACTGACTGGCTGGATACAGAGTTGGAGGGGGTCTGACTGGCTGGAAACAGATTTGGAGGGTACCTGACTGACTGTCTGGAGACAGAGTTGGAGGGGGCCTGACTGACTGGACGGAGGCAGAGTTGGAGGGTGCCTGACTGACTGGCTGGATACAGAGTTGGAGGGGGTCTGACTGACTGGCTGGAGACAGGATTGGAGGGAGCCCGACTGACTTGCTGGAGACAGGGTTTGAGGGTGCCTGACTGACTGGCTGGAGACAGAGTTGGAAGGGGCCTGATTAACTGGCTGGAGACAGAGTTGGAGAGAACCTGACTGACTGGCTGGAGACAGAGTTGGAGGTTGCCTGGCTGATTGCCTGGGGACAGAGTTGGAGGGTACCTGACTAACTGGCTGGAGACAGAGTTGGAGGTGGCCTGGCTGACTGGCTGGAGGCAGAGTTGGAGGGGGGCTGACTGACTGGCCCGAGACAGAGTTGGAGGTTGCCTGACTAACTGGCTAAATACAGAATTGGAGGGGGTCTGCCTGACTGACTGCTGACAGAGTTGGTGGGTGACTGGCTGACTGGCTGGAGACTGAATTGGACGGGGCCTGACTGACTGGAGACAGAGTTGGAGGGTGCCTGGCTGATTGCCTGGAGACAGAGTTGGAGGATGCCTGACTGACTGACTGGCTGGAGACAGAGTTGGAGAGTGCCTGACTGACTGGCTGAGACAGAATTGGAGGGGGCCTGGCTGATTGGCCGGAGACAGAATTGGAGGGTGCCTGACTGACTGGCTGGAGACAGAGTTGGATGGGCCTGGCTGACTGGCTGGAGACAGAGTTGTAGGGGGCCTGACTGACTGTTCCGAGACAGAGTTGGAGGGTGCCTGACTGACTGGCTGAATATAGAGTTGGAGGGGGTCTGACTGACTGGCTGGAGACAGAGTTGGATGGGCCTGGCTGACTGGCTGAATACAGAGTTGGAGGGTGCCTGACTGACTGGCTGGTTACAGAGTTGGAGGGGATCTGACTGACTGGCTGGAGACAGAGTTGGAGGGGGGCTGACTGACTGGAGACAGAGTTGGAGGGGCCGTGGCTGACTGGCTGGAGACAGAGATTGAGGGGGCCTGACTGAGTGGCCCGAGACAGAGATGGAGGGTGCCTGACTGACTGGCTGAATACAGAGTTGGAGGGGGTCTGACTGACTGGCTGGAGACAGAGTTGGAGGGTGCCTGGCTGATTGCCTGGAGACAGAGTTGGAGGATGCCTGACTGACTGACTGGCTGGAGACAGAGTTGGAGGGTGCCTGACTGACTGGCTGAGACAGAGTTGGAGGGGGCCTGACTGACTGGACGGAGGCAGAGTTGGAGGGTGCCTGACTGACTGGCTGGATACAGAGTTGGAGGGGGTCTGACTGACTGGCTGGATACAGAGTTGGAGGGGGTCTGACTGACTGGCTGGAGACAGGATTGGAGGGAGCCCGACTGACTTGCTGGAGACAGGGTTTGAGGGTGCCTGACTGACTGGCTGGAGACAGAGTTGGAAGGGGCCTGATTAACTGGCTGGAGACAGAGTTGGAGAGAACCTGACTGACTGGCTGGAGACAGAGTTGGAGGTTGCCTGGCTGATTGCCTGGGGACAGAGTTGGAGGGTGCCTGACTAACTGGCTGGAGACAGAGTTGGAGGCGGCCTGGCTGACTGGCTGGAGGCAGAGTTGGAGGGGGGCTGACTGACTGGCCCGAGACAGAGTTGGAGGTTGCCTGACTAACTGGCTAAATACAGAATTGGAGGGGGTCTGCCTGACTGACTCCTGACAGAGTTGGTGGGTGACTGGCTGACTGGCTGGAGACTGAATTGGACGGGGCCTGACTGACTGGAGACAGAGTTGGAGGGTGCCTGGCTGATTGCCTGGAGACAGAGTTGGAGGATGCCTGACTGACTGACTGGCTGGAGACAGAGTTGGAGGGTGCCTGACTGACTGGCTGAGACAGAATTGGAGGGGGCCTGGCTGATTGGCTGGAGACAGAATTGGAGGGTGCCTGACTGACTGGCTGGAGACAGAGTTGGATGGGCCTGGCTGACTGGCTGGAGACAGAGTTGTAGGGGGCCTGACTGACTGTTCCGAGACAGAGTTGGAGGGTGCCTGACTGACTGGCTGAATATAGAGTTGGAGGGGGTCTGACTGACTGGCTGGAGACAGAGTTGGATGGGCCTGGCTGACTGGCTGAATACAGAATTGGAGGGTGCCTGACTGACTGGCTGGTTACAGAGTTCGAGGGGATCTGACTGACTGGCTGGAGACAGAGTTGGAGGGGGCCTGACTGACTGGAGACAGAGTTGGAGGGGCCGTGGCTGACTGGCTGGAGACAGCGATTGAGGGGGCCTGACTGAGTGGCCCGAGACAGAGATGGAGGGTGCCTGACTGACTGGCTGAATACAGAGTTGGAGGGGGTCTGACTGACTGGCTGGAGACAGAGTTGGATGGACCTGGCTGACTGCCTGAATACAGAGTTGGAGGGTGCCTGACTGACTGGCTGAATACAGAGTTGGAGGGTGCCTGACTGACTGGCTGGATACAGATTTGCAGGGGATCTGACTTTCTGGCTGGAGACAGAGTTGGAGGGGGCCTGACTGACTGGAGACAGAGTTGGAGGGGCCGTGGCTGACTGGCTGGAGACAGAGATTGAGGGGGCCTGACTGAGTGGCCCGAGACAGAGATGGAGGTTGCCTGACTGACTGGCTGGATACAGAGTTGGAAGGGGATCTGACTGACTGGCTGGAGACAGAGTTGGAGGGGGCCTGACTGACTGGGGACAGAGTTGGAGGGGCTGTGGCTGACTGGGCTGGAGACAGAGATTGAGGGGGCCTGACTGAGTGGCCCGAGACAGAGATGAAGGGTGCGTGACTGACTGGCTGGATACAGAGTTGGAGGGTGCCTGACTTTCTGGCTGGATACAGAGTTGGAGGGGGTCTGACTGGCTGGAGACAAAGTTGGAGGGTGCCTGACTGACTGGCTGGAGAGAGAGTTGGAGGGGGCCAAACTGACTGGATGGATACAGAGTTGGAGGGGGTCTGACTGGCTGGAGACAGAGTTAGAGGGGGCCTGACTGACTGGCTGGATACAGAGTTGGAGGGGGTCTGACTGGCTGGAAACAGATTTGGAGGGTACCTGACTGACTGTCTGGAGACAGAGTTGGAGGGTGCCTGACTGACTGGCTGAATACAGAGTTGGAGGTGGTCTGACTGACTGGGTGGAGACAGAGTTGGATGGGCCTGGCTGACTGTCTGAATACAGAGTTGGAGGGTGCCTGACTGACTGGCTGGATACAGAGTTGGAGGGGTTCTGACTGACTGGCTGGAGACAGAGTTGGAGGGGGCCTGACTGACTGGAGACAGAGTTGGAGGGGCCGTGGCTGACTGGCTGGAGACAGAGATTGAGGGGGCCTGACTGAGTGGCCCGAGACAGAGATGAAGGGTGCCTGACTGACTGGCTGAATACAGAGTTGGAGGGGGTCTGACTGTCTGGCTGGAGACAGAGTTGGATGGACCTAGCTGACTGGCTGAATACAGAGTTGGAGGGTGCCTGACTGACTGGCCGGAGACAGGGTTGGAGGGGGCCTGACTGACTTGCTGGAGACAGAGTTGGAAGGGGCCTGTCTGACTGGCTGGAGACAGAATTGGAGGGTGCCTGACTGACTGGCTGGAGACAGGGTTGGAGGGGGCCCGACTGACTTGCTGGAGACAGAATTGGAAGGGGCCTGGCTGACTGGCTGAAGACAGAGTTGGAGGGTGCCTGACTGACTGGCTGGAGAGAGAGTTGGAGGGCGTGTGACTGACTGGCTGGAGACAGGGTTGGAGGGGGGCTGACTGACTTGCTTGATACAGATTTGGAAGGGGCCTGACTGACTGGCTGGAGTCAGAGTTGGAGGGGATCTGACTGACTGGCTGGAGACAGAGTTGGAGGGGGCCTGACTGACTGGAGACAGAGTTGGAGGGGCCGTGGCTGACTGGGCTGGAGACAGAGATTGCGGGGGCCTGACTGAGTGGCCCGAGACAGAGATGAAGGGTGCGTGACTGACTGGCTGGATACAGAGTTGGAGGGTGCCTGACTTTCTGGCTGGATACAGAGCTGGAGGGGGTCTGACTGGCTGGAGACAGAGTTGGAGGGTGCCTGAATGACTGGCTGGAGACAGAGTTGGAGGGGGCCAAACTGACTGGATGGATACAGAGTTGGAGGGGGTCTGACTGGCTGGAGACAGAGTTAGAGGGGGCCTGACTGACTGGCTGGATACAGAGTTGGAGGGGGTCTGACTGGCTGGAGACAGAGTTGGAGGGGGCCTGACTGACTGGACGGAGGCAGAGTTGGAGGGTGCCTGACTTACTGGCTGGATACAGAGTTGGAGGGGGTCTGACTGACTGGCTGGAGACAGGATTGGAGGGAGCCCGACTGACTTGCTGGAGACAGGGTTTGAGGGTGCCTGACTGACTGGCTGGAGACAGAGTTGGAAGGGGCCTGATTAACTGGCTGGAGACAGAGTTGGAGAGAACCTGACTGACTGGCTGGAGACAGAGTTGGAGGTTGCCTGGCTGATTGCCTGGGGACAGAGTTGGAGGGTGCCTGACTAACTGGCTGGAGACAGAGTTGGAGGCGGCCTGGCTGACTGGCTGGAGGCAGAGTTGGAGGGGGGCTGACTGACTGGCCCGAGACAGAGTTGGAGGTTGCCTGACTAACTGGCTAAATACAGAATTGGAGGGGGTCTGCCTGACTGACTCCTGACAGAGTTGGTGGGTGACTGGCTGACTGGCTGGAGACTGAATTGGACGGGGCCTGACTGACTGGAGACAGAGTTGGAGGGTGCCTGGCTGATTGCCTGGAGACAGAGTTGGAGGATGCCTGACTGACTGACTGGCTGGAGACAGAGTTGGAGGGTGCCTGACTGACTGGCTGAGACAGAATTGGAGGGGGCCTGGCTGATTGGCTGGAGACAGAATTGGAGGGTGCCTGACTGACTGGCTGGAGACAGAGTTGGATGGGCCTGGCTGACTGGCTGGAGACAGAGTTGTAGGGGGCCTGACTGACTGTTCCGAGACAGAGTTGGAGGGTGCCTGACTGACTGGCTGAATATAGAGTTGGAGGGGGTCTGACTGACTGGCTGGAGACAGAGTTAGATGGGCCTGGCTGACTGGCTGAATACAGAGTTGGAGGGTGCCTGACTGACTGGCTGGTTACAGAGTTCGAGGGGATCTGACTGACTGGCTGGAGACAGAGTTGGAGGGGGCCTGACTGACTGGAGACAGAGTTGGAGGGGCCGTGGCTGACTGGCTGGAGACAGCGATTGAGGGGGCCTGACTGAGTGGCCCGAGACAGAGATGGAGGGGATCTGACTGACTGGCTGGAGACAGAGTTGGAGGGGGCCTGACTGACTGGAGACAGAGTTGGAGGGGCCGTGGCTGACTGGCTGGAGACAGAGATTGAGGGGGCCTGACTGAGTGGCCCGAGACAGAGATGGAGGTTGCCTGACTGACTGGCTGGATACAGAGTTGGAGGGTGCCTGACTTTCTGGCTGGATACAGAGTTGGAGGGGGTCTGACTGGCTGGAGACAAAGTTGGAGGGTGCCTGACTGACTGGCTGGAGAGAGAGTTGGAGGGGGCCAAACTGACTGGATGGATACAGAGTTGGAGGGGGTCTGACTGGCTGGAGACAGAGTTAAAGGGGGCCTGACTGACTGGCTGGATACAGAGTTGGAGGGGGTCTGACTGGCTGGAAACAGATTTGGAGGGTACCTGACTGACTGTCTGGAGACAGAGTTGGAGGGTGCCTGACTGACTGGCTGAATACAGAGTTGGAGGTGGTCTGACTGACTGGGTGGAGACAGAGTTGGATGGGCCTGGCTGACTGTCTGAATACAGAGTTGGAGGGTGCCTGACTGACTGGCTGGATACAGAGTTGGAGGGGTTCTGACTGACTGGCTGGAGACAGAGTTGGAGGGGGCCTGACTGACTGGAGACAGAGTTGGAGGGGCCGTGGCTGACTGGCTGGAGACAGAGATTGAGGGGGCCTGACTGAGTGGCCCGAGACAGAGATGAAGGGTGCCTGACTGACTGGCTGAATACAGAGTTGGAGGGGGTCTGACTGTCTGGCTGGAGACAGAGTTGGATGGACCTAGCTGACTCGCTGAATACAGAGTTGGAGGGTGCCTGACTGACTGGCCGGAGACAGGGTTGGAGGGGGCCTGACTGACTTGCTGGAGACAGAGTTGGAAGGGGCCTGTCTGACTGGCTGGAGACAGAATTGGAGGGTGCCTGACTGACTGGCTGGAGACAGAGTTGGAGGGTGCCTGACTGACTGGCTGGAGACAGGGTTGGGGGGGGCCCGACTGACTTGCTGGAGACAGAATTGGAAGGGGCCTGGCTGACTGGCTGAAGACAGAGTTGGAGGGTGCCTGACTGACTGGCTGGAGAGAGAGTTGGAGGGCGTGTGACTGACTGGCTGGAGACAGGGTTGGAGGGGGGCTGACTGACTTGCTTGATATAGATTTGGAAGGGGCCTGACTGACTGGCTGGAGTCAGAGTTGGAGGGGATCTGACTGACTGGCTGGAGACAGAGTTGGAGGGGGCCTGACTGACTGGAGACAGAGTTGGAGGGGCCGTGGCTGACTGGCTGGAGACAGGGATTGATTGGGCCTGACTGAGTGGCCCGAGACAGAGATGGAGGTTGCCTGACTGACTGGCTGGATACAGAGTTGGAGGGGATCTGACTGACTGGCTGGAGACAGAGTTGGAGGGGGCCTGACTGACTGGGGACAGAGTTGGAGGGGCTGTGGCTGACTGGGCTGGAGACAGATATTGAGGGGGCCTGACTGAGTGGCCCGAGACAGAGATGAAGGGTGCGTGACTGACTGGCTGGATACAGAGTTGGAGGGTGCCTGACTTTCTGGCTGGATACAGAGCTGGAGGGGGTCTGACTGGCTGGAGACAGAGTTGGAGGGTGCCTGAATGACTGGCTGGAGACAGAGTTGGAGGGGGCCAAACTGACTGGATGGATACAGAGTTGGAGGGGGTCTGACTGGCTGGAGACAGAGTTAGAGGGGGCCTGACTGACTGGCTGGATACAGAGTTGGAGGGGGTCTGACTGGCTGGAGACAGAGTTGGAGGGGGCCTGACTGACTGGACGGAGGCAGAGTTGGAGGGTGCCTGACTGACTGGCTGGATACAGAGTTGGAGGGGGTCTGACTGACTGGCTGGAGACAGGATTGGAGGGAGCCCGGCTGACTTGCTGGAGACAGGGTTTGAGGGTGCCTGACTGACTGGCTGGAGACAGAGTTGGAAGGGGCCTGATTAACTGGCTGGAGACAGAGTTGGAGAGAACCTGACTGACTGACTGGAGACAGAGTTGGAGGTTGCCTGGCTGATTGCCTGGGGACAGAGTTGGAGGGTGCCTGACTAACTGGCTGGAGACAGAGTTGGAGGCGGCCTGGCTGACTGGCTGGAGGCAGAGTTGGAGGGGGGCTGACTGACTGGCCCGAGACAGAGTTGGAGGTTGCCTGACTAACTGGCTAAATACAGAATTGGAGGGGGTCTGCCTGACTGACTCCTGACAGAGTTGGTGGGTGACTGGCTGACTGGCTGGAGACTGAATTGGACGGGGCCTGACTGACTGGAGACAGAGTTGGAGGGTGCCTGGCTGATTGCCTGGAGACAGAGTTGGAGGATGCCTGACTGACTGACTGGCTGGAGACAGAGTTGGAGGGTGCCTGACTGACTGGCTGAGACAGAATTGGAGGGGGCCTGGCTGATTGGCTGGAGACAGAATTGGAGGGTGCCTGACTGACTGGCTGGAGACAGAGTTGGATGGGCCTGGCTGACTGGCTGGAGACAGAGTTGTAGGGGGCCTGACTGACTGTTCCGAGACAGAGTTGGAGGGTGCCTGACTGACTCGCTGAATATAGAGTTGGAGGGGGTCTGACTGACTGGCTGGAGACAGAGTTGGATGGGCCTGGCTGACTGGCTGAATACAGAGTTGGAGGGTGCCTGACTGACTGGCTGGTTACAGAGTTCGAGGGGATCTGACTGACTGGCTGGAGACAGAGTTGGAGGGGGCCTGACTGACTGGAGACAGAGTTGGAGGCGCCGTGGCTGACTGGCTGGAGACAGAGATTGAGGGGGCCTGACTGAGTGGCCCGAGACAGAGATGGAGGGTGCCTGACTGACTGGCTGAATACAGAGTTGGAGGGGGTCTGACTGACTGGCTGGAGACAGAGTTGGATGGACCTGGCTGACTGCCTGAATACAGAGTTGGAGGGTGCCTGACTGACTGGCTGAATACAGAGTTGGAGGGTGCCTGACTGACTGGCTGGATACAGAGTTGCAGGGGATCTGACTGACTGGCTGGAGACAGAGTTGGAGGGGGCCTGACTGACTGGAGACAGAGTTGGAGGGGCCGTGGCTGACTGGCTGGAGACAGAGATTGAGGGGGCCTGACTGAGTGGCCCGAGACAGAGATGGAGGTTGCCTGACTGACTGGCTGGATACAGAGTTGGAAGGGGATCTGACTGACCGGCTGGAGACAGAGTTAGAGGGGGCCTGACTGACTGGGGACAGAGTTGGAGGGGCTGTTGCTGACTGGGCTGGAGACAGAGATTGAGGGGGCCTGACTGAGTGGCCCGAGACAGAGATGAAGGGTGCGTGACTGACTGGCTGATTACAGAGTTGGAGGGTGCCTGACTTTCTGGCTGGATACAGAGTTGGAGGGGGTCTGACTGGCTGGAGACAGAGTTGGAGGGTGCCTGACTGACTGGCTGGAGAGAGAGTTGGAGGGGGCCAAACTGACTGGATGGATACAGAGTTGGAGGGGGTCTGACTGGCTGGAGACAGAGTTAGAGGGGGCCTGACTGACTGGCTGGATACAGAGTTGGAGGGGGTCTGACTGGCTGGAAACAGATTTGGAGGGTACCTGACTGACTGTGTGGAAACAGAGTTGGAGGGGGCCTGACTGACTGGACAGAGGCAGAGTTGGAGGGTGCCTGACTGACTGGCTGGAGACAGAGTTGGAGGGGGCCTGACTGACTGGAGACAGGGTTGGCGGGGCCGTGGCTGACTGGCTGGAGACAGAGATTGAGGGGGCCTGACTGAGTGGCCCGAGACAGAGATGAAGGGTGCCTGACTGACTGGCTGAATACAGAGTTGGAGGGGGTCTGACTGTCTGGCTGGAGACAGAGTTGGATGGATCTAGCTGACTGGCTGAATACAGAGTTGGAGGGTGCCTGACTGACTGGCCGGAGACAGGGTTGGAGGGGGCCTGACTGACTTGCTGGAGACAGAGTTGGAAGGAACCTGACTGACTGGCTGGAGACAGAGTTGGAGGTTGCCTGGCTGATTGCCTGGGGACAGAGTTGGAGGGTGCCTGACTAACTGGCTGGAGACAGAGTTGGAGGTGGCCTGGCTGACTGGCTGGAGGCAGAGTTGGAGGGGGGCTGACTGACTGGCCCGAGACAGAGTTGGAGGTTGCCTGACTAACTGGCTAAATACAGAATTGGAGGGGGTCTGCCTGACTGACTGCTGACAGAGTTGGTGGGTGACTGGCTGACTGGCTGGAGACTGAATTGGACGGGGCCTGACTGACTGGAGACAGAGTTGGAGGGTGCCTGGCTGATTGCCTGGAGACAGAGTTGGAGGATGCCTGACTGACTGACTGGCTGGAGACAGAGTTGGAGGGTGCCTGACTGACTGGCTGAGACAGAATTGGAGGGGGCCTGGCTGATTGGCTGGAGACAGAATTGGAGGGTGCCTGACTGACTGGCTGGAGACAGAGTTGGATGGGCCTGGCTGACTGGCTGGAGACAGAGTTGTAGGGGGCCTGACTGACTGTTCCGAGACAGAGTTGGAGGGTGCCTGACTGACTGGCTGAATATAGAGTTGGAGGGGGTCTGACTGACTGGCTGGAGACAGAGTTGGATGGGCCTGGCTGACTGGCTGAATACAGAGTTGGAGGGGGCCTGACTGACTGGCTGGTTACAGAGTTGGAGGGGATCTGACTGACTGGCTGGAGACAGAGTTGGAGGGGGGCTGACTGACTGGAGACAGAGTTGGAGGGGCCGTGGCTGACTGGCTGGAGACAGAGATTGAGGGGGCCTGACTGAGTGGCCCGAGACAGAGATGGAGGGTGCCTGACTGACTGGCTGAATACAGAGTTGGAGGGGGTCTGACTGACTGGCTGGAGACAGAGTTGGAGGGTGCCTGGCTGATTGCCTGGAGACAGAGTTGGAGGATGCCTGACTGACTGACTGGCTGGAGACAGAGTTGGAGGGAGCCTGACTGACTGGCTGAGACAGAGTTGGAGGGGGCCTGACTGACTGGACGGAGGCAGAGTTGGAGGGTGCCTGACTGACTGGCTGGATACAGAGTTGGAGGGGGTCTGACTGACTGGCTGGATACAGAGTTGGAGGGGGTCTGACTGACTGGCTGGAGACAGGATTGGAGGGAGCCCGACTGACTTGCTGGAGACAGGGTTTGAGGGTGCCTGACTGACTGGCTGGAGACAGAGTTGGAAGGGGCCTGATTAACTGGCTGGAGACAGAGTTGGAGAGAACCTGACTGACTGGCTGGAGACAGAGTTGGAGGTTGCCTGGCTGATTGCCTGGGGACAGAGTTGGAGGGTGCCTGACTAACTGGCTGGAGACAGAGTTGGAGGCGGCCTGGCTGACTGGCTGGAGGCAGAGTTGGAGGGGGGCTGACTGACTGGCCCGAGACAGAGTTGGAGGTTGCCTGACTAACTGGCTAAATACAGAATTGGAGGGGGTCTGCCTGACTGACTCCTGACAGAGTTGGTGGGTGACTGGCTGACTGGCTGGAGACTGAATTGGACGGGGCCTGACTGACTGGAGACAGAGTTGGAGGGTGCCTGGCTGATTGCCTGGAGACAGAGTTGGAGGATGCCTGACTGACTGACTGGCTGGAGACAGAGTTGGAGGGTGCCTGACTGACTGGCTGAGACAGAATTGGAGGGGGCCTGGCTGTTTGGCTGGAGACAGAATTGGAGGGTGCCTGACTGACTGGCTGGAGACAGAGTTGGATGGGCCTGGCTGACTGGCTGGAGACAGAGTTGTAGGGGGCCTGACTGACTGTTCCGAGACAGAGTTGGAGGGTGCCTGACTGACTGGCTGAATATAGAGTTGGAGGGGGTCTGACTGACTGGCTGGAGACAGAGTTGGATGGGCCTGGCTGACTGGCTGAATACAGAGTTGGAGGGTGCCTGACTGACTGGCTGGTTACAGAGTTCGAGGGGATCTGACTGACTGGCTGGAGACAGAGTTGGAGGGGGCCTGACTGACTGGAGACAGAGTTGGAGGGGCCGTGGCTGACTGGCTGGAGACAGCGATTGAGGGGGCCTGACTGAGTGGCCCGAGACAGAGATGGAGGGTGCCTGACTGACTGGCTGAATACAGAGTTGGAGGGGGTCTGACTGACTGGCTGGAGACAGAGTTGGATGGACCTGGCTGACTGCCTGAATACAGAGTTGGAGGGTGCCTGACTGACTGGCTGAATACAGAGTTGGAGGGTGCCTGACTGACTGGCTGGATACAGATTTGCAGGGGATCTGACTGACTGGCTGGAGACAGAGTTGGAGGGGGCCTGACTGACTGGAGACAGAATTGGAGGGGCCGTGGCTGACTGGCTGGAGACAGAGATTGAGGGGGCCTGACTGAGTGGCCCGAGACAGAGATGGAGGTTGCCTGACTGACTGGCTGGATACAGAGTTGGAAGGGGATCTGACTGACTGGCTGGAGACAGAGTTGGAGGGGGCCTGACTGACTGGGGACAGAGTTGGAGGGGCTGTGGCTGACTGGGCTGGAGACAGAGATTGAGGGGGCCTGACTGAGTGGCCCGAGACAGAGATGAAGGGTGCGTGACTGACTGGCTGGATACAGAGTTGGAGGGTGCCTGACTTTCTGGCTGGATACAGAGTTGGAGGGGGTCTGACTGGCTGGAGACAAAGTTGGAGGGTGCCTGACTGACTGGCTGGAGAGAGAGTTGGAGGGGGCCAAACTGACTGGATGGATACAGAGTTGGAGGGGGTCTGACTGGCTGGAGACAGAGTTAGAGGGGGCCTGACTGACTGGCTGGATACAGAGTTGGAGGGGGTCTGACTGGCTGGAAACAGATTTGGAGGGTACCTGACTGACTGTCTGGAGACAGAGTTGGAGGGTGCCTGACTGACTGGCTGAATACAGAGTTGGAGGTGGTCTGACTGACTGGGTGGAGACAGAGTTGGATGGGCCTGGCTGACTGTCTGAATACAGAGTTGGAGGGTGCCTGACTGACTGGCTGGATACAGAGTTGGAGGGGTTCTGACTGACTGGCTGGAGACAGAGTTGGAGGGGGCCTGACTGACTGGAGACAGAGTTGGAGGGGCCGTGGCTGACTGGCTGGAGACAGAGATTGAGGGGGCCTGACTGAGTGGCCCGAGACAGAGATGAAGGGTGCCTGACTGACTGGCTGAATACAGAGTTGGAGGGGGTCTGACTGTCTGGCTGGAGACAGAGTTGGATGGACCTAGCTGACTGGCTGAATACAGAGTTGGAGGGTGCCTGACTGACTGGCCGGAGACAGGGTTGGAGGGGGCCTGACTGACTTGCTGGAGACAGAGTTGGAAGGGGCCTGTCTGACTGGCTGGAGACAGAATTGGAGGGTGCCTGACTGACTGGCTGGAGACAGGGTTGGAGGGGGCCCGACTGACTTGCTGGAGACAGAATTGGAAGGGGCCTGGCTGACTGGCTGAAGACAGAGTTGGAGGGTGCCTGACTGACTGGCTGGAGAGAGAGTTGGAGGGCGTGTGACTGACTGGCTGGAGACAGGGTTGGAGGGGGGCTGACTGACTTGCTTGATACAGATTTGGAAGGGGCCTGACTGACTGGCTGGAGTCAGAGTTGGAGGGGATCTGACTGACTGGCTGGAGACAGAGTTGGAGGGGGCCTGACTGACTGGAGACAGAGTTGGAGGGGCCGTGGCTGACTGGGCTGGAGACAGAGATTGAGGGGGCCTGACTGAGTGGCCCGAGACAGAGATGAAGGGTGCGTGACTGACTGGCTGGATACAGAGTTGGAGGGTGCCTGACTTTCTGGCTGGATACAGAGCTGGAGGGGGTCTGACTGGCTGGAGACAGAGTTGGAGGGTGCCTGAATGACTGGCTGGAGACAGAGTTGGAGGGGGCCAAACTGACTGGATGGATACAGAGTTGGAGGGGGTCTGACTGGCTGGAGACAGAGTTAGAGGGGGCCTGACTGACTGGCTGGATACAGAGTTGGAGGGGGTCTGACTGGCTGGAGACAGAGTTGGAGGGGGCCTGACTGACTGGACGGAGGCAGAGTTGGAGGGTGCCTGACTGACTGGCTGGATACAGAGTTGGAGGGGGTCTGACTGACTGGCTGGAGACAGGATTGGAGGGAGCCCGACTGACTTGCTGGAGACAGGGTTTGAGGGTGCCTGACTGACTGGCTGGAGACAGAGTTGGAAGGGGCCTGATTAACTGGCTGGAGACAGAGTTGGAGAGAACCTGACTGACTGGCTGGAGACAGAGTTGGAGGTTGCCTGGCTGATTGCCTGGGGACAGAGTTGGAGGGTGCCTGACTAACTGGCTGGAGACAGAGTTGGAGGCGGCCTGGCTGACTGGCTGGAGGCAGAGTTGGAGGGGGGCTGACTGACTGGCCCGAGACAGAGTTGGAGGTTGCCTGACTAACTGGCTAAATACAGAATTGGAGGGGGTCTGCCTGACTGACTCCTGACAGAGTTGGTGGGTGACTGGCTGACTGGCTGGAGACTGAATTGGACGGGGCCTGACTGACTGGAGACAGAGTTGGAGGGTGCCTGGCTGATTGCCTGGAGACAGAGTTGGAGGATGCCTGACTGACTGACTGGCTGGAGACAGAGTTGGAGGGTGCCTGACTGACTGGCTGAGACAGAATTGGAGGGGGCCTGGCTGATTGGCTGGAGACAGAATTGGAGGGTGCCTGACTGACTGGCTGGAGACAGAGTTGGATGGGCCTGGCTGACTGGCTGGAGACAGAGTTGTAGGGGGCCTGACTGACTGTTCCGAGACAGAGTTGGAGGGTGCCTGACTGACTGGCTGAATATAGAGTTGGAGGGGGTCTGACTGACTGGCTGGAGACAGAGTTGGATGGGCCTGGCTGACTGGCTGAATACAGAGTTGGAGGGTGCCTGACTGACTGGCTGGTTACAGAGTTCGAGGGGATCTGACTGACTGGCTGGAGACAGAGTTGGAGGGGGCCTGACTGACTGGAGACAGAGTTGGAGGGGCCGTGGCTGACTGGCTGGAGACAGCGATTGAGGGGGCCTGACTGAGTGGCCCGAGACAGAGATGGAGGGTGCCTGACTGACTGGCTGAATACAGAGTTGGAGGGGGTCTGACTGACTGGCTGGAGACAGAGTTGGATGGACCTGGCTGACTGCCTGAATGCAGAGTTGGAGGCTGCCTGACTGACTGGCTGAATACAGAGTTGGAGGGTGCCTGACTGACTGGCTGGATACAGATTTGCAGGGGATCTGACTGACTGGCTGGAGACAGAGTTGGAGGGGGCCTGACTGACTGGAGACAGAGTTGGAGGGGCCGTGGCTGACTGGCTGGAGACAGAGATTGAGGGGGCCTGACTGAGTGGCCCGAGACAGAGATGGAGGTTGCCTGACTGACTGGCTGGATACAGAGTTGGAAGGGGATCTGACTGACTGGCTGGAGACAGAGTTGGAGGGGGCCTGACTGACTGGGGACAGAGTTGGAGGGGCTGTGGCTGACTGGGCTGGAGACAGAGATTGAGGGGGCCTGACTGAGTGGCCCGAGACAGAGATGAAGGGTGCGTGACTGACTGGCTGGATACAGAGTTGGAGGGTGCCTGACTTTCTGGCTGGATACAGAGTTGGAGGGGGTCTGACTGGCTGGAGACAAAGTTGGAGGGTGCCTGACTGACTGGCTGGAGAGAGAGTTGGAGGGGGCCAAACTGACTGGATGGATACAGAGTTGGAGGGGGTCTGACTGGCTGGAGACAGAGTTAGAGGGGGCCTGACTGACTGGCTGGATACAGAGTTGGAGGGGGTCTGACTGGCTGGAAACAGATTTGGAGGGTACCTGACTGACTGTCTGGAGACAGAGTTGGAGGGTGCCTGACTGACTGGCTGAATACAGAGTTGGAGGTGGTCTGACTGACTGGGTGGAGACAGAGTTGGATGGGCCTGGCTGACTGTCTGAATACAGAGTTGGAGGGTGCCTGACTGACTGGCTGGATACAGAGTTGGAGGGGTTCTGACTGACTGGCTGGAGACAGAGTTGGAGGGGGCCTGACTGACTGGAGACAGAGTTGGAGGGGCCGTGGCTGACTGGCTGGAGACAGAGATTGAGGGGGCCTGACTGAGTGGCCCGAGACAGAGATGAAGGGTGCCTGACTGACTGGCTGAATACAGAGTTGGAGGGGGTCTGACTGTCTGGCTGGAGACAGAGTTGGATGGACCTAGCTGACTCGCTGAATACAGAGTTGGAGGGTGCCTGACTGACTGGCCGGAGACAGGGTTGGAGGGGGCCTGACTGACTTGCTGGAGACAGAGTTGGAAGGGGCCTGTCTGACTGGCTGGAGACAGAATTGGAGGGTGCCTGACTGACTGGCTGGAGACAGAGTTGGAGGGTGCCTGACTGACTGGCTGGAGACAGGGTTGGAGGGGGCCCGACTGACTTGCTGGAGACAGAATTGGAAGGGGCCTGGCTGACTGGCTGAAGACAGAGTTGGAGGGTGCCTGACTGACTGGCTGGAGAGAGAGTTGGAGGGCGTGTGACTGACTGGCTGGAGACAGGGTTGGAGGGGGGCTGACTGACTTGCTTGATACAGATTTGGAAGGGGCCTGACTGACTGGCTGGAGTCAGAGTTGGAGGGGATCTGACTGACTGGCTGGAGACAGAGTTGGAGGGGGCCTGACTGACTGGAGACAGAGTTGGAGGGGCCGTGGCTGACTGGCTGGAGACAGGGATTGATTGGGCCTGACTGAGTGGCCCGAGACAGAGATGGAGGTTGCCTGACTGACTGGCTGGATACAGAGTTGGAGGGGATCTGACTGACTGGCTGGAGACAGAGTTGTAGGGGGCCTGACTGACTGGGGACAGAGTTGGAGGGGCTGTGGCTGACTGGGCTGGAGACAGATATTGAGGGGGCCTGACTGAGTGGCCCGAGACAGAGATGAAGGGTGCGTGACTGACTGGCTGGATACAGAGTTGGAGGGTGCCTGACTTTCTGGCTGGATACAGAGCTGGAGGGGGTCTGACTGGCTGGAGACAGAGTTGGAGGGTGCCTGAATGACTGGCTGGAGACAGAGTTGGAGGGGGCCAAACTGACTGGATGGATACAGAGTTGGAGGGGGTCTGACTGGCTGGAGACAGAGTTAGAGGGGGCCTGACTGACTGGCTGGATACAGAGTTGGAGGGGGTCTGACTGGCTGGAGACAGAGTTGGAGGGGGCCTGACTGACTGGACGGAGGCAGAGTTG
The DNA here is from genome assembly GCF_040938575.1 of Ambystoma mexicanum. NCBI lineage: Eukaryota > Metazoa > Chordata > Amphibia > Caudata > Ambystomatidae > Ambystoma > Ambystoma mexicanum. Next base: position 1,290,517,417 of record NC_090933.1, on the reverse strand, counting down.
GAGGGTGCCTGACTGACTGGCTGGATACAGAGTTGGAGGGGGTCTGACTGACTGGCTGGAGACAGGATTGGAGGGAGCCCGGCTGACTTGCTGGAGACATGGTTTGAGGGTGCCTGACTGACTGGCTGGAGACAGAGTTGGAAGGGGCCTGATTAACTGGCTGGAGACAGAGTTGGAGAGAACCTGACTGACTGGCTGGAGACAGAGTTGGAGGTTGCCTGGCTGATTGCCTGGGGACAGAGTTGGAGGGTGCCTGACTAACTGGCTGGAGACAGAGTTGGAGGCGGCCTGGCTGACTGGCTGGAGGCAGAGTTGGAGGGGGGCTGACTGACTGGCCCGAGACAGAGTTGGAGGTTGCCTGACTAACTGGCTAAATACAGAATTGGAGGGGGTCTGCCTGACTGACTCCTGACAGAGTTGGTGGGTGACTGGCTGACTGGCTGGAGACTGAATTGGACGGGGCCTGACTGACTGGAGACAGAGTTGGAGGGTGCCTGGCTGATTGCCTGGAGACAGAGTTGGAGGATGCCTGACGACTGACTGGCTGGAGACAGAGTTGGAGGGTGCCTGACTGACTGGCTGAGACAGAATTGGAGGGGGCCTGGCTGATTGGCTGGAGACAGAATTGGAGGGTGCCTGACTGACTGGCTGGAGACAGAGTTGGATGGGCCTGGCTGACTGGCTGGAGACAGAGTTGTAGGGGGCCTGACTAACTGTTCCGAGACAGAGTTGGAGGGTGCCTGACTGACTCGCTGAATATAGAGTTGGAGGGGGTCTGACTGACTGGCTGGAGACAGAGTTGGATGGGCCTGGCTGACTGGCTGAATACAGAGTTGGAGGGTGCCTGACTGACTGGCTGGTTACAGAGTTCGAGGGGATCTGACTGACTGGCTGGAGACAGAGTTGGAGGGGGCCTGACTGACTGGAGACAGAGTTGGAGGGGCCGTGGCTGACTGGCTGGAGACAGAGATTGAGGGGGCCTGACTGAGTGGCCCGAGACAGAGATGGAGGGTGCCTGACTGACTGGCTGAATACAGAGTTGGAGGGGGTCTGACTGACTGGCTGGAGACAGAGTTGGATGGACCTGGCTGACTGCCTGAATACAGAGTTGGAGGGTGCCTGACTGACTGGCTGAATACAGAGTTGGAGGGTGCCTGACTGACTGGCTGGATACAGAGTTGCAGGGGATCTGACTGACTGGCTGGAGACAGAGTTGGAGGGGGCCTGACTGACTGGAGACAGAGTTGGAGGGGCCGTGGCTGACTGGCTGGAGACAGAGATTGAGGGGGCCTGACTGAGTGGCCCGAGACAGAGATGGAGGTTGCCTGACTGACTGGCTGGATACAGAGTTGGAAGGGGATCTGACTGACTGGCTGGAGACAGAGTTGGAGGGGGCCTGACTGACTGGGGACAGAGTTGGAGGGGCTGTTGCTGACTGGGCTGGAGACAGAGATTGAGGGGGCCTGACTGAGTGGCCCGAGACAGAGATGAAGGGTGCGTGACTGACTGGCTGGATACAGAGTTGGAGGGTGCCTGACTTTCTGGCTGGATACAGAGTTGGAGGGGGTCTGACTGGCTGGAGACAGAGTTGGAGGGTGCCTGACTGACTGGCTGGAGAGAGAGTTGGAGGGGGCCAAACTGACTGGATGGATACAGAGTTGGAGGGGGTCTGACTGGCTGGAGACAGAGTTAGAGGGGGCCTGACTGACTGGCTGGATACAGAGTTGGAGGGGGTCTGACTGGCTGGAAACAGATTTGGAGGGTACCTGACTGACTGTGTGGAAACAGAGTTGGAGGGGGCCTGACTGACTGGACAGAGGCAGAGTTGGAGGGTGCCTGACTGACTGGCTGGAGACAGAGTTGGAGGGGGCCTGACTGACTGGAGACAGGGTTGGCGGGGCCGTGGCTGACTGGCTGGAGACAGAGATTGAGGGGGCCTGACTGAGTGGCCCGAGACAGAGATGAAGGGTGCCTGACTGACTGGCTGAATACAGAGTTGGAGGGGGTCTGACTGTCTGGCTGGAGACAGAGTTGGATGGATCTAGCTGACTGGCTGAATACAGAGTTGGAGGGTGCCTGACTGACTGGCCGGAGACAGGGTTGGAGGGGGCCTGACTGACTTGCTGGAGACAGAGTTGGAAGGGGCCTGTCTGACTGGCTGGAGACAGAATTGGAGGGTGCCTGACTGACTGGCTGGAGACAGAGTTGGAGGGTGCCTGACTGACTGGCTGGAGACAGGGTTGGAGGGGGCCCGACTGACTTGCTGGAGACAGAATTGGAAGGGGCCTGGCTGACTGGCTGAAGACAGAGTTGGAGGGTGCCTGACTGACTGGCTGGAGAGAGAGTTGGAGGGCGTGTGACTGACTGGCTGGAGACAGGGTTGGAGGGGGGCTGACTGACTTGCTTGATACAGATTTGGAAGGGGCCTGACTGACTGGCTGGAGTCAGAGTTGGAGGGGATCTGACTGACTGGCTGGAGACAGAGTTGGAGGGGGCCTGACTGACTGGAGACAGAGTTGGAGGGGCCGTGGCTGACTGGCTGGAGACAGGGATTGATTGGGCCTGACTGAGTGGCCCGAGACAGAGATGGAGGTTGCCTGACTGACTGGCTGGATACAGAGTTGGAGGGGATCTGACTGACTGGCTGGAGACAGAGTTGGAGGGGGCCTGACTGACTGGGGACAGAGTTGGAGGGGCTGTGGCTGACTGGGCTGGAGACAGATATTGAGGGGGCCTGACTGAGTGGCCCGAGACAGAGATGAAGGGTGCGTGACTGACTGGCTGGATACAGAGTTGGAGGGTGCCTGACTTTCTGGCTGGATACAGAGCTGGAGGGGGTCTGACTGGCTGGAGACAGAGTTGGAGGGGGCCTGACTGACTGGACGGAGGCAGAGTTGGAGGGTGCCTGACTGACTGGCTGGATACAGAGTTGGAGGGGGTCTGACTGACTGGCTGGAGACAGGATTGGAGGGAGCCCGGCTGACTTGCTGGAGACAGGGTTTGAGGGTGCCTGACTGACTGGCTGGAGACAGAGTTGGAAGGGGCCTGATTAACTGGCTGGAGACAGAGTTGGAGAGAACCTGACTGACTGGCTGGAGACAGAGTTGGAGGTTGCCTGGCTGATTGCCTGGGGACAGAGTTGGAGGGTGCCTGACTAACTGGCTGGAGACAGAGTTGGAGGCGGCCTGGCTGACTGGCTGGAGGCAGAGTTGGAGGGGGGCTGACTGACTGGCCCGAGACAGAGTTGGAGGTTGCCTGACTAACTGGCTAAATACAGAATTGGAGGGGGTCTGCCTGACTGACTCCTGACAGAGTTGGTGGGTGACTGGCTGACTGGCTGGAGACTGAATTGGACGGGGCCTGACTGACTGGAGACAGAGTTGGAGGGTGCCTGGCTGATTGCCTGGAGACAGAGTTGGAGGATGCCTGACGACTGACTGGCTGGAGACAGAGTTGGAGGGTGCCTGACTGACTGGCTGAGACAGAATTGGAGGGGGCCTGGCTGATTGGCTGGAGACAGAATTGGAGGGTGCCTGACTGACTGGCTGGAGACAGAGTTGGATGGGCCTGGCTGACTGGCTGGAGACAGAGTTGTAGGGGGCCTGACTAACTGTTCCGAGACAGAGTTGGAGGGTGCCTGACTGACTCGCTGAATATAGAGTTGGAGGGGGTCTGACTGACTGGCTGGAGACAGAGTTGGATGGGCCTGGCTGACTGGCTGAATACAGAGTTGGAGGGTGCCTGACTGACTGGCTGGTTACAGAGTTCGAGGGGATCTGACTGACTGGCTGGAGACAGAGTTGGAGGGGGCCTGACTGACTGGAGACAGAGTTGGAGGGGCCGTGGCTGACTGGCTGGAGACAGAGATTGAGGGGGCCTGACTGAGTGGCCCGAGACAGAGATGGAGGGTGCCTGACTGACTGGCTGAATACAGAGTTGGAGGGGGTCTGACTGACTGGCTGGAGACAGAGTTGGATGGACCTGGCTGACTGCCTGAATACAGAGTTGGAGGGTGCCTGACTGACTGGCTGAATACAGAGTTGGAGGGTGCCTGACTGACTGGCTGGATACAGAGTTGCAGGGGATCTGACTGACTGGCTGGAGACAGAGTTGGAGGGGGCCTGACTGACTGGAGACAGAGTTGGAGGGGCCGTGGCTGACTGGCTGGAGACAGAGATTGAGGGGGCCTGACTGAGTGGCCCGAGACAGAGATGGAGGTTGCCTGACTGACTGGCTGGATACAGAGTTGGAAGGGGATCTGACTGACTGGCTGGAGACAGAGTTGGAGGGGGCCTGACTGACTGGGGACAGAGTTGGAGGGGCTGTTGCTGACTGGGCTGGAGACAGAGATTGAGGGGGCCTGACTGAGTGGCCCGAGACAGAGATGAAGGGTGCGTGACTGACTGGCTGGATACAGAGTTGGAGGGTGCCTGACTTTCTGGCTGGATACAGAGTTGGAGGGGGTCTGACTGGCTGGAGACAGAGTTGGAGGGTGCCTGACTGACTGGCTGGAGAGAGAGTTGGAGGGGGCCAAACTGACTGGATGGATACAGAGTTGGAGGGGGTCTGACTGGCTGGAGACAGAGTTAGAGGGGGCCTGACTGACTGGCTGGATACAGAGTTGGAGGGGGTCTGACTGGCTGGAAACAGATTTGGAGGGTACCTGACTGACTGTGTGGAAACAGAGTTGGAGGGGGCCTGACTGACTGGACAGAGGCAGAGTTGGAGGGTGCCTGACTGACTGGCTGGAGACAGAGTTGGAGGGGGCCTGACTGACTGGAGACAGGGTTGGCGGGGCCGTGGCTGACTGGCTGGAGACAGAGATTGAGGGGGCCTGACTGAGTGGCCCGAGACAGAGATGAAGGGTGCCTGACTGACTGGCTGAATACAGAGTTGGAGGGGGTCTGACTGTCTGGCTGGAGACAGAGTTGGATGGATCTAGCTGACTGGCTGAATACAGAGTTGGAGGGTGCCTGACTGACTGGCCGGAGACAGGGTTGGAGGGGGCCTGACTGACTTGCTGGAGACAGAGTTGGAAGGGGCCTGTCTGACTGGCTGGAGACAGAATTGGAGGGTGCCTGACTGACTGGCTGGAGACAGAGTTGGAGGGTGCCTGACTGACTGGCTGGAGACAGGGTTGGAGGGGGCCCGACTGACTTGCTGGAGACAGAATTGGAAGGGGCCTGGCTGACTGGCTGAAGACAGAGTTGGAGGGTGCCTGACTGACTGGCTGGAGAGAGAGTTGGAGGGCGTGTGACTGACTGGCTGGAGACAGGGTTGGAGGGGGGCTGACTGACTTGCTTGATACAGATTTGGAAGGGGCCTGACTGACTGGCTGGAGTCAGAGTTGGAGGGGATCTGACTGACTGGCTGGAGACAGAGTTGGAGGGGGCCTGACTGACTGGAGACAGAGTTGGAGGGGCCGTGGCTGACTGGCTGGAGACAGGGATTGATTGGGCCTGACTGAGTGGCCCGAGACAGAGATGGAGGTTGCCTGACTGACTGGCTGGATACAGAGTTGGAGGGGATCTGACTGACTGGCTGGAGACAGAGTTGGAGGGGGCCTGACTGACTGGGGACAGAGTTGGAGGGGCTGTGGCTGACTGGGCTGGAGACAGATATTGAGGGGGCCTGACTGAGTGGCCCGAGACAGAGATGAAGGGTGCGTGACTGACTGGCTGGATACAGAGTTGGAGGGTGCCTGACTTTCTGGCTGGATACAGAGCTGGAGGGGGTCTGACTGGCTGGAGACAGAGTTGGAGGGTGCCTGAATGACTGGCTGGAGACAGAGTTGGAGGGGGCCAAACTGACTGGATGGATACAGAGTTGGAGGGGGTCTGACTGGCTGGAGACAGAGTTAGAGGGGGCCTGACTGACTGGCTGGATACAGAGTTGGAGGGGGTCTGACTGGCTGGAGACAGAGTTGGAGGGGGCCTGACTGACTGGACGGAGGCAGAGTTGGAGGGTGCCTGACTGACTGGCTGGATACAGAGTTGGAGGGGGTCTGACTGACTGGCTGGAGACAGGATTGGAGGGAGCCCGGCTGACTTGCTGGAGACAGGGTTTGAGGGTGCCTGACTGACTGGCTGGAGACAGAGTTGGAAGGGGCCTGATTAACTGGCTGGAGACAGAGTTGGAGAGAACCTGACTGACTGGCTGGAGACAGAGTTGGAGGTTGCCTGGCTGATTGCCTGGGGACAGAGTTGGAGGGTGCCTGACTAACTGGCTGGAGACAGAGTTGGAGGCGGCCTGGCTGACTGGCTGGAGGCAGAGTTGGAGGGGGGCTGACTGACTGGCCCGAGACAGAGTTGGAGGTTGCCTGACTAACTGGCTAAATACAGAATTGGAGGGGGTCTGCCTGACTGACTCCTGACAGAGTTGGTGGGTGACTGGCTGACTGGCTGGAGACTGAATTGGACGGGGCCTGACTGACTGGAGACAGAGTTGGAGGGTGCCTGGCTGATTGCCTGGAGACAGAGTTGGAGGATGCCTGACTGACTGACTGGCTGGAGACAGAGTTGGAGGGTGCCTGACTGACTGGCTGAGACAGAATTGGAGGGGGCCTGGCTGATTGGCTGGAGACAGAATTGGAGGGTGCCTGACTGACTGGCTGGAGACAGAGTTGGATGGGCCTGGCTGACTGGCTGGAGACAGAGTTGTAGGGGGCCTGACTGACTGTTCCGAGACAGAGTTGGAGGGTGCCTGACTGACTCGCTGAATATAGAGTTGGAGGGGGTCTGACTGACTGGCTGGAGACAGAGTTGGATGGGCCTGGCTGACTGGCTGAATACAGAGTTGGAGGGTGCCTGACTGACTGGCTGGTTACAGAGTTCGAGGGGATCTGACTGACTGGCTGGAGACAGAGTTGGAGGGGGCCTGACTGACTGGAGACAGAGTTGGAGGGGCTGTGGCTGACTGGCTGGAGACAGAGATTGAGGGGGCCTGACTGAGTGGCCCGAGACAGAGATGGAGGGTGCCTGACTGACTGGCTGAATACAGAGTTGGAGGGGGTCTGACTGACTGGCTGGAGACAGAGTTGGATGGACCTGGCTGACTGCCTGAATACAGAGTTGGAGGGTGCCTGACTGACTGGCTGAATAGAGAGTTGGAGGGTGCCTGACTGACTGGCTGGATACAGAGTTGCAGGGGATCTGACTGACTGGCTGGAGACAGAGTTGGAGGGGGCCTGACTGACTGGAGACAGAGTTGGAGGGGCCGTGGCTGACTGGCTGGAGACAGAGATTGAGGGGGCCTGACTAAGTGGCCCGAGACAGAGATGGAGGTTGCCTGACTGACTGGCTGGATACAGAGTTGGAAGGGGATCTGACTGACTGGCTGGAGACAGAGTTGGAGGGGGCCTGACTGACTGGGGACAGAGTTGGAGGGGCTGTTGCTGACTGGGCTGGAGACAGAGATTGAGGGGGCCTGACTGAGTGGCCCGAGACAGAGATGAAGGGTGCGTGACTGACTGGCTGGATACAGAGTTGGAGGGTGCCTGACTTTCTGGCTGGATACAGAGTTGGAGGGGGTCTAACTGGCTGGAGACAGAGTTGGAGGGTGCCTGACTGACTGGCTGGAGAGAGAGTTGGAGGGGGCCAAACTGACTGGATGGATACAGAGTTGGAGGGGGTCTGACTGGCTGGAGACAGAGTTAGAGGGGGCCTGACTGACTGGCTGGATACAGAGTTGGAGGGGGTCTGACTGGCTGGAAACAGATTTGGAGGGTACCTGACTGACTGTGTGGAAACAGAGTTGGAGGGGGCCTGACTGACTGGACAGAGGCAGAGTTGGAGGGGGCCTGACTGACTGGCTGGAGACAGAGTTGGAGGGGGCCTGACTGACTGGAGACAGGGTTGGCGGGGCCGTGGCTGACTGGCTGGAGACAGAGATTGAGGGGGCCTGACTGAGTGGCCCGAGACAGAGATGAAGGGTGCCTGACTGACTGGCTGAATACAGAGTTGGAGGGGGTCTGACTGTCTGGCTGGAGACAGAGTTGGATGGATCTAGCTGACTGGCTGAATACAGAGTTGGAAGGGGCCTGTCTGACTGGCTGGAGACAGAATTGGAGGGTGCCTGACTGACTGGCTGGAGACAGAGTTGGAGGGTGCCTGACTGACTGGCTGGAGACAGGGTTGGAGGGGGCCCGACTGACTTGCTGGAGACAGAATTGGAAGGGGCCTGGCTGACTGGCTGGAGACAGAGTTGGAGGGTGCCTGACTGACTGGCTGGAGAGAGAGTTGGAGGGCGTGTGACTGACTGGCTGGAGACAGGGTTGGAGGGGGGCTGACTGACTTGCTTGATACAGAGTTGGAAGGGGCCTGACTGACTGGCTGGAGTCAGAGTTGGTGGGGATCTGACTGACTGGCTGGAGACAGAGTTGGAGGGGGCCTGACTGACTGGAGACAGAGTTGGAGGGGCCGTGGCCGACTGGCTGGAGACAGGGATTGATTGGGCCTGACTGAGTGGCCCGAGACAGAGATGGAGGTTGCCTGACTGACTGGCTGGATACAGAGTTGGAGGGGATCTGACTGACTGGCTGGAGACAGAGTTGGAGGGGGCCTGACTGACTGGGGACAGAGTTGGAGGGGCTGTGGCTGACTGGGCTGGAGACAGAGATTGAGGGGGCCTGACTGAGTGGCCCGAGACAGAGATGAAGGGTGCGTGACTGACTGGCTGGATACAGAGTTGGAGGGTGCCTGACTTTCTGGCTGGATACAGAGCTGGAGGGGGTCTGACTGGCTGGAGAAAGAGTTGGAGGGTGCCTGAATGACTGGCTGGAGACAGAGTTGGAGGGGGCCAAACTGACTGGATGGATACAGAGTTGGAGGGGGTCTGACTGGCTGGAGACAGAGTTAGAGGGGGCCTGACTGACTGGCTGGATACAGAGTTGGAGGGGGTCTGACTGGCTGGAAACAGATTTGGAGGGTACCTGACTGACTGTCTGGAGACAGAGTTGGAGGGGGCCTGACTGACTGGACGGAGGCAGAGTTGGAGGGTGCCTGACTGACTGGCTGGATACAGAGTTGGAGGGGGTCTGACTGACTGGCTGGAGACAGGATTGGAGGGAGCCCGACTGACTTGCTGGAGACAGGGTTTGAGGGTGCCTGACTGACTGGCTGGAGACAGAGTTGGAAGGGGCCTGATTAACTGGCTGGAGACAGAGTTGGAGAGAACCTGACTGACTGGCTGGAGACAGAGTTGGAGGTTGCCTGGCTGATTGCCTGGGGACAGAGTTGGAGGGTGCCTGACTAACTGGCTGGAGACAGAGTTGGAGGTGGCCTGGCTGACTGGCTGGAGGCAGAGTTGGAGGGGGGCTGACTGACTGGCCCGAGACAGAGTTGGAGGTTGCCTGACTAACTGGCTAAATACAGAATTGGAGGGGGTCTGCCTGACTGACTGCTGACAGAGTTGGTGGGTGACTGGCTGACTGGCTGGAGAATGAATTGGACGGGGCCTGACTGACTGGAGACAGAGTTGGAGGGTGCCTGGCTGATTGCCTGGAGACAGAGTTGGAGGATGCCTGACTGACTGACTGGCTGGAGACAGAGTTGGAGGGTGCCTGACTGACTGGCTGAGACAGAATTGGAGGGGGCCTGGCTGATTGGCTGGAGACAGAATTGGAGGGTGCCTGACTGACTGGCTGGAGACAGAGTTGGATGGGCCTGGCTGACTGGCTGGAGACAGAGTTGTAGGGGGCCTGACTGACTGTTCCGAGACAGAGTTGGAGGGTGCCTGACTGACTGGCTGAATATAGAGTTGGAGGGGGTCTGACTGACTGGCTGGAGACAGAGTTGGATGGGCCTGGCTGACTGGCTGAATACAGAGTTGGAGGGTGCCTGACTGACTGGCTGGTTACAGAGTTGGAGGGGATCTGACTGACTGGCTGGAGACAGAGTTGGAGGGGGGCTGACTGACTGGAGACAGAGTTGGAGGGGCCGTGGCTGACTGGCTGGAGACAGAGATTGAGGGGGCCTGACTGAGTGGCCCGAGACAGAGATGGAGGGTGCCTGACTGACTGGCTGAATACAGAGTTGGAGGGGGTCTGACTGACTGGCTGGAGACAGGATTGGAGGGAGCCCGGCTGACTTGCTGGAGACAGGGTTTGAGGGTGCCTGACTGACTGGCTGGAGACAGAGTTGGAAGGGGCCTGATTAACTGGCTGGAGACAGAGTTGGAGAGAACCTGACTGACTGGCTGGAGACAGAGTTGGAGGTTGCCTGGCTGATTGCCTGGGGACAGAGTTGGAGGGTGCCTGACTAACTGGCTGGAGACAGAGTTGGAGGCGGCCTGGCTGACTGGCTGGAGGCAGAGTTGGAGGGGGGCTGACTGACTGGCCCGAGACAGAGTTGGAGGTTGCCTGACTAACTGGCTAAATACAGAATTGGAGGGGGTCTGCCTGACTGACTCCTGACAGAGTTGGTGGGTGACTGGCTGACTGGCTGGAGACTGAATTGGACGGGGCCTGACTGACTGGAGACAGAGTTGGAGGGTGCCTGGCTGATTGCCTGGAGACAGAGTTGGAGGATGCCTGACTGACTGACTGGCTGGAGACAGAGTTGGAGGGTGCCTGACTGACTGGCTGAGACAGAATTGGAGGGGGCCTGGCTGATTGGCTGGAGACAGAATTGGAGGGTGCCTGACTGACTGGCTGGAGACAGAGTTGGATGGGCCTGGCTGACTGGCTGGAGACAGAGTTGTAGGGGGCCTGACTGACTGTTCCGAGACAGAGTTGGAGGGTGCCTGACTGACTCGCTGAATATAGAGTTGGAGGGGGTCTGACTGACTGGCTGGAGACAGAGTTGGATGGGCCTGGCTGACTGGCTGAATACAGAGTTGGAGGGTGCCTGACTGACTGGCTGGTTACAGAGTTCGAGGGGATCTGACTGACTGGCTGGAGACAGAGTTGGAGGGGGCCTGACTGACTGGAGACAGAGTTGGAGGGGCTGTGGCTGACTGGCTGGAGACAGAGATTGAGGGGGCCTGACTGAGTGGCCCGAGACAGAGATGGAGGGTGCCTGACTGACTGGCTGAATACAGAGTTGGAGGGGGTCTGACTGACTGGCTGGAGACAGAGTTGGATGGACCTGGCTGACTGCCTGAATACAGAGTTGGAGGGTGCCTGACTGACTGGCTGAATAGAGAGTTGGAGGGTGCCTGACTGACTGGCTGGATACAGAGTTGCAGGGGATCTGACTGACTGGCTGGAGACAGAGTTGGAGGGGGCCTGACTGACTGGAGACAGAGTTGGAGGGGCCGTGGCTGACTGGCTGGAGACAGAGATTGAGGGGGCCTGACTAAGTGGCCCGAGACAGAGATGGAGGTTGCCTGACTGACTGGCTGGATACAGAGTTGGAAGGGGATCTGACTGACTGGCTGGAGACAGAGTTGGAGGGGGCCTGACTGACTGGGGACAGAGTTGGAGGGGCTGTTGCTGACTGGGCTGGAGACAGAGATTGAGGGGGCCTGACTGAGTGGCCCGAGACAGAGATGAAGGGTGCGTGACTGACTGGCTGGATACAGAGTTGGAGGGTGCCTGACTTTCTGGCTGGATACAGAGTTGGAGGGGGTCTGACTGGCTGGAGACAGAGTTGGAGGGTGCCTGACTGACTGGCTGGAGAGAGAGTTGGAGGGGGCCAAACTGACTGGATGGATACAGAGTTGGAGGGGGTCTGACTGGCTGGAGACAGAGTTAGAGGGGGCCTGACTGACTGGCTGGATACAGAGTTGGAGGGGGTCTGACTGGCTGGAAACAGATTTGGAGGGTACCTGACTGACTGTGTGGAAACAGAGTTGGAGGGGGCCTGACTGACTGGACAGAGGCAGAGTTGGAGGGGGCCTGACTGACTGGCTGGAGACAGAGTTGGAGGGGGCCTGACTGACTGGAGACAGGGTTGGCGGGGCCGTGGCTGACTGGCTGGAGACAGAGATTGAGGGGGCCTGACTGAGTGGCCCGAGACAGAGATGAAGGGTGCCTGACTGACTGGCTGAATACAGAGTTGGAGGGGGTCTGACTGTCTGGCTGGAGACAGAGTTGGATGGATCTAGCTGACTGGCTGAATACAGAGTTGGAAGGGGCCTGTCTGACTGGCTGGAGACAGAATTGGAGGGTGCCTGACTGACTGGCTGGAGACAGAGTTGGAGGGTGCCTGACTGACTGGCTGGAGACAGGGTTGGAGGGGGCCCGACTGACTTGCTGGAGACAGAATTGGAAGGGGCCTGGCTGACTGGCTGGAGACAGAGTTGGAGGGTGCCTGACTGACTGGCTGGAGAGAGAGTTGGAGGGCGTGTGACTGACTGGCTGGAGACAGGGTTGGAGGGGGGCTGACTGACTTGCTTGATACAGAGTTGGAAGGGGCCTGACTGACTGGCTGGAGTCAGAGTTGGTGGGGATCTGACTGACTGGCTGGAGACAGAGTTGGAGGGGGCCTGACTGACTGGAGACAGAGTTGGAGGGGCCGTGGCCGACTGGCTGGAGACAGGGATTGATTGGGCCTGACTGAGTGGCCCGAGACAGAGATGGAGGTTGCCTGACTGACTGGCTGGATACAGAGTTGGAGGGGATCTGACTGACTGGCTGGAGACAGAGTTGGAGGGGGCCTGACTGACTGGGGACAGAGTTGGAGGGGCTGTGGCTGACTGGGCTGGAGACAGAGATTGAGGGGGCCTGACTGAGTGGCCCGAGACAGAGATGAAGGGTGCGTGACTGACTGGCTGGATACAGAGTTGGAGGGTGCCTGACTTTCTGGCTGGATACAGAGCTGGAGGGGGTCTGACTGGCTGGAGAAAGAGTTGGAGGGTGCCTGAATGACTGGCTGGAGACAGAGTTGGAGGGGGCCAAACTGACTGGATGGATACAGAGTTGGAGGGGGTCTGACTGGCTGGAGACAGAGTTAGAGGGGGCCTGACTGACTGGCTGGATACAGAGTTGGAGGGGGTCTGACTGGCTGGAAACAGATTTGGAGGGTACCTGACTGACTGTCTGGAGACAGAGTTGGAGGGGGCCTGACTGACTGGACGGAGGCAGAGTTGGAGGGTGCCTGACTGACTGGCTGGATACAGAGTTGGAGGGGGTCTGACTGACTGGCTGGAGACAGGATTGGAGGGAGCCCGACTGACTTGCTGGAGACAGGGTTTGAGGGTGCCTGACTGACTGGCTGGAGACAGAGTTGGAAGGGGCCTGATTAACTGGCTGGAGACAGAGTTGGAGAGAACCTGACTGACTGGCTGGAGACAGAGTTGGAGGTTGCCTGGCTGATTGCCTGGGGACAGAGTTGGAGGGTGCCTGACTAACTGGCTGGAGACAGAGTTGGAGGTGGCCTGGCTGACTGGCTGGAGGCAGAGTTGGAGGGGGGCTGACTGACTGGCCCGAGACAGAGTTGGAGGTTGCCTGACTAACTGGCTAAATACAGAATTGGAGGGGGTCTGCCTGACTGACTGCTGACAGAGTTGGTGGGTGACTGGCTGACTGGCTGGAGAATGAATTGGACGGGGCCTGACTGACTGGAGACAGAGTTGGAGGGTGCCTGGCTGATTGCCTGGAGACAGAGTTGGAGGATGCCTGACTGACTGACTGGCTGGAGACAGAGTTGGAGGGTGCCTGACTGACTGGCTGAGACAGAATTGGAGGGGGCCTGGCTGATTGGCTGGAGACAGAATTGGAGGGTGCCTGACTGACTGGCTGGAGACAGAGTTGGATGGGCCTGGCTGACTGGCTGGAGACAGAGTTGTAGGGGGCCTGACTGACTGTTCCGAGACAGAGTTGGAGGGTGCCTGACTGACTGGCTGAATATAGAGTTGGAGGGGGTCTGACTGACTGGCTGGAGACAGAGTTGGATGGGCCTGGCTGACTGGCTGAATACAGAGTTGGAGGGTGCCTGACTGACTGGCTGGTTACAGAGTTGGAGGGGATCTGACTGACTGGCTGGAGACAGAGTTGGAGGGGGGCTGACTGACTGGAGACAGAGTTGGAGGGGCCGTGGCTGACTGGCTGGAGACAGAGATTGAGGGGGCCTGACTGAGTGGCCCGAGACAGAGATGGAGGGTGCCTGACTGACTGGCTGAATACAGAGTTGGAGGGGGTCTGACTGACTGGCTGGAGACAGAGTTGGAGGGTGCCTGGCTGATTGCCTGGAGACAGAGTTGGAGGATGCCTGACTGACTGACTGGCTGTAGACAGAGTTGGAGGGTGCCTGACTGACTGGCTGAGACAGAGTTGGAGGGGGCCTGACTGACTGGACGGAGGCAGAGTTGGAGGGTGCCTGACTGACTGGCTGGATACAGAGTTGGAGGGGGTCTGACTGACTGGCTGGATACAGAGTTGGAGGGGGTCTGACTGACTGGCTGGAGACAGGATTGGAGGGAGCCCGACTGACTTGCTGGAGACAGGGTTTGAGGGTGCCTGACTGACTGGCTGGAGACAGAGTTGGAAGGGGCCTGATTAACTGGCTGGAGACAGAGTTGGAGAGAACCTGACTGACTGGCTGGAGACAGAGTTGGAGGTTGCCTGGCTGATTGCCTGGGGACAGAGTTGGAGGGTGCCTGACTAACTGGCTGGAGACAGAGTTGGAGGCGGCCTGGCTGACTGGCTGGAGGCAGAGTTGGAGGGGGGCTGACTGACTGGCCCGAGACAGAGTTGGAGGTTGCCTGACTAACTGGCTAAATACAGAATTGGAGGGGGTCTGCCTGACTGACTCCTGACAGAGTTGGTGGGTGACTGGCTGACTGGCTGGAGACTGAATTGGACGGGGCCTGACTGACTGGAGACAGAGTTGGAGGGTGCCTGGCTGATTGCCTGGAGACAGAGTTGGAGGATGCCTGACTGACTGACTGGCTGGAGACAGAGTTGGAGGGTGCCTGACTGACTGGCTGAGACAGACTTGGAGGGGGCCTGGCTGATTGGCTGGAGACAGAATTGGAGGGTGCCTGACTGACTGGCTGGAGACAGAGTTGGATGGGCCTGGCTGACTGGCTGGAGACAGAGTTGTAGGGGGCCTGACTGACTGTTCCGAGACAGAGTTGGAGGGTGCCTGACTGACTGGCTGAATATAGAGTTGGAGGGGGTCTGACTGACTGGCTGGAGACAGAGTTGGATGGGCCTGGCTGACTGGCTGAATACAGAGTTGGAGGGTGCCTGACTGACTGGCTGGTTACAGAGTTCGAGGGGATCTGACTGACTGGCTGGAGACAGAGTTGGAGGGGGCCTGACTGACTGGAGACAGAGTTGGAGGGGCCGTGGCTGACTGGCTGGAGACAGAGATTGAGGGGGCCTGACTGAGTGGCCCGAGACAGAGATGGAGGTTGCCTGACTGACTGGCTGGATACAGAGTTGGAAGGGGATCTGACTGACTGGCTGGAGACAGAGTTGGAGGGGGCCTGACTGACTGGGGACAGAGTTGGAGGGGCTGTGGCTGACTGGGCTGGAGACAGAGATTGAGGGGGCCTGACTGAGTGGCCCGAGACAGAGATGAAGGGTGCGTGACTGACTGGCTGGATACAGAGTTGGAGGGTGCCTGACTTTCTGGCTGGATACAGAGTTGGAGGGGGTCTGACTGGCTGGAGACAAAGTTGGAGGGTGCCTGACTGACTGGCTGGAGAGAGAGTTGGAGGGGGCCAAACTGACTGGATGGATACAGAGTTGGAGGGGGTCTGACTGGCTGGAGACAGAGTTAGAGGGGGCCTGACTGACTGGCTGGATACAGAGTTGGAGGGGGTCTGACTGGCTGGAAACAGATTTGGAGGGTACCTGACTGACTGTCTGGAGACAGAGTTGGAGGGTGCCTGACTTACTGGCTGAATACAGAGTTGGAGGTGGTCTGACTGACTGGGTGGAGACAGAGTTGGATGGGGCCTGACTGACTGGAGACAGAGTTGGAGGGTGCCTGGCTGATTGCCTGGAGACAGAGTTGGAGGATGCCTGACTGACTGACTGGCTGGAGACAGAGTTGGAGGGTGCCTGACTGACTGGCTGAGACAGAATTGGAGGGGGCCTGGCTGATTGGCTGGAGACAGAATTGGAGGGTGCCTGACTGACTGGCTGGAGACAGAGTTGGATGGGCCTGGCTGACTGGCTGGAGACAGAGTTGTAGGGGGCCTGACTGACTGTTCCGAGACAGAGTTGGAGGGTGCCTGACTGACTGGCTGAATATAGAGTTGGAGGGGGTCTGACTGACTGGCTGGAGACAGAGTTGGATGGGCCTGGCTGACTGGCTGAATACAGAGTTGGAGGGTGCCTGACTGACTGGCTGGTTACAGAGTTCGAGCGGATCTGACTGACTGGCTGGAGACAGAGTTGGAGGGGGCCTGACTGACTGGAGACAGAGTTGGAGGGGCCGTGGCTGACTGGCTGGAGACAGCGATTGAGGGGGCCTGACTGAGTGGCCCGAGACAGAGATGGAGGGTGCCTGACTGACTGGCTGAATACAGAGTTGGAGGGGGTCTGACTGACTGGCTGGAGACAGAGTTGGATGGACCTGGCTGACTGCCTGAATACAGAGTTGGAGGGTGCCTGACTGACTGGCTGAATACAGAGTTGGAGGGTGCCTGACTGACTGGCTGGATACAGATTTGCAGGGGATCTGACTGACTGGCTGGAGACAGAGTTGGAGGGGGCCTGACTGACTGGAGACAGAGTTGGAGGGGCCGTGGCTGACTGGCTGGAGACAGAGATTGAGGGGGCCTGACTGAGTGGCCCGAGACAGAGATGGAGGTTGCCTGACTGACTGGCTGGATACAGAGTTGGAAGGGGATCTGACTGACTGGCTGGAGACAGAGTTGGAGGGGGCCTGACTGACTGGGGACAGAGTTGGAGGGGCTGTGGCTGACTGGGCTGGAGACAGAGATTGAGGGGGCCTGACTGAGTGGCCCGAGACAGAGATGAAGGGTGCGTGACTGACTGGCTGGATACAGAGTTGGAGGGTGCCTGACTTTCTGGCTGGATACAGAGTTGGAGGGGGTCTGACTGGCTGGAGACAAAGTTGGAGGGTGCCTGACTGACTGGCTGGAGAGAGAGTTGGAGGGGGCCAAACTGACTGGATGGATACAGAGTTGGAGGGGGTCTGACTGGCTGGAGACAGAGTTAGAGGGGGCCTGACTGACTGGCTGGATACAGAGTTGGAGGGGGTCTGACTAGCTGGAAACAGATTTGGAGGGTACCTGACTGACTGTCTGGA
Source organism: Ambystoma mexicanum (assembly GCF_040938575.1). Classification (NCBI taxonomy): domain Eukaryota; kingdom Metazoa; phylum Chordata; class Amphibia; order Caudata; family Ambystomatidae; genus Ambystoma; species Ambystoma mexicanum. The sequence goes on along the minus strand of NC_090933.1, from coordinate 1,290,500,249 downwards.
GACAGAGTTGGAGGGTGCCTGACTTACTGGCTGAATACAGAGTTGGAGGTGGTCTGACTGACTGGGTGGAGACAGAGTTGGATGGGCCTGGCTGACTGTCTGAATACAGAGTTGGAGGGTGCCTGACTGACTGGCTGGATACAGAGTTGGAGGGGTTCTGACTGACTGGCTGGAGACAGAGTTGGAGGGGGCCTGACTGACTGGAGACAGAGTTGGAGGGGCCGTGGCTGACTGGCTGGAGACAGAGATTGAGGGGGCCTGACTGAGTGGCCCGAGACAGAGATGAAGGGTGCCTGACTGACTGGCTGAATACAGAGTTGGAGGGGGTCTGACTGTCTGGCTGGAGACAGAGTTGTATGGACCTAGCTGACTGGCTGAATACAGAGTTGGAGGGTGCCTGACTGACTGGCCGGAGACAGGGTTGGAGGGGGCCTGACTGACTTGCTGGAGACAGAGTTGGAAGGGGCCTGTCTGACTGGCTGGAGACAGAATTGGAGGGTGCCTGACTGACTGGCTGGAGACAGGGTTGGAGGGGGCCCGACTGACTTGCTGGAGACAGAATTGGAAGGGGCCTGGCTGACTGGCTGAAGACAGAGTTGGAGGGTGCCTGACTGACTGGCTGGAGAGAGAGTTGGAGGGCGTGTGACTGACTGGCTGGAGACAGGGTTGGAGAGGGTTGACTGACTTGCTTGATACAGATTTGGAAGGGGCCTGACTGACTGGCTGGAGTCAGAGTTGGAGGGGATCTGACTGACTGGCTGGAGACAGAGTTGGAGGGGGCCTGACTGACTGGAGACAGAGTTGGAGGGGCCGTGGCTGACTGGCTGGAGACAGGGATTGATTGGGCCTGACTGAGTGGCCCGAGACAGAGATGGAGGTTGCCTGACTGACTGGCTGGATACAGAGTTGGAGGGGATCTGACTGACTGGCTGGAGACAGAGTTGGAGGGGGCCTGACTGACTGGGGACAGAGTTGGAGGGGCTGTGGCTGACTGGGCTGGAGACAGAGATTGAGGGGGCCTGACTGAGTGGCCCGAGACAGAGATGAAGGGTGCGTGACTGACTGGCTGGATACAGAGTTGGAGGGTGCCTGACTTTCTGGCTGGATACAGAGCTGGAGGTGGTCTGACTGGCTGGAGACAGAGTTGGAGGGTGCCTGAATGACTGGCTGGAGACAGAGTTGGAGGGGGCCAAACTGACTGGATGGATACAGAGTTGGAGGGGGTCTGACTGGCTGGAGACAGAGTTAGAGGGGGCCTGACTGACTGGCTGGATACAGAGTTGGAGGGGGTCTGACTGGCTGGAGACAGAGTTGGAGGGGGCCTGACTGACTGGACGGAGGCAGAGTTGGAGGGTGCCTGACTGACTGGCTGGATACAGAGTTGGAGGGGGTCTGACTGACTGGCTGGAGACAGGATTGGAGGGAGCCCGACTGACTTGCTGGAGACAGGGTTTGAGGGTGCCTGACTGACTGGCTGGAGACAGAGTTGGAAGGGGCCTGATTAACTGGCTGGACACAGAGTTGGAGAGAACCTGACTGACTGGCTGGAGACAGAGTTGGAGGTTGCCTGGCTGATTGCCTGGGGACAGAATTGGAGGGTGCCTGACTAACTGGCTGGAGACAGAGTTGGAGGCGGCCTGGCTGACTGGCTGGAGGCAGAGTTGGAGGGGGGCTGACTGACTGGCCCGAGACAGAGTTGGAGGTTGCCTGACTAACTGGCTAAATACAGAATTGGAGGGGGTCTGCCTGACTGACTCCTGACAGAGTTGGTGGGTGACTGGCTGACTGGCTGGAGACTGAATTGGACGGGGCCTGACTGACTGGAGACAGAGTTGGAGGGTGCCTGGCTGATTGCCTGGAGACAGAGTTGGAGGATGCCTGACTGACTGACTGGCTGGAGACAGAGTTGGAGGGTGCCTGACTGACTGGCTGAGACAGAATTGGAGGGGGCCTGGCTGATTGGCTGGAGACAGAATTGGAGGGTGCCTGACTGACTGGCTGGAGACAGAGTTGGATGGGCCTGGCTGACTGGCTGGAGACAGAGTTGTAGGGGGCCTGACTGACTGTTCCGAGACAGAGTTGGAGGGTGCCTGACTGACTGGCTGAATATAGAGTTGGAGGGGGTCTGACTGACTGGCTGGAGACAGAGTTGGATGGGCCTGGCTGACTGGCTGAATACAGAGTTGGAGGGTGCCTGACTGACTGGCTGGTTACAGAGTTCGAGGGGATCTGACTGACTGGCTGGAGACAGAGTTGGAGGGGGCCTGACTGACTGGAGACAGAGTTGGAGGGGCCGTGGCTGACTGGCTGGAGACAGAGATTGAGGGGGCCTGACTGAGTGGCCCGAGACAGAGATGGAGGGTGCCTGACTGACTGGCTGAATACAGAGTTGGAGGGGGTCTGACTGACTGGCTGGAGACAGAGTTGGATGGACCTGGCTGACTGCCTGAATACAGAGTTGGAGGGTGCCTGACTGACTGGCTGAATACAGAGTTGGAGGGTGCCTGACTGACTGGCTGGATACAGAGTTGCAGGGGATCTGACTGACTGGCTGGAGACAGAGTTGGAGGGGGCCTGACTGACTGGAGACAGAGTTGGAGGGGCCGTGGCTGACTGGCTGGAGACAGAGATTGAGGGGGCCTGACTGAGTGGCCCGAGACAGAGATGGAGGTTGCCTGACTGACTGGCTGGATACAGAGTTGGAAGGGGATCTGACTGACTGGCTGGAGACAGAGTTGGAGGGGGCCTGACTGACTGGGGACAGAGTTGGAGGGGCTGTTGCTGACTGGGCTGGAGACAGAGATTGAGGGGGCCTGACTGAGTGGCCCGAGACAGAGATGAAGGGTTCGTGACTGACTGGCTGGATACAGAGTTGGAGGGTGCCTGACTTTCTGGCTGGATACAGAGTTGGAGGGGGTCTGACTGGCTGGAGACAGAGTTGGAGGGTGCCTGACTGACTGGCTGGAGAGAGAGTTGGAGGGGGCCAAACTGACTGGATGGATACAGAGTTGGAGGGGGTCTGACTGGCTGGAGACAGAGTTAGAGGGGGCCTGACTGACTGGCTGGATACAGAGTTGGAGGGGGTCTGACTGGCTGGAAACAGATTTGGAGGGTACCTGACTGACTGTGTGGAAACAGAGTTGGAGGGGGCCTGACTGACTGGACAGAGGCAGAGTTGGAGGGTGCCTGACTGACTGGCTGGAGACAGAGTTGGAGGGGGCCTGACTGACTGGAGACAGAGTTGGAGGGGCCGTGGCTGACTGGCTGGAGACAGAGATTGAGGGGGCCTGACTGAGTGGCCCGAGACAGAGATGAAGGGTGCCTGACTGACTGGCTGAATACAGAGTTGGAGGGGGTCTGACTGTCTGGCTGGAGACAGAGTTGGATGGATCTAGCTGACTGGCTGAATAGAGAGTTGGAGGGTGCCTGACTGACTGGCTGGAGACAGGGTTGGAGGGGCCTGACTGACTTGCTGGAGACAGAGTTGGAAGGGGCCTGTCTGACTGGCTGGAGACAGAATTGGAGGGTGCCTGACTGACTGGCTGGAGACAGAGTTGGAGGGTGCCTGACTGACTGGCTGGAGACAGGGTTGGAGGGGGCCCGACTGACTTGCTGGAGACAGAATTGGAAGGGGCCTGGCTGACTGGCTGGAGACAGAGTTGGAGGGTGCCTGGCTGACTGGCTGGAGAGAGAGTTGGAGGGCGTGTGACTGACTGGCTGGAGACAGGGTTGGAGGGGGGCTGACTGACTTGCTTGATACAGAGTTGGAAGGGGCCTGACTGACTGGCTGGAGTCAGAGTTGGAGGGGATCTGACTGACTGGCTGGAGACAGAGTTGGAGGGGGCCTGACTGAAGACAGAGTTGGAGGGGCCGTGGCCGACTGGCTGGAGACAGGGATTGATTGGGCCTGACTGAGTGGCCCGAGACAGAGATGGAGGTTGCCTGACTGACTGGCTGGATACAGAGTTGGAGGGGATCTGACTGACTGGCTGGAGACAGAGTTGGAGGGGGCCTGACTGACTCGGGACAGAGTTGGAGGGGCTGTGGCTGACTGGGCTGGAGACAGAGATTGAGGGGGCCTGACTGAGTGGCCCGAGACAGAGATGAAGGGTGCATGACTGACTGGCTGGATACAGAGTTGGAGGGTGCCTGACTTTCTGGCTGGATACAGAGCTGGAGGGGGTCTGACTGGCTGGAGACAGAGTTGGAGGGTGCCTGAATGACTGGCTGGAGACAGAGTTGGAGGGGGCCAAACTGACTGGATGGATACAGAGTTGGAGGGGGTCTGACTGGCTGGAGACAGAGTTAGAGGGGGCCTGACTGACTGGCTGGATACAGAGTTGGAGGGGGTCTGACTGGCTGGAAACAGATTTGGAGGGTACCTGACTGACTGTCTGGAGACAGAGTTGGAGGGGGCCTGACTGACTGGACGGAGGCAGAGTTGGAGGGTGCCTGACTGACTGGCTGGATACAGAGTTGGAGGGGGTCTGACTGACTGGCTGGAGACAGGATTGGAGGGAGCCCGACTGACTTGCTGGAGACAGGGTTTGAGGGTGCCTGACTGACTGGCTGGAGACAGAGTTGGAAGGGGCCTGATTAACTGGCTGAAGACAGAGTTGGAGAGAACCTGACTGACTGGCTGGAGACAGAGTTGGAGGTTGCCTGGCTGATTGCCTGGGGACAGAGTTGGAGGGTGCCTGACTAACTGGCTGGAGACAGAGTTGGAGGTGGCCTGGCTCACTGGCTGGAGGCCGAGTTGGAGGGGGGCTGACTGACTGGCCCGAGACAGAGTTGGAGGTTGCCTGACTAACTGGCTAAATACAGAATTGGAGGGGGTCTGCCTGACTGACTGCTGACAGAGTTGGTGGGTGACTGGCTGACTGGCTGGAGACTGAATTGGACGGGGCCTGACTGACTGGAGACAGAGTTGGAGGGTGCCTGGCTGATTGCCTGGAGACAGAGTTGGAGGATGCCTGACTGACTGACTGGCTGGAGACAGAGTTGGAGGGTGCCTGACTGACTGGCTGAGACAGAATTGGAGGGGGCCTGGCTGATTGGCTGGAGACAGAATTGGAGGGTGCCTGACTGACTGGCTGGAGACAGAGTTGGATGGGCCTGGCTGACTGGCTGGAGACAGAGTTGTAGGGGGCCTGACTGACTGTTCCGAGACAGAGTTGGAGGGTGCCTGACTGACTGGCTGAATACAGAGTTGGAGGGGGTCTGACTGACTGGCTGGAGACAGAGTTGGATGGACCTGGCTGACTGCCTGAATACAAAGTTGGAGGGTGCCTGACTGACTGGCTGAATACAGAGTTGGAGGGTGCCTGACTGACTGGCTGGATACAGAGTTGCAGGGGATCTGACTGACTGGCTGGAGACAGAGTTGGAGGGGGCCTGACTGACTGGAGACAGAGTTGGAGGGGCCGTGGCTGACTGGCTGGAGACAGAGATTGAGGGGACCTGACTGAGTGGCCCGAGACAGAGATGGAGGTTGCCTGACTGACTGGCTGGATACAGAGTTGGAAGGGGATCTGACTGACTGGCTGGAGACAGAGTTGGAGGGGGCCTGACTGTCTGGGGACAGAGTTGGAGGGGCTGTGGCTGACTGGGCTGGAGACAGAGATTGAGGGGGCCTGACTGAGTGGCCCGAGACAGAGATGAAGGGTGCGTGACTGACTGGCTGGATACAGAGTTGGAGGGTGCCTGACTTTCTGGCTGGATACAGAGTTGGAGGGGGTCTGACTGGCTGGAGACAGAGTTGGAGGGTGCCTGACTGACTGGCTGGAGAGAGAGTTGGAGGGGGCCAAACTGACTGGATGGATACAGAGTTGGAGGGGGTCTGACTGGCTGGAGACAGAGTTAGAGGGGGCCTGACTGACTGGCTGGATACAGAGTTGGAGGGGGTCTGACTGGCTGGAAACAGATTTGGAGGGTACCTGACTGACTGTTTGGAGACAGAGTTGGAGGGGGCCTGACTGACTGGACAGAGGCAGAGTTGGAGGGTGCCTGACTGACTGGCTGGATACAGAGTTGGAGGGGGTCTGACTGACTGGCTGGAGACAGGATTGGAGGGAGCCCGACTGACTTGCTGGAGACAGGGTTTGAGGGTGCCTGACTGACTGGCTGGAGACAGAGATGGAAGGGGCCTGATTGACTGGCTGGAGACAGAGTTGGAGGGTGCCTGGCTGATTGCCTGGGGACAGAGTTGGAGGGTGCCTGACTAACTGGCTGGAGACAGAGTTGGAGGGTGCCTGGCTGATTGCCTGGAGACAGAGTTGGATGGGCCTGGCTGACTGGCTGAATACAGAGTTGGAGGGTGCCTGACTGACTGGCTGGTTACAGAGATTGAGGGGGCCTGACTGAGTGGCCCGAGACAGAGATGAAGGGTGCGTGACTGACTGGCTGGATACAGAGTTGGAGGGTGCCTGACTTTCTGGCTGGATACAGAGTTGGAGGGGGTCTGACTGGCTGGAGACAGAGTTGGAGGGTGCCTGACTGACTGGCTGGAGAGAGAGTTGGAGGGGGCCAAACTGACTGGATGGATACAGAGTTGGAGGGGGTCTGACTGGCTGGAGACAGAGTTAGAGGGGGCCTGACTGACTGGCTGGATACAGAGTTGGAGGGGGTCTGACTGGCTGGAAACAGATTTGGAGGGTACCTGACTGACTGTCTGGAGACAGAGTTGGAGGGGGCCTGACTGACTGGACAGAGGCAGAGTTGGAGGGTGCCTGACTGACTGGCTGGATACAGAGTTGGAGGGGGTCTGACTGACTGGCTGGAGACAGGATTGGATGGAGCCCGACTGACTTGCTGGAGACAGGGTTTGAGGGTGCCTGACTGACTGGCTGGAGACAGAGATGGAAGGGGCCTGATTGACTGGCTGGAGACAGAGTTGGAGGGTGCCTGGCTGATTGCCTGGGGACAGAGTTGGAGGGTGCCTGACTAACTGGCTGGAGACAGAGTTGGAGGGTGCCTGGCTGATTGCCTGGGGACAGAGTTGGAGGGTGCCTGACTAACTGGCTGGAGACAGAGTTGGAGGCGGCCTGGCTGACTGGCTGGAGGCAGAGTTGGAGGGGGGCTGACTGCCTGGCCCGAGACAGAGTTGGAGGTTGCCTGACTAACTGGCTAAATACAGAATTGGAGGGGGTCTGCCTGACTGGCTGCTGACAGAGTTGGTGGGTGACTGGCTGACTGGCTGGAGACTGAATTGGACGGGGCCTGACTGACTGGAGACAGAGTTGGAGAATGCCTGACTGACTGACTGGCTGAGACAGAATTGGAGGGGGCCTGGCTGATTGGCTGGAGACAGAATTGGAGGGTGCCTGACTGACTGGCTGGAGACAGAGTTGGATGGGCCTGGCTGACTGGCTGGAGACAGAATTGTAGGGGGCCTGACTGACTGGTCCGAGACAGAGTTGGAGGGTGCCTGACACTGGCTGAATACAGAGTTGGAGGGGGTCTGACTGACTGGCTGGAGACAGAGTTGGATGGGCCTGGCTGACAGGCTGAATACAGAGTTGGAGGGTGCCTGACTGACTGGCTGGATGCAGAGTTGGAGGGGATCTGACTGACTGGCTGGAGACAGAGTTGGAGGGGGCCTGACTGACTGGAGACAGAGTTGGAGGGGCTGTGGCTGACTGGCTGGAGACAGAGATTGAGGGGGCCTGACTGAATGGCCCGAGACAGAGATGGAGGGTGCCTGACTGACTGGATGAATACAGAGTTGGAGGGGGTCTGACTGACTGGCTGGAGACAGTGTTATAAGGGTCCTGACTGACTGGCTGGAGACAGAGTTGGAGGGTGCCTGGCTGACTGAGTGGATACAGAGTTGGAGGAGGTCTGACTGACTGGCTGGAGACAGACAGAGTTGGAGGGGCCTGACTGACTAGCTGGAGACAGAGTTGGAGGGTGCCTTACTGTCTGCCTGGAGACAGAGTTGGAGGGTGCCTGGCTGACTGGCTGGAGACAGGGTTGGATGGGGCCCTACTGACTTGCTGGATTCAGAATTGGAAGGGGCCTGACTGACTGGCTGGAGACAGAGTTGGAGGGTGTCTGACTGACTGGCTGGAGACATAGTTGGAGGCTGCCTGCCTGACTGGCTGGAGACAGAGTTGTAGGGGACTGACTGGCTGGCTGTAGACAGAGATGGAGGGGGCCTGACTGACTGGCCAGACACAGAGTTGGAGGGTTCCTGACTGACTGGCTGGAGAAAGAGTTTGAGGGTGCCTGACTGACTGGCTGGAGACAGGATTGGAGGGAGCCCGACTGACTTGCTGGAGACAGGGTTTGAGGGTGCCTGACTGACTGGCGGGAAACAGAGTTGGAAGGTGCCTGGCTGATTGCCTGGGGGCAGAGTTGGAGGGGGCCTGACTGACTGGAGACAGAGTTGGAGGGTGCCTGACTTACTGGCTGGAGACAGGGTTGGAGAGAGCCTGACTGACTGGCGGGAGACAGAGTTGGAGGGTGCCTGGCTGATTGCCTTGGGGAAGAGTTGGAGGGTGCCTGACTAACTGGCTGGAGAAGGAGTTGGAGGGGGCTGGCTGACTGGCTGGAGACAGAGTTGGAGGGGGGCTAACTGACTGGACCGAGACAGAGTTGGAGGGTGCATGACTGACTGGCTGGATACAGAGTTGGAGGGGGTCTGACTGAAAGGCTGGAGACAGAGTTGGTGGGTGACTGGCTGACTGGCTGGAGACTGAATTGGACAGGGCCTGACTGATTGGAGACAGAGTTGGAGGGTGCCTGGCTGATTGCCTGGAGACAGAGTTGGAGGGTGCCTGACTGACTGGCCAGAGACAGAGTTGGAGGGCGCCTGACTGACTTGCTGGATACAGAGTTGGAGGGGGTCTGACTGACAGGATGGAGACAGAGTTGGAGGGGCCTGATTGACTGGCTGGAGACAGAGTTGGAGGGTGCCTGAATGACTGGCTGGAAACAGAGTTGGAGGGTGCCTGGCTGACTGGCTGGATACAGAGTTGTAGGGGTTCTGACTGACTGGCTGGAGACAGACAGAGTTGGATGGGGTCTGACTGACTGGCTGGAGACAGAGCTGGAGGGGGCCCTACTGACTTGCTGGAGACAGAATTGGAAGGGGCCTGACTGACTGACTGGAGACAGAGTTTGAGGGTGCCGGACTGACTGGCTGGAGACAGAGTTGGAGGGTGCCTGACTGACTGGCTGGAGACAGGGTTGGAGGGGGCCCTACTGACTTGCTGGAGACAGAATTGGAAGGGGCCTGACTGACTGGCAGGAGACAGAGTTGGAGGGTGTCTGACTGACTGGCTGGAGACATAGTTGGAGGGTGCCTGCCTGACTGGCTGGAGACAGAGTTGGAGGGTGCCTGACTGACTGGCTGGAGACAGAGTTGGAGGGGGCCTGACTAACTGGCCGGAGACAGAGTTGGAGGGGGCCTGACTGACTGGCTGGAGTAAGAGTTTGAGGGTGCCTGACTGACTGGCTGGAGACAGTATTGGAGGGCGTCCAACTGACTTGCTGGAGACAGGGTTTGAGGGTGCCTGACTGACTGGCTGGAAACAGAGTTGGAGGGTGCCTGACTGACTTGCTGGATACAGAGTTGGAGGGGGTCTGACTGACAGGATGGAGACAGAGTTGGAGGGGCCTGATTGACTGGCTGGAGACAGAGTTGGAGGGTGCCTGAATGACTGGCTGGAAACAGAGTTGGAGGGTGTCTGACTGACTGGCTGGAGACATAGTTTGAGGGTGCCTGCCTGACTGGCTGGAGACAGAGTTGGAGGGTGCCTGACTGACTGGCTGGAGACAGAGTTGGAGGGGGCCTGACTAACTGGAGACAGAGTTTTAGAGGGGCTGACTGACTGGCTGTAGACAGAGTTGGGGGGGTCCTGACTAACTGGCCGAAGACAGAGTTGGAGGGGGCCTGACTGAGTGGCTGGAGAAAGAGTTTGAGGGTGCCTGACTGACTGGCTGGAGACAGTATTGGAGGGAGCCCAACAGACTTGCTGGAGACAGGGTTTGAGGGTGCCTAACTGACTGGCTGGAAACAGAGTTGGAGGGTGCCTGACTCACTGGCTGGAGACAGAGTTGGAGGGGGCCTGACTGACTGGCGACAGAGTTGTAGGGGGCTGACTGGCTGGCTGTAGACAGAGTTGGAAGGGGCCTGACTGACTGGCCGGAGACAGAGTTGGAGGGTTCCTGACTGACTGGCTGGAGACAGGGTTTGAGGGTGCCTGACTGACGGGCTGGAGACAGAGTTAGAGGGTGCCTGGCTGAGTGGATGGAGACTGAATTGGAGGGAGCCTGGCTGATTGGCTGGAGACAGTTGGATGGTGCCTGAATGACTGGCTGGAGACAGAGTTGGACGAGCCTGGTTCACTGGCTGGAGACAGAGTTGTAGGGGGCCTGACTGACTGGCCCGAGACAGAGTTGGAGGGTGCCTGACTGACTGGCTGGATACAGAGTTGGAGGGGGTCTGACTGACTGGCTGGAGACTGGATTGGAGGGAGCCCGACTGACTTGCTGGAGACAGGGTTTGAGGGTGCCTGACTGACTGGCTGGAGACAGAGTTGGAAGGGGCCTGATTGACTGGCTGGAGACAGAGTTGGAGGGAGCCTGGCTGACTGGCTGGAGACTGAATTGGAAGGGCCCTGACTGACTGACTGACTGGCTGGAGACAGTGTTGTAAGGTTCCTGACTGACTGGCTGGAGACAGAGTTGGAGGGTGCCTGGCTGACTGAGTGGATACAGAGTTGGAGGGGGTCTGACTGACTGGCTGGAGACAGACAGAGTTGGAGGGGCCTGACTGACTAGCTGGAGACAGAGTTGGAGGGTGCCTTACTGAGTGTCTGGAGACAGAGTTGGAGGGTGCCTGGCTGACTGGCTGGAGACAGGGTTGGAGGAGGTCTGACTGACTGGCTGGAGACAGAGTTGGAGGGGGCCTGACTGACTGGAGAAAGAGTTGTAGGGGACTGACTGGCTGGCTTTAGACAGAGATGGAGGGGGCCTGACTGACTGGCCGGAGACAGAGTTGGAGGGTTCCTGACTGACTGGCTTGAGAAAGAGTTAGAGGGTGCCTGACTGACTGGCTGGAGACAGGATTGGAGGGAGCCCGACTGACTTGCTGGAGACAGGGTTTGAGGGTGCCTGACTGACTGGCAGGAGACAGAGTTGGAGGGTGCCTGGCTGATTGCCTGGGGGCAGAGTTGGAGGGGGCCTGACTAACTGGCTGGAGACAGAGCTGGAGGCGGCCTGGCTGATTGGCTGGAGGCAGAGTTGGAGGGGGGCTGACTGACTGGCTGGAGACATAGTTGAAGGGTGCCTGCCTGACTGGCTGGAGACAGAGTTGGAGGGGGTCTGACTGATTGGCTGGAGACAGAGTTGGAGGGGGCCTGACTGACTGGAGACAGAGTTGTAGGGGACTGACTGGCTGGCTTTAGACAGAGATGGAGGGGGCCTGACTGACTGGCCGGAGACAGAGTTGGAGGGTTCCTGACTGACTGGCTTGAGAAAGAGTTTGAGGGTGCCTGACTGACTGGCTGGAGACAGGATTGGAGGGAGCCCGACTGACTTGCTGGAGACAGGGTTTGAGGGTGCCTGACTGACTGGCAGGAGACAGAGTTGGAGGGTGCCTGGCTGATTGCCTGGGGGCAGAGTTGGAGGGGGCCTGACTAACTGGCTGGAGACAGAGCTGCAGGCGGCCTGGCTGATTGGCTCGAGGCAGAGTTGGAGGGGGGCTGACTGACTGGCCCGAGACAGAGTTGGAGGTTGCCTGACTAACTGGCTAAATACAGAATTGGAGGGGGTCTGACTGACTGGCTGGAGACAGAGTTAGTGGGTGAATGGCTTACTAGCTGGAGACTGAATTGGACAGGGCCTGACTGACTGGAGACAGAGTTGGAGGGTGGCTGGCTGATTGCCTGGAGACAGAGTTGGAGGGTGCCTGACTGACTGGCTGCAGACAGCGTTTGAGGGTGCCTGACTGACTGGCCAGAGACAGAGTTGGAGGGTGCCTGACTGACTGGCTGGATACAGAGTTGGAGGGGGTCTGACTGACTGGATAGAGACAGAGTTGGAGGGGCCTGATTGACTGGCTGGAGACAGAGTTGGAGGGTGCTTGACTGACTGGCTGGAGAGAGAGTTGGAGGGAGCCTGACTTACTGGCTGGAGACAGGGTTGGGGGGGCCCGACTGACTTGCTGGAGACAGAATTGGAAGGGGCCTGACTGACTGGCTGGAGACACAGTTTGAGGGTGCCTGACTGAGTGGCTGGAGATAGGGTTGGAGGGGCCCGACTGACTGGCTAGAGACAGAGTTGGAGGGTGCCTGACTGACTGGCTGGATAGAGAGTTGGAGGGCGCATGACTGACTGGCTGGAGACAGGGTTGGAGGGGGCCTGACTGACTTGCTGGAGACAGAGTTGGAAGGGGCCTGTCTGACTGGCTGGAGACAGAATTGGAGGGTGCCTGACTGGCTGGCTGGAGACAGAGTTGGAGGGTGCCTGACTGACTGGCTGGAGACAGGGTTGGAGGGGCCCGACTGACTTGCTGGAGACAGAATTGGAAGGGGCCTGACTGAATGGTTGGAGACAGAGTTTGAGGGTGCCTGACTGACTGGCTGGAGACAGAGTTGGAGGGTGCCGGACTGACTGGCTGGAGAGAGAGTTGGAGGGCCTGTGACTGACTGGCTGGAGACAGGGTTGGAGGGGGCCTGACTGACTTGCTGTAGACAGAGTTGGAAGGGGCCTGACTGACTGGCTGGAGACAGAGTTTGAGGGTAACTGACTGACTGGCTAGAGACAGGGTTGGAGGGGCCCGACTGACTTGCTGGAGACAGAGTTAGAAGGGGCCTGACTGACTGGCTGGACACAGAATTGGAGGGTTCCTGGCTGACTGGCTGGAGACTGAATTGGAGGGGGTCCAACTGACTGGCCGGAGACAGAGTTGGAGAGTGACTGACTGACTGGCTGGAGACAGAGTTGGATGGGCCTGACTGACTGGAGACAGAGTTGGAGGGTGCCTGACTGACTGGCTGGAGAGAGAGTTGGAGGGCGTGTGACTGACTGGCTGGAGACAGGGTTGGAGGGGGCCTGACTGACTTACTTGAGACAGAGTTGGAAGGGGCCTGACTGACTGGATGGAGACAGAGTTTGAGGGTAACTGACTGACTGGCTAGAGACAGGGTTGGAAGGGCCCGACTGACTTGCTGGAGACAGAGTTGGAAGGGGCCTGACTGACTGGCTGGAGCAGAATTGGAGGGTGCCTGGCTTACTGGAGACAGAGTTGGAGGGTGCCTGACTGACTGGCTGGAGACAGGGTTGGAGGGGGCCCGACTGACTTGCTGGAGACAGAATTGGAAGGGGCCTGACTGACTGGCTGGAGACAGAGTTGGAGGGTGCCTGACTGACTGGCTGGAGAGAGAGTTGGAGGGCGTGTGACTGACTGGCTGGAGACAGGGTTGGAGATGGCCTTCTGACTTGCTTGAGACAGAGTTGGAAGGGGCCTGACTGACTGGATGGAGACAGAGTTTGAGGGTAACTGACTGACTGGCTAGAGACAGGGTTGGAAGGGCCCGACTGACTTGCTGGAGACAGAGTTGGAAGGGGCCTGACTGACTGGCTGGAGCAGAATTGGAGGGTGCCTGGCTTACTGGCTGGAGACTGAATTGGAGGGGGTCCAACCACTGGCCGGAGACAGAGTTGGAGAGTGACTGACTGACTGGCTGGAGATAGAGTTGGATGGGCCTGACTGACTGGAGACAGAGTTGGAGGATGCCTGACTGACTGGAGACAGAGTTGGAGGATGCCTGACTGACTAACTGGCTGGAGACAGAGTTGGATGGGCCAGGCTGACTGGCTGGAGACAGAGGTGTAGGGGGCCTGACTGACTGTTCTGAGACAGAGTTGGAGGGTGCCTGATTGACTGGCTGAATACAGAGTTGGAGGTGGTCTGACTGACTGGGTGGAGACAGAGTTGGATGGGCCTGGCTGACTGTCTGAATACAGAGTTGGAGGGTGCCTGACTGACTGGCTGGAGACAGGGTTGGAGGGGGCCCGACTGACTTGCTGGAGAAAGAATTGGAAGGGGCCTGACTGACTGGCTGGAGACAGAGTTGGAGCGTGCCTGACTGACTGGCTGGAGAGAGAGTTGGAGGGCGTGTGACTGACTGGCTGGAGACAGGGTTGGAGGGGGCCTGACTGACTTGCTTGAGACAGAGTTGGAAGGGGCCTGACTGACTGGATGGAGACAGAGTTTGAGGGTAACTGACTGACTGGCTAGAGACAGGGTTGGAAGGGCCCGACTGACTTGCTGGAGACAGAGTTGGAAGGGGCCTGACTGACTGGCTGGAGCAGAATTGGAGGGTGCCTGGCTTACTGGCTGGAGACTGAATTGGAGGGGGTCCAACCGACTGGCCGGAGACAGAGTTGGAGAGTGACTGACTGACTGGCTGGAGATAGAGTTGGATGGGCCTGACTGACTGGAGACAGAGTTGGAGGATGCCTGACTGACTGGAGACAGAGTTGGAGGATGCCTGACTGACTAACTGGCTGGAGACAGAGTTGGATGGGCCAGGCTGACTGGCTGGAGACAGAGGTGTAGGGGGCCTGACTGACTGTTCTGAGACAGAGTTGAGGGTGCCTGACTGACTCGCTGAATATAGAGTTGGAGGGGGTCTGACTGACTGGGTGGAGACAGAGTTGGATGGGCCTGGCTGACTGTCTGAATACAGAGTTGGAGGGTACCTGACTGACTGGCTGGATACAGAGTTGGAGGGGTTCTGACTGACTGGCTGGAGACAGAGTTGGAGGGGGCCTGACTGACTGGAGACAGAGTTGGAGGGGCCGTGGCTGACTGGCTGGAGACAGAGATTGAGGGGGCCTGACTGACTGGCTGAATACAGAGTTGGAGGGGGTCTGACTGTCTGGCTGGAGACAGAGTTGGATGGACCTAGCTGACTGGCTGAATACAGAGTTGGAAGGTGCCTGACTGACTGGCTGGAGACAGGGTTGGAGGGGGCCTGACTGACTTGCTGGAGACAGAGTTGGAAGGGGCCTGTCTGACTGGCTGGAGACAGAATTGGAGGGTGCCTGACTGACTGGCTGGAGACAGAGTTGGAGGGTGCCTGACTGACTGGCTGGAGGCAGGGTTGGAGGGGGCCCGACTGACTTTCTGGAGACAGAATTGGAAGGGGCCTGACTGACTGGCTGGAGACAGAGTTGGAGGGTGCCTGACTGACTGGCTGGAGAGAGAGTTGGAGGGCGTGTGACTAACTGGCTGTAGACAGGGTTGGAGGGGGGCTGACTGACTTGCTTGATACAGAGTTGGAAGGGGCCTGACTGACTGGCTGGAGTCAGAGTTGGAGGGGATCTGACTGACTGGCTGGAGACAGAGTTGGAGGGGGCCTGACTGACTGGAGACAGAGTTGGAGGGGCCGTGGCTGACTGGCTGGAGGCAGGGATTGATTGGGCCTGACTGAGTGGCCCGAGACAGAGATGGAGGTTGCCTGACTGACTGGCTGGATACAGAGTTGGAGGGGATCTGACTGACTGGCTGGAGACAGAGTTGGAGGGGGCCTGACTGACTGGGGACAGAGTAGGAGGGGCTGTGGCTGACTGGGCTGGAGACAGAGATTGAGGGGGCCTGACTGAGTGGCCCGAGACAGAGATGAAGGGTGCGTGACTGACTGGCTGGATACAGAGTTGGAGGGTGCCTGACTTTCTGGCTGGATACAGAGCTGGAGGGGGTCTGACTGGCTGGAGACAGAGTTGGAGGGTGCCTGAATGACTGGCTGGAGACAGAGTTTGAGGGGGCCAAACTGACTGGATGGATACAGAGTTGGAGGGGGTCTGACTGGCTGGAGACAGAGTTAGAGGGGGCCTGACTGACTGGCTGGATACAGAGTTGGAGGGGGTCTGACTGGCTGGAAACAGATTTGGAGGGTACCTGACTGACTGTCTGGAGACAGAGTTGGAGGGGGCCTGACTGACTGGACGGAGGCAGAGTTGGAGGGTGCCTGACTGACTGGCTGGATACAGAGTTGTAGGGGGTCTGACTGACTGGCTGGAGACAGGATTGGAGGGAGCCCGACTGACTTGCTGGAGACAGGGTTTGAGTGTGCCTGACTGACTGGCTGGAGACAGAGTTGGAAGGGGCCTGATTGACTGGCTGGAGACAGAGTTGGAGAGAACCTGACTGACTGGCTGGAGACAGAGTTGGAGGTTGCCTGGCTGATTGCCTGGGGACAGAGTTGGAGGGTGCCTGACTAACTGGCTGGAGACAGAGTTGGAGGCGGCCTGGCTGACTGGCTGGAGGCAGAGTTGGAGGGGGGCTGACTGACTCGCCCGAGACAGAGTTGGAGGTTGCCTGACTAACTGGCTAAATACAGAATTGGAGGGGGTCTGCCTGACTGACTGCTGACAGAGTTGGTGGGTGACTGGCTGACTGGCTGGAGACTGAATTGGACGGGGCCTGACTGACTGGAGACAGAGTTGGAGGGTGCCTGGCTGATTGCCTGGAGACAGAGTTGGAGGATGCCTGACTGACTGACTGGCTGGAGACAGAGTTGGAGGGTGCCTGACTGACTGGCTGAGACAGAATTGGAGGGGGCCTGGCTGATTGGCTCGAGACAGAATTGGAGGGTGCCTGACTGACTGGCTGGAGACAGAGTTGGATGGGCCTGGTTGACTGGCTGGAGACAGAGTTGTAGGGGGCTTGACTGACTGTTCCGAGACAGAGATGGAGGGTGCCTGACTGACTGGCTGAATACAGAGTTGGAGGGGGTCTGACTGACTGGCTGGAGACAGAGTTGGATGGACCTGGCTGACTGCCTGAATACAGAGTTGGAGGGTGCCTGACTGACTGGCTGGATACAGAGTTGGAGGGGATCTGACTGACTGGCTGGAGACAGAGTTGGAGGGGGTTTGACTGACTGGAGACAGAGTTGGAGGGGCCGTGGCTGACTGGCTGGAGACAGAGATTGAGGGGGCCTGACTGAGTGGCCCGAGACAGAGATGGAGGTTGCCTGACTGACTGGCTGGATACAGAGTTGGAAGGGGATCTGACTGACTGGCTGGAGACAGAGTTGGAGGGGGCCTGACTGACTGGGGACAGAGTTGGAGGGGCTGTGGCTGACTGGGCTGGAGACAGAGATTGAGGGGGCCTGACTGAGTGGCCCGAGACAGAGATGAAGGGTGCGTGACTGACTGGCTGGATACAGAGTTGGAGGGTGCCTGACTTTCTGGCTGGATACAGAGTTGGAGGGGGTCTGACTGGCTGGCTGGAGAGAGAGTTGGAGGGGGCCAAACTGACTGGATGGATACAGAGTTGGAGGGGTCTGACTGGCTGGAGACAGAGTTAGAGGGGGCCTGACTGACTGGCTGGATACAGAGTTGGAGGGGGTCTGACTGGCTGGAAACAGATTTGGAGGGTACCTGACTGACTGTCTGGAGACAGAGTTGGAGGGGGCCTGACTGACTGGACGGAGGCAGAGTTGGAGGGTGCCTGACTGACTGGCTGGATACAGAGTTGGAGGGGGTCTGACTGACTGGCTGGAGACAGGATTGGAGGGAGCCCGACTGACTTGCTGGAGACAGGGTTTCAGGGTGCCTGACTGACTGGCTGGAGACAGAGATGGAAGGGGCCTGATTGACTGGCTGGAGACAGAGTTGGAGGGTGCCTGGCTGATTGCCTGGGGACAGAGTTGGAGGGTGCCTGACTAACTGGCTGGAGACAGAGTTGGAGGGTGCCTGGCTGACTGGCTGGAGGCAGAGTTGGAGGGGGGCTGACTGACTGGCCCGAGACAGAGTTGGAGGTTGCCTGACTAACTGGCTAAATACAGAATTGGAGGGGGTCTGCCTGACTGGCTGCTGACAGAGTTGGTGGGTGACTGGCTGACTGGCTGGAGACTGAATTGGACGGGGCCTGACTGACTGGAGACAGAGTTGGAGGGTGCCTGGCTGATTGCCTGGAGACAGAGTTGGAGAATGCCTAACTGACGGACTGGCTGGAGACATAGTTGGAGGGTGCCTGACTGACTGGCTGAGACAGAATTGGAGGGGGCCTGGCTGATTGGCTGGAGACAGAATTGGAGGGTGCCTGACTGACTGGCTGGAGACAGAGTTGGATGGGCCTGGCTGACTGGCTGGAGACAGAATTGTAGGGGGCCTGACTGACTGGTCCGAGACAGAGTTGGAGGGTGCCTGACTGACTGGCTGAATACAGAGTTGGAGGGGGTCTGACTGACTGGCTGGAGACAGAGTTGGATGGGCCTGGCTAACAGGCTGAATACAGAGTTGGAGGGTGCCTGACTGACTGGCTGGATGCAGAGTTGGAGGGGATCTGACTGACTGGCTGGAGACAGAGTTGGAGGGGGCCTGACTGACTGGAGACAGAGTGGGAGGGGCTGTGGCTGACTGGCTGGAGACAGAGATTGAGGGGGCCTGACTGAATGGCCCGAGACAGAGATGGAGGGTGCCTGACTGACTGGATGAATACAGAGTTGGAGGGGGTCTGACTGACTGGCTGGAGACAGTGTTATAAGGGTCCTGACTGACTGGCTGGAGACAGAGTTGGAGGGTGCCTGGCTGACTGAGTGGATACAGAGTTGGAGGAGGTCTGACTGACTGGCTGGAGACAGACAGAGTTGGAGGGGCCTGACTGACTAGCTGGAGACAGAGTTGGAGGGTGCCTTACTGACTGCCTGGAGACAGAGTTGGAGGGGGTCTGACTGACTGGCTGGAGACAGGGTTGGAGGGGGCCCTACTGACTTGCTGGATTCAGAATTGGAAGGGGCCTGACTGACTGGCTGGAGACAGAGTTGGATGGTGTCTGACTGACTGGCTGGAGTCATAGTTGGAGGCTGCCTGACGAGACTGGCTGGAGACAGAGTTGGAGGGGGTCTGACTGACTGGCTGGAGACATAGTTGGAGGGGGCCTGACTGACTGGAGACAGAGTTGTAGTGGACTGACTGGCTGGCTGTAGACAGAGATGGAGGGGGCCTGACTGACTGGCCGGACACAGAGTTGGAGGGTTCCTGACTGACTGGCTGGAGAAAGAGTTTGAGGGTGCCTGACTGACTGGCTGGAGACAGGATTGGAGGGAGCCCGACTGACTTGCTGGAGACAGGGTTTGAGGGTGCCTGACTGACTGGTGGGAGACAGAGTTGGAGGGTGCCTGGCTGATTGCCTGGGGGCAGAGTTGGAGGGGGCCTGACTGACTGGAGACAGAGTTGGAGGGTGCCTGAATGACTGGGTGGAGACAGGGTTGGAGAGAGCCTGACTGACTGGCGGGAGACAGAGTTGGAGGGTGCCTGGCTGATTGCCTGGGGGAAGAGTTGGAGGGTGCCTGACTAACTGGCTGGAGAAGGAGTTGGAGGGGGCTGGCTGACTGGCTGGAGACAGAGTTGGAGGGGGGCTAACTGACTGGACCGAGACAGAGTTGGAGGGTGCATGACTGACTGGCTGGATACAGAGTTGGAGGGGGTCTGACTGAAAGGCTGGATACAGAGTCGGTGGGTGACTGGCTGACTGGCTGGAGACTGAATTTGACAGGGCCTGACTGATTTGAGACAGATTTGGAGGGTGCCTGGCTGATTGCCTGGAGACAGAGTTGGAGGGTGCCTGACTGACTGGCTGCAGACAGAGTTGGAGGGCGCCTGACTGACTTGCTGGATACAGAGTTGGAGGGGGTCTGACTGGCAGGATGGAGACAGAGTTGGAGGGGCCTGATTGACTGGCTGGAGACAAAGTTGGAGGGTGCCTGAATGACTGGCTGGAAACAGAGTTGGAGGGTGCCTGGCTGACTGGCTGGATACAGAGTTGGAGGGGTTCTGACTGACTGGCTGGAGACAGACAGAGTTGGATGGGGTCTGACTGACTGGCTGGAGACAGCTGGAGGGGGCCCTACTGACTTGCTGGAGACAGAATTGGAAGGGGCCTGACTGACTGACTGGAGACAGAGTTTGAGGGTGCCGGACTGACTGGCTGGAGACAGAGTTGGAGGGTGCCTGACTGACTGGCTGGAGACAGGGTTGGAGGGGGCCCTACTGACTTGCTGGAGACAGAATTGGAAGGGGCCTGACTGACTGGCTGGAGACAGAGTTGGAGGGTGTCTGACTGACTGGCTGGAGACATAGTTGGAGGGTGCCTGCCTGACTGGCTGGAGACAGAGTTGGAGGGGGCCTGACTAACTGGCCGGAGACAGAGTTGGAGGGGGCCTGACTGACTGGCTGGAGAAAGAGTTTGAGGGTGCCTGACTGAATGGCTGGAGACAGTATTGGAGGGCGTCCAACTGACTTGCTGGAGACAGGGTTTGAGGGTGCCTGACTGACTGGCTGGAAACAGAGTTGGAGGGTGCCTGACTGACTTGCTGGATACAGAGTTGGAGGGGGTCTGACTGACAGGATGGAGACAGAGTTGGAGGGGCCTGATTGACTGGCTGGAGACAGAGTTGGAGAGTGCCTGAATGACTGGCTGGAAACAGAGTTGGAGGGTGCCTGACTGACTGGCTGGAGACAGGGTTGGAGGGGGCCCTATTGACTTGCTGGAGACAGAATTGGAATGGGCCTGACTAACTGACTGGAGACAGAGTTGGAGGGTGCCTGGCTGACTGGCTGGATACAGAGTTGGAGGGTGCCTGGCTGACTGGCTGGATACAGAGTTGGAGGGGTTCTGACTGACTGGCTGGAGACAGAGCTGGAGGGGGCCCTACTGACTTGCTGGAGACAGAATTGGAAGGGGCCTGACTGACTGACTGGAGACAGAGTTTGAGGGTGCCTGACTGACTGGCTGGATACAGAGTTGGAGGGGGTCTGACTGACTGGCTGGAGACAGACAGAGTTGGAGGGGGTCTGACTGACTGGCTGGAGACAGAGTTGGAGGGTGCCTGACTGACTGGCTGGAGACAGAGTTGGAGGGTGCCTGACTGACTGGCTGGAGACAGGGTTGGAGGGGCCCCTACTGACTTGCTGGAGACAGAATTGGAAGGGGCCTGACTGACTGACTGGAGACAGAGTTTGAGGGTGCCTGACTGACTGGCTGGATACAGAGTTGGAGGGGGTCTGACTGACAAGCTGGAGACAGACAGAGTTGGAGGGGGTCTGACTGACTGACTGGAGACAGACAGAGTGGGAGGGGGTCTGACTGACTGGCTGGAGGCAGAGTTTGAGGGTGCCTGACTTACTGGCTGGATACAGAGTTGGAGGGGGTCTGACTGACTGGCTGGAGACAGAGTTGGAGGGTGCCTGACTGACTGGCTAGAGACAGAGTTGGAGGGTGCCTGGCTGACTGGCTGGATACAGAGTTGGAGGGGTTCTGACTGACTGGCTGGAGACAGACAGAGTTCGATGGGGTCTGACTGACTGGCTGGAGACAGAGCTGGAGGGGGCCCTACTGACTTGCTGGAGACAGAATTGGAAGGGGCCTGACTGACTGACTGGAGACAGAGTTTGAGGGTGCCTGACTGACTTGCTGGAGACAGAATTGGAAGGGGCCTGACTGACTGGCTGGAGACAGAGTTGGAGGGTGTCTGACTGACTGGCTGGAGACATAGTTGGAGGGTGCCTGACTGACTGGCTGGAGACAGAGTTGGAGGGGGCCCGACTAACTGGCCGGAGACAGAGTTGGAGGGGGCCTGACTAACTGGCTGGAGAAAGAGTTTGAGGGTGCCTGACTGACTGGCTGGAGACAGTATTGGAGGGCGTCCAACTGACTTGCTGGAGACAGGGTTTGAGGGTGCCTGACTGACTGGCTGGAAACAGAGTTGGAGGGTGCCTGACTCACTGGCTGGAGACAGAGTTGGAGGGGGCCTGACTTACCGGAGACAGAGTTGGAGGGTTCCTGACTGACTGGCTGGAGAAAGAGTTTGGGGGTGCCTGGCTGAGTGGCTGGAGACTGAATTGGAGGGAGCCTGGCTGATTGGCTGGAGACAGAGTTGGAGGGTGCCTGACTGACTGGAGACAGAGTTGGACGAGCCTGGCTCACTGGCTGGAGACAGAGTTGTAGGGGGCCTGACTGACTGGCCCGAGACAGAGTTGGAGGGTGCCTGACTGACTGGCTGGATACAGAGTTGGAGGGGGTCTGAATGACAGGCTGGAGACAGTATTGGAGGGAGCCCGACTGACTTGCTGGAGACAGGGTATGAGGATGCCTAACTGATTGGCTGGAGACAGAGTTGGAAGGGGCCTGATTGACTGGCTGGAGACAGAGTTGGAGGGAGCCTGGCTGACTGGCTGGAGACTGAATTGGAGGGCCCCTGACTGACTGGAGACAGAGTTGGAGGGTGCCTGACTGACTGGATGGAGACAGAGTTGGAGAGAGCCTGACTGACTGGCTGGAGACAGAGTTGGAGGGTGCCTGGCTGATTGCCTGGGGACAGAGTTGGAGGGTGCCTGACTAACTGGCTAGAGACAGTGTTGGAGGCGGCCTGGCTGACTGGCTGGAGACAGAGTTGGAGGGGGGGCTAAATGACTGGCCTGAGACAGAGTTGGAGGTTGCCTGACTAACTGGCTAAATACAGAATTGGACGGTGTCTGACTGACTGGCTGGAGACAGAGTTGGTGGGTGACTGGCTGACTGGCTGGAGACTGAATCGGACAAGGCCTGACCGACTGGAGACAGAGTTGGAGGGTGCTTGGCTGATTGCCTGGAGACAGAGTTGGAGGGGGCCTGACTGACTGGTCCGAGACAGAGTTGGAGGGTGCCTGACTGACTGGCTGGATCCAGAGTTGGCGGGGTCTGACTTACTGGCTGGAGACGGATTGGAGGGAGCCTGACTGACTGGCTGGAGACAGGGTTTGAGGGTGCCTGACTGACTGGCTGGAGACAGAGTTGGAAGCGGCCCGATTGACTGGCTGGAGACAGAGTTGGAGGGTGCCTGGCTGACTGGCTGAAGACTGAATTGGAGGGGGCCTGACTGACTTGAGACAGAGTTGGAGGGTGTCTGACTGACTGGATGGAGACAGAGTTGGAGAGAGCCTGACTGACTGGCTGGTGACAGAGTTGGAGGTTGCCTGGCTGATTGCCTGGGGACAGAGTTGGAGGGTGCCTGACTAACTGGCTGGAGACAGAGTTGGAGGCGGCCTGGCTGATTGGCTGGAGGCAGAGTTGGAGGGTGCCTGACTGACTGGCTGCAGACAGCGTTTGAGGGGGCTTGACTGACTGGCCAGAGACAGAGTTGGAGGGTGCCTGACTGACTGCCTGGATACAGAGTTGGAGGGGGTCTGACTGACTGGATAGAGACAGAGTTGGAGGGGCCTGATTGACTGGCTGGAGACAGAGTTGGAGGGTGCTTGACTGACTGGCTGGAGACAGAGTTGGAGGGTGCCTGACTTACTGGCTGGAGACAGGGTTGGGGGGGTGCCGACTGACTTGCTGGAGACAGAATTGGAAGTGGCCTGACTGACTGGCTGGAGACACAGTTTGAGGGTGCCTGACTGAGTGGCTGGAGACAGGGTTGGAGGGGCCCGACTGACTAGCTGGAGACAGAGTTGGAGAGTGCCTGACTGATTGGCTGGATAGAGAGTTGGAGGGCTCATGACTGACTGGCTGGAGACAGGGCTGGAGGGGGCCTGTCTGACTGGCTGGAGACAGAATTGGAGGGTGCCTGACTGACTGGCTGGAGACAGAGTTGGAGGGTGCCTGACTGACTGGCTGGAGACAGGGTTGGAGGGGGCCCGCCTGACTTGCTGGAGACAGAATTGGAAGGGGCCTGACTGACTGGCTGGAGGCAGAGTTTGAGGGTCCCTGACTGACTTGCTGGAGACAGAGTTGGAGGGTGCCTGACTGACTGGCTGGAGAGAGAGTTGGAGGGTGTGTGACTGACTGGCTGGAGACAGGGTTGGAGGGGGCCTGACTGACTTGCTTGAGACAGAGTTGGAAGGGGCCTGACTGACTGGCTGGAGACAGAGTTTGAGGGTAATTGACTGACTGGCTAGAGAGAGGGTTGGAGGGGCCCGACTGACTTGCTGGAGACAGAGTTGGAAGGGGCCTGACTGACTGGCTGGAGACAGAATTGGAGGGTGCCTGGCTGACTGGCTGGAGACTGAATTGGAGGGGGTCCAACTGACTGGCCGGAGACAGAGTTGGAGAGTGACTGACTGACTGGCTGGAGACAGAGTTGGATGGGCCTGACTGACTGGAGACAGAGTTGGAGGATGCCAGACTGACTAACTGACTGGAGACAGAGTTGGAGGATGCCTGACTGACTAACTGGCTAGAGACAGAGTTGGAGTGTGCCTGACTGACTGGCTGGAGACAGAATTAGAGGGGACCTGGCTGATTGGCTGGAGACAGAGTTGGAGGGTGCCTGACTGACTGGCTCGAGACAGAGTAGGATGGGCCTGGCTGACTGGCTGGAGACAGAGTTGTGGGGGGCCTGACTGACTGGTCCGATAGAGTTGGAGGGTGCCTGACTGACTGGCTGAATACAGAGTTGGAGGGGGTCTGACTGACTGGCTGGCGACAGAGTTGGATGGGCCTGGCTGACTGGCTGAATACAGAGTTGGAGGGTGCCTGACTGCCTGGCTGGATACAGAGTTGGAGGGGATCTGACTGACTGGCTGGAGACAGAGTTGGAGGGGGCCTGACTTACTGGGGACAGAGTTGGAGGGGCCGTGGCTGACTGGCTGGAGACAGAGATTGAAGGGGCGTGACTGAGTGGCCCGAGACAGAGATGGAGGGTGCCTGACTGAATGGCTGAATACAGAGTTGGAGGGGGTCTGACTGACTGGCTGGAGACAGAGTTGGAGGGTGCCTGACCGACTGGCTGAATACAGAGTTGGAGGGTGCCTGACTGACTGGCTGGATACAGAGTTGGAGGGGATCTGACTGACTGGCTGGAGACAGAGTTGGAGGGGGCCTGACTGACTGGAGACAGAGTTGGAGGGGCCGTGGCTGACTGGCTGGAGACAGAGATTGAGGGGGCCTGACTGAGTGGCCCGAGACAGAGATGGAGGTTGCCTGACTGACTGGCTGGATACAGAGTTGGAGGATGCCTGGCTGACTGGCTGGAGACAGAATTGGAGGCGGTCCAACTGACTGGCTGGAGACAGAGTTGGATGGGCCTGACTGACTGGAGACAGAGTTGGAGGATGCCTGACTGACTGACTGACTGACTGACTGGAGACAGAGTTGGAGGATGCCTGACTGATTGACTGGCTGGAGACAGAGTTAGAGGGTGCCTGGCTGACTGGCTGGATACAGAGTTGGAGGGGTTCTGACTGACTGGCTGGAGACAGACAGAGTTGGAGGGGGTCTGACTGACTGGCTGGAGACAGAGCTGGAGTGGGCCCTACTGACTTGCTGGAGACAGAATTGGAAGGGGCCTGACTGACTGGAGACAGAGTTTGAGGGTGCCTGACTGACTGGCTGGAGACAGAGTTGGAGGGTGCCTGACTGATTGGCTGGAGACAGGGTCGGAGGGGGCCCTACTGACTTGCTGGAGACAGGATTGGAAGGGCCTGACTGACTGGCTGGAGAGAGAGTTGGAGGGTGTCTGACTTACTGGCTGGAGACATAGTTGGAGTGTGCCTGCCTGACTGTCTGGAGACAGAGTTGGAGGGTGCCTGACTGACTGACTGGAGACAGAGTTGGAGGGGGCCTGACTAACTGGAGACAGAGTTTTAGGAGGGCTGACTTGACTGGCTGTAGACAGAGTTGGAGGGGTCCTGACTAACTGGCCAGAGACAGAGTTGGAGGGGGCCTGACTGACTGGCTGGAGAAAGAGTTTGAGGGTGCCTGACTGACTGGCTGGAGACAGTATTGGAGGGAGCCCAACTGACTTGCTGGAGACAGGGTTTGAGGGTGCCTGACTGACTGGCTGGAAACAGAGTTGGAGGGTGCCTGACTCACTGGCTGGAGACAGAGTTGGAGGGGGCCTGACTGACTTTAGACAGAGTTGTAGGGGGCTGACTGGCTGGCTGTAGACAGAGTTGGAAGGGGCCTGACTGACTGGCCGGAGACAGAGTTGGAGGGTTCCTGACTGACTGGCTGGATACAGAGTTGGAGGGGGTCTGACTGACTGGCTGGAGACAGAGTTGGAGGGTGCCTGACTGACTGGCTGGAGACAGAGTTGGAGGGTGCCTGACTGACTGGCTGGAGACAGACAGAGTTGGAGGGGGTCCGACTGACTGGCTGGAGACAGAGTTGGAGGGGGTCTGACTGACTGGCTGGATACAGAGTTGGAGGGGTTCCGACTGACTGGCTGGAGACAGACAGAGTTGGATGGGGTCTGACTGACTGGCTGGAGACAGAGCTGGAGGGGGCCCTACTGACTTGCTGGAGACAGAATTGGAAGGGGCCTGACTGACTGACTGGAGACAGAGTTTGAGGGTGCCTGACCGACTTGCTGGAGACAGAGTTGGAGGGTGCCTGACTGACTGGCTGGAGACAGGGTTGGAGGGGGCCCTACTGACTTGCTGGAGACAGAATTGGAAGGGGCCTGACTGACTGGCTGGAGACAGAGTTGGAGGGTGTCTGACTGACTGGCTGGAGACATAGTTGGAGGGTGCCTGCCTGACTGGCTGGAGACAGAGTTGGAGGGTGCCTGCCTGACTGGCTGGAGACAGAGTTGGAGGGGGCCTGACTAACTGGCCGGAGACAGAGTTGGAGGGGGCCTGACTGACTGGCTGGAGAAAGAGTTTGAGGGTGCCTGACTGAATGGCTGGAGACAGTATTGGAGGGCGTCCAACTGACTTGCTGGAGACAGGGTTTGAGGGTGCCTGACTGACTGGCTGGAAACAGAGTTGGAGGGTGCCTGACTGACTTGCTGGATACAGAGTTGGAGGGGGTCTGACTGACAGGATGGAGACAGAGTTGGAGGGGCCTGATTGACTGGCTGGAGACAGAGTTGGAGGGTGCCTGAATGAATGGCTGGAAACAGAGTTGGAGGGTGCCTGACTGACTGGCTGGAGACAGGGTTGGAGGGGGCCCTATTGACTTGCTGGAGACAGAATTGGAATGGGCCTGACTAACTGACTGGAGACAGAGTTGGAGGGTGCCTGGCTGACTGGCTGGATACAGAGTTGGAGGGTGCCTGGCTGACTGGCTGGATACAGAGTTGGAGGGGTTCTGACTGACTGGCTGGAGACAGAGCTGGAGGGGGCCCTACTGACTTGCTGGAGACAGAATTGGAAGGGGCCTGACTGACTGACTGGAGACAGAGTTTGAGGGTGCCTGACTGACGGGCTGGATACAGAGTTGGAGGGGGTCTGACTGACTGGCTGGAGACAGACAGAGTTGGAGGGGGTCTGACTGACTGGCTGGAGACAGAGTTGGAGGGTGCCTGACTGACTGGCTGGAGACAGAGTTGGAGGGTGCCTGACTGACTGGCTGGAGACAGGGTTGGAGGGGCCCCTACTGACTTGCTGGAGACAGAATTGGAAGGGGCCTGACTGACTGACTGGAGACAGAGTTTGAGGGTGCCTGACTGACTGGCTGAATACAGAGTTGGAGGGGGTCTGACTGACAAGCTGGAGACAGACAGAGTTGGAGGGGGTCTGACTGACTGGCTGGAGACAGACAGAGTGGGAGGGGGTCTGACTGACTGGCTGGAGGCAGAGTTTGAGGGTGCCTGACTTACTGGCTGGATACAGAGTTGGAGGGGGTCTGACTGACTGGCTGGAGACAGAGTTGGAGGGTGCCTGACTGACTGGCTAGAGACAGAGTTGGAGGGTGCCTGGCTGACTGGCTGGATACAGAGTTGGAGGGGTTCTGACTGACTGGCTGGAGACAGACAGAGTTCGATGGGGTCTGACTGACTGGCTGGAGACAGAGCTGGAGGGGGCCCTACTGACTTGCTGGAGACAGAATTGGAAGGGGCCTGACTGACTGACTGGAGACAGAGTTTGAGGGTGCCTGACTGACTGGCTGGAGACAGAGTTGGAGGGTGCCTGACTGACTGGCTTGAGACAGGGTTGGAGGGGGGCCTACTGACTTGCTGGAGACAGAATTGGAAGGGGCCTGACTGACTGGCTGGAGACAGAGTTGGAGGGTGTCTGACTGACTGGCTGGAGGCATAGTTGGAGGGTGCCTGACTGACTGGCTGGAGACAGAGTTGGAGGGGGCCCGACTAACTGGCCGGAGACAGAGTTGGAGGGGGCCTGACTAACTGGCTGGAGAAAGAGTTTGAGGGTGCCTGACTGACTGGCTGGAGACAGTATTGGAGGGCGTCCAACTGACTTGCTGGAGACAGGGTTTGAGGGTGCCTGACTGACTGGCTGGAAACAGAGTTGGAGGGTGCCTGACTCACTGGCTGGAGACAGAGTTGGAGGGGGCCTGACTTACCGGAGACAGAGTTGGAGGGTTCCTGACTGACTGGCTGGAGAAAGAGTTTGGGGGTGCCTGGCTGAGTGGCTGGAGACTGAATTGGAGGGAGCCTGGCTGATTGGCTGGAGACAGAGTTGGAGGGTGCCTGACTGACTGGAGACAGAGTTGGACGAGCCTGGCTCACTGGCTGGAGACAGAGTTGTAGGGGGCCTGACTGACTGGCCCGAGACAGAGTTGGAGGGTGCCTGACTGACTGGCTGGATACAGAGTTGGAGGGGGTCTGAATGACAGGCTGGAGACAGTATTGGAGGGAGCCCGACTGACTTGCTGGAGACAGGGTATGAGGATGCCTAACTGATTGGCTGGAGACAGAGTTGGAAGGGGCCTGATTGACTGGCTGGAGACAGAGTTGGAGGGAGCCTGGCTGACTGGCTGGAGACTGAATTGGAGGGCCCCTGACTGACTGGAGACAGAGTTGGAGGGTGCCTGACTGACTGGATGGAGACAGAGTTGGAGAGAGCCTGACTGACTGGCTGGAGACAGAGTTGGAGGGTGCCTGGCTGATTGCCTGGGGACAGAGTTGGAGGGTGCCTGACTAACTGGCTAGAGACAGAGTTGGAGGCGGCCTGGCTGACTGGCTGGAGACAGAGTTGGAGGGGGGGCTAAATGACTGGCCTGAGACAGAGTTGGAGGTTGCCTGACTAACTGGCTAAATACAGAATTGGACGGTGTCTGACTGACTGGCTGGAGACAGAGTTGGTGGGTGACTGGCTGATTGGCTGGAGACTGAATCGGACAAGGCCTGACCGACTGGAGACAGAGTTGGAGGGTGCTTGGCTGATTGCCTGGAGACAGAGTTGGAGGGGGCCTGACTGACTGGTCCGAGACAGAGTTGGAGGGTGCCTGACTGACTGGCTGGATCCAGAGTTGGCGGGGTCTGACTTACTGGCTGGAGACGGATTGGAGGGAGCCTGACTGACTGGCTGGAGACAGGGTTTGAGGGTGCCTGACTGACTGGCTGGAGACAGAGTTGGAAGCGGCCCGATTGACTGGCTGGAGACAGAGTTGGAGGGTGCCTGGCTGACTGGCTGAAGACTGAATTGGAGGGGGCCTGACTGACTTGAGACAGAGTTGGAGGGTGTCTGACTGACTGGATGGAGACAGAGTTGGAGAGAGCCTGACTGACTGGCTGGTGACAGAGTTGGAGGTTGCCTGGCTGATTGCCTGGGGACAGAGTTGGAGGGTGCCTGACTAACTGGCTGGAGACAGAGTTGGAGGCGGCCTGGCTGATTGGCTGGAGGCAGAGTTGGAGGGTGCCTGACTGACTGGCTGCAGACAGCGTTTGAGGGGGCTTGACTGACTGGCCAGAGACAGAGTTGGAGGGTGCCTGACTGACTGCCTGGATACAGAGTTGGAGGGGGTCTGACTGACTGGATAGAGACAGAGTTGGAGGGGCCTGATTGACTGGCTGGAGACAGAGTTGGAGGGTGCTTGACTGACTGGCTGGAGACAGAGTTGGAGGGTGCCTGACTTACTGGCTGGAGACAGGGTTGGGGGGGTGCCGACTGACTTGCTGGAGACAGAATTGGAAGTGGCCTGACTGACTGGCTGGAGACACAGTTTGAGGGTGCCTGACTGAGTGGCTGGAGACAGGGTTGGAGGGGCCCGACTGACTAGCTGGAGACAGAGTTGGAGAGTGCCTGACTGATTGGCTGGATAGAGAGTTGGAGGGCTCATGACTGACTGGCTGGAGACAGGGTTGGAGGGGGCCTGTCTGACTGGCTGGAGACAGAATTGGAGGGTGCCTGACTGACTGGCTGGAGACAGAGTTGGAGGGTGCCTGACTGACTGGCTGGAGACAGGGTTGGAGGGGGCCCGCCTGACTTGCTGGAGACAGAATTGGAAGGGGCCTGACTGACTGGCTGGAGGCAGAGTTTGAGGGTCCCTGACTGACTTGCTGGAGACAGAGTTGGAGGGTGCCTGACTGACTGGCTGGAGAGAGAGTTGGAGGGTGTGTGACTGACTGGCTGGAGACAGGGTTGGAGGGGGCCTGGCTGACTGGCTGGAGACTGAATTGGAGGGCCCCTGACTGACTGGAGACAGAGTTGGAGGGTGCCTGACTGACTGGATGGAGACAGAGTTGGAGAGAGCCTGACTGACTGGCTGGAGACAGAGTTGGAGGGTGCCTGGCTGATTGCCTGGGGACAGAGTTGGAGGGTGCCTGACTAACTGGCTAGAGACAGAGTTGGAGGCGGCCTGGCTGACTGGCTGGAGACAGAGTTGGAGGGGGGGCTAAATGACTGGCCTGAGACAGAGTTGGAGGTTGCCTGACTAACTGGCTAAATACAGAATTGGACGGTGTCTGACTGACTGGCTGGAGACAGAGTTGGTGGGTGACTGGCTGACTGGCTGGAGACTGAATCGGACAAGGCCTGACCGACTGGAGACAGAGTTGAAGGGTGCTTGGCTGATTGCCTGGAGACAGAGTTGGAGGGGGCCTGACTGACTGGTCCGAGACAGAGTTGGAGGGTGCCTGACTGACTGGCTGGATCCAGAGTTGGCGGGGTCTGACTTACTGGCTGGAGACGGATTGGAGGGAGCCTGACTGACTGGCTGGAGACAGGGTTTGAGGGTGCCTGACTGACTGGCTGGAGACAGAGTTGGAAGCGGCCCGATTGACTGGCTGGAGACAGAGTTGGAGGGTGCCTGGCTGACTGGCTGAAGACTGAATTGGAGGGGGCCTGACTGACTTGAGACAGAGTTGGAGGGTGTCTGACTGACTGGATGGAGACAGAGTTGGAGAGAGCCTGACTGACTGGCTGGTGACAGAGTTGGAGGTTGCCTGGCTGATTGCCTGGGGACAGAGTTGGAGGGTGCCTGACTAACTGGCTGGAGACAGAGTTGGAGGCGGCCTGGCTGATTGGCTGGAGGCAGAGTTGGAGGGTGCCTGACTGACTGGCTGCAGACAGCGTTTGAGGGGGCTTGACTGACTGGCCAGAGACAGAGTTGAAGGGTGCCTGACTGACTGCCTGGATACAGAGTTGGAGGGGGTCTGACTGACTGGATAGAGACAGAGTTGGAGGGGCCTGATTGACTGGCTGGAGACAGAGTTGGAGGGTGCTTGACTGACTGGCTGGAGACAGAGTTGGAGGGTGCCTGACTTACTGGCTGGAGACAGGGTTGGGGGGGTGCCGACTGACTTGCTGGATACAGAATTGGAAGTGGCCTGACTGACTGGCTGGAGACACAGTTTGAGGGTGCCTGACTGAGTGGCTGGAGACAGGGTTGGAGGGGCCCGACTGACTAGCTGGAGACAGAGTTGGAGAGTGCATGACTGATAGGCTGGATAGAGAGTTGGAGGGCTCATGACTGACTGGCTGGAGACAGGGTTGGAGGGGGCCTGTCTGACTGGCTGGAGACAGAATTGGAGGGTGCCTGACTGACTGGCTGGAGACAGAGTTGGAGGGTGCCTGACTGACTGGCTGGAGACAGGGTTGGAGGGGGCCCGCCTGACTTGCTGGAGACAGAATTGGAAGGGGCCTGACTGACTGGCTGGAGGCAGAGTTTGAGGGTCCCTGACTGACTTGCTGGAGACAGAGTTGGAGGGTGCCTGACTGACTGGCTGGAGAGAGAGTTGGAGGGTGTGTGACTGACTGGCTGGAGACAGGGTTGGAGGGGGCCTGACTGACTTGCTTGAGACAGAGTTGGAAGGGGCCTGACTGACTGGCTGGAGACAGAGTTTGAGGGTAATTGACTGACTGGCTAGAGAGAGGGTTGGAGGGGCCCGACTGACTTGCTGGAGACAGAGTTGGAAGGGGCCTGACTGACTGGCTGGAGACAGAATTGGAGGGTGCCTGGCTGACTGGCTGGAGACTGAATTGGAGGGGGTCCAACTGACTGGCCGGAGACAGAGTTGGAGAGTGACTGACTGACTGGCTGGAGACAGAGTTGGATGGGCCTGACTGACTGGAGACAGAGTTGGAGGATGCCTGACTGACTAACTGACTGGAGACAGAGTTGGAGGATGCCTGACTGACTAACTGGCTAGAGACAGAGTTGGAGTTTGCCTGACTGACTGGCTGGAGACAGAATTAGAGGGGACCTGGCTGATTGGCTGGAGACAGAGTTGGAGGGTGCCTGACTGACTGGCTCGAGACAGAGTAGGATGGGCCTGGCTGACTGGCTGGAGACAGAGTTGTAGGGGGCCTGACTGACTGGTCCGATAGAGTTGGAGGGTGCCTGACTGACTGGCTGAATACAGAGTTGGAGGGGGTCTGACTGACTGGCTGGCGACAGAGTTGGATGGGCCTGGCTGACTGGCTGAATACAGAGTTGGAGGGTGCCTGACTGCCTGGCTGGATACAGAGTTGGAGGGGATCTGACTGACTGGCTGGAGACAGAGTTGGAGGGGGCCTGACTTACTGGGGACAGAGTTGGAGGGGCCGTGGCTGACTGGCTGGAGACAGAGATTGAAGGGGCGTGACTGAGTGGCCCGAGACAGAGATGGAGGGTGCCTGACTGAATGGCTGAATACAGAGTTGGAGGGGGTCTGACTGACTGGCTGGAGACAGAGTTGGAGGGTGCCTGACCGACTGGCTGAATACAGAGTTGGAGGGTGCCTGACTGACTGGCTGGATACAGAGTTGGAGGGGATCTGACTGACTGGCTGGAGACAGAGTTGGAAGGGGCCTGACTGACTGGAGACAGAGTTGGAGGGGCCGTGGCTGACTGGCTGGAGACAGAGATTGAGGGGGCCTGACTGAGTGGCCCGAGACAGAGATGGAGGTTGCCTGACTGACTGGCTGGATACAGAGTTGGAGGATGCCTGGCTGACTGGCTGGAGACAGAATTGGAGGCGGTCCAACTGACTGGCTGGAGACAGAGTTGGATGGGCCTGACTGACTGGAGACAGAGTTGGAGGATGCCTGACTGACTGACTGACTGACTGACTGGAGACAGAGTTGGAGGATGCCTGACTGATTGACTGGCTGGAGACAGAGTTAGAGGGTGCCTGGCTGACTGGCTGGATACAGAGTTGGAGGGGTTCTGACTGACTGGCTGGAGACAGACAGAGTTGGAGGGGGTCTGACTGACTGGCTGGAGACAGAGCTGGAGTGGGCCCTACTGACTTGCTGGAGACAGAATTGGAAGGGGCCTGACTGACTGGAGACAGAGTTTGAGGGTGCCTGACTGACTGGCTGGAGACAGAGTTGGAGGGTGCCTGACTGACTGGCTGGAGACAGGGTCGGAGGGGGCCCTACTGACTTGCTGGAGACAGAATTGGAAGGGCCTGACTGACTGGCTGGAGAGAGAGTTGGAGGGTGTCTGACTTACTGGCTGGAGACATAGTTGGAGTGTGCCTGCCTGACTGTCTGGAGACAGAGTTGGAGGGTGCCTGACTGACTGACTGGAGACAGAGTTGGAGGGGGCCTGACTAACTGGAGACAGAGTTTTAGGAGGGCTGACTTGACTGGCTGTAGACAGAGTTGGAGGGGTCCTGACTAACTGGCCAGAGACAGAGTTGGAGGGGGCCTGACTGACTGGCTGGAGAAAGAGTTTGAGGGTGCCTGACTGACTGGCTGGAGACAGTATTGGAGGGAGCCCAACTGACTTGCTGGAGACAGGGTTTGAGGGTGCCTGACTGACTGGCTGGAAACAGAGTTGGAGGGTGCCTGACTCACTGGCTGGAGACAGAGTTGGAGGGGGCCTGACTGACTTTAGACAGAGTTGTAGGGGGCTGACTGGCTGGCTGTAGACAGAGTTGGAAGGGGCCTGGCTGACTGGCTGGAGACAGAGTTGTAGGGGGCCTGACTGACTGGTCCGATAGAGTTGGAGGGTGCCTGACTGACTGGCTGAATACAGAGTTGGAGGGGGTCTGACTGACTGGCTGGCGACAGAGTTGGATGGGCCTGGCTGACTGGCTGAATACAGAGTTGGAGGGTGCCTGACTGCCTGGCTGGATACAGAGTTGGAGGGGATCTGACTGACTGGCTGGAGACAGAGTTGGAGGGGGCCTGACTTACTGGGGACAGAGTTGGAGGGGCCGTGGCTGACTGGCTGGAGACAGAGATTGAAGGGGCGTGACTGAGTGGCCCGAGACAGAGATGGAGGGTGCCTGACTGAATGGCTGAATACAGAGTTGGAGGGGGTCTGACTGACTGGCTGGAGACAGAGTTGGAGGGTGCCTGACCGACTGGCTGAATACAGAGTTGGAGGGTGCCTGACTGACTGGCTGGATACAGAGTTGGAGGGGATCTGACTGACTGGCTGGAGACAGAGTTGGAGGGGGCCTGACTGACTGGAGACAGAGTTGGAGGGGCCGTGGCTGACTGGCTGGAGACAGAGATTGAGGGGGCCTGACTGAGTGGCCCGAGACAGAGATGGAGGTTGCCTGACTGACTGGCTGGATACAGAGTTGGAGGATGCCTGGCTGACTGGCTGGAGACAGAATTGGAGGCGGTCCAACTGACTGGCTGGAGACAGAGTTGGATGGGCCTGACTGACTGGAGACAGAGTTGGAGGATGCCTGACTGACTGACTGACTGACTGACTGGAGACAGAGTTGGAGGATGCCTGACTGATTGACTGGCTGGAGACAGAGTTAGAGGGTGCCTGGCTGACTGGCTGGATACAGAGTTGGAGGGGTTCTGACTGACTGGCTGGAGACAGACAGAGTTGGAGGGGGTCTGACTGACTGGCTGGAGACAGAGCTGGAGTGGGCCCTACTGACTTGCTGGAGACAGAATTGGAAGGGGCCTGACTGACTGGAGACAGAGTTTGAGGGTGCCTGACTGACTGGCTGGA
Organism: Ambystoma mexicanum; assembly: GCF_040938575.1. NCBI lineage: Eukaryota > Metazoa > Chordata > Amphibia > Caudata > Ambystomatidae > Ambystoma > Ambystoma mexicanum. Next base: position 1,290,465,214 of record NC_090933.1, on the reverse strand, counting down.
GACAGAGTTGGAGGGTGCCTGACTGACTGGCTGGAGACAGGGTCGGAGGGGGCCCTACTGACTTGCTGGAGACAGAATTGGAAGGGCCTGACTGACTGGCTGGAGAGAGAGTTGGAGGGTGTCTGACTTACTGGCTGGAGACATAGTTGGAGTGTGCCTGCCTGACTGTCTGGAGACAGAGTTGGAGGGTGCCTGACTGACTGACTGGAGACAGAGTTGGAGGGGGCCTGACTAACTGGAGACAGAGTTTTAGGAGGGCTGACTTGACTGGCTGTAGACAGAGTTGGAGGGGTCCTGACTAACTGGCCAGAGACAGAGTTGGAGGGGGCCTGACTGACTGGCTGGAGAAAGAGTTTGAGGGTGCCTGACTGACTGGCTGGAGACAGTATTGGAGGGAGCCCAACTGACTTGCTGGAGACAGGGTTTGAGGGTGCCTGACTGACTGGCTGGAAACAGAGTTGGAGGGTGCCTGACTCACTGGCTGGAGACAGAGTTGGAGGGGGCCTGACTGACTTTAGACAGAGTTGTAGGGGGCTGACTGGCTGGCTGTAGACAGAGTTGGAAGGGGCCTGACTGACTGGCCGGAGACAGAGTTGGAGGGTTCCTGACTGACTGGCTGGATACAGAGTTGGAGGGGGTCTGACTGACTGGCTGGAGACAGAGTTGGAGGGTGCCTGACTGACTGGCTGGAGACAGAGTTGGAGGGTGCCTGACTGACTGGCTGGAGACAGACAGAGTTGGAGGGGGTCCGACTGACTGGCTGGAGACAGAGTTGGAGGGGGTCTGACTGACTGGCTGGATACAGAGTTGGAGGGGTTCCGACTGACTGGCTGGAGACAGACAGAGTTGGATGGGGTCTGACTGACTGGCTGGAGACAGAGCTGGAGGGGGCCCTACTGACTTGCTGGAGACAGAATTGGAAGGGGCCTGACTGACTGACTGGAGACAGAGTTTGAGGGTGCCTGACCGACTTGCTGGAGACAGAGGTGGAGGGTGCCTGACTGACTGGCTGGAGACAGGGTTGGAGGGGGCCCTACTGACCTGCTGGAGACAGAATTGGAAGGGGCCTGACTGACTGGCTGGAGACAGAGTTGGAGGGTGTCTGACTGACTGGCTGGAGACATAGTTGGAGGGTGCCTGCCTGACTGGCTGGAGACAGAGTTGGAGGGTGCCTGACTGACTGGCTGGAGACAGAGTTGGAGGGGGCCTGACTAACTGGAGACAGAGTTTTAGGGGGGCTGACTGACTGGCTGTAGACAGAGTTGGGGGGGGGTCCTGACTAACTGGCCGAAGACAGAGTTGGAGGGGGCCTGACTGACTTGCTGGAGAAAGAGTTTGAGGGTGCCTGACTGACTGGCTGGAGACAGTATTGGAGGGAGCCCAACAGACTTGCTGGAGACAGGGTTTGAGGGTGCCTGACTGACTGGCTGGAAACAGAGTTGGAGGGTGCCTGACTCACTGGCTGGAGACAGAGTTGGAGGGGGCCTGACTGACTGGAGACAGAGTTGTATGGGGCTGACTGGCTGGCTGTAGACAGAGTTGGAAGGGGCCTGACTGACTGGCCGGAGACAGAGTTGGAGGGTTCCTGACTGACTGGCTGGAGAAAGAGTTTGAGGGTCCCTGACTGACTGGCTGGAGACAGGATTGGAGGGAGCCCGACTGACTTGCTGGAGACAGGGTTTGAGGGTGCCTGACTGACTGGCTGGAGACAGAGTTAGAGGGTGCCTGGCTGAGTGGATGGAGACTGAATTGGAGGGAGCCTGGCTGATTGGCTGGAGACAGTTGGAGGGTGCCTGACTGACTGGCTGGAGACAGAGTTGGACGAGCCTGGTTCACTGGCTGGAGACAGAGTTGTAGGGGCCCTGACTGACTGGCCCGAGACAGAGTTGGAGGGTGCCTGACTGACTGGCTGGATACAGAGTTGGAGGGGGTCTGACTGACTGGCTGGAGACTGGATTGGAGGGAGCCCGACTGACTTGCTGGAGACACGGTTTGAGGGTGCCTGACTGACTGGCTGGAGACAGAGTTGGAAGGGGCCTGATTGACTGGCTGGAGACAGAGTTGGAGGGAGCCTGGCTGACTGGCTGGAGACTGAATTGGAATGGCTCTGACTGACTGGAGACAGAGTTGGAGGGTGCCTGACTGACTGGATGGAGACAGAGTTGGAGAGAGCCTGACTGACTGGCTGGAGACAGAGTTGGAGGGTGCCTGGCTGATTGCCTGGGGACAGAGTTGGAGGGTGCCTGACTAACTGGCTGGAGACAGAGTTGGAGGCGGCCTGGCTGACTGGCTGGAGACAGAGTTGGAGGAGGGGCTGACTGACTGGCCTGAGACAGAGTTGGAGGTTGCCTGACTAACTGGCTAAATACAGAATTGGACGGGGTCTGACTGACTGGATGGAGACAGAGTTGGTGGGTGCCTGGCTGACTGGCTGGAGACTGAATTGGACAGGGCCTGACCGACTGGAGACAGAGTTGGAGGGTGCCTGGCTGACTGGCTGGAGACAGAGTTGGAGGGTGCCTGACTGACTGGCTGGAGACAGGGTTGGAGGGGGCCCGACTGACTTGCTGGAGACAGAATTGGAAGGGGCCTGACTGACTGGCTGGAGACAGAGTTTGAGGGTGCCTGACTGACTGGCTGGAGACAGAGTTGGAGGGTGCCTGACTGACTGGCTGGAGAGAGAGTTGGAGGGCGTGTGACTGACTGGCTGGAGACACGGTTGGAGGGGACCTGACTGACTTGCTTGAGACAGAGTTGGAAGGGTCCTGACTGACTGGCTGCAGACAGAGTTTGAGGGTAACTGACTGACTGGCTAGAGACAGGGTTGGAGGGGCCCGACTGACTTGCTGGAGACAGAGTTGGAAGGGGCCTGACTGACTGGCTGGAGACAGAATTGGAGGGTGCCTGGCTGACTGGCTGGAGACTGAATTGGAGGGGGTCCAACTGACTGGCTGGAGACAGAGTTGGAGGATGCCTGGCTGACTAACTGACTGGAGACAGAGTTGGAGGATGCCTGACTGACTAACTGGCAGGAGACAGAGTTGGAGGGTGCCTGACTGACTGGCTGGAGACAGAATTAGAGGGGGCCTGGCTGATTGGCTGGAGACAGAGTTGGAGGTGCCTGACTGACTGGCTGAGACAGAATTGGAGGGGGCCTGGCTGATTGGCTGGAGACAGAATTGGAGGGTGCCTGACTGACTGGCTGGAGACAGTTGGATGGGCCTGGCTGACTGGATGGAGACAGAATTGTAGGGGGCCTGCCTGACTGGTCCGAGACAGAGTTGGAGGGTGCCTGACTGACTGGCTGAATACAGAGTTGGAGGGGGTCTGACTGACTGGCTGGAGACAGAGTTGGATGGGCCTGGCTGACAGGCTGAATACAGAGTTGGAGGGTGCCTGACTGACTGGCTGGATGCAGAGTTGGAGGGGGATCTGACTGACCGGCTGGAGACAGAGTTGGAGGGTGCCTGACTGACTGGCTGAATACAGAGTTGGAGGGGGTCTGACTGACTGGCTGGAGACAGAGTTGGATGGGCCTGGCTGACAGGCTGAATACAGAGTTGGAGGGTGCCTGACTGACTGGCTGGATGCAGAGTTGGAGGGGCTGCGGCTGACTGGCTGGAGACAGAGATTGAGGGGGCCTGACTGAGTGGCCCGAGACAGAGATGGAGGGTGCCTGTCTGACTGGCTGAATACAGAGTTGGAGGGGGTCTGACTGACTGGCTGGAGACAGACACAGTTGGAGGGGCCTGACTGGCTAGCTGGAGACAGAGTTGGAGGGTGCCTTACTGAGTGGCTGGAGACAGAGTTGGAGGGTGCCTGGCTGACTGGCTGGAGACAGGGTTGGAGGGGGCCCTACTGACTTGCTGGATTCAGAATTGGAAGGGGCCTGACTGACTGGCTGGAGACAGAGTTGGAGGGTGTCTGATTGACTGGCTGGAGACATAGTTGGAGGGTGCCTGCCTGACTGGCTGGAGACAGAGTTGGAGGGGGTCTGACTGACTGGCTGGAGACAGAGTTGGAGGGGGCCTGACTGACTGGAGACAGAGTTGTAGGGGACTGACTGGCTGGCTGTAGACAGAGATGGAGGGGGCCTGACTGACTGGCCGGAGACAGAGTTGGAGGGTTCCTGACTGACTGGCTGGAGAAAGAGTTTGAGGGTGCCTGACTGACTGGCTGGAGACAGGATTGGAGGGAGCCCGACTGTCTTGCTGGAGACAGGGTTTGAGGGTGCCTGACTGACTGGCAGGAGACAGAGTTGGAGGGTGCCTGGCTGATTGCCTGGGGGCAGAGTTGGAGGGGGCCTGACTGACAGGAGACAGAGTTGGAGGGTGCCTGACTGACTGGCTGGAGACAGAGTTGGAGAGAGCTTGACTGACTGGCTGGAGACAGAGTTGGAGGGGGGCTGACTGACTGGACCGAGACAGAGTTGGAGGGTGCATGACTGACTGGCTGGATACAGAGTTGGAGGGGGTCTGACTGAAAGGCTGGAGACAGAGTTGGTGGGTGACTGTCTGAGTGGCTGGAGACTGAATTGGACAGGGCCTGACTGGCTGGCTGCAGACAGAGTTTGAGGGGGCCTGGCTGATTGCCTGGGGGAAGCGTTGGAGGGTGCCTGACTAACTGGCTGGAGAAGGAGTTGGAGGGGGCTGGCTGACTGGCTGGAGACAGAGTTGGAGGGGGGCTGACTGACTGGACCGAGACAGAGTTGGAGGGTGCATGACTGACTGGCTGGATACAGAGTTGGAGGGGGTCTGACTGAAAGGCTGGAGACAGAGTTGGTGGGTGACTGGCTGAGTGGCTGGAGACTGAATTGGACAGGGCCTGACTGACTGGCTGCAGACAGAGTTTGAGGGGGCCTGACTGACTGGCCAGAGACAGAGTTGGAGGGCGCCTGACTGACTTGCTGGATACAGAGTTGGAGGGGGTCTGACTGACAGGATGGAGACAGAGTTGGAGGGGCCTGATTAACTGGCCAGAGACAGAGTTGGAGGGTGCCTGAATGACTGGCTGGAAACAGATTTGGAGGGTGCCTGACTGACTGGCTGGAGACAGGGTTGGAGGGGGCCCTATTGACTTGCTGTAGACAGAATTGGAATGGGCCTGACTGACTGACTGGAGACAGAGTTGGAGGGTGCCTGGCTGACTGGCTGGATACAGCGTTGGAGGGTGCCTGGCTGACTGGCTGGATACAGAGTTGGAGGGGTTCTGACTGACTGGCTGGAGACAGACCGAGTTGGAGGGGGTCTGACTGACTGGCTGGAGACAGAGCTGGAGGGGGCCCTACTGACTTGCTGGAGACAGAATTGGAAGGGGCCTGACTGACTGACTGACTGACTGGAGGCAGAGTTTGAGGGTGCCTGATGAGTGGCTGGATACAGAGTTGGAGGGGGTCTGACTGACTGGCTGGAGACAGACAGAGTTGGAGGGGGTCTGACTGACTGGCTGGAGACAGACAGAGTGGGAGGGGGTCTGACTGACTGGCTGGAGACAGAGTTTGAGGGTGCCTGACTTACTGGCTGGATACAGAGTTGGAGGGGGTCTGACTGACTGGCTGGAGACAGACAGAGTTGGAGGGGGTCTGACTGACCGGCTGGAGACAGAGTTGGAGGGTGCCTGACTGACTGGCTGGACACAGAGTTCGAGGGTGCCTGGCTGACTGGCTGGATACAGAGTTGGAGGGGTTCTGACTGACTGGCTGGAGACAGACAGAGTTGGATGGGGTCTGACTGACTGGCTGGAGACAGAGTTTGAGGGTGCCTGACTGACTGGCTGGAGACAGAGTTGGAGGGTGCCTGACTGACTGGCTGGAGACAGGGTTGGAGGGGGCCCTACTGACTTGCTGGAGACAGAATTGGAAGGGGCCTGACTGACTGGCTGGAGACAGAGTTGGAGGGTGTCTGAATGACTGGCTGGAGACATAGTTGGAGGGTGCCTGCCTGACTGGCTGGAGACAGAGTTGGAGGGTGCCTGACTGACTGGATGGAGACAGAGTTGGAGGGGGCCTGACTAACTGGAGACAGAGTTTTAGGGGGGCTGACTGACTGGCTGTAGACAGAGTTGGAGGGGTCCTGACTAACTGGCTGGAGACAGAGTTGGAGGGGGCCTGACTGACTGGCTGGAGAAAGAGTTTGAGGGTGCCTGACTGACTGGCTGGAGACAGTATTGGAGGGAGCCCAACTGACTTGCTGGAGACAGGGTTTGTGGGTGCCTGACTGACTGGCTGAAGACAGAGTTGGAGGGGGCCTGACTGACTGGCTGGAGAAAGAGTTTGAGGGTGCCTGACTGACTGGCTGGAGACAGTATTGGAGGGAGCCCAACTGACTTGCTGGAGACAGGGTTTGAGGGTGCCTGACTGACTGGCTGAAGACAGAGTTGGAGGGTGCCTGACTGACTGGCTGGAGACAGAGTTGGAGGGTGCCTGGCTGATTGCCTGAGGACAGAGTTCGAGGGTGCCTGACTAACTGGCTGGAGACAGAGTTGCAGGCAGCCTGACTGACTGGCTGGAGACAGAGTTGGAGGCAGCCTGACCTACTGGCTGAAGAGAGAGTTGGAGGGCGTGTGACTGACTGGCTGGAGACAGGGTTGGAGGGGGCATGACTGACTGGCTGGAGACAGAGTTTGAGGGTAACTGACTGACTGGCTAGAGACAGGGTTGGAGGGGCCCGACTGACTTGCTGGAGACAGAGTTGGAAGGGGCCTGACTGACTGGCTGGAGACAGAATTGGAGGGTGCCTGGCTGACTGCCTGGAGACTGAATTGTAGGGGGTCCAACTGACTGGCCGGAGACAGAGCTGGAGAGTGTCTGACTGACTGGCTGGAGACAGAGTTGGATGGACCTGACTGGAGACAGAGTTGGAGGATGCCTGACTGACTGACTGACTGGAGACAGAGTTGGAGGATGCTTGACTGACTGACTCGCTGGAGACTGAGTTGTAGGGTTCCTGACTGACTGGCTGTAGACAGAATTGGAGGGGGCCTGGCTGATTGGCTGGAGACAGAGTTGGATGGGCCAGGCTGCCTGGCTGGAGACAGAGTTGTAGGGGGCCTGACTGACTGGCTGAATACAGAGTTGGAGGGGGTCTGGCTGACTGGCTGAATACAGAGTTGGAGGGTGCCTGACTGACTGGCTGGATACAGAGTTGGAGGGGATCTGACTGACTGTCTGGAGACAGAGTTGTAGGGGGCCTGACTGACTGGAGACAGAGTTGGAGGGGCCGTGGCTGACTGGCTGGAGACAGAATTGGAGGGTGCCTGACTGACTGGCTGGAGACAGTTGGATGGGCCTGGCTGACTGGATGGAGACAGAATTGTAGGGGGCCTGCCTGACTGGTCCGAGACAGAGTTGGAGGGTGCCTGACTGACTGGCTGGAGACAGTATTGGAGGGAGCCCAACAGACTTGCTGGAGACAGGGTTTGAGGGTGCCTGACTGACTGGCTGGAAACAGAGTTGGAGGGTGCCTGACTCACTGGCTGGAGACAGAGTTGGAGGGGGCCTGACTGACTGGAGACAGAGTTGTATGGGGCTGACTGGCTGGCTGTAGACAGAGTTGGAAGGGGCCTGACTGACTGGCCGGAGACAGAGTTGGAGGGTTCCTGACTGACTGGCTGGAGAAAGAGTTTGAGGGTCCCTGACTGACTGGCTGGAGACAGGATTGGAGGGAGCCCGACTGACTTGCTGGAGACAGGGTTTGAGGGTGCCTGACTGACTGGCTGGAGACAGAGTTAGAGGGTGCCTGGCTGAGTGGATGGAGACTGAATTGGAGGGAGCCTGGCTGATTGGCTGGAGACAGTTGGAGGGTGCCTGACTGACTGGCTGGAGACAGAGTTGGACGAGCCTGGTTCACTGGCTGGAGGCAGAGTTGTAGGGGGCCTGACTGACTGGCCCGAGACAGAGTTGGAGGGTGCCTGACTGACTGGCTGGATACAGAGTTGGAGGGGGTCTGACTGACTGGCTGGAGACTGGATTGGAGGGAGCCCGACTGACTTGCTGGAGACACGGTTTGAGGGTGCCTGACTGACTGGCTGGAGACAGAGTTGGAAGGGGCCTGATTGACTGGCTGGAGACAGAGTTGGAGGGAGCCTGGCTGACTGGCTGGAGACTGAATTGGAAGGGCCCTGACTGACTGGAGACAGAGTTGGAGGGTGCCTGACTGACTGGATGGAGACAGAGTTGGAGAGAGCCTGACTGACTGGCTGGAGACAGAGTTGGAGGGTGCCTGGCTGATTGCCTGGGGACAGAGTTGGAGGGTGCCTGACTAACTGGCTGGAGACAGAGTAGGAGGCGGCCTGGCTGACTGGCTGGAGACAGAGTTGGAGGAGGGGCTGACTGACTGGCCTGAGACAGAGTTGGAGGTTGCCTGACTAACTGGCTAAATACAGAATTGGACGGGGTCTGACTGACTGGATGGAGACAGAGTTGGTGGGTGCCTGGCTGACTGGCTGGAGACTGAATTGGACAGGGCCTGACCGACTGGAGACAGAGTTGGAGGGTGCCTGACTGACTGGCTGGAGACAGAGTTGGAGGGTGCCTGACTGACTGGCTGGAGACAGGGTTGGAGGGGGCCCGACTGACTTGCTGGAGACAGAATTGGAAGGGGCCTGACTGACTGGCTGGAGACAGAGTTTGAGGGTGCCTGACTGACTGGCTGGAGACAGAGTTGGAGGGTGCCTGACTGACTGGCTGGAGAGAGAGTTGGAGGGCGTGTGACTGACTGGCTGGAGACACGGTTGGAGGGGGCCTGACTGACTTGCTTGAGACAGAGTTGGAAGGGTCCTGACTGACTGGCTGCAGACAGAGTTTGAGGGTAACTGACTGACTGGCTAGAGACAGGGTTGGAGGGGCCCGACTGACTTGCTGGAGACAGAGTTGGAAGGGGCCTGACTGACTGGCTGGAGACAGAATTGGAGGGTGCCTGGCTGACTGGCTGGAGACTGAATTGGAGGGGGTCCAACTGACTGGCTGGAGACAGAGTTGGAGGATGCCTGACTGACTAACTGACTGGAGACAGAGTTGGAGGATGCCTGACTGACTAACTGGCAGGAGACAGAGTTGGAGGGTGCCTGACTGACTGGCTGGAGACAGAATTAGAGGGGGCCTGGCTGATTGGCTGGAGACAGAGTTGGAGGTGCCTGACTGACTGGCTGAGACAGAATTGGAGGGGGCCTGGCTGATTGGCTGGAGACAGAATTGGAGGGTGCCTGACTGACTGGCTGGAGACAGTTGGATGGGCCTGGCTGACTGGATGGAGACAGAATTGTAGGGGGCCTGCCTGACTGGTCCGAGACAGAGTTGGAGGGTGCCTGACTGACTGGCTGAATACAGAGTTGGAGGGGGTCTGACTGACTGGCTGGAGACAGAGTTGGATGGGCCTGGCTGACAGGCTGAATACAGAGTTGGAGGGTGCCTGACTGACAAGCTGGATGCAGAGTTGGAGGGGGATCTGACTGACCAGCTGGAGACAGAGTTGGAGGGTGCCTGACTGACTGGCTGAATACAGAGTTGGAGGGGGTCTGACTGACTGGCTGGAGACAGAGTTGGATGGGCCTGGCTGACAGGCTGAATACAGAGTTGGAGGGTGCCTGACTGACTGGCTGGATGCAGAGTTGGAGGGGCTGCGGCTGACTGGCTGGAGACAGAGATTGAGGGGGCCTGACTGAGTGGCCCGAGACAGAGATGGAGGGTGCCTGTCTGACTGGCTGAATACAGAGTTGGAGGGGGTCTGACTGACTGGCTGGAGACAGACACCGTTGGAGGGGCCTGACTGGCTAGCTGGAGACAGAGTTGGAGGGTGCCTTACTGAGTGGCTGGAGACAGAGTTGGAGGGTGCCTGGCTGACTGGCTGGAGACAGGGTTGGAGGGGGCCCTACTGACTTGCTGGATTCAGAATTGGAAGGGGCCTGACTGACTGGCTGGAGACAGAGTTGGAGGGTGTCTGATTGACTGGCTGGAGACATAGTTGGAGGGTGCCTGCCTGACTGGCTGGAGACAGAGTTGGAGGGGGTCTGACTGACTGGAGACAGAGTTGTAGGGGACTGACTGGCTGGCTGTAGACAGAGATGGAGGTGGCCTGACTGACTGGCCGGAGACAGAGTTGGAGGGTTCCTGACTGACTGGCTGGAGAAAGAGTTTGAGGGTGCCTGACTGACTGGCTGGAGACAGGATTGGAGGGAGCCCGACTGACTTGCTGGAGACAGGGTTTGAGGGTGCCTGACTGACTGGCAGGAGACAGAGTTGGAGGGTGCCTGGCTGATTGCCTGGGGGCAGAGTTGGAGGGGGCCTGACTGACAGGAGACAGAGTTGGAGGGTGCCTGACTGACTGGCTGGAGACAGAGTTGGAGAGAGCCTGACTGACTGGCTGGAGACAGAGTTGGAGGGGGGCTGACTGACTGGACCGAGACAGAGTTGGAGGGTGCATGACTGACTGGCTGGATACAGAGTTGGAGGGGGTCTGACTGAAAGGCTGGAGACAGAGTTGGTGGGTGACTGGCTGAGTGGCTGGAGACTGAATTGGACAGGGCCTGACTGGCTGGCTGCAGACAGAGTTTGAGGGGGCCTGGCTGATTGCCTGGGGGAAGCGTTGGAGGGTGCCTGACTAACTGGCTGGAGAAGGAGTTGGAGGGGGCTGGCTGACTGGCTGGAGACAGAGTTGGAGGGGGGCTGACTGACTGGACCGAGACAGAGTTGGAGGGTGTATGACTGACTGGCTGGATACAGAGTTGGAGGGGGTCTGACTGAAAGGCTGGAGACAGAGTTGGTGGGTGACTGGCTGAGTGGCTGGAGACTGAATTGGACAGGGCCTGACTGACTGGCTGCAGACAGAGTTTGAGGGGGCCTGACTGACTGGGCAGAGACAGAGTTGGAGGGCGCCTGACTGACTTGCTGGATACAGAGTTGGAGGGGGTCTGACTGACAGGATGGAGACAGAGTTGGAGGGGCCTGATTGACTGGCTGGAGACAGAGTTGGAGGGTGCCTGAATGACTGGCTGGAAACAGATTTGGAGGGTGCCTGACTGACTGGCTGGAGACAGGGTTGGAGGGGGCCCTATTGACTTGCTGTAGACAGAATTGGAATGGGCCTGACTGACTGACTGGAGACAGAGTTGGAGGGTGCCTGGCTGACTGGCTGGATACAGCGTTGGAGGGTGCCTGGCTGACTGGCTGGATACAGAGTTGGAGGGGTTCTGACTGACTGGCTGGAGACAGACCGAGTTGGAGGGGGTCTGACTGACTGGCTGGAGACAGAGCTGGAGGGGGCCCTACTGACTTGCTGGAGACAGAATTGGAAGGGGCCTGACTGACTGACTGGAGGCAGAGTTTGAGGGTGCCTGATGACTGGCTGGATACAGAGTTGGAGGGGGTCTGACTGACTGGCTGGAGACAGACAGAGTTGGAGGGGGTCTGACTGACTGGCTGGAGACAGACAGAGTGGGAGGGGGTCTGACTGACTGGCTGGAGACAGAGTTTGAGGGTGCCTGACTTACTGGCTGGATACAGAGTTGGAGGGGGTCTGACTGACTGGCTGGAGACAGACAGAGTTGGAGGGGGTCTGACTGACCGGCTGGAGACAGAGTTGGAGGGTGCCTGACTGACTGGCTGGACACAGAGTTCGAGGGTGCCTGGCTGACTGGCTGGATACAGAGTTGGAGGGGTTCTGACTGACTGGCTGGAGACAGACAGAGTTGGATGGGGTCTGACTGACTGGCTGGAGACAGAGTTTGAGGGTGCCTGACTGACTGGCTGGAGACAGAGTTGGAGGGTGCCTGACTGACTGGCTGGAGACAGGGTTGGAGGGGGCCCTACTGACTTGCTGGAGACAGAATTGGAAGGGGCCTGACTGACTGGCTGGAGACAGAGTTGGAGGGTGTCTGAATGACTGGCTGGAGACATAGTTGGAGGGTGCCTGCCTGCCTGGCTGGAGACAGAGTTGGAGGGTGCCTGACTGACTGGCTGGAGACAGAGTTGGAGGGGGCCTGACTAACTGGAGACAGAGTTTTAGGGGGGCTGACTGACTGGCTGTAGACAGAGTTGGAGGGGTCCTGACTAACTGGCTGGAGACAGAGTTGGAGGGGGCCTGACTGACTGGCTGGAGAAAGAGTTTGAGGGTGCCTGACTGACTGGCTGGAGACAGTATTGGAGGGAGCCCAACGGACTTGCTGGAGACAGGGTTTGTGGGTGCCTGACTGACTGGCTGAAGACAGAGTTGGAGGGGGCCTGACTGACTGGCTGGAGAAAGAGTTTGAGGGTGCCTGACTGACTGGCTGGAGACAGTATTGGAGGGAGCCCAACTGACTTGCTGGAGACAGGGTTTGAGGGTGCCTGACTGACTGGCTGAAGACAGAGTTGGAGGGTGCCTGACTGACTGGCTGGAGACAGAGTTGGAGGGTGCCTGGCTGATTGCCTGAGGACAGAGTTCGAGGGTGCCTGACTAACTGGCTGGAGACAGAGTTGCAGGCAGCCTGACTGACTGGCTGGAGACAGAGTTGGAGGCAGCCTGACCTACTGGCTGAAGAGAGAGTTGGAGGGCGTGTGACTGACTGGCTGGAGACAGGGTTGGGGGGGGCATGACTGACTGGCTGGAGACAGAGTTTGAGGGTAACTGACTGACTGGCTAGAGACAGGGTTGGAGGGGCCCGACTGACTTGCTGGAGACAGAGTTGGAAGGGGCCTGACTGACTGGCTGGAGACAGAATTGGAGGGTGCCTGGCTGACTGCCTGGAGACTGAATTGTAGGGGGTCCAACTGACTGGCCGGAGACAGAGCTGGAGAGTGTCTGACTGACTGGCTGGAGACAGAGTTGGATGGACCTGACTGGAGACAGAGTTGGAGGATGCCTGACTGACTGACTGACTGGAGACAGAATTGGAGGGGGCCTGGCTGATTGGCTGGAGACAGAGTTGGATGGGCCAGGCTGCCTGGCTGGAGACAGAGTTGTAGGGGGCCTGACTGACTGTCCCGAGACAGAGTTGGAGGGTGCCTGACTGACTGGCTGAATACAGAGTTGGAGGGGGTCTGGCTGACTGGCTGAATACAGAGTTGGAGGGTGCCTGACTGACTGGCTGGATACAGAGTTGGAGGGGATCTGACTGACTGTCTGGAGACAGAGTTGTAGGGGGCCTGACTGACTGGAGACAGAGTTGGAGGGGCCGTGGCTGACTGGCTGGAGACAGAATTGGAGGGTGCCTGACTGACTGGCTGGAGACAGTTGGATGGGCCTGGCTGACTGGATGGAGACAGAATTGTAGGGGGCCTGCCTGACTGGTCCGAGACAGAGTTGGAGGGTGCCTGACTGACTGGCTGAATACAGAGTTGGAGGGGGTCTGACTGACTAGCTGGAGACAGAGTTGGATGGGCCTGGCTGACAGGCTGAATACAGAGTTGGAGGGTGCCTGACTGACTGGCTGGATGCAGAGTTGGAGGGGATCTGACTGACCGGCTGGAGACAGAGTTGGAGGGGGCCTGACTGACTGGAGACAGAGTTGGAGGGGCTGCGGCTGACTGGCTGGAGAGAGAGATTGAGGGGGCCTGACTGAGTGGCCCGAGACAGAGATGGAGGGTGCCTGACTGACTGGCTGAATACAGAGTTGGAGGGGGTCTGACTGACTGGCTGGAGACAGTGTTGTAAGGGTCCTGACTGACTGGCTGGAGACAGAGTTGGAGGGTGCCTGGCTGACTGAGTGGATACAGAGTTGGAGGGGGTCTGACTGACTGGCTGGACACAGACAGAGTTGGAGGGGCCTGACTGACTAGCTGGAGACAGAGTTGGAGGGTGCCTTACTGAGTGGCTGGAGACAGAGTTGGAGGGTGCCTGGCTGACTGGCTGGAGACAGGGTTGGAGGGGGCCCTACTGACTTGCTGGATTCAGAATTGGAAGGGGCCTGACTGACTGGCTGGAGACAGAGTTGGAGGGTGTCTGATTGACTGGCTGGAGACATAGTTGGAGGGTGCCTGCCTGACTGGCTGGAGACAGAGTTGGAGGGGGTCTGACTGACTGGCTGGAGACAGAGTTGGAGGGGGCCTGACTGACTGGAGACAGAGTTGTAGGGGACTAACTGGCTGGCTGTAGACAGAGATGGAGGGGGCCTGACTGACTGGCCGGAGACAGAGTTGGAGGGTTCCTGACTGACTGGCTGGAGAAAGAGTTTGAGGGTGCCTGACTGACTGGCTGGAGACAGGATTGGAGGGAGCCCGACTGACTTGCTGGAGACAGGGTTTGAGGGTGGCTGACTGACTGGCAGGAGACAGAGTTGGAGGGTGCCTGGCTGATTGCCTGGGGGCAGAGTTGGAGGGGGCCTGACTGACAGGAGACAGAGTTGGAGGGTGCCTGACTGACTGGCTGGAGACAGAGTTGGAGAGAGCCTGACTGACTGGCTGGAGACAGAGTTGGAGGGGGGCTGACTGACTGGACCGAGACAGAGTTGGAGGGTGCATGACTGACTGGCTGGATACAGAGTTGGAGGGGGTCTGAATGAAAGGCTGGAGACAGAGTTGGTGGGTGACTGGCTGAGTGGCTGGAGACTGAATTGGACAGGGCCTGACTGGCTGGCTGCAGACAGAGTTTGAGGGGGCCTGGCTGATTGCCTGGGGGAAGAGTTGGAGGGTGCCTGACTGACTGGCTGGAGACAGAGTTGGAGAGAGCCTGACTGACTGGCTGGAGACAGAGTTGGAGGGGGGCTGACTGACTGGACCGAGACAGAGTTGGAGGGTGCATGACTGACTGGCTGGATACAGAGTTGGAGGGGGTCTGACTGAAAGGCTGGAGACAGAGTTGGTGGGTGACTGGCTGAGTGGCTGGAGACTGAATTGGACAGGGCCTGACTGACTGGCTGCAGACAGAGTTTGAGGGGGCCTGACTGACTGGCCAGAGACAGAGTTGGAGGGCACCTGACTGACTGGCTGGAGACAGAGTTGGAGAGAGCCTGACTGACTGGCTGGAGACAGAGTTGGAGGGGGGCTGACTGACTGGACCGAGACAGAGTTGGAGGGTGCATGACTGACTGGCTGGATACAGAGTTGGAGGGGGTCTGACTGACAGGATGGAGACAGAGTTGGAGGGGCCTGATTGACTGGCTGGAGACAGAGTTGGAGGGTGCCTGAATGACTGGCTGGAAACAGATTTGGAGGGTGCCTGACTGACTGGCTGGAGACAGGGTTGGAGGGGGCCCTATTGACTTGCTGGAGACAGAATTGGAATGGGCCTGACTGACTGACTGGAGACAGAGTTGGAGGGTGCCTGGCTGACTGGCTGGATACAGCGTTGGAGGGTGCCTGGCTGACTGGCTGGATACAGAGTTGGAGGGGTTCTGACTGACTGGCTGGAGACAGACCGAGTTGGAGGGGGTCTGACTGACTGGCTGGAGACAGAGCTGGAGGGGGCCCTACTGACTTGCTGGAGACAGAATTGGAAGGGGCCTGACTGACTGACTGGAGACAGAGTTTGAGGGTGCCTGATGACTGGCTGGATACAGAGTTGGCGGGGGTCTGACTGACTGGCTGGAGACAGAAGAGTTGGAGGGGGTCTGACTGACTGGCTGGAGACAGAGTTGGAGGGTGCCTGACTGACTGGCTGGAGACAGAGTTGGAGGGTGCCTGACTGACTGGCTGGAGACAGAGTTGGAGGGGGCCCTACTGACTTGCTGGAGACAGAATTGGAAGGGACCTGACTGACTGACTGGAGACAGAGTTTGAGGGTGCCTGACTGACTGGCTGGATACAGAGTTGGAGGGGGTCTGACTGATTGGCTGGAGACAGACAGAGTTGGAGGGGGTCTGACTGACTGGCTGGAGACAGACAGAGTGGGAGGGGGTCTGACTGACTGGCTGGAGACAGAGTTTGAGGGTGCCTGACTTACTGGCTGGATACAGAGTTAGAGGGGGTCTGACTGACTGGCTGGAGACAGACAGAGTTGGAGGGGGTCTGACTGACTGGCTGGAGACAGAGTTGGAGGGTGCCTGACTGACTGGCTGGAGACAGAGTTCGAGGGTGCCTGGCTGACTGGCTGGATACAGAGTTGGAGGGGTTCTGACTGACTGGCTGGAGACAGACAGAGTTGGATGGGGTTTGACTGACTGGCTGGAGACAGAGTTTGAGGGTGCCTGACTGACTGGCTGGAGACAGAGTTGGAGGGTGCCTGACTGACTGGCTGGAGACAGGGTTGGAGGGGGCCCTACTGACTTGCTGGAGACAGAATTGGAAGGGGCCTGACTGACTGGCTGGAGACAGAGTTGGAGGGTGTCTGAATGACTGGCTGGAGACATAGTTGGAGGGTGCCTGCCTGACTGGCTGGAGACAGAGTTGGTGGGTGCCTGACTGACTGGCTGGAGACAGAGTTGGAGGGGGCCTGACTAACTGGAGACAGAGTTTTAGGGGGGCTGACTGACTGGCTGTAGACAGAGTTGGAGGGGTCCTGACTAACTGGCTGGAGACAGAGTTGGAGGGGGCCTGACTGACTGGCTGGAGAAAGAGTTTGAGGGTGCCTGACTGACTGGCTGGCGACAGTATTGGAGGGAGCCCAACTGACTTGCTGGAGACAGGGTTTGAGGGTGCCTGACTGACTGGCTGAAGACAGAGTTGGAGGGTGCCTGACTGACTGGCTGGAGACAGAGTTGGAGGGTGCCTGGCTGATTGCCTGAGGACAGAGTTCGAGGGTGCCTGACTAACTGGCTGGAGACAGAGTTGGAGGCAGCCTGACTGACTGGCTGGAGACAGAGTTGGAGGCAGCCTGACTGACTGGCTGAAGAGAGAGTTTAAGGGCGTGTGACTGACTGGCTGGAGACAGGGTTGGAGGGGGCATGACTGACTGGCTGGAGACAGAGTTTGAGGGTAACTGACTGACTAGCTAGAGACAGGGTTGGAGGGGCCCGACTGACTTGCTGGAGACAGAGTTGGAAGGGGCCTGACTGACTGGCTGGAGACAGAATTGGAGGGTGCCTGGCTGACTGCCTGGAGACTGAATTGTAGGGGGTCCAACTGACTGGCCGGAGACAGAGCTGGAGAGTGTCTGACTGACTGGCTGGAGACAGAGTTCGATGGACCTGACTGACTGGAGACAGAGTTGGAGGATGCCTGACTGACTGACTCGCTGGAGACTGAGTTGTAGGGTTCCTAACTGACTGGCTGTAGACAGAATTGGAGGGGGCCTGGCTGATTGGCTGGAGACAGAGTTGGATGGGCCTGGCTGCCTGGCTGGAGACAGAGTTGTAGGGGGCCTGACTGACTGGCCCGAGACAGAGTTGGAGGGTGCCTGACTGACTGGCTGAATACAGAGTTGGAGGGGGTCTGGCTGACTGGCTGAATACAGAGTTGGAGGGTGCCTGACTGACTGGCTGGATACAGAGTTGGAGGGGATCTGACTGACTGTCTGGAGACAGAGTTGTAGGGGGCCTGACTGACTGGCTGGATACAGAGTTGGAGGGGCCGTGGCTGACTGGCTGGAGACAGAGATTGAGGGGGCCTGACTGAGTGGCCCGAGACAGAGATGGAGGGTGCCTGACTGACTGGCTGAATACAGATTTGGAGGGGGTCTGACTGACTTGTGAAAACATAAAAATAATATGAGGCGGGGAAGCCCAGAAAGAAACACACCAACACAGGTTACAAAGAACATACAAGTGCTTTATTTAAAAGCTACAACAGTTACCAAAGTGAATTGACAAACGGATAGCTATCCGGCTCTCAGAGTAACATAACTAACTTCAATGAGAGTTCACTGCGTTAGTGAGAGAGACCGTACATTGGAATACTTGGGTCTTTTATACTTTTTAGCCAGCCCTTGGCCAACCCTCTCGCGGGTTAATCATTCTAGGAGTCGGGCCTATGGGTTCCTTGCCAGGTCAATCCTATAATATATGCATTTTGATTAGTTTTGCTGATATAGTTGTACATTTACACATAGGTCAACAGTAGGACAAGGTCTCAGTTCGCGACCCCGACAAGTGGCCTGCAGGCATATTAATTATTCGTGTGTACGGAGGTCACAACGGCCAGAGTTTTACTCAGAATGTCATTCGGCCTCCATTTTGATGTTCAGGGTGACTTCCATATAACAAGAGAACCTAAAATGGCGGCTTACATTACTTTCTCTAAGGTCAAGACCTTGCCGTGAAGTTTGTTCGCATATGATGTTTAGACAACTTGGCGTAGGCCAATACACACATAATTGTTGCGATAGGAGGCATAACATTGTTTCAATTCCGACAGACTGGCTGGAGACAGAGTTGGATGGACCTGGCTGACTGGCTGAATACAGAGTTGGAGAGTGCCTGACTGACTGGCTGAATACAAAGTTGGAGGGTGCCTGACTGACTGGCTGGATACAGAGTTGGAGGGGATCTGACTGACTGGCTGGTGACAGAGTTGGAGGGGGCCTGACTGACTTGAGACAGAGTTAGAGGCGCAGTGGCTGACTGGCTGGAGACAGAGATTGAGGGGGCCTGACTGAGTGGCCCGAGACAGAGATGGAGGGTGCCTGACTGACTGGCTGGATACAGAGTTGGAGGGGATCTGACTGACTGGCTGGAGACAGAGTTGGAGTGGGCCTGACTGACTGGGGACAGATTTGGAGGGGCTGTGGCTGACTGAGCTGGAGACAGAGATTGAGGGGGCCTGACTGAGTGGTCCGAGACAGAGATGAAGGGTGCCTGACTGACTGGCTGGATACAGAGTTGGAGGGTGCCTGACTTTCTGGCTGGATACAGAGTTGGAGGGGGTCTGACTGGCTGGAGGCAGAGTTGGAGGGTGCCTGACTGACTGGCTGGAGACAGAGTTGGAGGGGGCCAAACTGACTGGATGGATACAGAGTTAGAGGGGGCCTGACTGACTGTCTGGAGACAGAGTTGGAGGGGGCCTGACTGACTGGACGGAGACAGAGTTGGAAAGGGCCTGACTGACTGGCTGGATACAGAGTTGGAGGGGGTCTGACTGGCTGGAGACAGAGTTGGAGGGTGCCTAACTGACTGGCCGGAGACAGAGTTGGAGGGGGCCTAACTGACTGGCTGGGGACAGAGTTGACTGATTGCTGGTGCTGCAGTCTCCACATCGCCAGCGTTGGAGGCCACACCAGCAGTGGATATGACTGCGGGCTCAATGGTGGCCGGGGCTTTAATAATTGCCAATGAGGTGCCCGATGGTGGTTTGCACTTTTTCCAAAGGATTCCTGCGTTTCTAGGTCCTGCATCACTGGATGGAGCTGCGCTGCCTGGTGCTGGAGGGGTAGCTTACACGAGCGGGATTGGCACTCCTGCTGGGGCCTTCCATGGCTTTCTGGCTGCCTTGTGTGCCTGTTGGGAAGGCTGGGACATACTGGAATGTGCTTTGCTGCTTTGTGGATTGGTATGCAACGCTTTTCTTCATTCTGGGGACAGAGTTGGAGGGTGCCTGACTAACTGGCTGGAGACAGAGTTGGAGGCGGCCTGGCTGACTGGCTGGAGGCAGAGTTTGAGGGGGGCTGACTGACTGGCCCAAGACAGAGTTGGAGGTTGCCTGACTAACTGGCTAAATACAGAATTTGAGGGGGTCTGCCTGACTGGCTGCAGACAGAGTTGGTGGGTGACTGGCTGACTGGCTGGAGACTGAATTGGACAGGGCCTGACTGACTGGAGACAGAGTGGGAGGGTGCCTGGCCGATTGCCGGGAGACAGAGTTGGAGGGTGCCTGACTGACTGGCTGCAGACAGCGTTTGGGGGGGCCTGACTGACTGGCCAGAGGCAGAATTGGAGGGTGCCTGACTGACTGGCTGGATACAGAGTTGGAGGGGGTCTGACTGACTGGATGGGGACAGAGTTGGATGGTGCCTGACTGACTGGCTGGTTACAGAGTTGGAGGGTGCCTGACTGACTGGCTGGAGACAGGGTTGGAGGGGGCCCGACTGACTTGCTGGAGACTGAATTGGAAGGGGCCTGACTGACTCGCTGGAGACAGAGTTTGAGGGTGCCTGACTGAGTGGCTGGAGACAGGGTTGGAGGGGCCCGACTGACTGGCTGGAGACAGAGTTGGAGGGCGCCTGACTGACTGGCTGAAGAGAGAGTTGGAGGGCGTGTGACTGTCTGGCTGGAGACAGGGTTTGAGGGGGCCTGACTGACTTGCTGGAGACAGAGTTGGAAGGGGCCTGACTCACTGGCTGGAGACAGAGTTGGAGGGGGCCTGACTTACCGGAGACAGAGTTGGAGGGTTCCTGACTGACTGGCTGGAGAAAGAGTTTGGGGGTGCCTGGCTGAGTGGCTGGAGACTGAATTGGAGGGAGCCTGGCTGATTGGCTGGAGACAGAGTTGGAGGGTGCCTGACTGACTGGAGACAGAGTTGGACGAGCCTGGCTCACTGGCTGGAGACAGAGTTGTAGGGGGCCTGACTTACTGGCCCGAGACAGAGTTGGAGGGTGCCTGACTGACTGGCTGGATACAGAGTTGGAGGGGGTCTGAATGACAGGCTGGAGACAGTATTGGAGGGAGCCCGACTGACTTGCTGGAGACAGGGTATGAGGATGCCTAACTGATTGGCTGGAGACAGAGTTGGAAGGGGCCTGATTGACTGGCTGGAGACAGAGTTGGAGGGAGCCTGGCTGACTGGCTGGAGACTGAATTGGAGGGCCCCTGACTGACTGGAGACAGAGTTGGAGGGTGCCTGACTGACTGGATGGAGACAGAGTTGGAGAGAGCCTGACTGACTGGCTGGAGACAGAGTTGGAGGGTGCCTGGCTGATTGCCTGGGGACAGAGTTGGAGGGTGCCTGACTAACTGGCTAGAGACAGAGTTGGAGGCGGCCTGGCTGACTGGCTGGAGACAGAGTTGGAGGGGGGGCTAAATGACTGGCCTGAGACAGAGTTGGAGGTTGCCTGACTAACTGGCTAAATACAGAATTGGACGGTGTCTGACTGACTGGCTGGAGACAGAGTTGGTGGGTGACTGGCTGACTGGCTGGAGACTGAATCGGACAAGGCCTGACCGACTGGAGACAGAGTTGGAGGGTGCTTGGCTGATTGCCTGGAGACAGAGTTGGAGGGGGCCTGACTGACTGGTCCGAGACAGAGTTGGAGGGTGCCTGACTGACTGGCTGGATCCAGAGTTGGCGGGGTCTGACTTACTGGCTGGAGACGGATTGGAGGGAGCCTGACTGACTGGCTGGAGACAGGGTTTGAGGGTGCCTGACTGACTGGCTGGAGACAGAGTTGGAAGCGGCCCGATTGACTGGCTGGAGACAGAGTTGGAGGGTGCCTGGCTGACTGGCTGAAGACTGAATTGGAGGGGGCCTGACTGACTTGAGACAGAGTTGGAGGGTGTCTGACTGACTGGATGGAGACAGAGTTGGAGAGAGCCTGACTGACTGGCTGGTGACAGAGTTGGAGGTTGCCTGGCTGATTGCCTGGGGACAGAGTTGGAGGGTGCCTGACTAACTGGCTGGAGATAGAGTTGGAGGCGGCCTGGCTGATTGGCTGGAGGCAGAGTTGGAGGGTGCCTGACTGACTGGCTGCAGACAGCGTTTGAGGGGGCTTGACTGACTGGCCAGAGACAGAGTTGGAGGGTGCCTGACTGACTGCCTGGATACAGAGTTGGAGGGGGTCTGACTGACTGGATAGAGACAGAGTTGGAGGGGCCTGATTGACTGGCTGGAGACAGAGTTGGAGGGTGCTTGACTGACTGGCTGGAGACAGAGTTGGAGGGTGCCTGACTTACTGGCTGGAGACAGGGTTGGGGGGGTGCCGACTGACTTGCTGGAGACAGAATTGGAAGTGGCCTGACTGACTGGCTGGAGACACAGTTTGAGGGTGCCTGACTGAGTGGCTGGAGACAGGGTTGGAGGGGCCCGACTGACTAGCTGGAGACAGAGTTGGAGAGTGCCTGACTGATTGGCTGGATAGAGAGTTGGAGGGCTCATGACTGACTGGCTGGAGACAGGGTTGGAGGGGGCCTGTCTGACTGGCTGGAGACAGAATTGGAGGGTGCCTGACTGACTGGCTGGAGACAGAGTTGGAGGGTGCCTGACTGACTGGCTGGAGACAGGGTTGGAGGGGGCCCGCCTGACTTGCTGGAGACAGAATTGGAAGGGGCCTGACTGACTGGCTGGAGGCAGAGTTTGAGGGTCCCTGACTGACTTGCTGGAGACAGAGTTGGAGGGTGCCTGACTGACTGGCTGGAGAGAGAGTTGGAGGGTGTGTGACTGACTGGCTGGAGACAGGGTTGGAGGGGGCCTGGCTGACTGGCTGGAGACTGAATTGGAGGGCCCCTGACTGACTGGAGACAGAGTTGGAGGGTGCCTGACTGACTGGATGGAGACAGAGTTGGAGAGAGCCTGACTGACTGGCTGGAGACAGAGTTGGAGGGTGCCTGGCTGATTGCCTGGGGACAGAGTTGGAGGGTGCCTGACTAACTGGCTAGAGACAGAGTTGGAGGCGGCCTGGCTGACTGGCTGGAGACAGAGTTGGAGGGGGGGCTAAATGACTGGCCTGAGACAGAGTTGGAGGTTGCCTGACTAACTGGCTAAATACAGAATTGGACGGTGTCTGACTGACTGGCTGGAGACAGAGTTGGTGGGTGACTGGCTGACTGGCTGGAGACTGAATCGGACAAGGCCTGACCGACTGGAGACAGAGTTGAAGGGTGCTTGGCTGATTGCCTGGAGACAGAGTTGGAGGGGGCCTGACTGACTGGTCCGAGACAGAGTTGGAGGGTGCCTGACTGACTGGCTGGATCCAGAGTTGGCGGGGTCTGACTTACTGGCTGGAGACGGATTGGAGGGAGCCTGACTGACTGGCTGGAGACAGGGTTTGAGGGTGCCTGACTGACTGGCTGGAGACAGAGTTGGAAGCGGCCCGATTGACTGGCTGGAGACAGAGTTGGAGGGTGCCTGGCTGACTGGCTGAAGACTGAATTGGAGGGGGCCTGACTGACTTGAGACAGAGTTGGAGGGTGTCTGACTGACTGGATGGAGACAGAGTTGGAGAGAGCCTGACTGACTGGCTGGTGACAGAGTTGGAGGTTGCCTGGCTGATTGCCTGGGGACAGAGTTGGAGGGTGCCTGACTAACTGGCTGGAGACAGAGTTGGAGGCGGCCTGGCTGATTGGCTGGAGGCAGAGTTGGAGGGTGCCTGACTGACTGGCTGCAGACAGCGTTTGAGGGGGCTTGACTGACTGGCCAGAGACAGAGTTGGAGGGTGCCTGACTGACTGCCTGGATACAGAGTTGGAGGGGGTCTGACTGACTGGATAGAGACAGAGTTGGAGGGGCCTGATTGACTGGCTGGAGACAGAGTTGGAGGGTGCTTGACTGACTGGCTGGAGACAGAGTTGGAGGGTGCCTGACTTACTGGCTGGAGACAGGGTTGGGGGGGTGCCGACTGACTTGCTGGATACAGAATTGGAAGTGGCCTGACTGACTGGCTGGAGACACAGTTTGAGGGTGCCTGACTGAGTGGCTGGAGACAGGGTTGGAGGGGCCCGACTGACTAGCTGGAGACAGAGTTGGAGAGTGCATGACTGATAGGCTGGATAGAGAGTTGGAGGGCTCATGACTGACTGGCTGGAGACAGGGTTGGAGGGGGCCTGTCTGACTGGCTGGAGACAGAATTGGAGGGTGCCTGACTGACTGGCTGGAGACAGAGTTGGAGGGTGCCTGACTGACTGGCTGGAGACAGGGTTGGAGGGGGCCCGCCTGACTTGCTGGAGACAGAATTGGAAGGGGCCTGACTGACTGGCTGGAGGCAGAGTTTGAGGGTCCCTGACTGACTTGCTGGAGACAGAGTTGGAGGGTGCCTGACTGACTGGCTGGAGAGAGAGTTGGAGGGTGTGTGACTGACTGGCTGGAGACAGGGTTGGAGGGGGCCTGACTGACTTGCTTGAGACAGAGTTGGAAGGGGCCTGACTGACTGGCTGGAGACAGAGTTTGAGGGTAATTGACTGACTGGCTAGAGAGAGGGTTGGAGGGGCCCGACTGACTTGCTGGAGACAGAGTTGGAAGGGGCCTGACTGACTGGCTGGAGACAGAATTGGAGGGTGCCTGGCTGACTGGCTGGAGACTGAATTGGAGGGGGTCCAACTGACTGGCCGGAGACAGAGTTGGAGAGTGACTGACTGACTGGCTGGAGACAGAGTTGGATGGGCCTGACTGACTGGAGACAGAGTTGGAGGATGCCTGACTGACTAACTGACTGGAGACAGAGTTGGAGGATGCCTGACTGACTAACTGGCTAGAGACAGAGTTGGAGTTTGCCTGACTGACTGGCTGGAGACAGAATTAGAGGGGACCTGGCTGATTGGCTGGAGACAGAGTTGGAGGGTGCCTGACTGACTGGCTCGAGACAGAGTAGGATGGGCCTGGCTGACTGGCTGGAGACAGAGTTGTAGGGGGCCCGACTGACTGGTCCGATAGAGTTGGAGGGTGCCTGACTGACTGGCTGAATACAGAGTTGGAGGGGGTCTGACTGACTGGCTGGCGACAGAGTTGGATGGGCCTGGCTGACTGGCTGAATACAGAGTTGGAGGGTGCCTGACTGCCTGGCTGGATACAGAGTTGGAGGGGATCTGACTGACTGGCTGGAGACAGAGTTGGAGGGGGCCTGACTTACTGGGGACAGAGTTGGAGGGGCCGTGGCTGACTGGCTGGAGACAGAGATTGAAGGGGCGTGACTGAGTGGCCCGAGACAGAGATGGAGGGTGCCTGACTGAATGGCTGAATACAGAGTTGGAGGGGGTTTGACTGACTGGCTGGAGACAGAGTTGGAGGGTGCCTGACCGACTGGCTGAATACAGAGTTGGAGGGTGCCTGACTGACTGGCTGGATACAGAGTTGGAGGGGATCTGACTGACTGGCTGGAGACAGAGTTGGAGGGGGCCTGACTGACTGGAGACAGAGTTGGAGGGGCCGTGGCTGACTGGCTGGAGACAGAGATTGAGGGGGCCTGACTGAGTGGCCCGAGACAGAGATGGAGGTTGCCTGACTGACTGGCTGGATACAGAGTTGGAGGATGCCTGGCTGACTGGCTGGAGACAGAATTGGAGGCGGTCCAACTGACTGGCTGGAGACAGAGTTGGATGGGCCTGACTGACTGGAGACAGAGTTGGAGGATGCCTGACTGACTGACTGACTGACTGACTGGAGACAGAGTTGGAGGATGCCTGACTGATTGACTGGCTGGAGACAGAGTTAGAGGGTGCCTGGCTGACTGGCTGGATACAGAGTTGGAGGGGTTCTGACTGACTGGCTGGAGACAGACAGAGTTGGAGGGGGTCTGACTGACTGGCTGGAGACAGAGCTGGAGTGGGCCCTACTGACTTGCTGGAGACAGAATTGGAAGGGGCCTGACTGACTGGAGACAGAGTTTGAGGGTGCCTGACTGACTGGCTGGAGACAGAGTTGGAGGGTGCCTGACTGACTGGCTGGAGACAGGGTCGGAGGGGGCCCTACTGACTTGCTGGAGACAGAATTGGAAGGGCCTGACTGACTGGCTGGAGAGAGAGTTGGAGGGTGTCTGACTTACTGGCTGGAGACATAGTTGGAGTGTGCCTGCCTGACTGTCTGGAGACAGAGTTGGAGGGTGCCTGACTGACTGACTGGAGACAGAGTTGGAGGGGGCCTGACTAACTGGAGACAGAGTTTTAGGAGGGCTGACTTGACTGGCTGTAGACAGAGTTGGAGGGGTCCTGACTAACTGGCCAGAGACAGAGTTGGAGGGGGCCTGACTGACTGGCTGGAGAAAGAGTTTGAGGGTGCCTGACTGACTGGCTGGAGACAGTATTGGAGGGAGCCCAACTGACTTGCTGGAGACAGGGTTTGAGGGTGCCTGACTGACTGGCTGGAAACAGAGTTGGAGGGTGCCTGACTCACTGGCTGGAGACAGAGTTGGAGGGGGCCTGACTGACTTTAGACAGAGTTGTAGGGGGCTGACTGGCTGGCTGTAGACAGAGTTGGAAGGGGCCTGACTGACTGGCTGGATACAGAGTTGGAGGGGGTCTGACTGACTGGCTGGAGACAGAGTTGGAGGGTGCCTGACTGACTGGCTGGAGACAGAGTTGGAGGGTGCCTGACTGACTGGCTGGAGACAGACAGAGTTGGAGGGGGTCCGACTGACTGGCTGGAGACAGAGTTGGAGGGGGTCTGACTGACTGGCTGGATACAGAGTTGGAGGGGTTCCGACTGACTGGCTGGAGACAGACAGAGTTGGATGGGGTCTGACTGACTGGCTGGAGACAGAGCGGGAGGGGGCCCTACTGACTTGCTGGAGACAGAATTGGAAGGGGCCTGACTGACTGACTGGAGACAGAGTTTGAGGGTGCCTGACCGACTTGCTGGAGACAGAGGTGGAGGGTGCCTGACTGACTGGCTGGAGACAGGGTTGGAGGGGGCCCTACTGACCTGCTGGAGACAGAATTGGAAGGGGCCTGACTGACTGGCTGGAGACAGAGTTGGAGGGTGTCTGACTGACTGGCTGGAGACATAGTTGGAGGGTGCCTGCCTGACTGGCTGGAGACAGAGTTGGAGGGTGCCTGACTGACTGGCTGGAGACAGAGTTGGAGGGGGCCTGACTAACTGGAGACAGAGTTTTAGGGGGGCTGACTGACTGGCTGTAGACAGAGTTGGGGGGGGGTCCTGACTAACTGGCCGAAGACAGAGTTGGAGGGGGCCTGACTGACTTGCTGGAGAAAGAGTTTGAGGGTGCCTGACTGACTGGCTGGAGACAGTATTGGAGGGAGCCCAACAGACTTGCTGGAGACAGGGTTTGAGGGTGCCTGACTGACTGGCTGGAAACAGAGTTGGAGGGTGCCTGACTCACTGGCTGGAGACAGAGTTGGAGGGGGCCTGACTGACTGGAGACAGAGTTGTATGGGGCTGACTGGCTGGCTGTAGACAGAGTTGGAAGGGGCCTGACTGACTGGCCGGAGACAGAGTTGGAGGGTTCCTGACTGACTGGCTGGAGAAAGAGTTTGAGGGTCCCTGACTGACTGGCTGGAGACAGGATTGGAGGGAGCCCGACTGACTTGCTGGAGACAGGGTTTGAGGGTGCCTGACTGACTGGCTGGAGACAGAGTTAGAGGGTGCCTGGCTGAGTGGATGGAGACTGAATTGGAGGGAGCCTGGCTGATTGGCTGGAGACAGTTGGAGGGTGCCTGACTGACTGGCTGGAGACAGAGTTGGACGAGCCTGGTTCACTGGCTGGAGACAGAGTTGTAGGGGCCCTGACTGACTGGCCCGAGACAGAGTTGGAGGGTGCCTGACTGACTGGCTGGATACAGAGTTGGAGGGGGTCTGACTGACTGGCTGGAGACTGGATTGGAGGGAGCCCGACTGACTTGCTGGAGACACGGTTTGAGGGTGCCTGACTGACTGGCTGGAGACAGAGTTGGAAGGGGCCTGATTGACTGGCTGAAGACAGAGTTGGAGGGAGCCTGGCTGACTGGCTGGAGACTGAATTGGAATGGCTCTGACTGACTGGAGACAGAGTTGGAGGGTGCCTGACTGACTGGATGGAGACAGAGTTGGAGAGAGCCTGACTGACTGGCTGGAGACAGAGTTGGAGGGTGCCTGGCTGATTGCCTGGGGACAGAGTTGGAGGGTGCCTGACTAACTGGCTGGAGACAGAGTTGGAGGCGGCCTGGCTGACTGGCTGGAGACAGAGTTGGAGGAGGGGCTGACTGACTGGCCTGAGACAGAGTTGGAGGTTGCCTGACTAACTGGCTAAATACAGAATTGGACGGGGTCTGACTGACTGGATGGAGACAGAGTTGGTGGGTGCCTGGCTGACTGGCTGGAGACTGAATTGGACAGGGCCTGACCGACTGGAGACAGAGTTGGAGGGTGCCTGGCTGACTGGCTGGAGACAGAGTTGGAGGGTGCCTGACTGACTGGCTGGAGACAGGGTTGGAGGGGGCCCGACTGACTTGCTGGAGACAGAATTGGAAGGGGCCTGACTGACTGGCTGGAGACAGAGTTTGAGGGTGCCTGACTGACTGGCTGGAGACAGAGTTGGAGGGTGCCTGACTGACTGGCTGGAGAGAGAGTTGGAGGGCGTGTGACTGACTGGCTGGAGACACGGTTGGAGGGGGCCTGACTGACTTGCTTGAGACAGAGTTGGAAGGGTCCTGACTGACTGGCTGCAGACAGAGTTTGAGGGTAACTGACTGACTGGCTAGAGACAGGGTTGGAGGGGCCCGACTGACTTGCTGGAGACAGAGTTGGAAGGGCCCTGACTGACTGGCTGGAGACAGAATTGGAGGGTGCCTGGCTGACTGGCTGGAGACTGAATTGGAGGGGGTCCAACTGACTGGCTGGAGACAGAGTTGGAGGATGCCTGGCTGACTAACTGACTGGAGACAGAGTTGGAGGATGCCTGACTGACTAACTGGCAGGAGACAGAGTTGGAGGGTGCCTGACTGACTGGCTGGAGACAGAATTAGAGGGGGCCTGGCTGATTGGCTGGAGACAGAGTTGGAGGTGCCTGACTGACTGGCTGAGACAGAATTGGAGGGGGCCTGGCTGATTGGCTGGAGACAGAATTGGAGGGTGCCTGACTGACTGGCTGGAGACAGTTGGATGGGCCTGGCTGACTGGATGGAGACAGAATTGTAGGGGGCCTGCCTGACTGGTCCGAGACAGAGTTGGAGGGTGCCTGACTGACTGGCTGAATACAGAGTTGGAGGGGGTCTGACTGACTGGCTGGAGACAGAGTTGGATGGGCCTGGCTGACAGGCTGAATACAGAGTTGGAGGGTGCCTGACTGACTGGCTGGATGCAGAGTTGGAGGGGGATCTGACTGACCGGCTGGAGACAGAGTTGGAGGGTGCCTGACTGACTGGCTGAATACAGAGTTGGAGGGGGTCTGACTGACTGGCTGGAGACAGAGTTGGATGGGCCTGGCTGACAGGCTGAATACAGAGTTGGAGGGTGCCTGACTGACTGGCTGGATGCAGAGTTGGAGGGGCTGCGGCTTACTGGCTGGAGACAGAGATTGAGGGGGCCTGACTGAGTGGCCCGAGACAGAGATGGAGGGTGCCTGTCTGACTGGCTGAATACAGAGTTGGAGGGGGTCTGACTGACTGGCTGGAGACAGACACAGTTGGAGGGGCCTGACTGGCTAGCTGGAGACAGAGTTGGAGGGTGCCTTACTGAGTGGCTGGAGACAGAGTTGGAGGGTGCCTGGCTGACTGGCTGGAGACAGGGTTGGAGGGGGCCCTACTGACTTGCTGGATTCAGAATTGGAAGGGGCCTGACTGACTGGCTGGAGACAGAGTTGGAGGGTGTCTGATTGACTGGCTGGAGACATAGTTGGAGGGTGCCTGCCTGACTGGCTGGAGACAGAGTTGGAGGGGGTCTGACTGACTGGCTGGAGACAGAGTTGGAGGGGGCCTGACTGACTGGAGACAGAGTTGTAGGGGACTGACTGGCTGGCTGTAGACAGAGATGGAGGGGGCCTGACTGACTGGCCGGAGACAGAGTTGGAGGGTTCCTGACTGACTGGCTGGAGAAAGAGTTTGAGGGTGCCTGACTGACTGGCTGGAGACAGGATTGGAGGGAGCCCGACTGTCTTGCTGGAGACAGGGTTTGAGGGTGCCTGACTGACTGGCAGGAGACAGAGTTGGAGGGTGCCTGGCTGATTGCCTGGGGGCAGAGTTGGAGGGGGCCTGACTGACAGGAGACAGAGTTGGAGGGTGCCTGACTGACTGGCTGGAGACAGAGTTGGAGAGAGCCTGACTGACTGGCTGGAGACAGAGTTGGAGGGGGTCTGACTGACTGGCTGGAGACAGAGTTGGAGGGGGCCTGACTGACTGGAGACAGAGTTGTAGGGGACTGACTGGCTGGCTGTAGACAGAGATGGAGGGGGCCTGACTGACTGGCCGGAGACAGAGTTGGAGGGTTCCTGACTGACTGGCTGGAGAAAGAGTTTGAGGGTGCCTGACTGACTGGCTGGAGACAGGATTGGAGGGAGCCCGACTGTCTTGCTGGAGACAGGGTTTGAGGGTGCCTGACTGACTGGCAGGAGACAGAGTTGGAGGGTGCCTGGCTGATTGCCTGGGGGCAGAGTTGGAGGGGGCCTGACTGACAGGAGACAGAGTTGGAGGGGGGCTGACTGACTGGACCGAGACAGAGTTGGAGGGTGCATGACTGACTGGCTGGATACAGAGTTGGAGGGGGTCTGACTGAAAGGCTGGAGACAGAGTTGGTGGGTGACTGGCTGAGTGGCTGGAGACTGAATTGGACAGGGCCTGACTGGCTGGCTGCAGACAGAGTTTGAGGGGGCCTGGCTGATTGCCTGGGGGAAGCGTTGGAGGGTGCCTGACTAACTGGCTGGAGAAGGAGTTGGAGGGGGCTGGCTGACTGGCTGGAGACAGAGTTGGAGGGGGGCTGACTGACTGGACCGAGACAGAGTTGGAGGGTGCATGACTGACTGGCTGGATACAGAGTTGGAGGGGGTCTGACTGAAAGGCTGGAGACAGAGTTGGTGGGTGACTGGCTGAGTGGCTGGAGACTGAATTGGACAGGGCCTGACTGACTGGCTGCAGACAGAGTTTGAGGGGGCCTGACTGACTGGCCAGAGACAGAGTTGGAGGGCGCCTGACTGACTTGCTGGATACAGAGTTGGAGGGGGTCTGACTGACAGGATGGAGACAGAGTTGGAGGGGCCTGATTAACTGGCCAGAGACAGAGTTGGAGGGTGCCTGAATGACTGGCTGGAAACAGATTTGGAGGGTGCCTGACTGACTGGCTGGAGACAGGGTTGGAGGGGGCCCTATTGACTTGCTGTAGACAGAATTGGAATGGGCCTGACTGACTGACTGGAGACAGAGTTGGAGGGTGCCTGGCTGACTGGCTGGATACAGCGTTGGAGGGTGCCTGGCTGACTGGCTGGATACAGAGTTGGAGGGGTTCTGACTGACTGGCTGGAGACAGACCGAGTTGGAGGGGGTCTGACTGACTGGCTGGAGACAGAGCTGGAGGGGGCCCTACTGACTTGCTGGAGACAGAATTGGAAGGGGCCTGACTGACTGACTGACTGACTGGAGGCAGAGTTTGAGGGTGCCTGATGAGTGGCTGGATACAGAGTTGGAGGGGGTCTGACTGACTGGCTGGAGACAGACAGAGTTGGAGGGGGTCTGACTGACTGGCTGGAGACAGACAGAGTGGGAGGGGGTCTGACTGACTGGCTGGAGACAGAGTTTGAGGGTGCCTGACTTACTGGCTGGATACAGAGTTGGAGGGGGTCTGACTGACTGGCTGGAGACAGACAGAGTTGGAGGGGGTCTGACTGACCGGCTGGAGACAGAGTTGGAGGGTGCCTGACTGACTGGCTGGACACAGAGTTCGAGGGTGCCTGGCTGACTGGCTGGATACAGAGTTGGAGGGGTTCTGACTGACTGGCTGGAGACAGACAGAGTTGGATGGGGTCTGACTGACTGGCTGGAGACAGAGTTTGAGGGTGCCTGACTGACTGGCTGGAGACAGAGTTGGAGGGTGCCTGACTGACTGGCTGGAGACAGGGTTGGAGGGGGCCCTACTGACTTGCTGGAGACAGAATTGGAAGGGGCCTGACTGACTGGCTGGAGACAGAGTTGGAGGGTGTCTGAATGACTGGCTGGAGACATAGTTGGAGGGTGCCTGCCTGACTGGCTGGAGACAGAGTTGGAGGGTGCCTGACTGACTGGATGGAGACAGAGTTGGAGGGGGCCTGACTAACTGGAGACAGAGTTTTAGGGGGGCTGACTGACTGGCTGTAGACAGAGTTGGAGGGGTCCTGACTAACTGGCTGGAGACAGAGTTGGAGGGGGCCTGACTGACTGGCTGGAGAAAGAGTTTGAGGGTGCCTGACTGACTGGCTGGAGACAGTATTGGAGGGAGCCCAACTGACTTGCTGGAGACAGGGTTTGTGGGTGCCTGACTGACTGGCTGAAGACAGAGTTGGAGGGGGCCTGACTGACTGGCTGGAGAAAGAGTTTGAGGGTGCCTGACTGACTGGCTGGAGACAGTATTGGAGGGAGCCCAACTGACTTGCTGGAGACAGGGTTTGAGGGTGCCTGACTGACTGGCTGAAGACAGAGTTGGAGGGTGCCTGACTGACTGGCTGGAGACAGAGTTGGAGGGTGCCTGGCTGATTGCCTGAGGACAGAGTTCGAGGGTGCCTGACTAACTGGCTGGAGACAGAGTTGCAGGCAGCCTGACTGACTGGCTGGAGACAGAGTTGGAGGCAGCCTGACCTACTGGCTGAAGAGAGAGTTGGAGGGCGTGTGACTGACTGGCTGGAGACAGGGTTGGAGGGGGCATGACTGACTGGCTGGAGACAGAGTTTGAGGGTAACTGACTGACTGGCTAGAGACAGGGTTGGAGGGGCCCGACTGACTTGCTGGAGACAGAGTTGGAAGGGGCCTGACTGACTGGCTGGAGACAGAATTGGAGGGTGCCTGGCTGACTGCCTGGAGACTGAATTGTAGGGGGTCCAACTGACTGGCCGGAGACAGAGCTGGAGAGTGTCTGACTGACTGGCTGGAGACAGAGTTGGATGGACCTGACTGGAGACAGAGTTGGAGGATGCCTGACTGACTGACTGACTGGAGACAGAGTTGGAGGATGCTTGACTGACTGACTCGCTGGAGACTGAGTTGTAGGGTTCCTGACTGACTGGCTGTAGACAGAATTGGAGGGGGCCTGGCTGATTGGCTGGAGACAGAGTTGGATGGGCCAGGCTGCCTGGCTGGAGACAGAGTTGTAGGGGGCCTGACTGACTGGCTGAATACAGAGTTGGAGGGGGTCTGGCTGACTGGCTGAATACAGAGTTGGAGGGTGCCTGACTGACTGGCTGGATACAGAGTTGGAGGGGATCTGACTGACTGTCTGGAGACAGAGTTGTAGGGGGCCTGACTGACTGGAGACAGAGTTGGAGGGGCCGTGGCTGACTGGCTGGAGACAGAATTGGAGGGTGCCTGACTGACTGGCTGGAGACAGTTGGATGGGCCTGGCTGACTGGATGGAGACAGAATTGTAGGGGGCCTGCCTGACTGGTCCGAGACAGAGTTGGAGGGTGCCTGACTGACTGGCTGGAGACAGTATTGGAGGGAGCCCAACAGACTTGCTGGAGACAGGGTTTGAGGGTGCCTGACTGACTGGCTGGAAACAGAGTTGGAGGGTGCCTGACTCACTGGCTGGAGACAGAGTTGGAGGGGGCCTGACTGACTGGAGACAGAGTTGTATGGGGCTGACTGGCTGGCTGTAGACAGAGTTGGAAGGGGCCTGACTGACTGGCCGGAGACAGAGTTGGAGGGTTCCTGACTGACTGGCTGGAGAAAGAGTTTGAGGGTCCCTGACTGACTGGCTGGAGACAGGATTGGAGGGAGCCCGACTGACTTGCTGGAGACAGGGTTTGAGGGTGCCTGACTGACTGGCTGGAGACAGAGTTAGAGGGTGCCTGGCTGAGTGGATGGAGACTGAATTGGAGGGAGCCTGGCTGATTGGCTGGAGACAGTTGGAGAGTGCCTGACTGACTGGCTGGAGACAGAGTTGGACGAGCCTGGTTCACTGGCTGGAGGCAGAGTTGGAGGGTGCCTGACTGACTGGCTGGATACAGAGTTGGAGGGGGTCTGACTGACTGGCTGGAGACTGGATTGGAGGGAGCCCGACTGACTTGCTGGAGACACGGTTTGAGGGTGCCTGACTGACTGGCTGGAGACAGAGTTGGAAGGGGCCTGATTGACTGGCTGGAGACAGAGTTGGAGGGAGCCTGGCTGACTGGCTGGAGACTGAATTGGAAGGGCCCTGACTGACTGGAGACAGAGTTGGAGGGTGCCTGACTGACTGGATGGAGACAGAGTTGGAGAGAGCCTGACTGACTGGCTGGAGACAGAGTTGGAGGGTGCCTGGCTGATTGCCTGGGGACAGAGTTGGAGGGTGCCTGACTAACTGGCTGGAGACAGAGTAGGAGGCGGCCTGGCTGACTGGCTGGAGACAGAGTTGGAGGAGGGGCTGACTGACTGGCCTGAGACAGAGTTGGAGGTTGCCTGACTAACTGGCTAAATACAGAATTGGACGGGGTCTGACTGACTGGATGGAGACAGAGTTGGTGGGTGCCTGGCTGACTGGCTGGAGACTGAATTGGACAGGGCCTGACCGACTGGAGACAGAGTTGGAGGGTGCCTGACTGACTGGCTGGAGACAGAGTTGGAGGGTGCCTGACTGACTGGCTGGAGACAGGGTTGGAGGGGGCCCGACTGACTTGCTGGAGACAGAATTGGAAGGGGCCTGACTGACTGGCTGGAGACAGAGTTTGAGGGTGCCTGACTGACTGGCTGGAGACAGAGTTGGAGGGTGCCTGACTGACTGGCTGGAGAGAGAGTTGGAGGGCGTGTGACTGACTGGCTGGAGACACGGTTGGAGGGGGCCTGACTGACTTGCTTGAGACAGAGTTGGAAGGGTCCTGACTGATTGGCTGCAGACAGAGTTTGAGGGTAACTGACTGACTGGCTAGAGACAGGGTTGGAGGGGCCCGACTGACTTGCTGGAGACAGAGTTGGAAGGGGCCTGACTGACTGGCTGGAGACAGAATTGGAGGGTGCCTGGCTGACTGGCTGGAGACTGAATTGGAGGGGGTCCAACTGACTGGCTGGAGACAGAGTTGGAGGATGCCTGACTGACTAACTGACTGGAGACAGAGTTGGAGGATGCCTGACTGACTAACTGGCAGGAGACAGAGTTGGAGGGTGCCTGACTGACTGGCTGGAGACAGAATTAGAGGGGGCCTGGCTGATTGGCTGGAGACAGAGTTGGAGGTGCCTGACTGACTGGCTGAGACAGAATTGGAGGGGGCCTGGCTGATTGGCTGGAGACAGAATTGGAGGGTGCCTGACTGACTGGCTGGAGACAGTTGGATGGGCCTGGCTGACTGGATGGAGACAGAATTGTAGGGGGCCTGCCTGACTGGTCCGAGACAGAGTTGGAGGGTGCCTGACTGACTGGCTGAATACAGAGTTGGAGGGGGTCTGACTGACTGGCTGGAGACAGAGTTGGATGGGCCTGGCTGACAGGCTGAATACAGAGTTGGAGGGTGCCTGACTGACAGGCTGGATGCAGAGTTGGAGGGGGATCTGACTGACCAGCTGGAGACAGAGTTGGAGGGTGCCTGACTGACTGGCTGAATACAGAGTTGGAGGGGGTATGACTGACTGGCTGGAGACAGAGTTGGATGGGCCTGGCTGACAGGCTGAATACAGAGTTGGAGGGTGCCTGACTGACTGGCTGGATGCAGAGTTGGAGGGGCTGCGGCTGACTGGCTGGAGACAGAGATTGAGGGGGCCTGACTGAGTGGCCCGAGACAGAGATGGAGGGTGCCTGTCTGACTGGCTGAATACAGAGTTGGAGGGGGTCTGACTGACTGGCTGGAGACAGACACCGTTGGAGGGGCCTGACTGGCTAGCTGGAGACAGAGTTGGAGGGTGCCTTACTGAGTGGCTGGAGACAGAGTTGGAGGGTGCCTGGCTGACTGGCTGGAGACAGGGTTGGAGGGGGCCCTACTGACTTGCTGGATTCAGAATTGGAAGGGGCCTGACTGACTGGCTGGAGACAGAGTTGGAGGGTGTCTGATTGACTGGCTGGAGACATAGTTGGAGGGTGCCTGCCTGACTGGCTGGAGACAGAGTTGGAGGGGGTCTGACTGACTGGCTGGAGACAGAGTTGGAGGGGGCCTGACTGACTGGAGACAGAGTTGTAGGGGACTGACTGGCTGGCTGTAGACAGAGATGGAGGTGGCCTGACTGACTGGCCGGAGACAGAGTTGGAGGGTTCCTGACTGACTGGCTGGAGAAAGAGTTTGAGGGTGCCTGACTGACTGGCTGGAGACAGGATTGGAGGGAGCCCGACTGACTTGCTGGAGACAGGGTTTGAGGGTGCCTGACTGACTGGCAGGAGACAGAGTTGGAGGGTGCCTGGCTGATTGCCTGGGGGCAGAGTTGGAGGGGGCCTGACTGACAGGAGACAGAGTTGGAGGGTGCCTGACTGACTGGCTGGAGACAGAGTTGGAGAGAGCCTGACTGACTGGCTGGAGACAGAGTTGGAGGGGGGCTGACTGACTGGACCGAGACAGAGTTGGAGGGTGCATGACTGACTGGCGGGATACAGAGTTGGAGGGGGTCTGACTGAAAGGCTGGAGACAGAGTTGGTGGGTGACTGGCTGAGTGGCTGGAGACTGAATTGGACAGGGCCTGACTGGCTGGCTGCAGACAGAGTTTGAGGGGGCCTGGCTGATTGCCTGGGGGAAGCGTTGGAGGGTGCCTGACTAACTGGCTGGAGAAGGAGTTGGAGGGGGCTGGCTGACTGGCTGGAGACAGAGTTGGAGGGGGGCTGACTGACTGGACCGAGACAGAGTTGGAGGGTGTATGACTGACTGGCTGGATACAGAGTTGGAGGGGGTCTGACTGAAAGGCTGGAGACAGAGTTGGTGGGTGACTGGCTGAGTGGCTGGAGACTGAATTGGACAGGGCCTGACTGACTGGCTGCAGACAGAGTTTGAGGGGGCCTGACTGACTGGGCAGAGACAGAGTTGGAGGGCGCCTGACTGACTTGCTGGATACAGAGTTGGAGGGGGTCTGACTGACAGGATGGAGACAGAGTTGGAGGGGCCTGATTGACTGGCTGGAGACAGAGTTGGAGGGTGCCTGAATGACTGGCTGGAAACAGATTTGGAGGGTGCCTGACTGACTGGCTGGAGACAGGGTTGGAGGGGGCCCTATTGACTTGCTGTAGACAGAATTGGAATGGGCCTGACTGACTGACTGGAGACAGAGTTGGAGGGTGCCTGGCTGACTGGCTGGATACAGCGTTGGAGGGTGCCTGGCTGACTGGCTGGATACAGAGTTGGAGGGGTTCTGACTGACTGGCTGGAGACAGACCGAGTTGGAGGGGGTCTGACTGACTGGCTGGAGACAGAGCTGGAGGGGGCCCTACTGACTTGCTGGAGACAGAATTGGAAGGGGCCTGACTGACTGACTGGAGGCAGAGTTTGAGGGTGCCTGATGACTGGCTGGATACAGAGTTGGAGGGGGTCTGACTGACTGGCTGGAGACAGACAGAGTTGGAGGGGGTCTGACTGACTGGCTGGAGACAGACAGAGTGGGAGGGGGTCTGACTGACTGGCTGGAGACAGAGTTTGAGGGTGCCTGACTTACTGGCTGGATACAGAGTTGGAGGGGGTCTGACTGACTGGCTGGAGACAGACAGAGTTGGAGGGGGTCTGACTGACCGGCTGGAGACAGAGTTGGAGGGTGCCTGACTGACTGGCTGGACACAGAGTTCGAGGGTGCCTGGCTGACTGGCTGGATACAGAGTTGGAGGGGTTCTGACTGACTGGCTGGAGACAGACAGAGTTGGATGGGGTCTGACTGACTGGCTGGAGACAGAGTTTGAGGGTGCCTGACTGACTGGCTGGAGACAGAGTTGGAGGGTGCCTGACTGACTGGCTGGAGACAGGGTTGGAGGGGGCCCTACTGACTTGCTGGAGACAGAATTGGAAGGGGCCTGACTGACTGGCTGGAGACAGAGTTGGAGGGTGTCTGAATGACTGGCTGGAGACATAGTTGGAGGGTGCCTGCCTGCCTGGCTGGAGACAGAGTTGGAGGGTGCCTGACTGACTGGCTGGAGACAGAGTTGGAGGGGGCCTGACTAACTGGAGACAGAGTTTTAGGGGGGCTGACTGACTGGCTGTAGACAGAGTTGGAGGGGTCCTGACTAACTGGCTGGAGACAGAGTTGGAGGGGGCCTGACTGACTGGCTGGAGAAAGAGTTTGAGGGTGCCTGACTGACTGGCTGGAGACAGTATTGGAGGGAGCCCAACTGACTTGCTGGAGACAGGGTTTGTGGGTGCCTGACTGACTGGCTGAAGACAGAGTTGGAGGGGGCCTGACTGACTGGCTGGAGAAAGAGTTTGAGGGTGCCTGACTGACTGGCTGGAGACAGTATTGGAGGGAGCCCAACTGACTTGCTGGAGACAGGGTTTGAGGGTGCCTGACTGACTGACTGAAGACAGAGTTGGAGGATGCCTGACTGACTGGCTGGAGACAGAGTTGGAGGGTGCCTGGCTGATTGCCTGAGGACAGAGTTCGAGGGTGCCTGACTAACTGGCTGGAGACAGAGTTGCAGGCAGCCTGACTGACTGGCTGGAGACAGAGTTGGAGGCAGCCTGACCTACTGGCTGAAGAGAGAGTTGGAGGGCGTGTGACTGACTGGCTGGAGACAGGGTTGGGGGGGCATGACTGACTGGCTGGAGACAGAGTTTGAGGGTAACTGACTGACTGGCTAGAGACAGGGTTGGAGGGGCCCGACTGACTTGCTGGAGACAGAGTTGGAAGGGGCCTGACTGACTGGCTGGAGACAGAATTGGAGGGTGCCTGGCTGACTGCCTGGAGACTGAATTGTAGGGGGTCCAACTGACTGGCCGGAGACAGAGCTGGAGAGTGTCTGACTGACTGGCTGGAGACAGAGTTGGATGGACCTGACTGGAGACAGAGTTGGAGGATGCCTGACTGACTGACTGACTGGAGACAGAGTTGGAGGATGCTTGACTGACTGACTCGCTGGAGACTGAGTTGTAGGGTTCCTGACTGACTGGCTGTAGACAGAATTGGAGGGGGCCTGGCTGATTGGCTGGAGACAGAGTTGGATGGGCCAGGCTGCCTGGCTGGAGACAGAGTTGTAGGGGGCCTGACTGACTGTCCCGAGACAGAGTTGGAGGGTGCCTGACTGACTGGCTGAATACAGAGTTGGAGGGGGTCTGGCTGACTGGCTGAATACAGAGTTGGAGGGTGCCTGACTGACTGGCTGGATACAGAGTTGGAGGGGATCTGACTGACTGTCTGGAGACAGAGTTGTAGGGGGCCTGACTGACTGGAGACAGAGTTGGAGGGGCCGTGGCTGACTGGCTGGAGACAGAATTGGAGGGTGCCTGACTGACTGGCTGGAGACAGTTGGATGGGCCTGGCTGACTGGATGGAGACAGAATTGTAGGGGGCCTGCCTGACTGGTCCGAGACAGAGTTGGAGGGTGCCTGACTGACTGGCTGAATACAGAGTTGGAGGGGGTCTGACTGACTAGCTGGAGACAGAGTTGGATGGGCCTGGCTGACAGGCTGAATACAGAGTTGGAGGGTGCCTGACTGACTGGCTGGATGCAGAGTTGGAGGGGATCTGACTGACCGGCTGGAGACAGAGTTGGAGGGGGCCTGACTGACTGGAGACAGAGTTGGAGGGGCTGCGGCTGACTGGCTGGAGAGAGAGATTGAGGGGGCCTGACTGAGTG
Source organism: Ambystoma mexicanum (assembly GCF_040938575.1). Taxonomy (NCBI): domain Eukaryota; kingdom Metazoa; phylum Chordata; class Amphibia; order Caudata; family Ambystomatidae; genus Ambystoma; species Ambystoma mexicanum. The sequence goes on along the minus strand of NC_090933.1, from coordinate 1,290,425,965 downwards.
GCCCGAGACAGAGATGGAGGGTGCCTGACTGACTGGCTGAATACAGAGTTGGAGGGGGTCTGACTGACTGGCTGGAGACAGTGTTGTAAGGGTCCTGACTGACTGGCTGGAGACAGAGTTGGAGGGTGCCTGGCTGACTGAGTGGATACAGAGTTGGAGGGGGTCTGACCGACTGGCTGGACACAGACAGAGTTGGAGGGGCCTGACTGACTAGCTGGAGACAGAGTTGGAGGGTGCCTTACTGAGTGGCTGGAGACAGAGTTGGAGGGTGCCTGGCTGACTGGCTGGAGACAGGGTTGGAGGGGGCCCTACTGACTTGCTGGATTCAGAATTGGAAGGGGCCTGACTGACTGGCTGGAGACAGAGTTGGAGGGTGTCTGATTGACTGGCTGGAGACATAGTTGGAGGGTGCCTGCCTGACTGGCTGGAGACAGAGTTGGAGGGGGTCTGACTGACTGGCTGGAGACAGAGTTGGAGGGGGCCTGACTGACTGGAGACAGAGTTGTAGGGGACTAACTGGCTGGCTGTAGACAGAGATGGAGGGGGCCTGACTGACTGGCCGGAGACAGAGTTGGAGGGTTCCTGACTGACTGGCTGGAGAAAGAGTTTGAGGGTGCCTGACTGACTGGCTGGAGACAGGATTGGAGGGAGCCCGACTGACTTGCTGGAGACAGGGTTTGAGGGTGCCTGACTGACTGGCAGGAGACAGAGTTGGAGGGTGCCTGGCTGATTGCCTGGGGGCAGAGTTGGAGGGGGCCTGACTGACAGGAGACAGAGTTGGAGGGTGCCTGACTGACTGGCTGGAGACAGAGTTGGAGAGAGCCTGACTGACTGGCTGGAGACAGAGTTGGAGGGGGGCTGACTGACTGGACCGAGACAGAGTTGGAGGGTGCATGACTGACTGGCTGGATACAGAGTTGGAGGGGGTCTGAATGAAAGGCTGGAGACAGAGTTGGTGGGTGACTGGCTGAGTGGCTGGAGACTGAATTGGACAGGGCCTGACTGGCTGGCTGCAGACAGAGTTTGAGGGGGCCTGGCTGATTGCCTGGGGGAAGAGTTGGAGGGTGCCTGACTGACTGGCTGGAGACAGAGTTGGAGAGAGCCTGACTGACTGGCTGGAGACAGAGTTGGAGGGGGGCTGACTGACTGGACCGAGACAGAGTTGGAGGGTGCATGACTGACTGGCTGGATACAGAGTTGGAGGGGGTCTGACTGAAAGGCTGGAGACAGAGTTGGTGGGTGACTGGCTGAGTGGCTGGAGACTGAATTGGACAGGGCCTGACTGACTGGCTGCAGACAGAGTTTGAGGGGGCCTGACTGACTGGCCAGAGACAGAGTTGGAGGGCGCCTGACTGACTGGCTGGAGACAGAGTTGGAGAGAGCCTGACTGACTGGCTGGAGACAGAGTTGGAGGGGGGCTGACTGACTGGACCGAGACAGAGTTGGAGGGTGCATGACTGACTGGCTGGATACAGAGTTGGAGGGGGTCTGACTGACAGGATGGAGACAGAGTTGGAAGGGCCTGATTGACTGGCTGGAGACAGAGTTGGAGGGTGCCTGAATGACTGGCTGGAAACAGATTTGGAGGGTGCCTGACTGACTGGCTGGAGACAGGGTTGGAGGGGGCCCTATTGACTTGCTGGAGACAGAATTGGAATGGGCCTGACTGACTGACTGGAGACAGAGTTGGAGGGTGCCTGGCTGACTGGCTGGATACAGCGTTGGAGGGTGCCTGGCTGACTGGCTGGATACAGAGTTGGAGGGGTTCTGACTGACTGGCTGGAGACAGACCGAGTTGGAGGGGGTCTGACTGACTGGCTGGAGACAGAGCTGGAGGGGGCCCTACTGACTTGCTGGAGACAGAATTGGAAGGGGCCTGACTGACTGACTGGAGACAGAGTTTGAGGGTGCCTGATGACTGGCTGGATACAGAGTTGGAGGGGGTCTGACTGACTGGCTGGAGACAGGATTGGAGGGAGCCCGACTGACTTGCTGGAGACAGGGTTTGAGGGTGCCTGACTGACTGGCAGGAGACAGAGTTGGAGGGTGCCTGGCTGATTGCCTGGGGGCAGAGTTGGAGGGGGCCTGACTGACAGGAGACAGAGTTGGAGGGTGCCTGACTGACTGGCTGGAGACAGAGTTGGAGAGAGCCTGACTGACTGGCTGGAGACAGAGTTGGAGGGGGGCTGACTGACTGGACCGAGACAGAGTTGGAGGGTGCATGACTGACTGGCTGGATACAGAGTTGGAGGGGGTCTGACTGAAAGGCTGGAGACAGAGTTGGTGGGTGACTGGCTGAGTGGCTGGAGACTGAATTGGACAGGGCCTGACTGGCTGGCTGCAGACAGAGTTTGAGGGGGCCTGGCTGATTGCCTGGGGGAAGCGTTGGAGGGTGCCTGACTAACTGGCTGGAGAAGGAGTTGGAGGGGGCTGGCTGACTGGCTGGAGACAGAGTTGGAGGGGGGCTGACTGACTGGACCGAGACAGAGTTGGAGGGTGTATGACTGACTGGCTGGATACAGAGTTGGAGGGGGTCTGACTGAAAGGCTGGAGACAGAGTTGGTGGGTGACTGGCTGAGTGGCTGGAGACTGAATTGGACAGGGCCTGACTGACTGGCTGCAGACAGAGTTTGAGGGGGCCTGACTGACTGGGCAGAGACAGAGTTGGAGGGCGCCTGACTGACTTGCTGGATACAGAGTTGGAGGGGGTCTGACTGACAGGATGGAGACAGAGTTGGAGGGGCCTGATTGACTGGCTGGAGACAGAGTTGGAGGGTGCCTGAATGACTGGCTGGAAACAGATTTGGAGGGTGCCTGACTGACTGGCTGGAGACAGGGTTGGAGGGGGCCCTATTGACTTGCTGTAGACAGAATTGGAATGGGCCTGACTGACTGACTGGAGACAGAGTTGGAGGGTGCCTGGCTGACTGGCTGGATACAGCGTTGGAGGGTGCCTGGCTGACTGGCTGGATACAGAGTTGGAGGGGTTCTGACTGACTGGCTGGAGACAGACCGAGTTGGAGGGGGTCTGACTGACTGGCTGGAGACAGAGCTGGAGGGGGCCCTACTGACTTGCTGGAGACAGAATTGGAAGGGGCCTGACTGACTGACTGGAGGCAGAGTTTGAGGGTGCCTGATGACTGGCTGGATACAGAGTTGGAGGGGGTCTGACTGACTGGCTGGAGACAGACAGAGTTGGAGGGGGTCTGACTGACTGGCTGGAGACAGACAGAGTGGGAGGGGGTCTGACTGACTGGCTGGAGACAGAGTTTGAGGGTGCCTGATTTACTGGCTGGATACAGAGTTGGAGGGGGTCTGACTGACTGGCTGGAGACAGACAGAGTTGGAGGGGGTCTGACTGACCGGCTGGAGACAGAGTTGGAGGGTGCCTGACTGACTGGCTGGACACAGAGTTCGAGGGTGCCTGGCTGACTGGCTGGATACAGAGTTGGAGGGGTTCTGACTGACTGGCTGGAGACAGACAGAGTTGGATGGGGTCTGACTGACTGGCTGGAGACAGAGTTTGAGGGTGCCTGACTGACTGGCTGGAGACAGAGTTGGAGGGTGCCTGACTGACTGGCTGGAGACAGGGTTGGAGGGGGCCCTACTGACTTGCTGGAGACAGAATTGGAAGGGGCCTGACTGACTGGCTGGAGACAGAGTTGGAGGGTGTCTGAATGACTGGCTGGAGACATAGTTGGAGGGTGCCTGCCTGCCTGGCTGGAGACAGAGTTGGAGGGTGCCTGACTGACTGGCTGGAGACAGAGTTGGAGGGGGCCTGACTAACTGGAGACAGAGTTTTAGGGGGGCTGACTGACTGGCTGTAGACAGAGTTGGAGGGGTCCTGACTAACTGGCTGGAGACAGAGTTGGAGGGGGCCTGACTGACTGGCTGGAGAAAGAGTTTGAGGGTGCCTGACTGACTGGCTGGAGACAGTATTGGAGGGAGCCCAACTGACTTGCTGGAGACAGGGTTTGTGGGTGCCTGACTGACTGGCTGAAGACAGAGTTGGAGGGGGCCTGACTGACTGGCTGGAGAAAGAGTTTGAGGGTGCCTGACTGACTGGCTGGAGACAGTATTGGAGGGAGCCCAACTGACTTGCTGGAGACAGGGTTTGAGGGTGCCTGACTGACTGGCTGAAGACAGAGTTGGAGGATGCCTGACTGACTGGCTGGAGACAGAGTTGGAGGGTGCCTGGCTGATTGCCTGAGGACAGAGTTCGAGGGTGCCTGACTAACTGGCTGGAGACAGAGTTGCAGGCAGCCTGACTGACTGGCTGGAGACAGAGTTGGAGGCAGCCTGACCTACTGGCTGAAGAGAGAGTTGGAGGGCGTGTGACTGACTGGCTGGAGACAGGGTTGGGGGGGCATGACTGACTGGCTGGAGACAGAGTTTGAGGGTAACTGACTGACTGGCTAGAGACAGGGTTGGAGGGGCCCGACTGACTTGCTGGAGACAGAGTTGGAAGGGGCCTGACTGACTGGCTGGAGACAGAATTGGAGGGTGCCTGGCTGACTGCCTGGAGACTGAATTGTAGGGGGTCCAACTGACTGGCCGGAGACAGAGCTGGAGAGTGTCTGACTGACTGGCTGGAGACAGAGTTGGATGGACCTGACTGGAGACAGAGTTGGAGGATGCCTGACTGACTGACTGACTGGAGACAGAGTTGGAGGATGCTTGACTGACTGACTCGCTGGAGACTGAGTTGTAGGGTTCCTGACTGACTGGCTGTAGACAGAATTGGAGGGGGCCTGGCTGATTGGCTGGAGACAGAGTTGGATGGGCCAGGCTGCCTGGCTGGAGACAGAGTTGTAGGGGGCCTGACTGACTGTCCCGAGACAGAGTTGGAGGGTGCCTGACTGACTGGCTGAATACAGAGTTGGAGGGGGTCTGGCTGACTGGCTGAATACAGAGTTGGAGGGTGCCTGACTGACTGGCTGGATACAGAGTTGGAGGGGATCTGACTGACTGTCTGGAGACAGAGTTGTAGGGGGCCTGACTGACTGGAGACAGAGTTGGAGGGGCCGTGGCTGACTGGCTGGAGACAGAATTGGAGGGTGCCTGACTGACTGGCTGGAGACAGTTGGATGGGCCTGGCTGACTGGATGGAGACAGAATTGTAGGGGGCCTGCCTGACTGGTCCGAGACAGAGTTGGAGGGTGCCTGACTGACTGGCTGAATACAGAGTTGGAGGGGGTCTGACTGACTAGCTGGAGACAGAGTTGGATGGGCCTGGCTGACAGGCTGAATACAGAGTTGGAGGGTGCCTGACTGACTGGCTGGATGCAGAGTTGGAGGGGATCTGACTGACCGGCTGGAGACAGAGTTGGAGGGGGCCTGACTGACTGGAGACAGAGTTGGAGGGGCTGCGGCTGACTGGCTGGAGAGAGAGATTGAGGGGGCCTGACTGAGTGGCCCGAGACAGAGATGGAGGGTGCCTGACTGACTGGCTGAATACAGAGTTGGAGGGGGTCTGACTGACTGGCTGGAGACAGTGTTGTAAGGGTCCTGACTGACTGGCTGGAGACAGAGTTGGAGGGTGCCTGGCTGACTGAGTGGATACAGAGTTGGAGGGGGTCTGACTGACTGGCTGGACACAGACAGAGTTGGAGGGGCCTGACTGACTAGCTGGAGACAGAGTTGGAGGGTGCCTTACTGAGTGGCTGGAGACAGAGTTGGAGGGTGCCTGGCTGACTGGCTGGAGACAGGGTTGGAGGGGGCCCTACTGACTTGCTGGATTCAGAATTGGAAGGGGCCTGACTGACTGGCTGGAGACAGAGTTGGAGGGTGTCTGATTGACTGGCTGGAGACATAGTTGGAGGGTGCCTGCCTGACTGGCTGGAGACAGAGTTGGAGGGGGTCTGACTGACTGGCTGGAGACAGAGTTGGAGGGGGCCTGACTGACTGGAGACAGAGTTGTAGGGGACTAACTGGCTGGCTGTAGACAGAGATGGAGGGGGCCTGACTGACTGGCCGGAGACAGAGTTGGAGGGTTCCTGACTGACTGGCTGGAGAAAGAGTTTGAGGGTGCCTGACTGACTGGCTGGAGACAGGATTGGAGGGAGCCCGACTGACTTGCTGGAGACAGGGTTTGAGGGTGCCTGACTGACTGGCAGGAGACAGAGTTGGAGGGTGCCTGGCTGATTGCCTGGGGGCAGAGTTGGAGGGGGCCTGACTGACAGGAGACAGAGTTGGAGGGTGCCTGACTGACTGGCTGGAGACAGAGTTGGAGAGAGCCTGACTGACTGGCTGGAGACAGAGTTGGAGGGGGGCTGACTGACTGGACCGAGACAGAGTTGGAGGGTGCATGACTGACTGGCTGGATACAGAGTTGGAGGGGGTCTGAATGAAAGGCTGGAGACAGAGTTGGTGGGTGACTGGCTGAGTGGCTGGAGACTGAATTGGACAGGGCCTGACTGGCTGGCTGCAGACAGAGTTTGAGGGGGCCTGGCTGATTGCCTGGGGGAAGAGTTGGAGGGTGCCTGACTGACTGGCTGGAGACAGAGTTGGAGAGAGCCTGACTGACTGGCTGGAGACAGAGTTGGAGGGGGGCTGACTGACTGGACCGAGACAGAGTTGGAGGGTGCATGACTGACTGGCTGGATACAGAGTTGGAGGGGGTCTGACTGAAAGGCTGGAGACAGAGTTGGTGGGTGACTGGCTGAGTGGCTGGAGACTGAATTGGACAGGGCCTGACTGACTGGCTGCAGACAGAGTTTGAGGGGGCCTGACTGACTGGCCAGAGACAGAGTTGGAGGGCGCCTGACTGACTGGCTGGAGACAGAGTTGGAGAGAGCCTGACTGACTGGCTGGAGACAGAGTTGGAGGGGGGCTGACTGACTGGACCGAGACAGAGTTGGAGGGTGCATGACTGACTGGCTGGATACAGAGTTGGAGGGGGTCTGACTGACAGGATGGAGACAGAGTTGGAGGGGCCTGATTGACTGGCTGGAGACAGAGTTGGAGGGTGCCTGAATGACTGGCTGGAAACAGATTTGGAGGGTGCCTGACTGACTGGCTGGAGACAGGGTTGGAGGGGGCCCTATTGACTTGCTGGAGACAGAATTGGAATGGGCCTGACTGACTGACTGGAGACAGAGTTGGAGGGTGCCTGGCTGACTGGCTGGATACAGCGTTGGAGGGTGCCTGGCTGACTGGCTGGATACAGAGTTGGAGGGGTTCTGACTGACTGGCTGGAGACAGACCGAGTTGGAGGGGGTCTGACTGACTGGCTGGAGACAGAGCTGGAGGGGGCCCTACTGACTTGCTGGAGACAGAATTGGAAGGGGCCTGACTGACTGACTGGAGACAGAGTTTGAGGGTGCCTGATGACTGGCTGGATACAGAGTTGGAGGGGGTCTGACTGACTGGCTGGAGACAGAAGAGTTGGAGGGGGTCTGACTGACTGGCTGGAGACAGAGTTGGAGGGTGCCTGACTGACTGGCTGGAGACAGAGTTGGAGGGTGCCTGACTGACTGGCTGGAGACAGAGTTGGAGGGGGCCCTACTGACTTGCTGGAGACAGAATTGGAAGGGACCTGACTGACTGACTGGAGACAGAGTTTGAGGGTGCCTGACTGACTGGCTGGATACAGAGTTGGAGGGGGTCTGACTGATTGGCTGGAGACAGACAGAGTTGGAGGGGGTCTGACTGACTGGCTGGAGACAGACAGAGTGGGAGGGGGTCTGACTGACTGGCTGGAGACAGAGTTTGAGGGTGCCTGACTTACTGGCTGGATACAGAGTTAGAGGGGGTCTGACTGACTGGCTGGAGACAGACAGAGTTGGAGGGGGTCTGACTGACTGGCTGGAGACAGAGTTGGAGGGTGCCTGACTGACTGGCTGGAGACAGAGTTCGAGGGTGCCTGGCTGACTGGCTGGATACAGAGTTGGAGGGGTTCTGACTGACTGGCTGGAGACAGACAGAGTTGGATGGGGTCTGACTGACTGGCTGGAGACAGAGTTTGAGGGTGCCTGACTGACTGGCTGGAGACAGAGTTGGAGGGTGCCTGACTGACTGGCTGGAGACAGGGTTGGAGGGGGCCCTACTGACTTGCTGGAGACAGAATTGGAAGGGGCCTGACTGACTGGCTGGAGACAGAGTTGGAGGGTGTCTGAATGACTGGCTGGAGACATAGTTGGAGGGTGCCTGCCTGACTGGCTGGAGACAGAGTTGGTGGGTGCCTGACTGACTGGCTGGAGACAGAGTTGGAGGGGGCCTGACTAACTGGAGACAGAGTTTTAGGGGGGCTGACTGACTGGCTGTAGACAGAGTTGGAGGGGTCCTGACTAACTGGCTGGAGACAGAGTTGGAGGGGGCCTGACTGACTGGCTGGAGAAAGAGTTTGAGGGTGCCTGACTGACTGGCTGGAGACAGTATTGGAGGGAGCCCAACTGACTTGCTGGAGACAGGGTTTGAGGGTGCCTGACTGACTGGCTGAAGACAGAGTTGGAGGGTGCCTGACTGACTGGCTGGAGACAGAGTTGGAGGGTGCCTGGCTGATTGCCTGAGGACAGAGTTCGAGGGTGCCTGACTAACTGGCTGGAGACAGAGTTGGAGGCAGCCTGACTGACTGGCTGGAGACAGAGTTGGAGGCAGCCTGACTGACTGGCTGAAGAGAGAGTTGGAGGGCGTGTGACTGACTGGCTGGAGACAGGGTTGGAGGGGGCATGACTGACTGGCTGGAGACAGAGTTTGAGGGTAACTGACTGACTAGCTAGAGACAGGGTTGGAGGGGCCCGACTGACTTGCTGGAGACAGAGTTGGAAGGGGCCTGACTGACTGGCTGGAGACAGAATTGGAGGGTGCCTGGCTGACTGCCTGGAGACTGAATTGTAGGGGGTCCAACTGACTGGCCGGAGACAGAGCTGGAGAGTGTCTGACTGACTGGCTGGAGACAGAGTTCGATGGACCTGACTGACTGGAGACAGAGTTGGAGGATGCCTGACTGACTGACTCGCTGGAGACTGAGTTGTAGGGTTCCTAACTGACTGGCTGTAGACAGAATTGGAGGGGGCCTGGCTGATTGGCTGGAGACAGAGTTGGATGGGCCTGGCTGCCTGGCTGGAGACAGAGTTGTAGGGGGCCTGACTGACTGGCCCGAGACAGAGTTGGAGGGTGCCTGACTGACTGGCTGAATACAGAGTTGGAGGGGGTCTGGCTGACTGGCTGAATACAGAGTTGGAGGGTGCCTGACTGACTGGCTGGATACAGAGTTGGAGGGGATCTGACTGACTGTCTGGAGACAGAGTTGTAGGGGGCCTGACTGACTGGCTGGATACAGAGTTGGAGGGGCCGTGGCTGACTGGCTGGAGACAGAGATTGAGGGGGCCTGACTGAGTGGCCCGAGACAGAGATGGAGGGTGCCTGACTGACTGGCTGAATACAGATTTGGAGGGGGTCTGACTGACTTGTGAAAACATAAAAATAATATGAGGCGGGGAAGCCCAGAAAGAAACACACCAACACAGGTTACAAAGAACATACAAGTGCTTTATTTAAAAGCTACAACAGTTACCAAAGTGAATTGACAAACGGATAGCTATCCGGCTCTCAGAGTAACATAACTAACTTCAATGAGAGTTCACTGCGTTAGTGAGAGAGACCGTACATTGGAATACTTGGGTCTTTTATACTTTTTAGCCAGCCCTTGGCCAACCCTCTCGCGGGTTAATCATTCTAGGAGTCGGGCCTATGGGTTCCTTGCCAGGTCAATCCTATAATATATGCATTTTGATTAGTTTTGCTGATATAGTTGTACATTTACACATAGGTCAACAGTAGGACAAGGTCTCAGTTCGCGACCCCGACAAGTGGCCTGCAGGCATATTAATTATTCGTGTGTACGGAGGTCACAACGGCCAGAGTTTTACTCAGAATGTCATTCGGCCTCCATTTTGATGTTCAGGGTGACTTCCATATAACAAGAGAACCTAAAATGGCGGCTTACATTACTTTCTCTAAGGTCAAGACCTTGCCGTGAAGTTTGTTCGCATATGATGTTTAGACAACTTGGCGTAGGCCAATACACACATAATTGTTGCGATAGGAGGCATAACATTGTTTCAATTCCGACAGACTGGCTGGAGACAGAGTTGGATGGACCTGGCTGACTGGCTGAATACAGAGTTGGAGAGTGCCTGACTGACTGGCTGAATACAAAGTTGGAGGGTGCCTGACTGACTGGCTGGATACAGAGTTGGAGGGGATCTGACTGACTGGCTGGTGACAGAGTTGGAGGGGGCCTGACTGACTTGAGACAGAGTTAGAGGCGCAGTGGCTGACTGGCTGGAGACAGAGATTGAGGGGGCCTGACTGAGTGGCCCGAGACAGAGATGGAGGGTGCCTGACTGACTGGCTGGATACAGAGTTGGAGGGGATCTGACTGACTGGCTGGAGACAGAGTTGGAGTGGGCCTGACTGACTGGGGACAGATTTGGAGGGGCTGTGGCTGACTGAGCTGGAGACAGAGATTGAGGGGGCCTGACTGAGTGGTCCGAGACAGAGATGAAGGGTGCCTGACTGACTGGCTGGATACAGAGTTGGAGGGTGCCTGACTTTCTGGCTGGATACAGAGTTGGAGGGGGTCTGACTGGCTGGAGGCAGAGTTGGAGGGTGCCTGACTGACTGGCTGGAGACAGAGTTGGAGGGGGCCAAACTGACTGGATGGATACAGAGTTAGAGGGGGCCTGACTGACTGTCTGGAGACAGAGTTGGAGGGGGCCTGACTGACTGGACGGAGACAGAGTTGGAAAGGGCCTGACTGAATGGCTGGATACAGAGTTGGAGGGGGTCTGACTGGCTGGAGACAGAGTTGGAGGGTGCCTAACTGACTGGCCGGAGACAGAGTTGGAGGGGGCCTAACTGACTGGCTGGAGACAGAGTTGACTGATTGCTGGTGCTGCAGTCTCCACATCGCCAGCGTTGGAGGCCACACCAGCAGTGGATATGACTGCGGGCTCAATGGTGGCCGGGGCTTTAATAATTGCCAATGAGGTGCCCGATGGTGGTTTGCACTTTTTCCAAAGGATTCCTGCGTTTCTAGGTCCTGCATCACTGGATGGAGCTGCGCTGCCTGGTGCTGGAGGGGTAGCTTACACGAGCGGGATTGGCACTCCTGCTGGGGCCTTCCATGGCTTTCTGGCTGCCTTGTGTGCCTGTTGGGAAGGCTGGGACATACTGGAATGTGCTTTGCTGCTTTGTGGATTGGTATGCAACGCTTTTCTTCATTCTGGGGACAGAGTTGGAGGGTGCCTGACTAACTGGCTGGAGACAGAGTTGGAGGCGGCCTGGCTGACTGGCTGGAGGCAGAGTTTGAGGGGGGCTGACTGACTGGCCCAAGACAGAGTTGGAGGTTGCCTGACTAACTGGCTAAATACAGAATTTGAGGGGGTCTGCCTGACTGGCTGCAGACAGAGTTGGTGGGTGACTGGCTGACTGGCTGGAGACTGAATTGGACAGGGCCTGACTGACTGGAGACAGAGTGGGAGGGTGCCTGGCCGATTGCCGGGAGACAGAGTTGGAGGGTGCCTGACTGACTGACTGCAGACAGCGTTTGGGGGGGCCTGACTGACTGGCCAGAGGCAGAATTGGAGGGTGCCTGACTGACTGGCTGGATACAGAGTTGGAGGGGGTCTGACTGACTGGATGGGGACAGAGTTGGATGGTGCCTGACTGACTGGCTGGTTACAGAGTTGGAGGGTGCCTGACTGACTGGCTGGAGACAGGGTTGGAGGGGGCCCGACTGACTTGCTGGAGACTGAATTGGAAGGGGCCTGACTGACTCGCTGGAGACAGAGTTTGAGGGTGCCTGACTGAGTGGCTGGAGACAGGGTTGGAGGGGCCCGACTGACTGGCTGGAGACAGAGTTGGAGGGCGCCTGACTGACTGGCTGAAGAGAGAGTTGGAGGGCGTGTGACTGTCTGGCTGGAGACAGGGTTTGAGGGGGCCTGACTGACTTGCTGGAGACAGAGTTGGAAGGGGCCTGACTGACTGGCTGGAGACAGAGTTTGAGGGTAACTGACTGACTGGCTAGAGACAGGGTTCGAGGGGCCCGACTGACTGGCTAGAGACAGAATTGGAGGGTGCCTGGCTGACTGGCTGGAGACTGAATTGTAGGGTGTCCAACTGACTGGCCGGAGATAGAGTTGGATGGGCCTGACTGACTGGAGACAGAGTTGGAGCATGCCTGACTGACTGACTGACTGACTGGAGACAGAGTTGGAGGATGCCTGACTGACTGACTGGCTGGAGACAGAGTTGGAGGGTGCCTGACTGACTGGCTGGAGACAGAGTTGGATGGGCCTGGCTGCCTGGCTGGAGACAGAGTTGTAGGGGGCCTGACCGACTGGCTGGAGACAGAGTTGGAGGGTGCCTGACTGACTGGCTGCATACAGAGTTGGAGGGGGTCTGACTGACTGGCTGGAGACAGAGTTGGATGGGCCTGGCTGACTGGCTGAATACAGAGTTGGAGGGTGCCTGACTGACTGGCTGGATACAGAGTTGGAGGGGATCTGACTGACTGGCTGGAGACAGAGTTGGAGGGGGCCTGACTGACTGGAGACAGAGTTGGAGGGGCCGTGGCTGACTGGCTGGAGACAGAGATTGAGGGGGCCTGACTGAGTGGCCCGAGACAGAGATGAAGGGTGCCTGACTGACTGGCTGAATACAGAGTTGGAGGGGGTCTGACTGACTGGCTGGAGACAGAGTTGGATGGGCCTGGCTGACTGGCTGAATACAGAGTTGGAGGGTGCCTGACTGACTGGCTGGATACAGAGTTGGAGGGGATCTGACTGACTGGATGGAGACAGAGTTGGAGGAGGCTTGACTGACTGGAGACAGAGTTAGAGGGGCCGCAGCTGACTGGCTGGAGACAGAGATTGAGGGGGCCTGACTGAGTGGCCCGAGACAGAGATGGAGAGTGCCTGACTGACTGGCTGGATACAGAGTTGGAGGGTGCCTGACTGACTGGCTGGATACAGAGTTGGGGGGGATCTGACTGACTGGCTGGAGATAGAGTTGGAGGAGGCTTGACTGACTGGAGACAGAGTTAGAGGGGCCGCAGCTGACTGGCTGGAGACAGAGATTGAGGGGGCCTGACTGAGTGGCCCGAGACAGAGATGAAGGGTGCCTGACTGACTGGCTGGATACAGAGTTGGAGGGTGCCTGACTTTCTGGCTGGATACAGAGTTGGAGGCGGTCTGACTGGCTGGAGACAGAGTTGGAGGGTACCTGACTGATTGGCTGGAGACAGAGTTGGAGGGGGCAAAACTGACTGGATGGCTACAGAGTTGGAGGGGGTCTGACTGGCTAGAGACAGAGTTAGAGGGGGCCTGACTGACTGTCTGGAGACAGAGTTGGAGGGGGCCTGACTTACTGGACGGAGACAGAGTTGGAAAGGGCCTGACTGACTGGCTGGATACAGAGTTGGAGGGGGTCTGTATGGCTGGAGACAGAGTTGGAGGGTGCCTAACTGACTGGCCGGAGACAGAGTTGGAGGGGGCCTGACTGACTGGAGACAGAGTTGGATGGGCCTGGCTGACTGGCTGAATACAGAGTTGGAGGGTGCCTGACTGACTGGCTGGATACAGAGTTGGAGGGGATCTGACTGACTGGCTGGAGACAGAGTTGGAGGGGGCCTGACTGACTGGAGACAGAGTTGGAGGGGCCGTGGCTGACTGGCTGGAGACAGAGATTGAGGGGGCCTGACTGAGTGGCCCGAGACAGAGATGAAGGGTGCCTGACTGACTGGCTGAATACAGAGTTGGAGGGGGTCTGACTGACTGGCTGGAGACAGAGTTGGATGGGCCTGGCTGACTGGCTGAATACAGAGTTGGAAGGTGCCTGAATGACTGGCTGAATACAAAGTTGGAGGGTGCCTGACTGACTGGCTGGATACAGAGTTGGAGGGGATCTGACTGACTGGATGGAGACAGAGTTGGAGGAGGCTTGACTGACTGGAGACAGAGTTAGACGGGCCGCAGCTGACTGGCTGGAGACAGAGATTGAGGGGGCCTGACTGAGTGGCCCGAGACAGAGATGGAGAGTGCCTGACTGACTGGCTGGATACAGAGTTGGAGGGTGCCTGACTGACTGGCTGGATACAGAGTTGGAGGGGATCTGACTGACTGGCTGGAGATAGAGTTGGAGGAGGCTTGACTGACTGGAGACAGAGTTAGAGGGGCCTGACTGAGTGGCCCGAGACAGAGATGGAGGGTGCCTGACTGACTGGCTGGATACAGAGTTGGAGGGGATCTGACTGACTGGCTGGAGACAGAGTTGGAGGGGGCCTGACTGACTGGGGCCAGAGTTGGAGGGGCTGTGGCTGACTGGGCTGGAGACAGAGATTGAGGGGGCCTGACTGAGTGGCCCGAGACAGAGATGAAGGGTGCCTGACTGACTGGCTGGATACAGAGTTGGAGGGTGCCTGACTTTCTGGCTGGATACAGAGTTGGAGGGGGTCTGACTGGCTGGAGACAGAGTTGGAGGGTACCTGACTGATTGGCTGGAGACAGAGTTGGAGGGGGCCAAACTGACTGGATGGCTACAGAGTTGGAGGGGGTCTGACTGGCTAGAGACAGAGTTAGAGGGGGCCTGACTGACTGTCTGGAGACAGAGTTGGAGGGGGCCTGACTGACTGGACGGAGACAGAGTTGGAAAGGGCCTGACTGACTGGCTGGATACAGAGTTGGAGGGGGTCTGTATGGCTGGAGACAGAGTTGGAGGGTGCCTAACTGACTGACCGGAGACAGAGTTGGAGGGGGCCTGACTGACTGGAGACAGAGTTGGGGGGGCCTAACGGACTGGCTGGAGACAGAGTTGACTGATTGCTGGTGCTGCAGTCTCCACATCGCCAGCGTTGGAGGCCACACCAGCAGTGGATATGACTGCGGGCTCAATGGTGGCTGGGGCTTTAATCATTGCCAATGAGGTGCCCGATGGTGGTTTGCACTTTTTCCAAAGGATTCCAGAGTTTCTAGGTCCTGCATCACTGGATGGAGCTGCGCTGCCTGGTGCTGGAGGGGTAGATTACACGAGCGGAATTGGCACTCCTGCTGGGGCCTTCCATGGCTTTCCGGCTGCCTTGTGTGCCTGCTGGGAAGGCTGGGACATGCTGACATGTGCTTTGCTGCTTTGTGGATTGGTGTGCAACACTTTTCTTCATACTGGACCCGGCCACTTGCAAGTCATGAAGCGATGGGCTGTGGCATGACACCTGGGTTGTGTTGCAATGCCATCCATTCTTACAAGAGCAAGGTGATGAAAGGATGCCTATTTTGAATGGCAGGCACTGGGCATGTTTCGGCGGGCTGCCCAGAGGTCTTAAGGGACTTCCAGCTTGGTGATGCTTATGGGTGTCTAAGTACACATGGTCACCCAGAATGCTTCCAGTGATCTGGGGTGTTGACTCGCCTGTGAGGTGCAATTGGACCCAGCGTGCTGTGACTCATTCTTTTTGAGGATCACATCGTACACACGGCTCCCCACTAATGCTCCTGTGGCTGCTTGCCATATGGCATTATCTGGGAGGGAGCTCATTGACCAGCATGCATTGCGGCTACATGGGTGTGCGCTTAACTGCCAACGGTGCCTGGTGATGGACTTGCAACCACACAGACACTCCATGTTACATAAAGGTACATGTCTCGAATACACTTCTCGGCACTGGGACTCTTGTCATGCAATCATCTGCCATGGGTCCTCATGAATGTCCACATATGTTGGTTGTGTTGTCTATGCATGTACATTGCCTGCCGAGACTCTGCTAGGGGATTGCAAGTGTGCATACTGTAGCGCTCTGAGGCCTAAGGGCGCTCCAGTCCCCTTCCTCCTTCCCCCTCCTTCCCCAGCCCAATCCCGCCTCCCAACCCTCCCCTCGCCCCCTGATTGGTCCACGGGCCAAATATCACGAACCCTCCCAGGGCAGCCCTCTGCCCGGCAGCCCCCTGTGGCTAAGGGCCCCAAGGCCAAGGGCGGCTCCCACAATGGCGGCTCCAGAGAGTGTCTGCAGGTGTCAGCAGAGGAAGCCAATGAAGCCACCAGACACCGACAAAACTGTAAGTGCTGGCATGGGTGGGGGGTAGAGCAATTACTCTACTCCAGAAAGCTCCTGCCACCCTAACTTACCTTTCAATGGCCTGCAGTATAATGTTAACCAGTACCATAACCCAAAGATTAGCCTGCGCCGATTCTAGGCAGAAATGTGACTAAATGTGACTGTTAGCATATGCCACACTTAGATGGAATTTCTCAAGTTTAGTCTGCGCCGAATCTAGACAGAAATGTGACTGTTAGCATGTGCCACACTTAGATGGAATTTCTCAAGTTTAGTCTGCGCCGAATCTAGACAGAAATGTGACTGTTAGCATATGCCACACTTAGATGGAATTTCTCAAGTTTATTCTGCGCCGAATCTAGACAGTAATGTAATTGCTAGCATATGCCACACTTAGATGGAATTTCTCAAGTTTAGTCTGCGCCGAATCTAGACAGAAATGTAATTGCTAGCATATGCCACACTTAGATGGAATTTCTCAAGTTTAGTCTGCGCCGAATCTAGACAGTAATGTAATTGCTAGCATATGCCACACTTAGATGGAATTTCTCAAGTTTAGTCTGCGCCGAATCTAGACAGAAATGTGACTGTTAGCATGTGCCACACTTAGATGGAATTTCTCAAGTTTAGTCTGCGCCGAATCTAGACAGAAAAGTGACTGTTAGCATATGCCACACTTAGATGGAATTCTCAAGTTTAGTCTGCGCCGAATCTAGACAGAAATGTGACTGTTAGCATGTGCCACACTTAGATGGAATTTCTCAAGTTTAGTCTGCGCCGAATCTAGACAGAAAAGTGACTGTTAGCATATGCCACACTTAGATGGAATTCTCAAGTTTAGTCTGCGCCGAATCTAGACAGAAATGTGACTGCTAGCATGTTGTGCCACAGTAGTATGGAACTCTGAACTTTAGCTCGCGCAGCATCTAGATAGAAATGTGACTGTTAGCATGTACCGCACCTAGATGGAATCCCACAATTGTAAGGACAGCAATGCCAACTAACCAACCAACTAACAATTCCATCCCTCTGCATACACATCTCAAACTATAACCAAACACAACCACAAGCCTTAAACGCAGCAATCCGCACAAACTTCACAACAATGCAACAACAAAACAAACCACACATAGACTCGCACAACAGCACGCGATGACTACGGACCATTAAACCCCCCCAAGTCCAGCCAACGGACCCACCGGGCTGAGGCTGCCAACAGCACATCACTGCTCTCTTGCACTTTTCCAGCTTATTCCCACTAACTCACCCCCTCTCCTCCCCTTTTTCAGAGCCGCTAGAGCGCCAGGGGAGCACTTCGGTGGTGATAGTGCGCGGCACAAATGTCCTTTAACATTAACATTAACATTAGCATGTAGCGCCTTATACGAAATTAAATAAATAAATGTGCTATTGCGGTTTCAGCGTTGCCTCTTTTTTTGGCAGAATTACCATTACCACATGATGGCAATGGTATCGAGTGCTTTGGTCGACCAAAGTTTGTGAGTGGACATTTGTTTATTTATTTTTGTATTTGTAGAGCGCACTACAGCCCGCGGGCATCGAGGCATCGAGGCATTTAGTTCGACCTGTTAGCTAGTTTGATGAAAACATATATGTAATACGTGTAGGGGGGTATAGAGGGGCGGACATGTTATAAGGAAGATGGGAATGAGGGGAAATTGTGGGAGACATTCCCATTAAAATTATATTTAATAAATGCACAATTACAACCAACAGGTTGAACTAAAGGTCCACTCACAAACTTTGGTCTACGAACCCACATAGAACCGCTCGTAATGCCAGAATTACCGACTGGTAAATCATCCAAAAAGTGGCGGAATTACAGCAGAGAGAAAACATGTAATGCTAATTCTGCCAAAAAGTGTGGGAATTAGCACTCAGTCAATTCTCTTGGAGGTAATTCCTCTGTCCCTTCCCGGCTGCATGTTGTACGTCCATGAACTCGTAATATGGCGCTCATTTCGCTAAACATGTTGGCGGTATCAGTAATTGGCCTCATTCCGAGTTTGGAGGTAACCACGTCGCTATTTGCGGCATGGCTGCCTCCAAACTCGTTCCGATTCCGCCCTGGTGAATGGAGTAATTACTGGTCCATTCCAAGGTTGGAGGGACCAGTAATTCCCCATTTACCAGGGCCCTTCCCCATTCCCATTTCAGCCCCCATAGGGCTCAGTGGGAATGGGGAAGGCGCTAATAACGGTACCGTAAATTACGGTACCGTTATTAGCACTAAAGTCTCTTTGTGGGTCCTGTCCTTAACACCTGCTAAAAGCAGGCGTTAAGGAAGGACCCACAAAGGGAACTCGTAGTAGGGCGGTAAGGGTTTAACGGCACCGGTCTCGTTACTCCAACCCCTGCTGTTCCAGATGCGCCATGTGGAGTATGCTGCCCAGAGGCTCCTCCCATGATGTGAGTTGAGGGCCCCCCCTTGTCCCTTACGGTGGTGGGCTGTGAGGCTACCGACCCTGGCCTTGACGTCACATCCTCTTTTGCACAGGGCTTCACAGTCCCGAGTCACGGTTCCCATGGCTGCCAACTTGTGACTGAACCCTACTTGTTCCATGTGTTTTAACAGAAAAAAATGTCAATGTTTAAGCACACTTTTTTCCTGATTTTCTTTCCCTTAAAATGCGGGAAAAAGCACTTCCCTTTAGCTGCTGCGCAATTGCAGTCAGTTGTTTAATTAAAGTATATTGTTATGCTCACCTGACTCCCACGGAGGCGCAGGTCTGGTTTGGAGTGTTGTTGCTTCTTCTATGGTGAAGCGCAGGACCCGGAAGATGGACTGGACCGGACCTTCGAATCTGGCTTGTCTGGCTCGCAGGAATATCTTTCTTAGGGTTTGAAAGGTTGAGCTCTCCATCCTGCTTCTCATGCAGGGGCGTGTTGTATCCAGTTACTTCACTGGGATTTTGATTGTAGAGGGTTCAAGTTTTGTTTTCCCGGTATAGTACCGTAAGGATTCTGTTAATGAGTATGATTCCGCAATAATAATTGTTCGTTGTCTCTTTTTCAGGTGCGGAAACTATTCCGAGAAGAGCTGTGGAACCGAAGAATGAGACTCTGGTGAGCTTGATGAGAGTTCTCTCAGTGTCCTTGTATCAATGCGCTCACTAACGCTGATGTCTTTTTTCCTCATAGGGGCCGGGGTCCGGAAATGCCTGGATGCGGCAACGACCCGAAACGAAGCTCAATCCAGAAGAAATCAGGTAAGTCTTTAATGGGCGTTTGGGCAATGTCTTTTCATGCGCCCACTAACGCTAATGTCTTTTTACCCCATAGGGGCCGGGGTCCGGAAATGCCTGGATGCGGCACCGACCCGAAGCAAAGATCAATCCAGAAGAAATCAGGTAAGTCTTTAATGGGCGTTGGGTAACATCTTTTCATGCGCCCACTAACGCTGATGTCTCTTTTTCCCCTTAGGGGCCGGGGTCCGGAAATGCCAGGATGCGGCACCGACCCAAAATGAAGTTGGAATAACCCAACAGGTAAGCTTTGTAATGGAAATTAAGATTTCCTTGTTTTCTTTCCCCTCTCACCTTTATTCTTGTCTTTTTCTCCCTAGGCGCGGTGATGTGGCTGCGAGTCCAAATGTCGCCGTAGAACGTGGTGGTACCTTGTACAGGTGAGTGAGATGCGGCGCTGCAGCGATCGATGCGATGTGCTTTTAAATGGATGTCTTCCTTTTCAGGACCGTCGGCGAGATGTCTCCGGAATGCGGATTTAGCAGGTAAGGACTCTTCTTTACCCTTTTCTCTTCTCTTCTCTCTTTGCAGGTGTTCCAGGATGCTGGCAGGAGTGGCAGAAGACAGAATGCAGGAGCAAACACAGTGAGCGTCCAGCTGCTAGATGCAGAACAACGCGAAGCGTGAGTTGCTGCTTGGGCGTGGCTTAAATAGCCTTCAAAGTAGTTCCAGGTATGTATCCTTCCTCTCAGGTATGTATTCCTCCCCTGACCACACCCGTGTGGTTAAGTAGTTCCAAAGATAAAGTAGTCCCATTCAGGCCTCAGAAGGCCTGGATGTTGCAGCATGGTCTGCATCAGGTAAGTTAACACTAAGCACCTTTAACACAAAGTCCCCTTTTATGAGCCTGGCGCCTATGGCGCCAGGACTGTGGCCCGATAAGAGCCTGGCGCCAAAGGCGCCAGGACTGAGTCCAAAGAGCCCCTACTTGAGGCTGTTGTGACTTCCCTTGAAGACATGATGTCTGCCTCTGGGGTAGCTGGGTCTTGTCTGGCACCTTGGAGGTAGGCATCATGACATATATATATTTGTATAGCTCTTGGTTGGACAGTCTTATTTTGGAGTCTTTGCACTATTGCTGTTTGTGTTGCTATTGTGATCACAATCACGACCCTTCTGATAGTATAGCCTGTGACCAGTCCACGTTACCATCGCTTGGAGGTGCATCGCTTGGCTGTGGCTGTTTCACATGTATGCTGGGATCACTGCTGGTTTTGCAGTACTGTGGGTCTGAGCAGGCGGTTTACCCGCTACTCACCCCTGTACTCCTACAGAGCAGTGGTCATCTCCTACTCTGATCTGTGGCTCAGTGGACTAATGCATCCACTACAAGCACCTGTGTTTGGCCTCATGGTCACAGGTTCGAATCCCGGCAGGTCCACTCAGCTCTTCATCCTTCTTCGGTCCAAAAAATGAGTACCAGTAAGTTTGGTAATAAAATGCATCTGTTATCTGTCAATAGTGCCAAGATGCCCCTCTGGGGGTGACCTGCACTCTACAAATACACCTGTTCTGTTATAGGCAACAGTATGAACGGTGGCATAGATGCTGGGGGGGGATGAATAAGAAGGGGGTCCCCTTCATCCAGGCTATGTAGAGGCTAAACGTTTAAAAAAAGGTTTTTTTAAGTAGCAAATGTATAAGATACAAGAAGAGTGAAACTGGAGACTTACTTATCACTTCTTAAAGTCTTGTTGTTCAGCTCTGGAGTGTTGCGGGCAAGAGGGGTGAGATGTCACCACGGGCAGTACTGGCATCAGACCATTGGACGCGGATCAATGCCTGACGTTGTTTCCAATTGGTTCCCAGAAGCGGACTGGTCTGTAGGGAACTCCTGGTATGTTTTTGCACCCTGGGCTTCTTTTGTGTAATAACCTGTTATATTTCCAAATGTGTTCATTTTCAAAGGAAAAGGGACTGCGCTTGCTGAAAGTCTAGAATAGGGCCACTTGGAACATTATTTCCAGGGCCTCTTTTGGTGGCCAGTCGGTCCCTGCAGGTTCCAAAACCCCAATGCTGTAAAAAAAGAGTTCAATGATTGCTCTGACTGCAAGGCCCCCACTCTAGCAGAACCATGAAGTCGAAAGCTCCCCAAGGGGTGGCACGTATTATTTTTAGCAGTTGCTTCAAAAAAACACTAGTGCTTGTCCGTGTGCTGTGGTATTCAAACTGTGGGTCGCGACCTCCTAAGGGGGACGCAGCCTCATGTCCATGGTTTTTGGTTTTATTAAGTTTTGACATAACATATAAAAACACCTGGTCAGTGGTGAGATAACATTCAACGTACATTACTATATCTTAGTTGTATAACTGTTTCTCCATATTAGTGCCTCCCCCCTCCCCTCCCACCTCCCATTACAGTGTTTGTCGCATTGAGTTCTTTTATAGTTTTTTGTACGTATAATATCAGTTACAGTCAGATTTGCGTCCCTAAACCACGTCCCAGTGCAGCGACTGGAGGGGGCTTTCCGTTATACCTTAGAGTACTTTGTCACATTTCGTGGTTAGGGCCAAGGTCCCATCCTGGATCTGATGTGCTTGCACGTTTCTAATTGTTTGATACATATTTGCTCATAAAGTCCTGCCATAGAGTTTCACATTGTGTGGACTGCCCATGTAGGGCCGCTGTGATCTTTTCCATCACACATATGTTTGTAGCCACATTTATCCATTCCTTCTTACTCGGAATCCCCTCTGCTTTCCATTTCATGACAATACGTGCTTGAGCGGCTAATAGCAATGGGGCGATTAATCCTGATGCTCTAATATAGGAATCTTCATATTTCTCTAATCCAAACAATATCAGAAGGGGGGTTTGCTCACGTTGGATCCCATCAATCTCCTTAATCCAACCCAACACCTCTTCCCAAAACACTGTTACCTTGGGGCATTCCCACCACATTTGCCAGTAGTTTGCGTTGTGTCCGCACTGCCGCCAACATTGGGGGCTCACCGTCTGGTACATCTTGGACAACCTATGAGGGGCATATTGCCACCTGTGAAGAAGCCTAATGGCATGTAGTTTATACTGGGAGGCGATTGATACTTTAAAGGTTCCTTTGCATACATATCTTAGACCATAGCTCAGGGGTAATTTCAATTTTTATATCCATCTCCCATCTGCTTCTAAGGTTGGTAGTGGAACCCTTTCCCGTCTCTACCAGGGTTCTGTAATTGGCTGAGATGAAACCTTTTGTGTCAGTGAGAGTGTCAAGAAGCTTTTCAAAGGGAGTGAGTTCTCTCTGTAATTTCTCTTTCCATGGTTCTCTCATTAGTGTACCTTTTGAGTTGGAGAAAGTGTAAGGCTGGCAGTTTCCCTATGCCCAATGCGCTCTCTAGGTCAGTGATCGTGATGAATGTTCCCTCCCTCCAGAATTGGCCAACCCTCTGCAAGCCTGCTTCAAACCATGTTTGGAACCGTGCATGATCTGGGATTTCCTCTGATTCCCGTGGACATATGTGGCTGAGTGGGGATGGCCACGTCGTGGCCCAGCGCATGCTTGGGCTCTCCCGCCAGATTTCACATATGGTGCTAAGAATCGGGTGCTGCTGTATTCTACGTGTCAAATTGTTCTTCTGAACCCAGAGCCACTCTGAGAGGGTGATGGGGGTGAAGTAGAGATTATCAAGGTCTAGCCATTGTAAGTATGTGTGATTTCTCAAGTGTGGAATTAGTATTCTTAGTTTAGTCGCCATGTAATATCTTTCTAGGTCTGGTAAGCCAACTCCTCCCTTTTCCTTGGGGCGTGTTAGGACGTCGTACGCGATTCTAGGTTTTTTCCCCTTCCAGAGGAATTGTAAAACAGCCTTTTTTACCTCAGTGAAGAACGCTTTTGGGATCTTAATCGGGAGCATTTGGAACGGGTATAGAAATCCTGGGAGGCATACCATCTTTATTGCATTCACCCTCCCCATCTAGGATACCGTGAGTTTCTGCCACTTAATTAGGTCGCTTCGGAGTTTCTCGAGAGGGGGGGGCAGTTGACCTCATAGAGAGCACCTAGGCGTCTAACCAGATTAATCCCCAGGTATCTTAAAGTGGTTTCCCCAATAGTTAGCCCCAAGGTTGTATATTTCTCTGTATCACTCGCTGTGGGTTCATGAAGAGGAAACAAAATGGACTTGCCTTTGTTAACTTTAAATCCGGAGAGAAGGCCATAACGTTCTATCAGTAGTAACGCTCTAGGGATAGATGTTAGCGGGTTTGTGATATGCAACAGTAGGTCGTCAGCATATAAGGCTATCTTAAATTCTTTTCCGTTGACTGAGATCCCTTCAACCACCTGTTCCGCCCTGATTTCCTGTGCTAGCGGTTCTAGTGACAAAGCAAATAATATGGCACATAGGGGACAACCCTGTCTTGTTCCTCTTCCGAGGGAGAACCATCTCGAATAGTCAGAGTTGACCGATACCGAGGCTTTGGGTGATGTGTAGAGTGCTTTTACCCCTCTCCTGAATCTGTCGCCAAGTCAGACCTTTGTCAAGACCGCCTCTAAGAATCCCCATTCAACCCTTTTGAATGCCTTCTCCACGTCGATAGACAGGAGCACCGGGTCTCCTGTCATTTGGGAAGATTCATGCTTGAGGTGCAGGGTCTTCTGCATCATTTCCGACCCTTGCCTTCCCAAGATGAATCCTACCTGATCTGGGTATATAAGCCTGGGCATATGTATCTCTAAGCGTGCAGCTAGTACCCTTGCATAGATCTTCACATCTATAATCAAGCAGTGAAATCGGACGATATGACTCGCAATGCGTGGGGTCTCTTCCTTTCTTTGGTATCACTGAAATTAGGGCCTCGGAGAAGGAGTCTGGTGCTATGCCTGTCTCAAAGATGTAATTGAAAAGCTTCACTAAGAAGCGGAGAAGAGAGGAAAGAAACGTCTTGTAAAAGCCGACTGGGTAGCCATCCTTTCCGGGGACTTTTCCCAGCAGGATCCTTTTCACAGCTGCTTCAATTTCTTCTGGGGTGATCAGGGCATCCATTGTGTCCGCTTCAGCACGCGTTAATCCAGGCATCTCTATCCCGATCAGGTAATTGTCTATTTCTAGGTTGTCATGTCTTGTTTCGGATTTCTATAGTTGTTGATAGTACCACGCAAATGCCTCTGGAATGTTAGTCCCCTGCTCGACCTGGGAGCCTCCCGCCCCTTCGTGTATGGATGTCACCCATCTTTCCTACCTTTGTCCACACAGGCTGGCTGCCAACAGGGCGTCTGCTTTATCCCCCTTCTCATAGTATTTTTGTTTGAGGAGTTGAAGTTTCCTGACTACTTGACCCTCTTATAGGAGGCAAAGTTCTTCTCTTTTTTGCCTAGACAGGGCGATCTTCTCTATATTTCCCTATGCAGCATTACGTGCTTACCAGTCTAAGTGTGTTATCTCTGCTCTCGGTTTCTTTTTTATCAGGGTCCTCTCTCTTTTCTTATTGACGCCTTCTCTTATTAATATCCCTCGCCAGGTCGCCTTCCCTGCGTCCAAGGTGGTTTTTAGGGGTATCTCGCCTGTGTACTTCATCTTAATGTATTCATCTATTTCGGTTGTCATTTCTGTGTGGAAGACTGGGTCTTTCCATAACGACTCATTACACCGCCATTTCGTCCCTTTGTGTGGGAGTGCACCCTGGTCTAGTTCCAAGGAGACCATGTCATGATCTGACCAGGAGATGGGTTCAATTGTTGAGCTGGCTGTCACCGCTCTCAATTTTTTTTTTTATTTTTTTTTTTTTATTTTTTTTTTTTTATTATTACTTGATTCTAACCAAAAAGAATTGATTTTTACAAGATATAAAAGAAAATCACTGTAGGGTTTTATTGGTGTAGTTTCGTCGATTTCAATCTTGGCTAAGTTTGTTATTTAAGTCAGAGTTCAGTAGCCTTTTTTAAGGCAGCTTCAAGGATCTTGACTGCCACTATAACCCATTTTGTTTTTTCCCCGGCGATCAATCTACACCACCAAATGTGTTCTTCTCTAAGAGTAGAGTCCTGGAGAAGCGGTAGCAAGAATGCGGCTCGGAGGTGGGCGGTTTTAGGACAATTCAAAATCAGATGTTTATTGGTTGAATGCGGATAGCCCGAATTTCTTGCGTTGGCATCAGGTTTAATCTTGTTCGCATGAACATTTTCCGGAGATTCTTATTTGGGAATTTGATGCAATAGTTCAGCGGAAGATTTAGTTTGTTGGTGGTAGGTGGAAGGTGACAGAGCAGTTTGTTTGTCATTGCCAGATTGCATGTAGTGATCCAGTCCTCATGTGCTACTTTGCTTTTGATTTTTTCCGGGTTTTGGATTAAGTCCTCGTGGGTACAGGCAAGGTCTTTTAGCTTTGAAGTTAGTTTCTTTTCCCAAAGGGTCAATGCTTTACATCGCCCCCTCTCAAGTTTTTCTCGAATCGTTTTATATATTGGCAGCGAGTCCGGGTCAATGATTTTCCTCAATGCTCTCATTTGGCTTTGTTCTAAGGATGCTGACAGAGATAATAAGCCAAGTTCTCGTCGTATGGCTGCGATAGATGTCGATTTTGGTAAACCCAAAACCGCTTTCCAGAGGTATCCCTCCAGTTTTGGCCAGATGGAGTCGTGTATGTTGAGCGCTACGTCCATTCTGTAGATTAAAGCTGGTACCACCTTTTGTCTGTAAAACTGGATCGCCGGTATTAGGGAAAATTTACCGTATTTGTTGTCGATCAGTCTTGTTTGAGTGGTAAGTGTTTTGACTTTTGTCCATAGAGCCACGAGGGTTGAGTTTTCCGTTCTTGATTCATCAATCATGACACCCAAGTATCTGATGTTTGTAACTATCTTGATCTTTACATTGTCTAAGAACCAGGTGGCACCTGGTTTAGATTTTGAGCGCTTGTTCCCCAAGATCAAGATTTTTGATTTCTCTACGTTTATTTCTAAGTCGTTTTTGGTAATGAATCTGGCCAGGTTTGTCAACTGGCGCTGAAGACCGACTTGTGTTTGATCCATCAGAAGCAAGTCGTCAGCGTAGAGCAACCTGGACACTGCGCTGTTTCCAACTTTTGGGGGGAATGCTCTCAATGAAGTTTGCGTATATTGAAAGTCACCCAAAAATGCGATGAATAATGCAGGGGCTAAGGGACATCCCTGTTTGACTCCTCTTTCAACCTTTACTGCTTCCGATAACATGCCTTGTCGGTTTAATCGGACTCGCATAGTTGTCTCTGTATGTAATGCGATTATTGGGTCCAATATTTCCTCTGGACACTTCCAGTTGGACAATTTCGACCATAGTCTTTGACGGCTTACTTTATCAAATGCTTTAGATAAGTCGACAAATGCGAGGAAAACTTTCGGAGCCCCGTTTTTTACGTTGTCTTTGATGATGTTCAAGATCAAGATGTTTATGCTTGTTGAGGCCGTCTTGAGAAATCCCGTTTGGAAATGATCGATTGAAGGAGAGGTTCTTGCCCAGTCTTGAAATTTTGATAGGAGTAGGGTCGCGAATATTTTGCCCATGATGTCCAGTAGGGCTATGGGTCGATAGTTCGCTGGATTGTCTCTACTTCCTTTTTTAAAAATGGGTACAATAACTGTCTCTGTCCATGTTTCCGGGACTTGTCTGGATATTCTGCAGTGATCGAAAATTTTCGTAATCAAAAGGGACCATTCTGTTTGGTTTTTCTTTAGATCTATATTGGTCAATCCATCTGGCCCGGGTGCTCTGGACGCTTTCAGTTTTGAGATTACTGACTTTATTTCATCTTGGACTGCTAAATTTATCCATGTTGCTTCCTTTTGATTTCCCACCTCTATGTCAGGTATAGAGGGAGGGGCGAAATGGGCAGAATAGAAAGCTGTCCATGATGATTCCGGTATCAAATTGAAGAGGTTGTCATCAGTTCGGATGCCCTTGTTCTTTATTAGAGCCCAGAAATCTCCAACACTTTTCGACGTTAATGTTTTTAACATCTGTTCTGCGTCCTTCTGATAAAGTTCCGCCCTCCGGTGTCTTACCCATGATCTGTAAGATCTGGTCGCCGCAGCCAGCGATTGTTTAACCTTTTCATTGGAGTTTCTTTTGAGGTTACGTTGTAGTTTCCTCAGTTTTCTTCGTTTTTGCACTAGTACTTCGTCATATTCATGGTGACCAGTTGTTACTATGGCCTTGCCGGTTTTTTGCTTTTGCGTATGAGGTATAAGAAGGGGCAGGTAGTTTGGCCTTGTCGGAGCACCCGTGGTGTTTTTTTGTGCTTCATCATAATTTTTCGTTATTTTTTTGATGTTTGATGGTGTGAGCTGAAGCCGCTTTTGGTTCGCTGCCAATTCCAGTTTTGATGTGTAAGACGATCTCACTGGAATTGTAGATTCCAACGTTATGGTTAAAAGGTTGTGATCGCTTTCTTTAGTTTTGTAAATCTCAAAGGTGGACGCGTAAGGTAGTAAAGCAAGTGAAGTGAAGATGTAGTCGAGTGTAGCTGTTGACGAATCACGTTCCCATGTTGGAAATGCAGGAAGTTGGCCCCTCACCATTGCCATGTTATGAAAGTTTCTGGCGTCCATCAGGTCTAACCACAAGTCTCCTCTTACTTTTGCGGCTGTCGATAATGTTGCATGCCTAAAATGATCACACTTTGCGTTCAGGTCACCGCAAATTATGATGAAGTCGATACATAGTTCAGCGGTGATCTTGTCTAACAGGATGGTCATTTCGTCGCAAAATTCCTTGTTTGTAGATCTTTGCGGATTCCAATAGGTGTTAATGATAGCCAGTTTTGACTTCTGGTTTCCCTGTGTGTTTATATTCGGATGGCACCATTCTGTCTGAAGAGCGAGGATTCCGTATGTTTCAGCTATCTTTGCCTTGACGTCAATTCCGGATCCAATTTTGATTGAGGTCAGAAGGCCTGATGATGGTCTTCCAAAAATGCCTTTTATTGCCGTTGATATTTCGGTGTCATATCCATCTAGAATTGGTTTTTCCCTCAGCCAAGTCTCTTGGAGGCAGATTATGTCAAATTTTGCTAGATCTTGTGTTTCTGGGTTTAGCAGATGGTCGTGGCCTCTCGTGTTCCAGGAGCACATGGAGATGGTCTGGGGAAAGTCTTCGGTAGTTTGATTCAGAAATTTGGCCGAGGTTTGCGGTTCTGTGGTAGATAATTGCTAATTTTGAGGGTTTGGTTTTAGCACTTTTCTTGACCAAGACCAGGGACCCGATGGAGTCCGTGATTGCGGTTGATTCAATGGTTCTTTGTGGTCCGAGGGAAAGTCTTTCACGGGGGTTCTGTCTGACCTGAGACGGGTTTTTTTCCAGTTTTGACCCCCTTCCGGTCTAAGGTGGTGGGCTCTGCTTGTCCTGGACCATGGCGTATGTTTAGGTCTTTCACGTTGATGTTCTCGTGTTTCTGCATAGTGACTTCGATAGTCAGTATTCTGTTTTACTTGCGCACTTTGTTTATGATTTGTGGTTGGAGAATTTTTCTTGTAATGTGTTGATCCAACTTGACAAGCAGGTTGAGGTAGTTGTATTTCTGACAGGCCGAAGCCTAGTTGAATCAGCGCATCAAGCGTGTCTTTAGTTGGCTCATGTTGAGGAATGGTTTTTACATGTAGATATGCTTTGGCCTTTTTCTGCCTGTGGTAAGGTTCGATTAAGACGAAGTTCGTAGTAGACAAATGGGTCAGACTAGGCACTTTAGCCACTATTGTGAGAACTGTTTTTCTGTTCAAAACAAGAAAATTCTTTCCTGACATTAGTTGTTCCATTTTGAAGAGGCGGGTTTGGCTCCTGGTTTGGACGTGTATTGGGGAGGCTTTTTTTTGTTTTGGTTAATTCCGACCTTGACTGGAGTGGTGTGTTAATGCACTCTTTATTATTGTCCTGCGGCTTATTGTCATGCGGTGTCTTTTTGACGACCGCTATAGGGTGTGTGTTTGCCGACCGTGCCTCAGACGGTAGTTCTTTTGTCGCGTTGAGTGCGAACAAAGCAGCTGAGTTCGATGAAGTCAGGGACGCTTTTGTAAAGCCCGGTGTAAATAAATCGGTAGAAGCGTTTGTTAATTCTGTTGATGAAAGCTTTCGCACAGCAATTTGTGGATTTGATGTAACTTCCGGTTCTAAGTATTGTGTGAGGTTCATCAAGGAGGAGTCTAGGATTAAAGGGTGTAAGTCGTCCACCTCAGCTGTCGGTTGAAATTCCAGAAGTGCTGCTTCTTTTGAAGAATTCTGTACCGTGGCTTGGAGTAACGTTTTTTTGGGTTGTAGCTCCTCCCGTTGCTTACTCCAGCTAAGGCTTTGTACGGGTTTGGGTTCCGATTCTTGGAACTGGTTTTTACTTTAACAATGGGCGGTGTCGTTTTTCTGCTAGATTCGTCCACACCTCTTTTCAAATCCTTGGGTATTTGATGGCAGCCTTCTTTGGATACTTCAGTTTCAAGAACGGTTTGGGTTTCACTAATTGGTTGACCCTTGTTTGCTTCATTCAATTTTTCATGAATGGTTGTGAGTCTGTCTATCTTTGTTGATGCACGGCGTGTATGTGGGGATCTTGATCTTAATTGGGTCTCTAGGTGTAACATTCTTTGCTCCCACTGGAGTTCTTTCTCCATGTTTTTTTGGTTTAGGGCCGTAATGAAGCCTTCCAAGAAGA
Source organism: Ambystoma mexicanum (assembly GCF_040938575.1). Classification (NCBI taxonomy): domain Eukaryota; kingdom Metazoa; phylum Chordata; class Amphibia; order Caudata; family Ambystomatidae; genus Ambystoma; species Ambystoma mexicanum. The sequence goes on along the minus strand of NC_090933.1, from coordinate 1,290,396,034 downwards.
TCACTTTTGAGTTTGTAGAGGCCGCTATTGCCACCAGATCTTTCATTGATTCGTTAAGCGATTCATACAGTTTTCCAAACGGGGACAAAGCCACCGTGATGGCTGACATCACTGCGAACATATCTGGAGACTGATTCTTTGACTCATGGTTTAATTTTGGTGGCGAAAACTCACGGGATTTGTCTTTTCCCGGAGTGGAGGAGTTTCTCTGGTGGTCTAGAGGGCGTGTACGTGGAGCGAATTGGTTCGCAATAGTTTTTTGAGGTGAAGCATCGTTTTTGGCATTTGCTGGTAGGTTATGTTTATCGGGGACCAGGACGCTAAGTCCTAGCACTCGGTCTTCGGATGGCTCAACAAGCTGGTTGAGAGCTGGTTGTATGGGTCCAGTAGATGGGCTTAGCTGTGGGTGGTCCAAATTATGTGGGGAGTCTGAAGCCCTTACTGGAGAGAAGCATAAGTCGATTAACGGTGAATTCGGTGAATCGACCTCCCCCGTTTTCATTTGTTTAGGAGCCGGGGGAATTTCAGCAATTGCGTCCAGTAGTTCTGCGTCTGAAAGCTCGACTTCCCTCACCAGTTTTCTCTTTGTCTGTCTGGCGAAGAAGTCTTTTAGTATATGACATGTTAAGGGTTTGGCAAGTAGTGTTTTCCCAATCTCGATTTTCTTTGCTGATGGACGCTGCTTCCTTTGGTAGTGATTTGAACTTAGTGAAGTCCCGGATTCGCGGGGTTTCTTCTGATGGAGTGCTTTTCGTTTTAGTAAAGCTATAGCAGTTTGTCTTTGTAAAGCGTAACGCTCTGTGGCCGGTACGTTCCCCGGGGTTGAGTTTGGATCCGCTACCACGGGTAAGGTGGATGGAGCCACCGTTAAAGGGGGAGTCGAGGGACCTACCGACCTCTCTGTTGTCGTTGGAGTTAACGGTGGGTGGGATGGTAAAGTGGTAGGCGTTTCGATGTTATCTCCTTCATCAAATGATGTCGTATAGCCGGAATTTGCGTGCCATTCAACTTGAGTGGTGCTTCCAAGATTGGCACATAACGCTGGGTTGTCTCCCTGGTTTCTAACTTGTAGAGCGTGCGTATGGATATTGCGCTTTTCGTAGATTTGTTGCAAGGTTGAATCAGTTGGAGGTTCAAGACTCTGTGCTTCCTCCCTGACCGAAGCGCAAGGGTCAGACCGGCGCCGCCCTCCAGCGACGCCCGGTGCGATCCCACTCGCCATGGCAAAAGCCGTGGCGGAGGCGAAAAGGTCCGGGGATTTTTGTCGGCACAGTAAGACCATGCCGCTGGGGTCAAATCGATGGCGCCCTTCTGCGTCGTCAGATGTGGTCCCACTCGCCGCAGCGGAGGCAGGCCGGTCTCCTGAGGTTGAAAACTGATTTCGCGGTGCCAGGAACGGCATGTAGTCAGACGGAATTGTCGTTGTCGTTTCGCACTTGTCTATGGAACCTCCTTGCGAGGTCACGTCGGGGTTTAACCGCAAAGGGGTTCCAGTAACACCGGGGAGCTGATTGAAGACTTCATCCCTCAATGGGTCTGACTCAGTTTGCACGGCGGTTTCTTCCTCTTTGTCGGCTCGAGAGCTTGCTTCACACAGCGGCAGGCTGTCTGGCGAGCTTGGCCTAGACGGTGGAGAGGAGGAAGAGGAGGAGGAAGATGAGATGGATTTAACCTCCCCCTTTGCCTTCCTTACGCTTGGACGGGATCGTAGGTTTCCTCTGTGTTTTTTATTGCGTCGGTCAATTCGTTCTAGGCGTGTATATTGACTGCGTAGGACACGACCTAGCGGTGTTGTCGGTGTTGATAGTGAATGGAATAAGTTCGAATTGGCTGAGGAGGCCATTTCAGCCGGGACGGCCGCGGACTGCCGTAGACTGCTCGCAACTCTGGCGAGCCAACTCCGCGTGCCGCTTCGCGTAGGCTCAGGGGTTTTGATCGCTCCTCCCTGGAAAAAAGAAACCCAGCGTAGAAAGACTGGAAAGGCAGTGCGGACTGCCGTAGACTGCTCGCAACTCTGGCGAGCCAACTCCGCGTGCCGCTTCGCGTAGGCTCAGGGGTTTTGATCGCTCCTCCCTGGAAAAAAGAAAGCCAGCGTAGAAAGACTGGAAAGGCAGTGCGGACTGCCGTAGACTGCTCGCAACTCTGGCGAGCCAACTCCGCGTGCCGCTTCGCGTAGGCTCAGGGGTTTTGATCGCTCCTCCCTGGAAAAAAGAAAGCCAGCGTAGAAAGACTGGAAAGGCAGTGCGGACTGCCGTAGACTGCTCGCAACTCTGGCGAGCCAACTCCGCGTGCCGCTTCGCGTAGGCTCAGGGGTTTTGATCGCTCCTCCCTGGAAAAAAGAAAGCCAGCGTAGAAAGACTGGAAAGGCAGTGCGGACTGCCGTAGACTGCTCGCAACTCTGGCGAGCCAACTCTCTCAATTCTTCTGAGATGATGTAGTCAGTTCTTGTGTATGAGCCATGTGGTGCAGAGTAAAAGGTGTAGCCCATGTTATCTGGATGTAAGGCCAGCCATATGTCCCATAGTCTGTATGTGCATCATTTCTGTGACAGCTTTTCTACCAGCATCTGCTGGTTCTCTGGGGTCTAGGGTTGCCGATTGCCTATCTCTTTTGGTGTCAGCCCATAGATTGAAATTGCCTCCAATTACTACATAACCTTCTGCTTTGAGCATTATTTTTGGTACTATGCGTTGTATGAATCCAGCTTGTTTGACATTCGGGGCATAGATAGTTGCCAATGTAACTTTTAGACCAACATTAAGGCTCTCCCCTCCACATCCATCCATGTCTTGGAACCCTTAAATTTGACCCTTTTTTAATCAGTATCCCAACCCCCGCTTTCTACAGAGGTCCTGAACCCCAATATTCTTTTCCCTGTCTGCATAGCTCTCAACTCACCCGCTTTTGGTGGGTGTCACCCGCTTTGCAAAAGGCTGACTCACCCTCAAGCCTCCTCCACGCCCATTCATTCCAATGGGCATCTCATCTGCCAGAAACAAAATCGGGTGATTTCATCCGCCTTTGCGAGACAAATGGTTAAGAGCTCTGTGTCTGGGTTGTATCACTTTTCGTTCATCACCCCCAGCGTATTTCGTCTCCTGCAGGAGGAGCACGTCTATCCCAGACCTTCGAAATTCCCTCTGCACCATGGACCTTTTCATAGGGGAGTTAAGCCCCTTAACATTGAGTGTACAGATTCTTGTGGGAGCACCCCCTGCTATCTCGGAGGCCGCTGCCATCATCTATCTGTAAATAGTCGTGTGTTTGTTTGGGACGTTAACAAATTTGCTTTTCTCTTTCGGTTACAAAGATTACCTCTTACATATTTACCCAGCACTGTATGTCTGTTAGAACTCCCTTCTCCCCTCCCTCCCACCTCCCCCCAAACTCCCTGGGAATCCGAGCCAGCACTTTCAGTATGACCGGCTGGAATCAAACCACCAGTGAGGACCAAAGTTGCCGTGGTCCCATCATTTAAATACCTCTTAACTATTGAGCTCCCTTCATCGCTCTTACCCTCCCCTTTCCTCCTTTTTAAAATCTACTTGAAACTGCCTTACGTCAGTTATTTTGGGTCATCTTTAGGTGTTGACCATTTGCTCGTGTTTGGTCCATTGTTCACCCGCCTAGATGTCCAACCCTCAAATTAACTTCATACTATGAACTTCACCATATACAGACCCGTTCAGGGATCATCCCTCAGCTTCTGGGGATGCATTCATCCGTCTGTTCTTCCTTGAGACCTGGATTCGCCTTCGCCTCGGTCCTTTGATGCGTTGTTGGGCGTTTTCTTCGTCCCTTCCTTCTTGGTTCGAATCTCTCTCGGGGCCTCCCAGTAGGTCGGTTGTGCAACTCCGAATGTCCTTCTCAGTCTTCAGTTTGATTGTGTTTCCTTCCCACTCGAAGGTTAGTGAAAAGGGGTATCTACATCTATATCGTACTCCCTTTTCTTTCAACCATCGCGCGAGCAGGGTGCATTTCCTCCTCATGGCTAATTTGAGAGATGACAGTCTTGAAAGATCGAGACCCTAGCTTCATCAAGGGGGATCTGTGCGTTTCATTTGGCCTTCTCCAGCACTCTGGTTTTGTCAACATAATTGTGGAACCGAGCCAGCAGCGTTCTTGGTCCTCGCGCTGTACCACCCGCTCTATGTATTCGATCTAGTTTTGGCTCATCGATGGTTGTTTCATGAGAGTGTGAAGGGTCCTTTTTAGGTCTTGTTCTGATTCCCCTTCTCTCTCCGGGATGCCGAAGATGCAAATGTTATTGTGCCTTTCTCGGTTTTCCAAATCACCATTCTCATGCGAGATTCTTCTTCTCTGGTTTCAATGTCTGCTATTCGTTGGTCTATTTGGGTTTCCAGCATGGTGAGAGAGGTCTGATTGTGCTACACCTGCTCTATTCTCTTTTCCATCTTGCCAATCATTTGTGTTATTTTATCCACTTTGGCAGCTATATCGGCTCTCATGCCTTTGATTTCATTCAGGAGTTCGGCGATATCGGCTTTGGTCGCAGCCATCTGTGTTCCCGGGGCTGTCATCCTCGGGTCTGGAAGGGAGTTGTCCTGAAGAGTGTTGGGAGAGTATCTGTAGAGTGCGAGTCTTTCTTTTATGTCCATATACATGTGGTGTGAGTTAGTTCAGTCTCTGGTCTTCTCTAGGCTTTGGCCTTCCTCTGGGGTTTTAGGCAGAGTTAAGGAGGGTTCCTGGTTCTCCTGCGTGGAGAAGAGGGCACACACCCCTTAAGTGGGGGTCCGACCTTCTCGGGTATTTGTGACAGGTGCAGCCTGGGAGCCGGGTTCTGCGGCCCGAGTACGACGTGTAGTAGGAGGCGGATACAGCAGAACGTCCGCTTAAATGTCCTTCAGTTTTGACTGTGTTGGGGTGTGGCTATGATCGCTAGAGTATATCTCACCATGGATTTGTGACCTTACGGGCGAAGAGAACTGATTCACCCTTCTTTGGTCTCTGCTGGTGATACGGGGGCCCAGGCTTCAAGTGGCTCCCTTCAGTTGACCGCCTCTGAGAGGAAAGACAGTGTGCTCTTAGTCGCTCAATGTGAGCTTTCTACTCTCTTCCGATGCCTCTTTCTTTGTTGCGCCAATCTGTTCAGGGAGGTTTCTGCAGGACTCTTGCGAGGTTGCAGTGTCGCTTCCTAGGCCTCAAGGTCTTACTGATGGCCACGTCTATTGCCCTGAAAGAGTGTTGGGGAGGTTGTTGGGCTGCGTGAGAGGTCTCATCTAGCGGAAGGGACAGTGGTCTTGTACTTGTGTGCCGTACGTCCGTTACTTGTGGTACTTCCTGGGCTACCACCACGTCTCACGTGATGGATTCCAGGCTCACTCAGGAGCCACTTTCCTCCTCTATATTGTGGGCGATTTCAGGCTGGTTTCAGGATTTTAAAACAGCTTCTCGTGATCTGTTTCCAATTGTTTGCCACCTTTCCCCTTACTCTCTGCAACTATGTGTGGGTAGTCTTTGTTGTAGCTGGTGTTGGTTTCAGCTGTGTTGTAGCTCAGGGTTTCCTAATATGCGTGTTAGGTGAATTGAAGCAACCCATAAGGCATGTCATCCGCTAGCCATAGCTCACTTCTTAGCCCTGTGTAGTATGTGAGAAAAAGGCTGTGCGCCCTGTCTGTGATGTCGTACCTCGTTGGGAGTGTACCTATATGCCGGCTCCTCGTAGTGTGGGATCTTCCGCTTATGGGTGGAGGTGCCTGTGGGGGCGGTGGCTTCTGTGTGCCGCTGTTTTCTGTAGGTCTTCCCTCTCTGGGCTGTGCGGCGTCGGTGCTCTCCAGGCTCTGAATTTAGCTCCGGCTGTGATCAGAGAAAAGTTTATTGCAGCCCGATGTGGGGGGAGGAGAGGGGTGGGCTGGCACCGTTTGTCCTATGTAGTTAAAGTCCCCCGTCTCCCGTGGCGTGGGTCTTTGACAGCCTTGCACACTGTTCCCAGGGGCACTCACCTGCGTTGGGAGCCGTGCTCGTAGTGCCTCGCGTCCGTCAAGGGCACTTCGCAGTGGGCCGCTCTGCGTAAATGTCGTGTCCCGAAGCGGTGGAGGTGCTGCCTGGTCACCGCGTCTCCGGCGCGTTCGCCATTAGTTTCTCCTCTGGTGGGCCCGAGGGGTCTTGTACTGTGTTGTGGGGCGCAGCGCCCTGTCAGTGCCGGTTGGTCTCTGGAGCTCGTTTCGCTGCCCACTGGGTACCATTTCAATCAGGCGCTGGTGAAGCACACGTGGGGCCGGCTTCTACTGCATAGTCGGGCTATTCAAGGCGGTTATCTCATGGAATCCTTGTGCGTTTTCACTCGGATTTTCGCACGATTCACGTTCGACTCATTCCCATTTCATTTCATGATGGCTGTATCCGTGGGGGAGGCCTGTGGTGGGGGCTCAACCCACTTTCCAGGGACCACGGAACAGAGCTCACACGGAGGAGCCGTTCATCCGTGCACCCCCTGGTGACCAAAGTATTTTTATTTTTTACCCTAACTTCTTGACTCAAAAATAAAATCTGCTCTTCAGCTTGCAATGAATATCATGTGTAATGGTGCCATTTACCTGCAGGTGGGGGAGGCCAGCGACTATACTGGGAGCAGGGTATGTACATGCGCGCAACAGTTCATAGCCCTTTAGATTTACTGTCCATTTGGCATGTTTTCGGGGGGGGGGGCCGGCCTGCCGGCCCAGTTTCCTCAGGGGGGCCCAGACCAGAAAGGTTTGAAGACCACTGGTGTACAGTGATCAAGAGGGTAGAACCGAAACCCATACTCTTGAAAGCGGACTTCTTAGCCCTGCGGCCCAGTGTAAGCCTGAGTGCGCAGCTCGACTTCCCGCCATGACGCGCAAGCTGAGAAAGCTGTCAAAGCTAGAGGGCGTTAGTGCACCAGTGTCGCACAATGGCAGAGCGGGAAGTTGAAGTGGGCCCCACATACCGGCGCCGCTCCACAACTACACCATGCCAATGCACCAAATGGAGGCACATCGGGAAAATGGCGGTAAATCTGTGTACCGCCATTACGTCCAAGCCGCTTCACCTGGAGCATGAGTAGCTCCTGGTGTGACGTCCCAGTTTATGGTAGCGCGCATGCGCGGGCCTCGTTGTGACCCGCGCATGCGCCGTAGGAATAAACTGTGTCCGTGCGGCAGTTGCCGCCGGGACGCGCAGCGAGCAACATCGCGTCCCGTGTCCTCATTGTATGAATGCGTGTGCGTGTGCCTGCAAGGGCCGTGGGGCCACACACAACAACTGGCGACGAGGCGGGATTGCCGCCATAGCGTTCGCCCAACACACTTGGGCGTACAATCCGCATCATTACGCGATGGCACGGCGCGGACCTAGCGTGAACGTTCTTTTCTCCTCAGAGCAGTAGCGGCCTGAAAAGGTGCTCGTGCGCTGCTACCCAGAGAAGAGAGAATCAATTTTTGGAACATTTGACTGTCCCCAACAACCTGGGGACAATCTGGAAAAACAGACACAAGGGGGAGAGGCGACAGACAACAGCCGGAGGTACGTTTAGCCCTACCCCAGCCAGGTTTGCGGCCTCTAACACACCCATAGGTGCCTGTGCGACCTGTGAAGATGGCCAGTAGCGACGAAGAAACAGAAGTAGCGACAAGAGCGGTGAGGACACAACAGGGGTCGCTGTTACCAATGCAGGAGTTCGATACGTCGGGACCTCCGTCCAAACTAGGCCCCAGGTGGCTACTATGGGTAAAGAAGCTCGAGATGTACTTCACAGCGACCGAAACCACCAACAATGATGCAAAAAGGGCGACCCTTCTGTATTCGGCCGGGCTGGACGTAATGCGCATCTACGAATCACTCACCCTGCCAGTGGTCACTTACACCACTGTCAAGACTGCGCTAGAAAACCACTTCATTCCACAGTCGAATGTCGACTATGAAAGATTTTTGTTCTGCAAAGAGAAGCAAAGGGAGGAAGAATCCCTCGATCAATTCTGTGCCAGACTGAGGCTGATGGCCAGCACATGTCGCTGGGACAACGAGGAGTTGATGATAAGAAACCAGGTCCTCCAGGGCTGCAGCTCAGGTAAATTGCGGCGACAAGTGCTGAGAGAACCGGGGTGGACACTACAGCAGATACTAGATAGTGGCCGGACGTACGAGCTGGCAGAATCCAGAGGAGCGAGCATGGACGCAGCGGTTAGGCCAAGCACGCGGGAAGAAGCTTTTGCCATGAACAAACGGACCAAGCTGAAGGATAAGTGGGTCCCGAAGACAACTGAGAACCGACATCTTGCAGCGCCCGGATCACTCTGCCAAGACTGCGGATATGACCTGCCACATGTAGAGGAATGTCCTGCTAAAACAAGATCCTGTGGACGGTGCAATGGACCGGGGCACTATGCCCGCATGTGCCGCCCCCCCGCTCCTGTGCCTACACAGAGAGGCCCCGCGAGAGCACGGGGCAGCGGTTTCAGAAGGCAGCGCAGCATCGCAGCTCTCGAACAAGAGATACAGAGGTTGCAGCTTGCAGAGGAAGAGGAAGAGGAGGAGGACGAAGAAGAAGTATTTTTCATTTCCTCAGGAAGCAAACGGAAGAGACAACCCAAGTGTGTGGTGAACATATTGGGCGTGCCGACGCAGATCCTCATCGACACCGGAGCATCTGTATGCGTGCTGGCGGAGGAACACTATCAAAGACTCCCAGGCCCCCCGGCACTGGACAAATCCATGGCGAAGATATTCACTTTTGGAGGAGACACCCCGTTGCCACTCAAGGGAGTGTTCGTGTCACCGGTATCGAGAGGGGAAAACACCATCAAGGCAAGGTTCTTTGTCACGGACGTTAGCCCTCACTCGCTACTCAGCTGCGCTGCATCGGAGGCCCTCAATTTGGTTCATTTTGCATATGGAGTCTACCAGATTGACATCGAAACGCTGCTGGACAAGTTCTCAGGCATCTTCGAGGGAATAGGGAAGCTGAAAGCACCCCCGGTGCGCCTACATATTGATGAGTCCATCACATCGACAGACTTAAGCACCGAAGGATACCATTCCACCTCAGGGAGAAGGTGGGGGAAGAACTCCGATCACTCGTTAGCATGGACATTATTGAGAGAGTGGAGGAGCCGACACCCTGGGTGTCACCGATTGTGGTGGCTCCCAAGCCGAAACAGCCCTGTGAGAATTTGCGTAGACATGCGCCTTCCAAACGCCGCAATCAAGAGGGAGAGGCACATTACTCCAACTCTAGATGACATCATCGGAGAGCTACAAGGGGCAAGAGTATTTTCAAAACTGGACCTACGGGCGGGCTACCACCAGCTTGAGCTGCACCCGGACTCCAGATTCATAACGACCTTCACGACGCATGACGGTCTATACCAATTTAAACGCCTGAGCTTCGGAGTGTCGTCGGCTGCCGAAGTATTTCAGAACACCATCAGGGGGGCGTTGGCAGGCCTAAAAGGTGTATTGAACATGAGCGACGACATCTTAGTATTCGTGGATTTGGAAAGGGAGCACATGAAGAGACTGGAGAGCACGCTCCAGAGACTGAAGAACTTAGGACTCACCCTACATCGACAAAAGTGCGAATTTTTCAAGGACCGCATTGGTTTCTTCGGCTTCATCTTTCACGCGGCCGGTGTGTCACCTGACCCGGCCAAAGTGAAGGACATTAAGGAAGCCGCCCCCCCACAGTCCCCCACGGAAGTAAGGAGTTTCCTGGGGATGGTAACCTACTGCGGGCGTTTCATCAAAGGGCTGGCGTCGCTGGCAGAACCGCTCAGGGTGCTAACAAGGAACGACGCAGTGTGGAAATGGGGTGCAAGTGAACAAGAAGCATTTCAGGCCCTGAAGAACGCCCTGTCCGATGGGGACACCATGGCATACTTCAACCCCAAGGTGGAATCGTAGGTGGTGGTCGATGCGAGTCCGGTGGGAGTAGGGGCTGTGCTGCTGCAACCCGATGAACGCGGGGACATGCGTCCCATCGCCTACGCAAGTAAGGCCCTTTCAAACACGGAAATGAAATACTTGCAGATCGAACGGGAGGCGTTGGCCATCCTGTGGGGCTGTCGCCATTTCCGCTTATACATCTTGGGCAAACCCGTCGTGGTGGTGACCGACCACAAGCCGCTACTGCCCATACTTGCAGGCATGTCATCCAAGCCGCCCCCCAGGATCGAAAGGTGGATGCTGGCCCTGATGGAGTATGGTGTGCGACTAATTTATCGACCAGGAACAAACAACCCAGCCGACTATTTGTCGCGCCACCCCAACAAGGAAAACACCGTCACTGACATCGGGGCGAACGAATGCCATGGGCTGCTGTGTCAAGTGGTGGAAGGGTCCCTTCCAATGGCACTCTCAAGAATTTCAATAGGGACGGAATCCTCCAACGACGAGGTTTTTAGCATCATCAAAACCGCAGTGAGGAGCGGTGATTGGAGGGAGGTGCTGCGCAACAACTCGCGCCGACAAGAGGAGGCCCAGAGAGACCTCCAGGCACTCTGGAAAGTGAGAGATGAACTCTCCATCTCAGACGATGGGCTGATACTCAGAGGGCGACAAATCGTCATTCCACGGGCACTGAGGACAAGGGTGCTCGAACTGGCCCATATTGGTCATCAGGGGGTCGTCAAAACGAAGGCACGGCTAAGACCCAAAGTCTGGTTCCCGGATTTGGAGGGGAGAGTGGAGAGCTTCGTGAGGAGATGTGTGGCTTGCCAGGCGGCGACCCCAGGAGACAGAGCCCCACCGATAAGATCGATGGAGCGCAGTAACAAGCCATGGGGGACTGTTCACGTGGAATTCGGTTCGACTGGTCGTAGCATGTACTTTCTGGTAGCAGTCGACCAATGGTCCAGATACCCCGAGGTGGAAGTGGTGGAGTCGACGGCGACGGAGTTCGCGACGAAGGCGTTGGACAAAATGTTCGCCACACACGGATTCCCGGACCTACTGTGCTCAGACAACGGGCCGCCGTTCACAGGCAGCCAGTTCGCAACCTACCTCCGAGAAAGGGGGATCCAGCATCGGAGAGTGTCCCCACTCTGGCCGCGAGCCAACGGTGAGGCCGAAAGAATGATGCGGACCCTCAACAAGGTTCTAAGAATTTCCGCCAGTGGCGGTGAAGACCTGGAGAGAAAACTAGTGGAATTTCTACGAGAATATCGCACGACGCCCCACCAGTCCACGAGAGTGGCTCCCGCCAAAGCACTGTTCGGACGATGCCCGAGGGGAATGCTACCGGAAGAGGAGGGCCATCTGCCAGGAATGATCAATAACGAGGGAGTCCAGGAAGAACGGGCCAGGCGCAACAACAAAGAAAGTGAACGGAGGGGTCTGCAGGAAAAGGAGGTGCGAGTAGGGGACACGGTGCTGGTCAGAAACCGGCACCCCGAAGGGAAGCTGTTCCTACCATTTGAGCCGCGCCCGTGGAAGGTAACGCATGTGAAAGGCACGATGGTGACGGCGGCCTGCGACCGAGGAACAGTTACGCGCAACCGATCCTTCTTCAAAAGACTCAAGGTGCCCGCTGAGAACGGGGCTCCGGAGGAATCCGTGGGTCGGGAGGAGCCACCTGGAGATCAGGAGGGTGAGCAAGCCAGTGCCTCCACAGACTCTGAATCGGGGTGTGCCACACCGCCCACCACCTCGCCAAGGTACCCAGTCCGCCGTGAGCGGAGGCTACCAGGGCATCTCAAGGATTACGTCCTGGACTCAGGTGACTGAGCCGAGAAGGTGAGGTGAGACTTAAAGTTGACAATGCGACCGCCCATGTGGTCACAAGTTGTGCAGGGGTGTGCCCACCCCGAAGGTTTACACTGTTTTGGTTAAAGTTAAAAAGGGATGTGACGTCCCAGTTTATGGTAGCGCGCATGCGCGGGCCTCATTGTGACCCGCGCATGCGCCGTAGGAATAAACTGCATCCGTGCGGCAGTTGCCGCCGGGACGCGCAGCGAGCAACATCGCGTCCCGTGTCCTCATTGTATGAATGCGTGTGCGTGTGCCTGCAAGGGCCGTGGGGCCACACACAACACCTGGGAGGGGCCAGCGCTGAATCGAATCAGGCCTATTTCGGGGCGGCTATGATGCACCCTTCACCCTGCCTGCTCAGCCCTTCATCACAGTGGGCGGTCATTTCCCAGGCATGCAGCCCGGGGCAAAGGGGTGGGTGCGTGACCATGCCGCATTCTCCCTGCAAGTCAAAATCATGGTTTCAGATACAAACTCTGTGACGCTGCATGACTGCTGGGATTAAAACTATACCCTCCGCAACAGCGTAACATGTAACAATAAAAGGACACAAAGGCGTCCACCAGCGCGAGTCAGCAATAAGTAGCCTGAGAAAACTCACTCCTCAGGGAGACGAGGCGATACAATGGCGAAGAGCCCTGGGCCTACACATTGGATTATCCACGGTAGAAGCACTGGCTCTCCACAAACACAGACCAGGCTCAAGAAACCTGAGCACTATTCCACCACTACTGACCAGCTATTCACACAGCAGCCAGGGTCAGGTGCTTAGACTCAGCCACGTGATGATCGGCTACATGCTGGTGCAGTTCTGGTAGACATGCATGCATGAAATGCGCCTGGACCACATTGAGTCCAAGGGCCCTTGGTATGCCTCTGCTTTGCTTGCTCTTAGCATCTATTTGCACTCTTACCCCCTGCCCCCAGAACAGATTAGGGCTGCAAAAATGACTTTGCACTGCAAAAATACACTTTGCCCAGTTTCATGAATCGGGGTATGTGTCGGCATTGCAAAGCCAGTTTGAACCGGGCAAAAAATTCCATGAATCGGCCCCATGGTCTCTAAAGTAAATCCTTGCAGCCTTGTATCCTTGAGGTGCTCTTGCACTGCAGCTCACATGGTTATTTTGTGCAGTGGTTATTCAGTGATACTGAGCTTCCGTCATGTAGCAGCCAGCTCATCCTCAGTCATTCTACTCACTCACACCAAAGCTCCCTTTTGGTAGCGATACCGAGCAGCAGCCAGCTTCTGATTCAGTCACATTGAGCTCCCTTTTGGTAGAGATGGAAAGCAGGCAGATTCTTCTCAATCATCCATCCTAATCACTCATACCAAGCTCCCTTTTGGTAGCAATACCCAGCAGCCAGCTTCCTATTCAGTCACACTGAGCACCCTTTTGGTAGCGATACAGAGCAGCCAGATCAACTTCCTGCATCTTTCGATTGGAAAGGGCACCAGTTCCTTGTGAATCTTGGGTCAAGATTGTGCTATCTGCGGGTTTGTTGTTCCCGCTTGCTTGTGATGTGTGTGGCTTGCGTATTACTTTGGCTATTTTCAGAACCAATTTCTTGAGCGTTTTGTCAGATGCATTGGCAACTCGTCCATAATGGGTGAGAGAGTGCCTACCCGCCAGAACCCTCAACCATTATGGAGGAGCCGAGCCAGCCCAGCGTAATCATTGAGCACTCCACCAGCTGCTTGCTGCAGCTGAGCGAGTACACCTGGGCTGGCTTAAACTAGCAAAGTGAAACACAGTTTCGCTTTGACAGTTTGTGTTCCCCAATGAGCCATGCCAGGCTGGAGGCGTTTTGCTTCCCCTGCCTTGCATGGCCCATTGGGGATACAGGGTCTGGGACGTGCCAAAGCAGCGCTCAGGTTCCTGTACACATGTGCAGAAACCGAGAAGCGCTCTTTGCTTCCTGGTCCCTGTTCGTATTCCGCAGGAGTGCGGGTTGCTGCCACTCATGTAGAGGAGTGGATTCAGGACCAGGGTTGAAGGTAATATTAATGTATTGTGTTTGTATGTATGTATGCTATGCATGAATGAACGAGTGTGTAATGCATGGGTGACTGCTGAGTGCACTTATGAATGAGCGGATGTATGGACATGTTTGATAAAGCTGGCATGATAAATGGTGTACCTGACTAGATTGGCCTTTTGGTGCATCTTGTGTAGCCATTTCTTAATTTTGCATAGAATTTGTGCCTGGGCATCTATGATCAATCAAGCGTGATATGTTATAATGCCTGGCTTGACTAGCATTTTGGAACAGCCAGTCTAGCTCTTTCTTTGGTGTGGTATTGTTTACTGAGTGTGTTATTACGTGGATATACTGGCATTTTGGTGCAGCTAGTCTAGCTATTTCTTAGTTTGGCATTTTGTATGCAGCATCTATGATAAAAACAAGAGTGATATGTTTTATTACCTGGCTAGATCGGCCGATTTGGTGCAGCCAGTTTAGCTATTTCTTTGTGTCATGGCATTTTTAATGGAAAAGCCAACTGGAGTATGTTCTTATGTGGTGATATGGCATATATTGGCAGAACCCACATGGACATGTTTTCTTATAGTATCATTACTGGCAGTATGTGCAAAGCAAACATGAGTGTGTTCTTACATAAGAATACTGACATATATTGTTGCAGCCAGCAAGAAAATGTTTGGGCACAGCCAGCGTGAAAATGTTTTTATACTTGCATATATTATAGGCAAGGGCATCATGAAAATTCATTGGGAAATGTTGCTGTGCACTGTTGGTGACTTGCATCTTTTGGATTATTTCATGTGTTCCCTTACAAAACAAATAGGAAACTGGCTAGCCCTTTACCCGATTTTTCACTTAAAGTGTGCATTAAAATGCACCATATTAACACATTATTCCAAATAATTTCTCAGGGGGAGAACCTCTCAATCCCCCCTTGGTTGTTTCGGGCTTCCTCACTATGCTTGGATGCTGGGGCATATTTAGGGAACACAGAATGGGTGCACTGTTGGTGCCCATGCTGTTTTTTGTGATATAAAACCAGGTGATAAGAAAATGTTTTATTCATTTATTTATTGAGCATTTGTTAGGCACCTATAGGTGGCTTTTAACCTTCTGAACCTCTGATTTAAAACATTATATTTGTGTACCTTAGTCAGCCTGCTGGCAGGTTAAACTGTAACTATTAGCCATGTCTGGTTATTACATGGTGGCTACTAGGAACAGACTATTATACAGCCAAATCATTATCGATGTCCTTTTGCGTAATCTTGGTGAGCAGGACCTTAGACATGACAGAGCTGATGAGTATTAGGTTTCTGGTCTGGCTGTCCCCAAAGCAGAGATGTGGGACAATGGTCAGGCTCTTTGATTCCCCTGAGGAAGACCAACACCCTCCTTCCATAGCACTAGAACCCTCTCCGGGAGGTCCCTTAGTAACCAGTGCTTCAAAGGCAGTCCTGACAAAGCCACTCGCAAACCAAGGTTCAGATCACTGGAGTGCTTTTAAAGTCAACAGATATGGGAGGGGGTGGCATTAAAGTAGCCCAGAGGAGAGGGTAGTCCAGGAGAGGGGTTCCAGCTTCTTGGTTTCTGCTAGGGTGCTATAGAAACTTCTGCTCTCCTCCTCTCCTTCCAGACAAATAATTCTTGCAATGATCTCACAAGGCAAAGGACGAATCCTATGTAGCAGTTTACCTTTATAAGGACAGGGAATTCTATCCTTAGTTGATTAATCTTTGGACCCTTACAAGGGGAAGACGGATTTGCTGGAACTCTGTTGGAAATGCAGTCTATTTCAAAATCCTCTGAAGACAGACCGGTGGTGCTGTATTTGGAACTCTACATTCTTCGAACTGTTGACCTGCTCTTCGAGCCATCCAGACACTGGCTTTCCTCATTCCAGCAGATCCAAACAATCAACCTTGTAAACTATGGTATACCAGAGGACCGAGGTTCGTGCTACACAATCACCGTTCAGCAGAGTACCCAGGGCCCACTGAACCCTCCCCCAGTAAAATGACAGAAGACTCAGCCAACGGCAAGTTAGAACTGTCCTTTATTTTCCATAACAGACAGGGATCATACAGGAAAATAATTCTCCATCAATCACAGCCCCTGAACCTGTGTCAGGAGTGTTTGCTAGCACATGTCGACACAAGTTGGGGTTCATCCCCAAAAACCTAAGAGCTTACACCATTGGGTAGCTGGGGTGGTAGTGCCTATAGAAGGCACCTATAGAGGTTAGCTGACTGGTCCTTGCATGTCAGCTGGTCTCACCTTAGACTTCCCCAAAATTATCTATTACATCGTTGCAGGGTCACAGGACTACCATTGGCCCTTTCCCTTTGCCATCCACCCCTGGATGTGTGTTCCCTGATTGGCTGGAGTGGGACTCCTCAGGCCTGGGACCCAGCTGCATTCTCAGTGCTCTGTGTACCTTCTCAAGGTGATGGAAAACACTACATGTCCCCATTGTTACCACTGGTATAACCACCTAGCTTGAGAGAGTACCTCCAGGTTGCAATGTTGTTAGACAACACATGTATCAGTTCTTGTCTACTTTGCTGGGAACTGCTCCTCTTTCCACCATGGGTAAATGGCTATTTTTCGGCTCGGCCGCACCATATAGGTGAGAACAGAAACACTGAGCTTTTTGGTTTGCAATTAGTGATGCTTTATTCTGCTAATTTGCAGGTGTTCCCTGTCCCCGGAGCTAGGAATGTTCTGCTCACCTCTGACCATGGCAGAGAACATTAGTTCTGAGCAATGTGCTGAAAATCTGTTTTCCTTCGTCTCTTAGTATGAGGCCTGTGGCATCATGCACTTCTACTATAGTTGTGCTATGATTTCAGTATGTCTATATTGTATTATTTACTTTATGGGTTAGTTGTACTTGGTTATTCCGTGGAGTTCCATATGGTTAGTTGCAATAAGCCGCTGCAACTTTTGCTTTCTTGCCTTTCTGTGTTTCTGCATTTTGCTAATGAAAAGGAAAAGCTTCTGACGGTATGTATCTGTCCTCACTATGCAGAACTGTGTAAGCATGTTCTTCGTGTGTGCATGTGTGTGACCGTGTAACTTCTTGCAGGGATGCAAGTTTGCTTCGTGGCTAACGTTACTATGTCATGGTGTCTCTAATGACACCAGAAAAGCTGGATATTTATCATTGGTCAACCAGGTCCAGTGTTGAGGCACTTGTATCCATGAAGACATTGGCTGGATAAAGTTTATATGGTTGTCTAAGAGAATATCTGTTCGCATATGTAGAAGTCACTGGCCCTCCTGGGGTCTGGCCAAAAAGTCACTGAAATCTTGCGTTTCTGGCTTTTCAGGCTTTCATGCTTATAAGGGTCAATAGGGCCATTCCAGGGACCCTCTCCTCAGTCCCCCTCTGGTCAACCTGTCGACCACACCACCAAACCTAGTCACCGTCGCTTTCGGGAAACATATCTTTGCTATTCCTCCGAGATGTCCATAGTAATTTGCATGGTCATCCATACTCCACATCATGTAACTGCATTCTCCTTCCGGGTTGCATCATACCCATTTTTCACAGTATTTCTTGTTGGCCACTGAATCATTGAATGTTATAATCTTGGTCAGGAACAATGGGCACTTCTTTATCTGTGTCCTTATTTTCTTTCTTTCTTCTACTATCTTGTATCTACAAGTACTTTTCTCTGTTGTTTTGCGGCATTGCGTGATGCAGATCTTAATCACACATAGTGCTACTAGTACCAATATTAGTGCTCCTAGTAATACTTTTAGTCCGTCTTCCATCCATGTTGGCATTCATGAAAATATATAAGACAGCCAGCTTTGATCTTTTCCTGTACCTTTGGCTTCCTCCTCCATCTTGGCATGCATTTTCGACAATCTGGTAACTGCTTCTGTTTGTGTGCCATTTGCTTCATCGTTTGCTGGCACAAATGTACAGCAAGATGACTCGATCTTGGTGCAAACTCCTCCTGCCATTGCTGTCAGAAGGTCGAGAACATATCTGTTCTGAAGGTCCATCAACCTTACTGCTTAGAGCTCTTCTTTTATCGCATTGAAGCCATTGACAGTTGAGTTGATAGTCTGCATAAGCTCCCATCTTGTAATCTGGTGCCATTTTGCGTTTGTGTATGTCTGAAGAGCTGAAACTACTGACACGAAGAACATTTCTGTCCTACTGAACAATCAGCGTTCAGGTGATATGTCGTCCAGAGATGCTTTCGGTGCTGATGACAAGTAGTTCTCTCTTTTCACTCTACTCACTTCCACTCACCGCTTCATTCTTCATGCATCATCCATTTTAGGGAAGTCTTCTGTTTTTATGTCTTTTTGTGGCACTACTATTGCTGGCGTATTGATGTGCACTAGTGAGCATACTACTCCCCAGTTCATTGGCAGCTGTTCATATGGTTTAGATCTGCACACCCAATAATGGTCTATTAGTACTGCTGTCCCAACCTTCATACTTGGAAGTTTTGATGTCTGCTTGTAGTCTTTGTTTTCTCCAACCTTTACTACACCATCATTCTGGAAACATAATGCTGCTTTTTTCATTGATATTATGAGCATTGGTCCAGCTTCATTCTCCACCCAGATCAGTAATTTCGCACTTGTGTTCCATTCTTTCAGGCATTTATCATTTTCTTCCGGTACTGTGTTTATTGGAACTAGTAGGAGTGTGTGTGCTTTGCTACCTACTACTTCCTCCTTCCATCCTTCAGCTGTGTACACTTGGCCATACACAAGCTTCTCTGGTTGTTCCCAGCATCCTGGTTCTTCTCCTATTTCCTTGGGTCCCGTCTTGGAACACTGTAGTTCTTTCAGTGTTATTGCTTTGGTCTCTCCTTTCTGTGGGCCGTCAGTTATATATTTTATAGCTTGGTCCTTTTTCCCGTAACTATCCATAATGTCAAGTGTTTTTATATAGCTATCTTCATAGGGGAATGTTGCTTTGGACATCCATCTCAATGTTGCCGTTCTCCCTTGGAATCTTCTTTGGGTTGTACACATCGACAGGTACATAAGTCATGGTGCTCTTGCTGTTGGTATTTTAGTTGCTACAAACGTTCTGGAGGCATTCATGGTATAAGGGATAAGAGAGAAGACATAGCAACTCTCCCCTGTGGTTTGTTTGCCTACTTTAGTCATATGCTTGTACCACATGTTATTGGATACTCAAGCAGTATCAGTGAGATAGATAGCTAGCCCTCACATGTCTGCATCAGCACTGCGCCTACCTCTCCTTACTATACTTACAGTGTTTACCTTTCCACCTGACATGGTTGTTCCACTGCCAGACAAGACCAAAACCGGGTCCTCCATGAGGGAAGAATGCGAGAACTTAATTGACATAGAAGGGGAATCACAGGGAGCCACGGTACTCAGGAGACTGAGCTTCCAGGACGATATCGACAGTGACTTGAGAGACACTGAGTCAGACGATGACTTGGTAGTGTTGGGTGTTCTGACCCACGTTTGGACTATTATGCTACAACATTTGGTGCTGTGGGCTTAGGAAATCCAAGATGGCCGAAAAAGCCCACATGTGCGCCAGAATGTATGAAAACCGCGCAGTTTGTGCGCACACCAAAATGGTCGCCTGACTTGCCACCCCCCGGTGCGGGTGTGCTGGGTCAGAAGAGCCATGAGTGAAATGGGGTGCCAAAGAGAAAAACAGCAGTGCCTGTTCGCTAGAAAGCACTTTAAAAATCACCCTTTGTTTCTCTGAAGGCAAGCTCAGAATGCCCATTTCAAACATTGCAGAATATCCAACAATCTCACTGAACACCAGCAGACATTTGACAGAATAAAGTCTTGTGGGCATACAAAATCTGGAAAGAGGATGAGCCTAAAATAATGTTCATAGCAAAACTGGCTGAGCTGTGGATTTCAGCAGTTTAAGTAACTTTGGACTGAAAGACACTAAAAATTTAAATGTTTAAAAGAAATGAGTGACCTACTTTTGAGTGTCACATAGGTTGCAATTGTTTAAATGTCATAGTTTTAAACTTAGAATCAGCATTCTAGCTGCATGCGTAAAAATTGGAAGTTTGATTTGGACAGGAAAACTGGCAGCCAAAGAGACATTTAGCTGAGGCCTGGCTTAAAAAGAGAGGGAATGTTGCCCACCAGCTACCCCCGACAGGAGTTGAGACTTGCACAACAGCTGTGTTCCCAGGCCTAGCTGCCTTTTGCTGTTCCCACCAAAAGGGATATGACACTTCTCTGATTGAATTACCTGGGCTCTGCAGGAAATTGAACAAAGCCCTGTCCTGACTCAGGCAAATGTTTTATTGGGGGGGGGTCGTAAAAGTGGCTTCCTCCTGGAAGGAAAGGGGAGGAGCACTGCCTGTGAGAGCAAGCTGGCTTGGCAGAACTGGAAAAACCAGAAATTCAACCTTGTGCTGGGGGGAAACCACACCCCTTTGGGGCCAGAACATAAATCTAAAAAGATGGATCATTCATAGAGCCGACTTGTGAAAATTTTATAAGTGATATCATTATTCTTGTGATTTTTCTGTGCACATTTGAAGACGTGTTAGGACCCGGTGGTATGTTCAGGGGGGTTTTTAGCGGAAAAGAGGATATTACTCTAAATGTATGTATGTTAAAAATCTGACACTCCACCACCTAATGCCCACATGCTTTGCGAACATTTGTGCAAATGCGGGGACAAATCCAATATTGGTAACCCGACCAAAAAGTGAAATATGTTGCCATTTTTGAACCCAAGCCCCCAGGAAGAGCAGAGTTTGAACAGGGTATACCTCATGTGATATGTGATGGGTGCATGCAATTTCAAACCACTGTGTATCTATGAAATATGTCTTTAGGTCAAATATAGATTGTGTGTAAAGTTGACAGGGGTGGGTTCTCTGTATCATAAACAGACCTCATCATGATGACACTTCATTTCATTCCCCCAATCAAGGGGAAGAGGAGGAAGTGGCCAATGACAAGTGGAGAGGGGTAGGGCCTAGAAAGCTAGCCTCTCCACCCACTTTCAAAACAATACTTTCTCCGCAATCACGATTCTAGCACTCGCGAATTTTACCGCGATTAGCGATTTGTTAAAAATCCAGCCACGTGTAACCATCAGCAGTCATCTCTTTCCTTGCTAAAAATTCGTTTGCCTCTTAAGAACCATCCTAGATCCTTGCTAAAGTGAGCCTGAACTCATCCCAAGTATATTTCCCTTACCCTGAACCTCCTAAAGGGAATTAAAACCATTTTCAGCATCTTCCTCACTTCATTGTCACCATATTCAAAGCATTTTGCATGTGTTTCAAAACTCCTACCTGTTGTATAAGATTGCTGGGGTGAACTGAATTACATTTGATTGCATTTCTGAGAACTGTGTGCTTTCCTTCCATTTCCTTGCATTGCATAAAGGGGGGGAGTGGATTGCCAGAGAAAAGTGATTACATTGTTTTGCTGAAACCCTATCAAGTTATTTTCTGTATTGCATTTTCATTCCACCTTGCGTCCATTTGAAACCATAAAGGTATTGTTGCTATCTTATCCATCCTATAACCACTCATCATTGATTATAAAGAAGTGTGCTAGTGCCAGACTATCCATTATTGATTACTGCTCAGATTAAGTGTGATATTCAATTATTAATTTATTATAAAGTGTGATATATATATATATTGTTTAAATTATCAAATAAACCGTTTAAACTTGCAAAACAGAACTACTTCTTGGCTCAGTGGGGTCAGGGGGATTCCAAGAGAGGGGTGTTATATAGGGGTAATCATCCAGACCTCATGAACTGGACGTAAAGATATATCAATAAGGGTTTCCATTCAGTATCCCAGACTAGGCATTGACTTAGCTGTAGTGTTGAATTGAATCCTCTTACAGTAGGGAATGAGGACAAGCGAGTAGGGCGACCTGTCGGTCGGTCGACAGGGAAGTGCAGCGATCGAAGGCCGACATGGGGAGCAGACAGAAACACAGAAGGATTGCGGGGCGACAAAGATGAGAGACCTCGTCGGTCTAGGGTTACATCGCACAGCATGGATAACATAACTCTGTATACACAGAGACTTAGAGGCCTTCCAGCACGAAGGAGAGGAGAATTGGCAAGAGCATTCACTGCTACCAAAGACACCGGGAGATAGGATGGGGAGATAAGCTGACACAGTTCCCCTTACTGGAAAAGAGAGGGGGGAGAAACCTCAATGCATACCATGGAAAAATATTGACAAGGAAAATGTGAGGTGTAGGCTACCCTTGTTGACCGCGGGGGTGGGGAAACGGATTTACAAAATGGAGAGGATGATAGCAGGGCAGAAGTTAGAGGTAGGGGACATAAAAGGTTTACTAATGGTGACCCTCGGAGAGGCTGCCAATGATGTGTGAAAGAGGGCTGGGTACCCGTAACCACCCAGAACACAGTACACAATGGTTCTATGTTTGATAACTGCTGAGCAGCCATATGGCAAGCCCTGCGGGCACTGTACCCAGACACATCAGATGTTAGTACGATCATGGCATGCAGAATGGGGAAGACGAAGACCCCCTACAATATATTCAGGCTATTCAAGACTTATGGACACTTGAAACCCGAGAACCATGGGACAAAACAGTGGCATTATTTTATCATATACTATGTTAAGGTTTGCCAGAACAGGTGCGAAGGCAACTAAAGAAGTTGGTGGGGATGGAGGCAAAACCGTGGTCAGAAATTCAAATTACAATAGTACATCACTGCAGGTTAATGCAAGAAAGAGTGAGGAAAAAGTGAGAGGAAAGAAAGCAGGAGGAGGAGAAGTTAGTGCCAAAGAAACTGTCTAAATACGCCATGGAAGGGGCAGTGTTAATAAGCACGGTAGAACAAAGCGCACCACAGACACAGTACGCACCACTGCCCGTGGGAGGAGGGTTCATGGGGTGGAGGGATGCGCAGCATGGGTTCCAAGGAAGAGGGGGCCACCTAGGGGATGCGGGTAAGGTGTTACGCAATAACCTAAATTACTCACTGCGCCTCAGCGTTCAGCACATCGTGGTTCCACGGGATCGCGCTGGCAGTGGTGGCCGCACTGGCAGTGGCGTCTTCCTTGGTGCCTGGGGGCGCGTCGCAGGATGGCTCCGAATGCGACTGCTGCACGGAGAGTGTGGTCACGTGATCGGGGATCGAGCCGTCCCCTTCAAACTCACCAAAACATTCCCTTCCCTCACGCAGTTTCCTACGTGATTTCATCCACACGCCAGTTGCACAATCACGTGATCCCAGGCAGGCGATCATGTGATGCTAAACAGGAAGTATAAAAGGACTCAATGGACGCTGGAATACGCTTCTCAGCTGTTGTACTACACAGCGTGTGGCGTTTGTTCCTGTTTCTTGTACTCTTTGTGGATTTTTTTGAATTTACTGGATTGTTTACTGGGTTTTCCTTGGATTTGGTGCCTCATTGTTTTGAATTGATATTTTTGAACTGCCTTGACTCCTGCTCAACGGACCCTGGACTGCCTTCTCTTGACTCTTGGATTTGTTGCTCTGGATTTCCACCCTCAACCTGCCTTGCCTCTGGATAACCTTGACCCTTCCTATTCCCCATCAGGATACCACCCTCTCCTCTCCTGTTCTACGGTGGCACCCCATTGCTGTCTTGGTTACACAACAACCTTGTATTTTATCACCACGACACATCATTGAAACACATAGGGGGGAACCAACTTACTTTCTATCTCCTGTTTCCTTACTGGTAGGTGCCTTTTTATATTCTCAGTGTAATTTAGAACCTAGTGTTCTGTTCATGTTTATCCTTGACCTGCTTGATTTCCTTTACAGTCATCTGGGATCCAGAGTTTGATGTTCCTGTCACCTGTGGACTCAATAATCGGTCAGGGAGTACGTTCATACTCTCTCTGACTGGTACTTGGAGTCAGAGGTACTATAATCTACGTGGACCTCAGATCTTGACTTAAGGGCACCAAATGCAACAAAGTCAAGAGGGGTTTTTGGGAGAGTATTGTGGATATGGGCAACCAGTACAGCGAAGCCAAGAAGGATTCACTGGGGGTATCAGAGGCAAATGAGGGAACCACCCCAGTGCTGGGTGTGCAGACACATAGGGCCCATCTCTAGAGTGTGCAGGAGCAGAGGGGGGGGTACAGCAGAATAGGGGAATGCAATATCAGCTAACATATCAGGGGGAGCAGACTGAATACTATGCTCAAGACCAGACACAATGACAAGAACAGACACACCAACCCATGTCACAGATACCCCATATGCAGGCATCACCTCAAAAGTATTCACAGGCACCACAGATACCACAGAGGCAGAATAACACGCAGCAATCACACACAGCACAGCAAAATGACAGGACGGTGGTATGCACAGACTCAATGGGAATGACTCCCATTAGGAAGTTAGGGGGGCTACCATGGTAGGAGAAACCCATTTGCAGGAAACAGAATGTCATTATACCCTCAATAGGACAGCCCACAGACAGACCTGATATGTTCTATCCTATCGATTACACCCAACTCGGCAGAGGAACCACACATAGGGGTGACGATAGGTGACAAAACATTCTCCTTTCTTGTAGACACAGGGGTGACTAGTTCCTGCATCCGGGATGGGAAGTATAGAATGTCAGGTGATGCCATGAATGCTCAGGGACTTTCTGGGCAACGGAATTGGTTCCTTTAACAGATGATATTACACTTTCTATATGTGAGCACGAACTAGCTGTACCCTTACTGTATTCCCGAGAGACACTGGAAACATAATGGGGAGGGACATCATGAGAAAACTTAACATGACCATCTCCGTCACTGACAAAGGGATAATATGTTCCACACTTGTGCTACACCTTCTAAACATGAGGGAAATTATTCAAGCTTATTGCGGACGCACGGTACAGAGGGGGGTACCTGCAGATGAGGAGCTATTTCGATATGGAACTGAAGGAATAATAGCGTGGCTCCCAGGGATTCAGGGAAAAATATGGCATCTTCCAAATGAGTTCATGTTCAGACCAGAACTACCACTTGACGAGAAGGAAGGGAGGATGGTACCACTAGAATTAAAGGCAGTAATAGTGGGGGACGACAGGATAACAGTACATGGGACAGATGATACAGGGCGTGCATGGTTATCAGCGGTCACTGTGCACGAAAAGGTACAAATTGACTACTGTTACAGATGAAGAACTGTTCAAAGACAACCAATAAGACCACAAGGTAGTGTTTGACATTAGCATTACATACTGGGTTAAAATACACTACAGGGAGGTACCAAAGAGGATGGCAATGATGTTACAAGCACTGCTGACATGTCTTGTGGAAGACTTGGCAAAGGTCCCCAGCATCTTATGAACCACAAGTCCCTATGACGTGGGGCTCCAGAAAGGGATAGGAGCAGTGAAAATAAAATTTAACCCAGGAGCCATTTTACCATGAGCTAGGCAATATCCCCTGCCGAAGGAGGCAGACGAGGGTATTTATGAGACAAATTCAGCACTAGTGAAGCAAGGCACCCTAATACCATCAGAATAACCATGCAACTCAGCCGTATACCCTGTCAAAAAGGCAATGGGGCAGTCATGGTGTTTTATACAGGACTTGCACCCTCTGCACCATATTGTCGAAGCAGAATTTCCTTTAGTTCCGAATCCAGCGACAATTCTATGTAGCATTCCTACGGAAGCTGCTCCCTTCATGGTTACAGATTTGAAGAATGCGTTCTTCTCTATACCACTACACCTAGACACACAAGACTTAACTTTGTTTCTATATAGAAATAAGAAGTGTAAACACACAAGACTTCCTCAAGGGCACTCCGAATCACCTTCAATATTCAACAGGGTCCTTCAAATGGACTTAGGAAATGAGCAGTTGGAGGGTGTTGTTATACATTACGCCGATGACATATTGATTTGCAACAAAACGCACATGTTGACTGTAAAAAAGGGTACAAGTTAGACAAGGCCAAATTACAGTATTGCCAGAAAGAAGTGTTATACATTGGACAACTGATATCACAAGAAGGGTGAAAAGTGACACCAGAAAGAGCAGAGACAATACACAAGACAGCAAATCCCACAACCATAAGACAAATGCAGCAGTTCCTAGGACAATGTAATTACTGTAGAGCGTCAATATTCGATTACAGCGTGTACTCTAGGCCCTTGTTAAGTGCACTGAAAGAAGCACAAAGAGGGGAGGGTACATTACAATTGAAGAGAGGGTCCCTGGAATGCCCCTCTCGACCCCTATTAGCATGACACCCCGAAGAGTCAGAAATGCAAGATGCCAGTCACTTTTTGGCCAGCCCCTGGGAGGGCCAGTGACATCTACATATGCAAACAGATATTCTCTCAGACAACCATTCAAACCTTATCCAGCTGACATCTTCATGGGTATAGGTGCCTCAACACTAATCATGAATACAAGTGCCACCAACAATGGACCTGGCGGACTAATGACAAATACCCAGCTGTGCTGACATCATTAGAGACACCACGACATAGTAACGTTAGCCACGAAGCAAACGTATCTGTGGACAGATACATACACATACTGTCAGAAGCTTTTCCTTTTCATTACCAAAATGCAGAAACGCAGAAAGGCAAGAAAGCAAGAAATGCAGAGCAAGCTTGCAGCTGCTTATTGCAACTAACCATATGGAACTACAGGGACGTATAAGGAACCTGATAGAGATAAGTACCTCTAACCCATAAGGAAAATAATACAATATGGACATATAGAAATCATAGCATAACTATAGTAGAAGTGCATGAAGTCACAGGCCTCATACTAAGGGACTGTAGAGGTGGAGCCAGGTACCCCCACTCAAAGCTCTGCCTCTATGCTGCCTATATGTTGGGAGCCAGATTGTGAGACACGTGCAGTACCAGTGAAAGTGTCTTTACCGAAAAGAATCATGGAAGTAAGGTACCCATTGAGGAAACCATATATGCACTCACGACAATATGAATTAAATCCCAGAGGGAGTGTGAAAAATGTGCAAAAGAGAAGACTGGTGACATCATGCAAAGCAGAGCTGACGCATCTAGAACAGAGGCAAGAGGCTGAAGAACATAGATATTCTATAGGATCTAAGGAGGAGGTGTTAAAGATGAGCAACATTTCAGGCTCGAGATGAAGATGCTCATGCTACAGAAACGATTAAGAAAATGCTAAGCCATTTTACAATTGTACAGATGCAGTAACGCAAGTAGGCAAAGTATTCTTAAGGCTGCCTACGTAGTGAATAGATTGCGGCGATGAGCCAATGTATACTCATAGGAATGTGTGGACTATGAATATTCCACAACGCACTTTAGCAGAGTCTGGACCCTGTGAACAGAAAGGCTTTTTCAGTAAGGTGCAGTTGGAAAACTGGCTGGCCCAGCACCAAGAAAGTCAAGGCCACCGTGAGCCTGGATGGTCATACAGTAGCTACAATACATGTGAAAAGAACAAACTCCTGTCTGAGGTGAGGAGCAAGAACATTGAAGACGTCAGAGGTTCATCATTTAATAATATTTTAAATACAGAAAAGCTCTGAAACATGGTCTGCAGTCACATGGTCGGATGAAAATAGATACTGGGTTGAGCTACATCGTGTCCAAGAAACAAAGTATGCCTATACTCCCTTTTATTCTCAGACATGAAGGAACATTTGCAAGGCCATGATCAAAGGGCTAATTGACTGGCAGACGGCAAGAGTGATGATAAATTGGAGGCTAATTAGATGGGAAGCTAAGGTGAAGACCAGCCTACACCAGCACCTGGGTGCCAGCCTGCGTGCTGCTAGCGTTTGTGGAATATTACAAAGGGGTAAGAGGGTGCCAACCAATTATAGAGGGCCACGTAATAGAGAGCCCTGTAGTTTGTGTAACTAATAGGATGTCGTGTATTTGATGACGTTCATAGTGACTTGCACTAGAGGAAGGCTTAGTTGCCCACCTGATGTTAGAGACCCAATCACTTCCCTGAAAAGTATGGAACGTATACCTAGATGTTCCCCTAGATGTTGAGTCTATCACTTTCCCAAGTAGATTTCTAGTGGTTTGCCACGTAGATTGACGTCAGTGATGACAAGTTTTTACTATATGGAACGAATGGAGTGCATGGAACGGAGAGAGTGCATGGAAGGGAGAGAGTGCATGGAACAGAGAGAGTGCATGGAACGGATGGAGTGCATGGAACGGAGGGAGTGCATGGAACGGATGGAGTGCATGGAACGGATGGAGTGCATGGAACGGATGGAGTGGATGGAACGGATGGAGTGGATGGAGAAAATGGAGTCGATGGAGCGAATGGAGTCCATGGAGCGAATGGAGTAGATGGAACGAATTGAAGTAGATGGAACGGTTTGAGTGCATGGAATGGAGGGAGTGCATGGAACGGATGCTGAGCATGGAACGGATGGAGTGCATGGAACGGATGGAGTGCATGGAACGGATGGTGTACATGGAGTGGATGGAACGGATGGAGTGGATCGAGTGAATGGAGTCGATGGCGCGAATGGAGTCCATGAAGCGAATGGAGTAGATGCAACAAATTGAAGTAGATGGAACGGATGGAGTGGATGGAACGGATCGAGTGGATAGAACCGATCGAGCAGATGTAACTGATGAAGCGAGTATAACACATGGAACAGTTTGAACAAATAAAAAGGATAAAACAGATGGAACACACTAAACAGATGGGAAGGATGAAATGGATCAACAGATTGGATGGAGTAGTTTATGTAGATGGAGGATCGAATGATGGAATGGATAGAAAGACTAATAAACTAAATGATGAACCAGACAAAATGTATGAACAGACGAAGCCGAGTGAACAGACAAAGTGAATAAAACGGATAGAATAAATGTTACAGACGAGCACTCGATCTCAAGCGCCTTATAGGAAACCACCATATCACACCACCACGCTTACTCTCTCCTATACACCACCACTCAATTAGAACACAGCGATACTATGACACATTCGGTATAGCTGTTCTCATACTAACACCAGCCACATACTCCACATCATCCTAATTAAACACAGCTAGCACACAACGCTAGTTTATGCGTTTCCTCAGGCCTAACATAGCCAGAATTCAGTCTGGGTGTCCACCCTCCAGAATTGAACACATACAACTGACCGCCCCACCACCTCACCTATGAAGCAGCTATCACGCATATCCGGTGCACCCACACACCTTAGGACTCTCTCTCTATCTACTGACTTGAACTACGGTTCCCAAGGGCGTTCAACCTACCAGCGCCTTGAGATCATACCAATGATACATAAGGCGCTATATAAATGCAAAGCAACATAACATAACATAACATATAAGCTGTATTTTTTATGAAACTCGCTGAGTGGGAAGATCGAGCGTATGTACGTTAATGTTCGTTATACTCCCTGTTTTAGACAATTGCAAATAAAACAGACTTACTTTGCCAACTTCGTGAGTCAGTCTGATTAATGATGTTTGAGTATATTCTGCATCCCCATCTATCTCAAAGTATTGCTACCTCATCTTAAAGGGCTTGTGTCAGGGATACGGGTTCACGTGGTAGCAGAGGATGGTTGGTTCAGGACCCATCGACTAAGTAGGCTTTTAAAGGTCTCGAAATATTGAGTGTCCTCCGCCATTTAGCTGGGGGAACGTGAAGCTCCTTGTAGATAGCGGCCATTAGTAAAATCCTGCAAATCACTGAAGAGATAGTTGGGACGGGTCCTTCTTTCACGGAATCCCCTCCCGGTTTCTACAGTCAGCGGAGCGGACCGAAGGCTGAAGTGGACGGTTGAGGAATAGGCGATCTCGAGGGTCAAAAGTTGAAAAAGCAAATGGTGAGTAGACAGAGAGGGGAAACAATGAATGTGCACTGAGTGGGGAAAGTGATAATGGGATAATGGGGAAAGAATAACAGAGGGTTGGTTGGGGTATTTTGGTTTAATGAAGAAGAGCGTCATAGTGCAAGGTATTTGGGCGAGGAGCGATCCATATGATAAGCCCAGAACCCTAGGTCAAGGACATTTAGAAGGAGTTGTTTTAGAGTACAAGTGGACATACCTAGGCTACGAACGATCAAGGATCGTTAAAGAGATCAGAGTCATTATTAGTGGCGAGAGTAGTCACAAGGAGCGTTGACGGAAGTGTATGTGGGCCAGCCAGTCTGTCAGTCTGTCTGTCTTTCTGTATGGTTTGTATGTTGTATATGGTAAAGAAATGATGAAATATTGAAGAACGAAAAGTAATAAGATTGTGGTAAACGGTTGAAATCTGATTATTTATTTACTTAGTTGACTGATGGTGTTCATTGAATACGTAGATTGAAGTAAAACGTAACATGGAGGTTTGGAGCTGTGGCGATTGGTGCATGCTCTTATTGTATTATTTTTCTGAAAAGTATTTATCTGTGTGCAATAACGGTAAGTATTGACAGTCGATTGTGACTAGTTATGATGGAGGATGTTACTCCGCTTACACACTTGTGCAAACAGGTGCCAAAACACGCACCCAAGTTTAATCAATACAGTGCAGAATGGGTTAAGGGCACAGCAGATAAAATGTTCAAAGCAGTTTTGCAACTCATGACGATATACTTGCACACAGCGTACACAGGAAAAAAGCTAGAAGAGAGGTTAGCTAGCTTAGAGTTTTGGAAGATGTACCAGGAGGAAAGGGAAGACCCGTCTCCTGAAGATTTGATGGTTAGCCAGTGTAAAGAGGGGGGTGTTGAGCCTTCTGCTCCCCCTACCTTGCTTGAAGTAAATGGTTATAGTGCGAAAGATGAAGGATTATATCATTTAAGAGAACTTAAGGCAGTGACAGGGTATAGTAATCCGACATATGAGCCACCTGCATGTAGCAGAGAAGAGAGTCCAGAAAAGCCTCCACAAAGGGATGTAATCTCTAAAGGCCCACGTGACAAAGAGAGAAGTGAATGACCAGGTATGTCTCTAGACATAGAAATAGAAATAAAGAGATGGAAAGGAGAGAAAGACAAAGCTGACGAGGTAGCGCTCATACAGAACGAATGGATGGGAGGTCAGATATTGCTCAGACTTGATGGAAAGAGCATTGAGGAAGTAAGGCAAAGGGAAGATCAGGACGAACAAGCTAAAAAAGACAGGTAACGATTGAACGTAGACAAGGCTAAAAGAAAGAGTAGACAAAGCGGGAACAACTGTATCAAGACAAACAGTTGAAAAAACAGGAGCGAGCAGAGAAAGTATGACAACAGACAGAGAGCAATCGAAGAATGAGACAGGCTAAAAAAGAGAAGAGAAGAAGAGCAAGAACAGAAATTAAGAGATAAAAGAATGCAAAGATGAAGAGATGAAGAAGTGCATAGAGCAAACGAGAGAAGAGAGATGAAAAGACAGGAAGAGGAAAGTGTCAGGGAGAAAATAAAGAAACAAAGAGAGTTTGACAAGGAATTGGAACGAAAGAGAAGGCAAAGGGCACGCAACATTGATCGCATGGAGAAAGAGTTAATGGAAACTAATCCAGTAGTGGCATGGGAGGACATAGACGCCAGATGGGTTTCTCTGCACTATCCAGCAATAGCTGCATCTCGAATGAACCCCAGAGATTCTACTCCCTCAGGCCTTTAGATACAGAGGATTCACAAAATTCAAAGCTTGCCGCTGTGTAAGGATTCAGAGGCTCACATTCACTGAGCACCACTAAATAAGACAGCTTCTCGGCTCAGCACATCCACAGATAGCATGGGCAGCAAGAGGGTTTCGGGTCATCTTGGCACACTTCTGGTCAGACAGACTCTGGAGTCTGCAGGAGTCTCACAAGACGTCTACACCGGACCCATAACGAGATGTCCCAGGTTTCGAGCAGAAGCCTCTACCTGCTCGGTTACATATGCATGGCCCGCCCCTGGAATCACTGAAAGATCTTGTGGTGATATTGTCAACCCAGGTGCTACCCCTGTGGAATTCCTAGTTCTGAACCTGAACTGTTGAACCTATGGTGAGGCTGGACAGCATCATACAATAAAATGCACCAATCAGATAGCGCTGCATGTTTAATAGAAAATTCCAATTGACTGACAACTTAGTGGGTGACAAAGAATAATGGCAGAAGAGTGGTGGGGGGCTTTCATTTATGAAATGCCACATTAGGAGTTCTGATGAAGCCTATTTGCTGTAGGCCCATGGAGAATACCTGACAGAGTCTGTCTCCCCGCCCTTGATCATGTGAACCAGCCCGCTGGCCGAGCCGGCGTTGAAACAGCTTGCATGAAGACATGCCTGAGCTCTTCGGCGGTGGTGCAGAGCCAAGACCTGTGAGTGCATGTAAGAAGAGTGTCACCCTGAGGACAGAAGGTGGAAATCAGTACTGCCAAATGGTTGTGGCAGAGATTAGTCTACGGATCCCTGAGAGACCTGAGCACACAGGGTGTGTCCGATGTTAGGCAGAAACCTGTGCAGTTCCCTTGGGGAACACTGCAAAAGATTTAGGACTACAGGTGTTAGCAGTAAACCCACTTGGTAGCAGTCTGTACCACCCAGATTTACCTGGTAGCTGTGGCTGAGCAGTCAGACTTCTTTCAAGAAGAGTTAGGCAGTATGCAAAGTATACACAATAGGCACTTGAGACACAATAATACAAGCAAACACTGACCAGAGCTTTGGTATCAAAGTATATAATTATTTATTTAAAAACACACTGTTTGAAACACTCCAGCACTCTTGTTGTAAAATATTCTAAACACAGTTACTATTGTACTATATACACCCCTTTTTCCTTATCAGATAAGTCACAGTAAAACACCACTTATTTTCATACAGAGGTGAGCGCTTAACTAGATGGCACTCCAATAAGTTTGTGAGAAAGGGAGGGAAAAAGACAGAATATGGAAAAGGTACACCACTCTAAGGTTCAGGAACACTGTTAGCAAGGCAGAAGAGCAAAAGTCCAAAGGCTGGGCCCACTCTTAGAGAGAGCAGAGCACAAATGCGCCCAAGATCACACAGTTACACTAGGCTTAAAAAGTCTTGCAGAGGGTTCGAAAAGAGTTTAGAGAGGCTTAGGAAAGTTTAGCCAGGGTGTCCCAGGCTAACCCAGGTTCGAAAGCCGGGGGCTAAATCTACCCCGTACAGTCGGTAGCAAGGGAAGCCAGGCGGGACACAGTACCTTAAGTGGGAAGGATCCTCCAGTGGTGGCAGTTGTTCCTGGCAGTGGGTGCAAGTCACGTCGTCGTCCAGGGGAAGAGAAGATCTCGACTCGGAGGAAAGATGAAGGTCGTTGCACTACCAGGGAAGAAACCAGCCGCAGAGTTTTCCGGTTAAAGGTGGTACCTTTGTTCGCGGTCGTGGTAAAACGTGGTATCCCGGTTGCCGGGGTGCTTGGCACAGGCAAGGCGGCCACGAGGTACATCGGGAAGGCGAAAGGACGGTGAAACTGGTTATCCCCACCAGTCAAAGGAAGAAGACTCTCCGGGGGGAGATCTCCTCTGTCATTGGGAAAAGTGGTGAGATTGTCCAGCAGGGCTCCACCGGTGGTGGCATTGTGGCAGGTCGGCTCAGCTTCTCCCTCGTCGGATTCTTAGGTCCTGTGGCGACTTCTGAAGTTCCAGTCCCCAAAGCCCTGCTTTTATGCAGAAAACCCCCATTCACTCAGCCTAGCTGTCACTCAAACATGCTAAGTGGTGAGCCGGCCGGCTCACCACTTGGGCCAATCAGGACGGAGTGCGACTTGAGTTGCCAAGGCAACTCAGTCCAGGGTGCCTAAATCCCCCTCCACCCCTCCTAAGTACCCCAGACAGAGTGGCACCACTTTGGAGGGCTTCTGTGGAGAAGCCCGCCAAAAAGTGGAACAAAGGGCTCGACTTGGGTTGGAGTCACAGAAGAGAACACAAAAGCCATTTTAGAATCAAGTTTTGGCAAAAAATACCAACCGGAGAATTAATATTAATTAAATAAACCAGCGGTATGTTCGAGGCTACCGTAAATAATTAAATAAAGATAGTAGCCTAAAACAATGGGAAATCCCATAGGAAACTATTCGCGGTTGAATATAAAAAGTAGTATCCACTGCCACCCGCCAAAACTCGATCAGGGGGGACGGAGACGTGCCCCCTCGACTAACAGACCCCGGGGCAATCGAATTGCCCCCGCCAGTATGTCCACAATATGATGGTTTGTACTGGTTCTGTTCAGAATTTAAGACTAGTAAAGTCAATGGTGACTTTACATGCCCTGGGAGACAGTAGTCAGTCCCAGGGTATGGAGTCTATACTGGGGGGTCACTATGACACCCCTGTGTTACTGCACTGAGGGTGCTGGGTAACACACATCACAAAAACACATGAAGCCCTATGGGGTAAA
Source organism: Ambystoma mexicanum (assembly GCF_040938575.1). Classification (NCBI taxonomy): domain Eukaryota; kingdom Metazoa; phylum Chordata; class Amphibia; order Caudata; family Ambystomatidae; genus Ambystoma; species Ambystoma mexicanum. The sequence continues at coordinate 1,290,362,011 of NC_090933.1, read as the reverse complement.
AGACCCCATAGCCCATTAAACAGATCTAGATTCAAAGAAACACACTCAAATCATGCCCAAGAGTGAGGGTAAAAGAGTCTCACTCTTGGCAGGAGAAAAAATAAACCCCAAAAATCCAGCAAAGCTGCTGGGGGACTCACTAGGTTAGGAAATTCAGCCTAAACAGATAATTCTCCCTAACACTCGCCCCCCCCCCCCAGACTAAGGGACAGGAGGATTTAATCCACTCCTGGATGAACCGCATACCTCCGGTCGATGACATACATCCTAGAGAGTCCATCAGCATTTTGATGGTGACACCTTGACCTATGTTCTATGGCCCAAGCAAAGGTTTTCCTTTGTAAGCTATTTGACCTACAAACCCTTTGAGGAACATCAGTCTTTTTAAAGTTATAGGGGACATGGTTGACCAGTCCCTCAGAAGTTGTTACAACTTCTGAACCTGTGTTAGGCTTTTTCAAGGGGCCCTTATAAAGGATTCCCTTAGATCTAGAGGGGCCTCCAAGGTTCCTCACCACCTCTCTTGTGGGAGCAGGTTGGGTCTTAGGCCTCTTGGTTGGAGGGGTTGGGGTTAGGCAATGTACCTGCTTCCCCTTCCTCTTAGATTTAACCTTACCTACTTTAGGAGTTTCCCCCCTAATATTAGGATTTGGGTTGGGGTCTTCAGTAGAAGGTCCAACAGTCTGAAGGTTTTTGGCCTTAGACTTTTCTTTCCTGGTTTTCCACCAGCATTGAGAATTACCAGTTCTCTTAGGCCTAGGTAGGGGCCCAGTAGGTCTATCCACCTCTTCCTCAGAAGCAGGGGGAGTCACAGACTCTGAAACTGGGGGAACAATGATGGAGCTTGGTTGGGGCTCCTATTTCCCTACTGTACTAGCCTGAAATGTGCCTGGGTTAGAGGTCAACTTACTAACCCCAGGGCTTGTAGTGGGGGTCTCAGTAGAGGTTCCCACAGGCTTAGAGTGGTCCCTTAAGGTGGCCTCTCTAGCCAATTTGGTTAGGTTCTGGTTCTCCATACTGGGAGGCCTGGGGGTATGTGACACTACTCCTAGAGTTCTCAGGTCATTCTCCAACAGAACTTTCCCAGGCACCTCAGTCTGAACACTGACAGGGATCCTCACTGTCATGTTGTTACACTGAATGAGGGCTGGTAGAATAGGAACCATCTGGACAGGGCCTCCAGAGATTTTAGTGGGACCTTTAGGTGCTTTTGCCACATCCTCAGGTTGAAAGAAGCTTTCATCCACTACTGTTCTGCTGGCCCCAGTGTCTCTCCTGGCAGGAGTATCCTGGCCATTGACAAGAACACTGTCCACATAATACACCTTAGAGTTAACAGGTAGGGAGTTATACACAACCCTATTCTGGGGACTAACCAGACCCATAGGCTCTAAGTTTACAGTTGCTTGAAGACCCAAGGGTTCTTCAGCAAAGAGTTCAAAGTGGGCACTAGCCATCTGTACTTCATGCTCAGGAGTGAAGGCTAAGGAGACTGTGCTGATCCCTGCAGGTTTACCCTTGCATCTGGGATCCCCTTTGATATGGTCAGTAGCCTTACAGATATAGCATTGTCCAAAAGCTCTCTGAAAGGGTGGCTTGTTCTGACCTCCTTCTGGTTGTTGACCAGAAGGTACACTAGCCTGATTCGGTTTTCCCTGAGGCCTACCCTGGTTATTCTGTTGTTTGGGGCCCTCTTTGGTATGGGAGGTATTAGAATTCTCTGGATTCACTTTAGGTGGCTGCTTTCCCTCATCCTTTTTCTGAGTGACCCCTGAATCCTTGTGAGTGGCCCTGTTGGCAACCCACAAGTCAGCAGCCTTAGCTAGCTTTCTGGAATCTAATTCCTTTGAATCAGCCAAGTGCTGTCTGAGCTCAGGAGAGCAGGCATCATAAATTGACTCCAACATAAAAAGATTGTTCATACCTTCATAAGTGTTCACCTTGTAACCCTTAATCCATCCCTCTAAGTTTTTCAAACATTCACTCACCGAGGTAGCCCAAGGGGTACCATCATGCTTTTTGAGGGTCCTAAACCTCTTAAGATACTGGGAAGGGGTCTTCCCAAATCTAGCTATTAGAGCTAGTTTCACATATTCATACTCTTTCCTATCCTCCTCCCCCAACTCCATTACCACATCAGTTGCAACAGGGGGAAGCCTAGAGAACAACCAGGTGAGTAAGTCATTTCCTGTGATGTTCTGGAGCCCATGATTATATTCAAACAGAGACAACCAATCCAACACATCCAACTTAGGCTCATACATACCAACCAATTCTTTAGGCATCCGGGGTCTTTTAGGACTGGGACTTCTAGAGGAGCCAGAGAGAGAAGCATTTTCGACAGATAATTTCTTCATTTCTAGCTCGTGCTTGAGCTCCATTTCCCTTAGCCTTAGTTCTTGATTCAGTTCCTGATGTCTCTGTTCAGCCTGAGTATTCAGTCTCTTGAACTCTAGTTCAAGTTTCATTTTCTCTAATTCAAGATATTGAGGACTAAGTGTGGGACTTGGCAAAGGCCCAGTAGGTACAGCAGGTAGAGCAGACAGAGGCCTAGGGGGGAGAGTCACAGCAGCCTCACCCTCCTCTTCTGACTCTTCCTCAAGATTATCAACATTTGATCAATATCAATTTCTATACTGTTTTCTACATTTCCTGGCATGGTAGGTTCCTCTGAACCATCATCCAGACTTTGGTTAGCTAACAACCTTTCTATCAATTCCATTTTCTTGCCTTTAGTCAGGAGATTATTATGCTTACATAGAACTCTTAAACAATCAGCAGTTTTTGTAGCAAGGGACTCTTGACTATAAGCTTCCATAGTTGACATGTTAGAAAGATTACTTTTTCAGTGCTGAGATTTGTGGTTAGTTGTACTAAGGTATCCTAAAGCACTCTAAAATGTATACTCAATACAAATCCCACCGCTTTACACCAGTGTTAGGCAGAAACCTGTGCAGTTCCCTTAGGGAACACTGCAAAAGATTTAGGACTACAGGTGTTAGCAGTAAACCCACTTGGTAGCAGTCTGTACCACCCAGATTTACCTGGTAGCTGTGGCTGAGCAGTCAGACTTCTCTCAAGAAGAGTTAGGCAGTATGCAAAGTATACACAATAGGCACTTCAAACACACCAATACAAGCAAACACTGACCAGAGCTTTGGTATCAAAGTATTTAATTATTTATTTAAAAACACACTGTTTGAAACACTCCAGCACTCTTTTTGTAAAATATTCTAAACACAGTTACTATTGTAATATATACACCCCTTTTTCCTTATCAGATAAGTCACAGTAAAACACCACTTATTTTCATACAGAGGTGAGCGCTTAACTAGATGGCACTCCAATAAGTTTGTGAGAAAGGGAGGGAAAAAGACAGAATATGGAAAAGGTACACCACTCTAAGGTTCAGGAACACTGTTAGCAAGGCAGAAGAGCAAAAGTCACTGGTGAGCCAAAGTCCAAAGGCTGGGCCCACTCTTAGAGAGAGCAGAGCACAAATGCGCCCAACATCACACAGTTACACTAGGCTTAGAAAGTCTTGCAGAGGGTTCAAAAAGAGTTTAGAGAGGCTTAGGAAAGTTTAGCTAGGGTGTCTCAGGCTAACCCAGGTTCGAAAGCTGGGGGCTAAACCTACCCCGTACAGTCGGTAGCAAGGGAAGCCAGGCGGGACATGGTACCTTAAGTGGGAAGGATCCTCCAGCTGTGGCAGTTGTTCCTGGCAGTGGGTGCAAATCGCGTCGTCGTCCAGAGGAAGAGAAGATCTCGACTCGGAGGAAAGATGAAGGTCGTTGCACTACCAGGGAAGAAACCAGCCGCAGAGTTTTCCGGTTAAAGGTGGTACCTTTGTTCGCGGTCGTTGTAAAACGTGGTATCCAGGTTGCCGGGGTGCTTGGCACAGGCAAGGCGGCCACGAGGTACGTCGGGAAGGTGAATAGACGGTGAAACTGGTTATCCCCACCAGTCAAAGGAAGAAGACTCTCCGGCGGGAGATCTCCTCTGTCGTTGGGAAAAGTGGTGAGATGGTCCAGCAGGGCTCCACCGGTGGTGGCGTCGTGGCAGGTCGGCTCAGCTTCTCCCTCGTCGGACTCTTAGGTCCTGTGGCGACTTCTGAAGTTCCAGTCCCCAAAGCCCTGCTTTTATGCAGAAAACCCCCATTCACTCACCCTAGCTGTCACTCAAACATGCTAAGTGGTGAGCCGGCCAGCTCACCACTTGGGCCAATCAGGATGGAGTGCGACTTGAGTTGCCTAGGCAACTCAGTCCAGGATGCCTAAATCCTCCTCCACCCCTCCTAAGTACCCCAGACAGAGTGGAACCGCTTTGGAGGGCTTCTGTGGAGAAGCCCGCCAAAAAGTGGAACAAAGGGCTCGACTTGGGTTGGAGTCACAGAAGAGAACACAAATGCCATTTTAGAATCAAGTTTTGGCAAAAAATACCAACCGCAGAATTAATATTAATTAAATAAACCGGCGGTATGTTCGAGGCTACCGTAAATAATTAAATAAAGATAGTAGCCTAAAACAATGGGAAATCCCATAGGAAACTATTTGCGGTTGAATATAAAAAGTAGTATCCTCTGCCAACAGCCAAAACTCGATCAGAGGGGACGGAGACGTGCCCCCTCGACTAACAGACCCCGGGGCAATCGAATTCCCCCAGCCAGTACGTCCACAATATGATGGTTTGTACTGGTTCTGTTCAGAATTTAAGACTAGTAAAGTCAATGGTGACTTTACATGCCCTGGGAGACAGTAGTCAGTCCCAGGGTATGGGGTCTATACTGGGGGGTCACTATGACACCCCTGTGTTACTGCACTGAGGGTGCTGGGTAACACACATCACAAAAACACATGAAGCCCTATGGGGTAAAAGACCCCATAGCCCATTAAACACATCTAGATTCAAAGAAACACACTCAAATCATGCCCAAGAGTGAGGGTAAAAGAGTCTCTCACTCTTGGCAGGAGAAAAAATAAACCCCAAAAATCCAGCAAAGCTGCTGGGGGACTCACTAGGTTAGGAAATTCAGCCTAAACAGAGAATTCTACCTAACATCCGACACCAAAGGTCTTGAGTGAGGAGGAAGAAGTCTACTATACTGTCCACACTGGGAAGACCAGATGTGAGAATATGGCCACCACAAGGGGGAAAGCCAAGTAGATCGCCAGCCTTGAGTGCCAAAAGAAGCAAAGGAAATGGCTGCCACTACAGAAACCCAGTTGCCAACAAAAGTCTTGAACAAAAAACTCAAACTGATAAAAGTTTTGCTGCGAGTGCAGACGAGGAGCTTGCTGACCTGCAATCTCATCCATGGAGTCAGGGAGCAAGCAGGGCCAGAGAAGGAGGGATTGGAACCTTACCAAGGAGTAACGCTGGTCTGGAAGCACTTAGGGAGCCCATATCATGGTGTCTAGCACTAATGGGGGAGCTGTGGAGGGATGGATCCAGCCATCCAGGACATATAAAGGAACAATGGTGATCAGCAGGCCGTGCCAATGCCCTTTGGCAAGTAGCCCTGAAGACAGTAATTCAGTGGAATGGATGAACATAGCGTCGGGTCACTGTATTTGAAAGCTGGGAGGACTGAAACGCTGAATGTTGGGACATTGAGTATGACTGCCCGATGTAGTGAGGAAAGTCTTGAACACTGAAAAGGAGAATGGAACACTGAATGCTGAGAAAGGGAGGGCGCAATCCGGTAGTCTGTAGGTACTCAATTAAAAACTGAACATTTAATTGGGCAAAGTAAGCACCAGATCCCATAATATAGTCGACAAACAGTGGAATATTCAAACAGTGCATGCTGGGCAACCAAACCCCAGATGCCCAGCCATTAAAATACATCTGTATGGAATGGATGGACAGTACCAACCAAGACAGAGAACTGCTGACCTCTACCAATTCGATGATTACCACCATATAACACCCTGACCAACCTATTCGTTGTTCAGTTATTTAAGCTATGTTGTGTGAGAAACCTGAGGGTATTCTCCCAAGTAGACCCCAGAAATCACTTATTCAGGTGGCATGGGAAGAACTGCCCCTCTCCGATCCCAAACCTAGGGGTAGACGAACAAGGAAGGATCACCTGGGTAGGGGAACCTAGGGTTATACTCAGGGGAATACCCCAGGTGATACAGAGTAGTATACCGGAGAAGGAGAGGAGGACAAGATCCCTAAGACCTTTGTAGGTGGCACTGTATCTGTCTCCCCTCCTCCCATTAAATCTTTCTTGCCCAGATCCAACAACCCCTCTGTATATAACAAATTTCCTAGGATACCAAACCCTGTTACACCCAGAAACTATCTCTCCCAGAATCCTGGTGTTCAAGTATCTTACCTGAATACTCTCAGTCATTCTTTTCCACGTCCCTCTGGTCATTATTTTCCGACCTCTCAATTGGCATTGACAAAACACTACCATTCCCATAATTACCCCTGTTCATTGCATGATAATAATCCCGGTCATTCCTGTTTGTTTCCCGAACCCTATTAATCTCACCCTTCTGAGTTTACCAACCCTCCTAGTACTAAGGTTATAATTCCATAGAACACCTTTTCCCCTTCAGACCCTGTAAGAAACCTGGAAACTCTACCCGCCTCCCCCTTCTCATGACACGAAAAGCAACAGAATAACAATACTGCTGTTTACCTGACATGTTCCAACACTAGGGTGAGGCAAAGTCAGGCAATTGACCAGAATCACACACACCTGACGGCCCTTTCCCTTCCCCACAGGGATAAAAGGTGCTGCACGAGAGCACAAGATGGGCAAGGCAGACAGCACGATGAGACAGCTATCCAGGCACAGCAGTTCAAGAGGAGGAGAAAGGCGATGAGAACCGAAAGGGTGACAAGGAGAGAAGCGACCTTGTCCTTTCTGACCCAGACCCGCGAAACCTCTGTGGAAGGAATCGAAAGACCGTAAACAATAGCCAGAGTGTGTTGCAGCAGATGTCAACGGTCCAAGGAGCATCCCTACGCTGATAAGCAGGATAGAGAAGATGCCTGCTACCGTGGTACAGTCCTTGACTCCAGCTACGACAAAAGCCAAGCGGTTCATCAAAGCCGGTGAGTCGAGGGGAGAACAGATAAGAACCCGAACTGTGTTGAATGAAAGTCGCAAAGTGCTACATTGAGGAAAGTTACTGTAAACTGTTAAGGAAAAACCAGCTTCAAGGGGGTCTGGCACCACATGGGTGCTCACTCGAGAGACTGATCCCATGTTGAATGAAACTACATATTACCAGTAGGCCCTAGGTAGAGCTGCGAGGAAAAGGTCAAAGTGGTCATGCAGGGGTCTAGCAAAATCCCTATACAGTCAAAAGTCTTTGACCGACAAATCATTGAGAACGCATGGGAAGTGAATTCTGTATCTTAAGAAAGTAAAAGGAGTTGTGAAGTGGCAAGAGTGAACCCGATGGAGGGATGCCAATAAAGAAGGGCAAAGCCTAAAGTCCCAATGAACAGTGTGTTGACAAAAGTGAACCCAACAGAGGGATGTCCGCAGTGAACTGTTTAAAAAGACGTTAAGATTTGTGAATGCCATGAGAGAAAATTATTTGAAAAGACATAGTGAACCCGACAGAGGGAGGCTAACATTCAAGAAGGGTCTGAGCCCGGAAGAGGGGGATCCAAGTGTGAAAAGCTGTCACCCAATGACACGTGAATGTAGCAGGTGAAATCTTTTGAATTCAAGCCATAGTGAACCCAACGGAGGGAGGCTGACATTCGAGAGGGGTCTGAGCCCAGAACAGGGGGGCCCAAGGGTGAAGAATCATCACCCTAACGGAAATCAGAAAGGAACTTGTGTTTATTATTTTGAACCTATCAGGCCCTCAGAAGCAAGAAACATCTTATTTTGTTTTTGTTAGGCATTTTATTTTCAATTTAGTGTTACAAACAAAGACATAAACACCAGGTGACTTCACTTTGGCAATGCATTTCCAAATACAATTTAGCTTTACATCCCTCTATGTTCTGCTTGTTGTTTCAGCCTTCCCTTAATGCAGAGTATGTGCGCGCCTCTGCGCCATCCACGCTTTCTCTATTTAAGTACCAGCCTATTTACGGTTGCTGGGTACCCTCTCCGGTTTCTGCTTCAGGGCTTCCTGTGTTCACTATGCTAAGCATTCTCTGTGTCAGTTCGTTCCATGCTTCAACACCTTTGCATCCCTTGTGCATCCCCTTCTCTGTGCCACACTATTGTCTCTGCCATTGACCAGCGTTTCAGGTCTGCCCACCAGGTCTCTATCTTGGGTCCCTCAGTCGATTTCCAGGCCATTGCTATCCTGCACTTGGTCTTTCATTTTGGATAGGTGAGCAGCCCGCCTCGCTACTCTCAGGAACAGTCCTAGCAGGCAAAGTTCAGCGGCCCATGCTTCCATCAGGATCCCCCTCCTTTCTCCCTTTCCGCTACGTTCTGCCAGAATTTAACCACTACCGGACATGTCCAGGACATATGCATCATGTCTGCATTTACCTGGGTGCATCTAGGACAGGCCTTGTCATTGTCTCTATATGTTCTTGAGATTCTGTGTGGTGTTAAGTACACCCTGTGTGTCACATACATCTGGGTGAGTTTAAATCTGGCGTTTCTGGAGACATTTCTGGAATACAGTAGTACCATTCAGCATTCCGTGTCCGTGAATGCCCTCCCCACGTTCCGTTGCCTCTGCCTGTGCACCTCTAGATCTCCGGTGCCCATCCCAGTAGTAAATCATAAATCCTGGAGACCACGTGTCCCCCCTCTGATACATCATATAGGGTGTTTAGTGTTGCATTGGCTTCTTTCCCTGTGCCTTGCCATCTCTTGTCTATCCTGCAGTTATGCCCAAATACGTCAGGAACTGTCCCCGTGTATCCCATATTCTCTTTACAAGATCCAGATTTCAGCATCTTGCCGTCTTCCATGGGGTCGCCCACCATTGCTATCCCCTTGGTCTCCCAATGCTTCCTAATCTGTTCCCCTATACCCAGTGGTCAAAGGGAACAGGAACGGTCGGGAGCGGTGTTCCACTACTTTTATTTTTTACTGTTAACAGCTCCACTACTTTTTGTAACCATTGTTCCCAATCCAGAACTGTTCTTTATGAAGTTAAAGCACACTTTTCCACTTTACCACTTGATAGCAGCTACAGCTCAACTGAATCCTTTTAAACTCAATTGGCTGTCAACCAGCATGACTGCAACACTTCAAAAATGTGTTGCACGTTACTCCTTTCCTTCCTACTCTTTCCCCCGCCGGAGTAACAGTTCCACTACTTTTTTGGTACACTTCTATCACTGCCTATACCATGTTGTGTCCCTATGATCCCTGCTATGGAAATGCTTGCAGAGTACTGTTCCGGGAGTTCCCAGGAGTCTCCAGGCTGTTTTCCACAAGTCCCAACCTACGTTCAGTAACCCAGAGGGTCTAATCATCTACAAATCCCTCACCCATAGCTGTTCCTTTAAGCAGTGGTGTTTCAGCATTGGTTGCAGTAGCTGGGTGTTTCGGGCCGCCTCATCCCCGAACCAGTTCGCTATAAACTACAATTGTCCGACCAGGTAGTATAGCTCAAAGTTAGGCACTCTCATTCCACCATTACTATGGTCCCTTTGCAGTGTGCTTAGGGCTATTCTGTTCTCCCCGCTCCACATAGAAATGTCTGCGTAAGACCATCTAACCGCCTGAAGAATCCCCTGGGTATATATCATATGGCACCGTGATGAATTGGTACAGAAGGCACGGGAGTACCACCATTTGCAGAAATGCTGCCCTGCCAGGCAACCCTATAGGTAATTTCTCCCAGAACTTCATGGAACTTTCCACTTGTGTGCGGAGGCTGGGCCGTGCCACATGTCTATCCCTAAGTATCAGAAGGATTTGTCTATCCATCTCAGCCCTAGGTTTGGCAATTGGTCTCTAGCTAAGCCTTTCAATCTCCCCAGCGGGAACAGGCTAAATTTCTCCCTGTTAATGCTGAACCAGTAGGCCCTTTTAAACGCGGTAGCACTCTACGGATGGATGGGGATGCAGATCTTACTCTTGCACCAATAATCAAACCGACTCAGGAAGTTGGCAAAACACAACTGTTTTAATAGCAATTGTCTAAAACAGGGAGTACAACAGACATTCAAGGGACAACCCACAGCCTATATCTCTCAACGGTTTTCATGAAAAAACACAGTTTTATAGCAAAAACTCTTCATCATTGCTGTCATACTATGTGTCAAAATAAGAAAATCTACTTAGGGTTGGGGTTGCTCTACAGGGAACATCTAAGTATACTTTCTATATAGGGACGGATTGTGATTGGGTCTCCACTATCAGGTGGACAGCTATGCCCACCCCCAGTGCAAGTCATCTTCCGTGTCATAAAAATATACAATGTTTCATTGGCTTTCAAACAATAGGGCTCTTTGCTACATGGCCCTTTACAATTGGTTGGCATGCTTGCACCCTTGGGGAATATTCCACTGGCTAACTGCATCTGTACAATTATAAAACGGCTTTGCATTTTCTTCAGTGCTCTCTCCACGTGCAATCTTCATTTTGCTCATAAACCGTTGCTCAATTCTTTACTTAGCCATCAGATTCTATAAGGTCTATGTACTCTCTTCATTGGTGTCTCTTCTGTATGTGTCATTTCTGCTTCATGTGACGTCACCTGTCTTCTCTTTCGTTCGTCTTCACACTTCTTCCGTAATTTCCTTCAGAAGACTGTAATTTCTTCGCGGGTACATCATATAGGGTTTTCTCAACGTGTACCTTGTTTCAAGGACTCTTTGCAGTATAGGTACCATTATTGGCTTGGTGCAAGTCGCAATTTCCGGTTTACAACATATAGGCAAAATGGGGGCAGGACTTCCGGTAGAGGCACCTCCTCTACATTCCCCCCTCTGGTTGATTCATGACCACTCTTCCATCATTCTTAACATCTAGACATACTCGTCTGAAAAAGTGCTTCTCTGGAGTCCATATCTTCATTACTCCTTTTATAGATCCTTCTGATTTTACATGCTCATCAACACGCCAGGTCATGAAACCACATCGTCCATTCGGGTTGCAGTACATCCATCTTCCCACATACTTCTTGGGGTTTCTCGGATACAGTAACTTTGTTCCCTCAGGTGCATGGATACTGCCTTCTATATACTTTTTGATTTCTTCATCTGTCAGCTCTTCGGATCCAAACCCTGACTCAACATCTATCATGATCTTCATCCCTAATGCCTTCTTTGTAGTCTTCTTGCACTGTTTGATTATTATTCTGATCACACAGAATCCAAACATGATCATCACCAACAAGACTCCAAGGAACTTGAAAATATTCCCCATTCATTGTGGAACCCACGAGAAGATCGACGCAAACCAGTTGTCATCTGCAATATCTTCTACTTTATCTTCCCTCTTGATGTGCAAGTTCATCAGCATTGTTATGGCCTCTGTCAAGGTCTCATTCTCTTCATTTTGAGAAGGTATGAATGTGCAACATGATTATCTGATTTTGGCACAAACACCTCCATCCATGGCTGCAATCATGTCTAAAACATATCTATTCTGCAGGGTCATCAGTCTTATGGCTCTCAATTCTTCCTTGATAGCTTTGAATCCCTTTATGGTAGTGTTGATCGTCTGCAAGAGCTCCCAGCAAATGATTTGCAACCACTTCGCATTTGCCATCATCTGGATCCCTGGCATGAAGATTGTCGCGAATACTGCTGAAGTCTAACTGAACAACCTGTGTTCATATGGAATAGAGATAATGGCTTCTATTGATTTAGCTGAAAAGTAGTTCTCCCTCTTCGTCCGATTGAGGAATTCAACTGATCTCCTCTTTCTCAGGTGAGCATCTGCTTTTGGAAACTCTCCAATGTTCAGGTCATTCTTCGGAATCACCAATTCAGGAACATGGACAAGTACTAAAGAACACAACTCTCCCCAGTCTTTGGGCTACTACATGTATGCTCTCGATCCACAGGCCCAGTAGTGCTCCATTATCACTACTGTTCCAGCCTTTCCCGGTACATCGAAGGTTCAACCACACTGCTGGTTATCTCCAATTTTTCTTTTGCCATTGTTTCTGAAGCATAGCTCTGCACTTGCCAGAGCCCCTACCTGCAATGGGCCTCCTTTGTCCTCAACCACGTCAGCAGCTTTGCAAGCTTCGGTCAGAGAGGTTTGCATCCCTTTTCCACACGATCTATAACCGGCTTGTGGTATCCTGTTACTGCCACTGCTCTTCATACAACTATGCCTTCTTCCCATCCATCTGGAGAAAGTACTGTTCCCCAGATTTGCATCTGGCCTCTGTCCTTGCATCTTCATATTTCTTCATCATTCTTTCCTTGACAATTGAGCTTTTTATTTATTTCCCATCTGATTCCTGCTCCCTTCATCCCAGGCTGTTTGTATCTTATCACATGATTTCTGGTGTGTGCTCTTGCTCTTGTCTTCAAATCTTGCACATAATCATCTTCTTCTGGAAATGACCATTCAGTCACCCATACCAAGGATGCTGTTCGACCTTGGAACTGACCTCTTGTATGGCAGAGTGCAGGGTGAGTCAGGCAATGGGCTGTCTGGACTTCTATTTCTATAGCAATGAATACTTGGATTTCCCCATAGCATAAGGTAGGGGAGCAGAAACATAGCAACTCTCCTCAGAGGTTCTTTTTCCAACATCTTTCATGCGCTGATACCACATGTTATTCCCCAAATGTGCTGTACTGTCTAGATAATTATTTAACTTATAATCATCTTCCCTTGTGCTTGTCCCTCTTGCAAGGTGAACTTGTGCACAATGATCATGAAGTATATCAAACATGGACCTTCTTACAGGGGGAATCATAGGAACACTTGTCAGATAAATTGGTGACTTTACATGTGTCACTGGTGTAGGGATAATCACATATGGCCATGGTCTCTTGGCAACAGTTAATTCTGCAAAGTCACTGGAGTTGGAAGGAATCAAGGGGACTCCTATCTTTTTGGGACCAATGAAATAAACAGTATGGACCAGCAAAATCAGAAAAACAATAATGAATATTAAGCACACATTTATTATGCACCAATACATGAGTCCCCACCACTTTCGATTCTCCACACGTCGCTGAGGTGGCTAATTTTCTGGAACTGCATTATTCTCGATAGTCCACATTGTGCCTGTGTACTACTTTAAGGAAGGAAAAAACCTTTTTAATCAGGCAACCTCGTTAGATGCTCCGAAAGCTGCAGGATCTGTTCAGCTATCGCTGCAAGTAATCATCTAATTGCAGGGCCATTCTTAGGATCTTGCAGGAACACACGAATATTAGTACTACACCAAACAAGAGCAGGGTAGGCTTGGAGTATGTATATAAAGGCAGCAAGACGTAGTGTATGGGCTTCGACATCTGACACAACCATGAGGTTAACCAAAGAGAATCTCAGTGAGGAATGAATCAGAAAACTGCTCCATTTTCCAATCGTCGAAGTCTAGATCTGGCATTTTTAGCACATCAACACTTTCTAAAGTCCAAGTCAAAGATTCCTGCGGCTCAAGAACGTTTACTTGCACTCCTGCTAAAATAGCTATAAAAAGTGTTTGAGGTGAGCCACAGTCGAAATGTACACTTGCATTTATTTCATTAGCAATCTTAGCGTTCTTCTTCCTGGTCATCGATCGAGTCTGCACGTGCTGAACTACTTCTTCTTGTCTTGCTTCCAAATCAACGGTTGGGGGTGCATTGGTCTCACCACCAGCAAACCACGTCACGTCACCCAAGTGGATCCAGGCGCTCCTTTCTGAACTTATACTGCTGAGGGAGTGACATTTTCAACTATAAAGGGTTGACTAAAACGGGGCTCGTGCCACTTTCTTGTGAAGTTGCACACTAGAATTGGATCTCTGATAAATATTTTAGGTACAGCTAATAATTCTTTAAGTCTGGTTGCTGAATGGTCTTCATCTGTGTCCTGAGACCGACACCTCTTGCGCTTGAGTTGATCTGAAATGACAGAGATACTAGCGGTCATACATGTCAAATACGTACGTAACTCATTTCCTAACAATTCTGCAGTCATCTGGGCATCACTTCTGCTCCTCGAGGAAGGAGACAAGGGCATTCTCATTTGCCTCCCTGTCACTAGCTTGTGGGGTGTGAGGTGGTGGTCCAACCCAGGCTAATCTCAATGTATATAATATAAGGGGCAGGCAATAAAGCCATCCCTTCTTCAATGTTACCTTCAATTTAGCAATTCTCCCTTTGTGAAGACTGTTGAGTCTCTCACATAACCCGTTCACTTGCAGGTGATAAGCAGAAGAAAACTTGTGTTTTATGCTATGCAATTGGCTAATTTGTTTGAATACTTTATTAACAAAATGGGGCCCATTGTCAGATCTCAGCACCTCACATACTCCCCATCTGGGAAATACTTCCCAGACTAAAAATAACTTGCAGCGCAAGTGGCATCAGGGTGTGTACATGGACCTGCTTCGATCTATCTGAAAAGGAACACACCGCAGACTTGCAGCATATCAACATAGTCAATATGTAAATGCTGAAAAGGACCATTCGTTCAAGGGATCACTCCTCTGATTGTTCACAGTGTGTGCCCAGCGGTAAACCTTTGACATACGATGCAATTTACTACATAAAATGCAACATGTTCTAACAGGTTCGGTACGAACCATTCCTCTGCAATAGCTGCTGCAAGGCTTTACCTAGTTACATGCGCAGGGTAGTGCAGCTGTTCAAGCGCTACCCTTAACAAGGCTAAAGGCATTACCGGCTTTCCAGTGCTGTCCTGACGCCACAATGCTTCAGAGGGGATAAAAAACACCCCCTCTGTTTCCACAATTCTTGCTCTTCCTTTGGAGCTCCACCTTGAACCTCCATCAACTGTGTTCTTGACAAATGATTAAACCCTTCATTTACAATCATAATTGTGACTACTTTCTCGTTTACATTTGGAGTATCAAAACTTGAAATATCTTGTGAATATGCAACCCTTCTGGCCTCTTCATCTGTGGCTTTGTTCCTGCGAGAGATAAAGTTAGATCGCTTAGTATGTGCTGCGCACTTAACTATTGCGATGGCTACTGGGAGTTGTAGGGCCTTGATAAGCCTGTCCAATAATGCTGCGTGTTGCACTGGAGTGCTGTCCGCTCGGAGGTTGCCCCTCCTTTTCCAACGTGCTAGCCCTGCATGCACGGTTGACGTCACATAGGCAGAGTCACTGTACAGCATCACTTCCTGCCCTTTGTGGTTTTGGAGCATGACAATAAGCACCACTAATTCTGCTGCTTGTGCTGAAAAGTGAGACGGTAGTCTTGCACTTGCTACCATTTCAAAATCCCCATTAGGTCTGTGCCTTATCACAGCTGAATCTGAATGCCTTTCCCCATAAATTTGATACATTTTTTGAAGACCCGTCAATAAAGAGAACCTCCCCTCCTGCTACTGCATTCTCTTTTACCCTTGGGATATCATCGTAAAACTCCTCGTAGTTAGAGCAATCCTGCACCTGCTCACCCTCTGCCACAGGCTCAGCTACAAACGTGGCAGGGTTCACTATTTTACACCTGACTATTTTGGTTGCTGGATTCGATATAACCACCTCATATGCGGAAGCCCTCTGGGATGTCAATGTACCCTTAGGATTCTCAAAAACGGCAAATAATGCAGGCTCAACAAACAACGTCATAGAACACCCCATCACAATGCTGGTAGACTTCTCAATGGCGATGTGGCTGCTGCCAGCGATTGTTCGCAAGGAAAGTGTCCTCTCATAACTGGATCTAAACTCCCACTATATTATGCCTCCCTCCATTTTCTCAGTCCATTCTATTTTTTCCTTGTTCACTTGTGCTTTCTTCAGAGCCTGCAAAGGGGGTCTTGTATATGAACTATAATCAAATACCCATGCTCTAACATAGTTGCACAATCCCAAAAACTGCTACGTTTGTTTTAACGTGTGTGGTTTTGCTGTTTTCATAATAGCCTCAGCCCTTTCAGGTGTAACTTTCTTTCCCTCATGTGAGATTAACTAACCAATATACAACACATCTTCTTGACAATATTCTCCTTGTCCACTTTATATCCCTTGTCTGCTAGAATAAACATTAACTGAATCGAGTCTTACCTGCACTCATCTTCTGTCGTGCTGCAAACCAAAATGTCATCTACGTACTGCAACACAACACTTTCAAATCAATATTGCTCAGGTCTATCTGCAGGACCCTATTAAAGATCAATGCAGACTCACAGTACCCTTGGGGCAAACGAGTGCTCTTCAACTTAGTCTGACGAAAAAATGACAGAAGGTCTTGAGAATCCTTATGCAACGGAATTGAGAAAAACGCATTTTTCAAGTCAATCACTGTGAAATATCGTGCCTCTATGGGGATATTACATAGTATCGTCGCCGGATTCGGAACTAAAGGAAACTCTACCTCTACAATCTGGTTAATTGGTCTCATGTCCTGAATTAGTCTCCATGAGCCCCATTTTGATTTTTTCACAGGGTACACTGCGGTATTGCACGTTGACTTTGATGTTACTAAGATACCCTGTTCCATCAGGGCTGATATAGTCTTAAAAATACACTCATCCACCTCTCAAGACATTGGGTATTGCCTTTCTCAGGATAAAATTGCTCCTGGCTTTAGCTTAATCTGAACAACCTCTACCCCCCTCAATAGGCCTTCATCATAGGGGCCTGCAATCCATAAAGAATTTGACACTTTTTCCAAATCTTCATTAAAAAAAGCTTGGTGCTGCCGCACTATCATCATTTGCTGTGGGATTTCTCTTTTCTCTATTCTGATCCAATATGTTATACTTATCTCAAATATTATTTCATCATCTGATGGGTCATCTTTGAACATATCCTGGTCAGTGACGTCAGTCAATCTATACCCTTCCCCGGTCGCAATCACTGTTCTCCATAGCAAAACCTTGTCATCATTCGTCATGATACGTGGCAAAATAAGAATACCTACTTAGGGTTGTGGTTGGTTTACGGGGAACATCTAAGTATACTTTCTATATAGGGATGGGTTGTGTTTGGGTCTCTGCAGTCAGGTGGATAGCTATGCCCACCCCTAGTGCAAGTCATCTTCCGTGTTATATAAATATACAACGTTTCATTGGCTTTCAATTGGCACACTTGCACCATTCTGGAATATTCCACTCGCTAGCAGCACACAAGCTGGTATCCCAGCTGCTGGAGGGTTGGACTTGACCATACCTCCCCACCCAATTAGCCCAATATCCATCATCACTCCTGCTGTCTGCCATTCATTTAGTCCTTTGAACTTGGCCTTGCAAAGGATCACTGTGCCTGAGAATAAAAGGAAGTGTGAGCATGGCCTTATCTTCTGGTCTCGGTGTAGCTTGCCCAAAGTCTATTTTCATCTGACCATGTGACAGAAGACCACGTTTTGAGCTCCTTCTTTGCATTTAATACTATTAAATGAATAAAACCTGGCACTTTCATTGTTTTTCCATTACACCTAAAAAGGAGCCCGTCTTGCTTCTCACGTTCATTGTATCTCCTTAAATCGATAACCAGTTTCTTGGCTGCCTCAACCCTTGACACTGGGCCAGACAAGCCTTCTCGAATCTTCCTTCACTGTCAGCTATTTTCTTCAACTGCGCCACACTTTCAGCCCTTCTATTCACGGGGTCCAAGACTCTATAACATCCAGACTCTATACACACATATATAGATTGGCGGAACTGCCTGCAGTCTAATCACTACGTATAGCCAGCCTTATAATTACTTAGTCTGATTGCATTACTGCATCTGTACTATTATAAAACGGCTTTGCATTTTCTTCAGTGCTCTCCGCACATGCGATCTTCATTTTGCTTATGAAATGTTGCTCAATTCTTTACTTTGCCATAAGATTCTATACGGTCTATGTACTCTCTTCATTGGCTTTGCTTCTGAGTGCGTCATTTGTGCTTCATGTGATGTCACCAGTCTTCTCTTTCCTTCATCGTCACACTTCTTCCGAAATTTCCTTCAGAAGACTGTCATTTATTCACGGGTACATCATATAGGGCTTTCTCAATGGATACCTTGTATCAAGTACTCTTTGTGGTATAGGTACCATTATTGGCTTTGCGCATGTCGCAATTTCCGGTTTCCAACATGTAGGCAAAATGGGGGCAGGACTTCCGCTAAAGGCACTTGGCTCCTCCTCTACAATGCGGATACCTGAGGGCCTGGCAAACTGGTCTACTATGTCCAGTAGGTGCGGTAGGTTGTCCTCGGGTTGGTTGACACACAGTAGCATGTCGACCACGTGGAGGGACACTGTGTGCACCACCTCATCTATCTTTATTCCGGCTTCCGCTTATTGTGTTCTTAGGAAGGCCGCCAACGGTTTTAAGGCAAGCATGTAGCTAGTAGCCAACTTGAACAAAGACCTCGCCTTGCTGAAGATGAATTTGAGGGGAAAATAAAATGATCGTAAAGATTCCCAAAGAGGGAAACCTGCAAAGAAAATCAATTTCAGCTCAAATAAGCAACATCATAATAAGGAAATTGAAAGAGTTCAAAAATCATATAAAGACCCCTCACTTGGACAAGATAATGAGAGACTAAGTGGAAAGGATATTAGTCATCCACTAGAAGCTCGGGAAAGAAATCTGGCTGAGAATTGCTCCCCAATTAGAAATCTTGAATATTTTGCAACAGCAAGTATGCATGATTTACATAAAGTACACTTCACAGTAAGAAACAATCAGAAGGAAGAGAAGAAAAGTGTAGTGGAAGAGAAGAATTCCTGGAAATGTCTCGCTGAGGCATTAGTGGCCAGAAAGAAGAAATAGAATAAAGCCAAAGAAGTTACCTCGTGGACCAGGTTTTTCCACCCGGAACACTAGAGGATTTAAAACTCTATTTATGGAAGAGATGAAGGCCCTAGTAAAATATGATGTCATATGCATGCAAGAAATCTAGTTGAGGAATGTTCCATCGTGTGACGGTTATGAGGCCTTTCTAAATCAAGCATGTAAGGGCCTCTTGGGAAGACCATGCTCGGGCTATTGACCTTGGTGAAAACAGACTCTGAATATCAAGTAGTCACACACAACAGTCCCAATCCATGTATGCAAATTTAATATATACAAAGGAAAAATAAGAACAAACAGGAAAATGTGATATTAATAAACGCATACTGGCGAGTAAACCCAGTTCAAGACATTTATTTTATCCAAGCACTGTGTAAGGAAGTAGACCAAGTCACAGCTGGATGGATAGAAGGCCCTGTGATCATTTGTGATGACTTTAACATACATCTACTAGATGAAAACGGAATCCCAAAAATGAAAAAGAGCTTCTAGGCAATGCGCAGATCTGCTACCAAGAAATGAATCAAAGAGACCTCCATATGGTTAATGGACAAACCCATGGGGATATACAAGAGAGAAGCACATTGGGCACTGGAAACAAGAGATTTTTCCCTGGACTATTTCTTTGTGTCTGCGATCTAAAAAGAAGAATTAAGAACCTTGAAGTAAAAATCCAGACTACATTTGACCATGATCTAGTTACGATGACCCTAGAAGTAAATGAAGCACAGAAGACTTGCGGGTCAATGGACCCAGTTGAACTTACATTGGCCAAACATGTATTAAAAATCAGAAAGAAAGAGATTGCGAAGATTGGCAGTACATTTAAACAAGCTGTGGATGTTAACACAAATCACGTGGATTGCACCTGGATTCTGAGAGACTTTTCCAAATTGCGTAAACTTAATGGCATGATCCCAAAGAATCCCTGTGATCCGCTACTGCATAGCGCAAAAAAACAACTTTGAGCCGACATAAGAAAAATAAAAAAGTTAAAATCTCCAGAAAGGATAGAAATAATCCGGCAATGGAAACAAAAGTTAAAAAACTGGCTGATTGCCACCAAATCTCAGTGAGTTCAATCAGAAGCAGAAAGTATGCTAAAGGCAATTTAACACCAGAGACCTCTGGAAACTTTTAAACAATGGGGGGTCATTTAGAGTGGAAAAAATGCTTGCGCAAGTTGGCGAAATAAGATGGCGTGACCACTATGCAAATCTGTTTTCTGATCCTGGTGATAACCTGTCAAGAGAAATTACCAACTCAAAATCAAAGTGGGCCATCGTCATAGATAGAGAAGATGTCGAAGTAAGAATTAAGAAACTTAGCTCATCTAGAGCAGCAGGCCCAGACGGATATCGAATTATCTACTAAAAGAAAACCCAGAAGAATGGAGCAGAGTCCTGGTTCAAATCTACAAGCAAGTCCTAAGCACAAGACAAGTGCCGACATCGTGGTGTGAAGCTATAGTAGTCCCGATAAGAAATGGAATTGCCCCCAAGACCTGATAGGAGCTATCTGTACACTCTATACAAATACTTCAGTACAGATCAGGCTTTCAGGCTCGGGTGCGCTTTCAGAGAAAATCCCAACATATAGAGGCCTGAAACAAGGCTGTGCGCTTGCTGCGTTTCTATTCAGCCTATGCATTGCAGATTTAGCAGTATCACAGGAAGAAGTAAGAGCTTTCCCTCCTAAAATAAATGGAAAATTAACACCATGGATCCTTAATGCAAACAATATCATTTTTATTAACTTAACTCCAGTAGGCCTATAAAGGAGACTTAATTGCTTCCAATGACATGAAAATGAACGCTCATAAATCCAAGATTTTGAATATGACATAAGCTCAAAGGCCGAAGCGAAGGGACCAAATCTGGTGGATAAATGATGTGAAGATGGAAGTCGTAGATACGATGATGTACTTGGGGGCATTGATTAATAAGAACTGTGACGAGAGTACTCATTATCCTGCTCTCCGAATAAAAACTGAACGCCTAGCAGCCCAAGGTACAAGAATTCTATAAAAATACGGAAGATACTCCCTTATACCACTTGTTTCATTCTATCGCCAGAAGGTCGCAGCTATCTTGACATATGGCTAAGAAGGAATGCTCTGTCTATCCTGGAAAATATGGGCCGTTTTAGAAGGTCTATTTTGGCGGAAATGCTTGCGCCTATCCAATGCTCTCTGAATGGCAGTAATTTGCCAAGAACTAACTGCAATCATTGGAGAGCATTGTGTTATGGAAGTCCATTACACCCTATCAAAAAAACAAACTAGCAGAATCAGAGTCTCCTTTAGAAATCTTTCTTGACAAGAGAAACTAAAGATCTAAGGCTGCAGAAATGGTGGACAAAGATAGCGAAAATAATGAAAGATCGCGACCTATGCGAAAAAAGAACTTCTCACTAACCCCATGAAAACCAAAAAGAAGTTAGTAGAGAAAGATTGGATTGAAACATTATATGTATGAGAAATCTCGATACATGAAGACCCTCTCAAGAAAAAGAAAAAAAGGGTTAAATGAGTTACCATTATATCTGAAATGATTTCCCTCACCAATTTATAGAGATCTCCTGCTAAGCGTGAGACTGAACATAATAGACACAAGAGAGGTAGCCCTAGAGAGATAATGTATATCTCCGGGGGAAGCAGGCTGCAGATTCTGCAAAATGGAGGGAACGGTGGAAACTCTTGTTCATTGGGTAACTAAATGTCCGAACTTGGCAATGCTACAAACTATACATCTAAAGAAAATTCAAAAGATTAGCTATATAGAACTTGATCAAAGCTGGTGGGAGTGGATGGTCATGGTGGAGAGTACCATACTATGCCTTGAGGTTCTCAAGTTTATTGAAGCCATCTTAGTAAAGGCTAGAGAAGAACAATCTTTGCAAAATAAGGAACAAGATGTTTACCTGAACTTTTAAACTAACGGAAATTGGATTTGGTCCCCTATTCTTCTGTCTTTTATTCTTTCTTTCTTTTCGCGTCATCTTTGTTTCCTCCTTGGCGAAGATGGACTGTGATACATCTTTATTTTATTTTCTACCCTTTTAGGATTGAATGTAATGAAAAACAGGAATTGAATGTAAATGGTTAATTTAACTTGTTAAGCTAAGCTGTAGCTTGTCTAAGTCAGGCATCTCTTTCGGGAATCCGGGTTGCGGCATACACTGCAGCTCCATTACAATCCTTCATATTACTGAGGACTGGCAACCTCTTGACCGCTGCTAATGAAGCACTGAGGGTACATTCCCACCCACTAAGAGTGATCGCTCTGATATCACTGCCGTGCAACGAAGCCGTCGGCAAGAAGAAGCATGAGGAGTGTGGAAACACCCAACTCCGCCCTCTGATCGGCCCACTGCATCCCGGCCTTTCCCACATATATTCCGGTGCCCGCGCATCTTGCGCGCGCATCCGGAAGTGCCTGGGAAGTGCTGTGGCTGTTTGGCTGTGGAACGCTGCCTTTCTACCTGCATCGTTAATGCTGCCCTCTTCTTTACCTTAGGCCGTGTAACGGAGCCGTCGGCAAGAAGAAGCATGAGGAGTGTGGAAACACCCAAGTAAATATAGACTTTTCGTACTTAGTACGACTCGTTGGACTTGTTGGACTTGTGCTTGCTACTGCTCTGAACGTATTCTCTATTTGAATTAGGCGCCAAAATTTGTTTTTTTCTTTTTTTCCAGCTCCGCCCTCTGATCCGCCCACTGCATCCCGGCCTTTCCCACATATACTCCGGTGCCCGCGCATCTCGCGCGCGCATCCGGAAGTGCCTGGGAAGTACTGTGGCTGTTTGGCTGTTCGGCGGTGCGGGGGGGCGCCCAAATAGCAATTCTATCCTTCACATAGGTATTGGTGTTGTCCGTTTAGAACTGTTAACTGACTGTGATAGATGGGAATCGTGCTATTACATGATACATCATCCCCATGTTAGCTTGACCATTTGTTGTAGGGAAGGTGTGTGCTTATTGCGAATTGGAACTGATAAAGTCACTACCTATATATACTCCCTAAATTAGTAATAACAACCAGCAGACTTTTAATCTTCTTTCACTATGGCTACTGGTCTGAGGAGTTTGAAGAAACTACAGGACCCACACTGCCCCACGGGGACAATCCATACCAATGGGGCATGCATGTCCTCTACTATGGATGATGATATGCTGCCACTATATTTAGATAGTGAGATGGTGGACGAGGCTGATAAAAAAGACTTAGACATACCAGTAGATCACAAAGATAGGGTTCTAAATGAAATGGGAATAATCCCTAAAAATTTGATAATTGCACAGGTACACACCTCCCCTATTAGCCTTGTGAAATACGACTCAATACCCAAATATGCCGTAAAGGACCTTAATGATATCCTGCACTCGGATGAGTCGTATGATGACCCCGTTGTGGAACTTAGGAGACAGATGATTAATGACATATCTATTGTATCAATTAAAGGGTCGAAAGATAATGTGTAATGGATTGTTCTATGATGGGTCCCGCCATCGAAGCGGAACTGGGGAAAAGGGTGCGGCTTTCGCTAGGCCCCTCGACCCCAGTGAATTCCAGAACCATGGGTCGTGAAGATGTATTCATGTTTAGCAATCAGTTAATAAAAAAATCTAAGGTACTACTCCCCTATCTGAAATCAGAGGATGGCGTAAATACAATGGCACAATGGGAACCTAATGTGGATTCAGATTACAATATAGAAAAACCTAAAATGAGCTTGTTAAAAACGAACAGTCCCCAATCGGTCATTGATGCTCGAAGGAAACTCGATATACAGGAGTTCCAGTCGACCTCAAATGATAAAGACAAGGATTTCCGTCCCCTATGGCTCAATCAGATTTACTAGAAGGGCAATCGCTAAACAATGATTTCCCTGTAATAGCGAGAATCCTAGACCTACTCGATAAAGGACACGAACGGTCTCACTGTGAGATTGGTCTTTTGAGAAGATCAATTGAAGAACTTGTGAACAAAACAAATCGAATTGAGGGACTATTGTTCACGTGTGAAGCAGTTGCCACCCTAACAGGGAAGTCATGCACAGAGAAAACCTGGGCGGATAAAACAACTCAATCCCACAGTGAGCCTGACTTATCGGGTAGGGAGAAGAAAACCTTTGCAGAGGTTACCACCGTGAAAGTGATGCAAACTATACACTGTCAGACGGATCCTTTTCCCCTGATTGAGGAGGGGTCCACAAACATGGCTACCTCAATGCAAAAACTTGAACATGATTTGAACGACCTAAAGGGTCTTTTTGGATCCTTGAAACATATGGGGTCCTAAGTTCCTCCAAGTCAGGTTTCATCTAATAATAAGAGCCCCGATAGCCCCTCTCCCTTGACGGACTTAATTGACCTTACTGATGATTGTGTCGTGAGAGAGGGCTTACAAGTACAGGCTGTAAGAGAGGCAAATGACCAAGAGAAATCTATAGTTGTACTGACAAGAAGAGAAAAAAGATTAGCCATGAGAGCTCAGAAAAGAAGGGCCAAAGCCAATGCCACAACAAAAAAAAAGAAAATGGTGAATGAGACTATAAAATCTAATCAAGACCGCCCCTCACAGGAATTTCCTGGTACTCATAGCGAAGAGGGGGTCATTGATTTATCCCAATTAAATGAGGAATCGAGAGTTCATCTAGATCATAAACTTGATGGTACGGCTGTTGCAGTAAAGGGCCATAACAACTCCAGTTTAATTTCCAAAAAAGCGATGGTCCCTGATCTAAGTATTCCCAATAAAAATTCTAAAAAGAAATTACAGCAGGCATCGGATGTGGTGATGGCTACCTCTCAATCTTCACTCTCACAATTCTATCCTATGGTCCACAAAACCACTTCTGTGAAAAAAAATATAAAGCTCCCTAATGAGCATTTGCCAGTCAAGCAGAGTTTAAATTCACAGAATGAGTTGGGTGAACCCTGGATGATGGGGTTTCTGAGCAAAGATGAACAATGTGTGGTACCTAATACACACATAACTATGCCCAATCTTAATAACAAAGTGGCCTCAAATATTGCAGATTCTAAAAATAATGTAACACCGCCTATAACGGCAGGGGAAGTGTTGCCTAAATCATCTCCTGATCTAGCGGCTAGTGAGGGGGCAGTACCTGAGACCCAAAATGTTGATGTGAACCAAATGGAAAACAGGGAAATCCTAATCACACCTGAGATGCCACTCATCCTGGGATGGGAAAACGACCCGAATATCAATGGTAAAATCAATCTAAACCGCTCCTCTTTATTAAAAGCATTCCATTCTATCCCACCGTTCAGAACGCTGTGTTCGGATGATATTGATTGGGTGAGACTAACCCCATGTCACAACAATAGAATGATTTGCGGATTTCACTCATTGCTGATTATGAAACTGGTATGGGAGCAAAGGGCAAACTTTAGGTATGTTGGTTTGTTACCCAGCCTGTTTCAAACCGATTTGGAAGCTAAAACATTTCTTGAAATGCCAATCAGGAAGGTTGTTGACGACCGAGCAAATGGAGCAATGGGTGTATCAATGCTTTCTAATGACAATATGATCAAACAATTAATGGCATTGACTGCTGCTTTGAATGGCTTAAATGGTTTGAATAGCACTCTCTTTAATGCTGTCTCGAAAACAACTATGCTACCCCGCTAATCAAATTTGTAATGAGTCTAATATCCTGTGTCGCTCATGGAACAGCTGTGGCCTGGCTAATTTCTTCAGATGGTGGGACACAGCGAAAGATACATGTCATCTGGATGTCATTTTATTACAGGAGACAATGCATATGTCGCATTTTAATGTTAAAGGTTTTGTATGCCACTCTCAATCTGCTAAAAGGGGGGATTTGCGGAGGCCTTCAGGAGGCTTGGCCATTCTTATCAATAACTCCTGTAAGCTTAGTTCAAAAATGGTATTCAATGATGATGTTGTGATTGCTGTCGAGCTATCATCCGCCTCAGATCACGCGAGACCAATTCTTATTCTATGTATTTATTGGAATAGGGTTACTACTACCTACAATGAGTTGGAAAGCTTGATTGATTCTATTTTAGAGGAAGCGC
This sequence comes from Ambystoma mexicanum, assembly GCF_040938575.1. Taxonomy (NCBI): domain Eukaryota; kingdom Metazoa; phylum Chordata; class Amphibia; order Caudata; family Ambystomatidae; genus Ambystoma; species Ambystoma mexicanum. The sequence goes on along the minus strand of NC_090933.1, from coordinate 1,290,336,108 downwards.
TTGGCCGACATGCGAATATTGGTGTCTTAGCTGGAGGAGACTTTAATTCATCCTGTTTATATAAAGGTCAAAAAGCTGGACAAAAATTGTTACCATCTGCTTTAACGGTCAAGAATGGTAAAAAATGGGTAACATTTTTTCTAAACTGGGATATGCAGGTGATCGAAGTCGGTGATCAAACATCCCCGTATACATGGTCTCGAGGAGGGTTATTCTCCCACATTGATCATTTTTTTTGTCAACGTCATTGTATCACCTCTGCAATCCGATTACAATTGAAGATTTGGGTTTTGGAGATCATTGTGCAATTTCAATTAAACTTGAATTTGGTGAATGGGATTATAATACCTGTCCCGTTCTTACTCTTGTGGATACGGACAGACCGGGTCTGTCAGTCAGATGGTCTGCATCCACATGTCATGAGCTTATCTGGCGGATGAAAAATGATCCTATAATCATGGATAATCTGTCCTGTGAAAACATGGATGCACCCTATATGCATGCACTTATAACCAAGCGAACTAACTTTCATGTATTGGCCTTGGTTAAGAAGACGGCTCCTGTCAGCATTGATAAAATACATAAGCATAAATTTAACATTGAGATATCTAATCTAAAGAAAGTAAAAAATGCTAATCTTAGAAATCTTGCAAAAAATGTTACTGACAGGGACTTCTATGAGGTCTCAAAATCCAGAATTTTACAGACATACAAAAATTCACTGAAGAGTCTTAAAGTTAATCAATACATGATTGACAACCAAAATATGGTGTATCATCTGCTGAAATGTGATACCCGTAACATTTGGGCTATATTAAGATCTATAAATCATGAAAAGACTGGCCTAAAGGAAAATGCAATTGCGGGTTCTGTATGGGAGGATCACTTCAAGTCAAAATTTACATTGCCTACTGATATTGTGGAAAACAAAATATTTCCTCCCTCAATTGTGTGGTTAGCCAGCAATCCTTGGTCCCTTAATGATGTTGAAAGGGCAACCATGAAATTAAATGCATCTAGAGCGGTTGGCCCTGATGGAATTCCAGCATGCCTTTTAAAATCAGATATAAAGTTCTGGGCTAGTATTATAAAATACAAAATTGATATGGTATTTGTTACTCAATCCTTACCTCAGTCATGGTGTGCCGCTACGATCATTCCAATCTATAAAAAGGGCCCTATTAATGATCCAAATAACTTTAGGCCGATTGCCCTCACGGATGCCTCCTCAAAAGTATTTTGTCATCTTATCCTAGAGGAGCTCCTGGAGTACATGTATGTTAATGCTACCCTATCAAAATACCAAACCGGTTTTCGTCGTTCAATGAGGTGCTCCCTAAATGCTACAATTATTTCCCACATTCAATGGAACACTAAACATAATCACACGGGTGCAGTCTATATGGCTTCTCTCGACCTGAGTGCAGCTTTTGACTCAGTGGTGAGGGAAATACTGTGGAGAAAAATGCTACACATGGGATTCCCCTCGTACGTGGTGTCACTAATTGCCCTTCTGCATACCTCGACTTATTATAAGGTCTGACTAAATCGAGCAGGCGCTACCACTGATGATATACCAACTAACATTGGACTTAAACAAGGCTGCACTCTTGCAGCTGTACTATTTAATCTATACATCTGCGATATTGAGGATTGTTGGACAGAGGTCATCAATTTCCCTGTGAATCTGGGTGTGCTGAAACTCAATTACATGGGCTTTGCCGATGATCTATTATTATTTGATAAAACACCCTTTGGTCTTCAAAACAAGCTGAATTCCTTTTCCCTATATGCATCAGAGAATAATCTGAAAGTGAATCCCTATATGCATCAGAGAATAATCTGAAAGTGAATCCCTATATGCATCAGAGAATAATCTGAAAGTGAGTCCCTATATGCATCAGAGAATAATCTGAAAGTGAGTCCCTATATGCATCAAAGAATAATCTGAAAGTGACTTCCTATATGCATCAGAGAATAATCTGAAAGTGAATACCTATATGCATCAGAGAATAATCTGAAAGTGAGTCCCTATATGCATCAGAGAATAATCTGAAAGTGAGTCCCTATATGCATCAGAGAATAATCTGAAAGTGAGTCCCTATATGCATCAGAGAATAATCTGAAAGTGAATCAATCTAAATCTAACATACTGGTTTTCACAGACGGGAAAAAAAGGCATATCGATTTAACTGGTCTATGGATGGTATCCCTATTGAGGTAGTAAAATCTACCAAATATCTTGGTTATACACTGTCTGATATGTACTCATTGCAATGGTGGAAAAACAAACAGTATGAAAAAGCTAGGCCTTTAATCTCTTAGATGAACATTATCATGAGAAAATATTGCGGCTATTCCATATTACCTGTTTTACAATTTTATCTACTCAAAGTGGAACCATGCATTCTATATTTTCTTGACATATGTCTTTATGAAATTGAAGATGTTCTTGATTCATTACAAGGTGGCATGTGGAAACAAGTAATGGGTTTGGCCGCCTCAATTCCAAATGATATCATAAGACATGAAATAGGACTCCTTCCTCTATTTGTAAAATGGCATTGGCGGATGCTTAATAATTATGTTAAGTACCTAAATCCACCAGCCAATAGTCTTTATGAAGATCTAAGCAATCAGGTGCTGCTTAAACATCCTCCATCCATATCAGCATTTGTGGAAAAAATGAAGGATATTATGTCCGCTACCCTGATCCCAGAGGAACATCTAATTTTGGGTTTACCTAGCTGCAAAAGGAAAATGCAATTATATTATTGGTGTTGTCGATCAGACAGAATAAGTAGGTATCTCATGTATCAGGATTATGCTCAGACTAGAAGGAAATGGGGTACTTGTCCAAGATATCTTGTACAATTTCCATCAGCTCCTGGTAGAAATCTATACCTCCGCTTCAGACTGAACCAATTCCCTACAAATGAAAGATTAGCCCAATGGGGAAGATTTAGGGAATCAATTAATTCTGGTGCTTGTAGATTCTGTCAGAAGGTTCCTGTGGTTGAATCTCTACAACATCTGGTGGTTTTCTGTGACTATTTCGAGATAAAGAGACTTGGTATTCTGGGATCTTACTTTGATCCCTTTTCTTTGCTGGCGAGATTGACCCTCTGGTCTAGGTGTATGATAGGCAATAGTAGCAAAATGGCTATGAACTTGATTAGGTTACTGTGTAAAATTGACAAGAATTTTAAGGATATGAATCTTTTATGTACATAGTATGAAATCATTAAATTACTAAGGTTAATAAGGATTTTATGATCTGTATAAGTTCACTTTTAGTCTTGTCAAACCAATGATTAATTTTTTTTTAAAAAAATAAGGAAATGTGACCTATCACATATGAATTGTAGCAAAAAGAATTGTGTTTATTTGCTAGGAATCAGAAACATGTTTTATATATTGTTGTAAATATATGTTCAAAAATCTTGTGTAAATTGTAAAGGTTTGCAATCTTACCAAACACAATAAAAAAAAAAAATAGTAGCTTGTCTAAGTTTTACGAATAATCGGAACCATAAGCTATGAAGACAGTAAATGCACTATTGTCTAAATTTCACTTTTTTTAGAGATAAATTCTCCCTTCTGCATTCTATGTACACACTTCACCGAGAGTGAATCAATAACGGCATTGCGCCAATAAGTAAATATTCCCATTTGAAATATCTAGTGTGCGAGTGGTTATGGGACTAGAGCCCAGCCTCTTTTAGCTTTTTCTTAATAAATTCATTGTAGCAGTAGTTCCTCTTCCATCTATTCTGTTAGATAGGGGGTGTACTGTGCTGTGTGCATTAGCCTCACCCACCTCATAAAGGCATTACCCATCCCAATTCTCCCCAGGGTCCCCAGTCTCCAATCTTACCTCATTGAGTCGAAGGCCTTGATCGCGTCCAGGGAGGCCACTGCACAGTCCCTGCCCAGGTAATGTGTGCCATCTATCACATGGTGCAGTCTCCGGAGGTTCCATATGGTTCAACGCCCGGGACGTACCCAGTTTGTTTTTCATGGATCAAGTTCCCTATCACTCTCTTGACTCTATTTGCCAGTATTGCCGCTAGGATTTTGCTGTCCTGGTTCATCATGGATAGTGGCCTATAAGGTCCTATTATGGATTCTCAGAGGCTGTTGCGCAATATTCTTGCTTCATATGACTCTGTGAAGACTTACAGGAGTTTGGGAGCCAGCGCCTCTGCGTATGTCTTGTAAAATTCTCCAGGTAGGCCGTCTTGCCCCGGTGCCTTAGCAGTCGGGAGCCCAGCTATCACTGCCCTAATTTCCTGAAGTGTGAGCGGTGCATCCAGTGCCGCCGCCTGTTGGCTCTCCAGATGTGGCATATCTATTTGGCTCAGGGCCTCCTCTATATCTGTGTCATTGCCTTTCTCATCTCCTCTATACAGGGCCTCATAATATCTTGAGAATGTTTCATTTATTTCCTTTTGTGTCCTGACCACCCTCCTGTCTTCATCCTTAATACTGTTCATCATATCCCCTGGTTCCTCTTGCTTGTATAGCCAGGCTAGTAGCCTCCCAGGCTTGTCTTCCTCTGCATGTATATTCTGGGTGTACTTCACGTAATCAAGTTTCCCAAGTCTTTCCCAGTCTGCTATGCTTTTCTGTTGCAATTCCGTCAGTTTTAGCCCCTCCACTTTCCCTTCCACCAGCTTGCTTTCCTCCCATGTTATGTCGCTTTCTGTGCTCTCCAGGGATCTCTGTATGTCTGCTCTCAGGCAGCCCATTTTTCCTATCGCCTCCCCTCTCATGACGACATTGAAAGCTTCCCATAGTGTTCCTATTTCCTCTACACTTCCCGTGTTGGTCTCGAAATACTCTTCTATTTTATCGCTCAAATGGTTCCTGAAACTATCTTCTAGCAGTGCTTCAGTCCTCAGTCTCCAGGTGGGTATTGGCGCTCTCAGTGCCGTCACATGCCAATTTGCAATGAGAGGGGTGTGATCCAACAGTACCCTAGCATTGTATTCTCCCAGTGGCCCTGCTCCTGTAAAAATATAATAAATTTGAGTGTGCTTGCCATGTGGTATTGAATAATGCGAGTATCCCTGCTCCTCTCTATGCGTTCTCTCCAGACATCCACTAGTTGTAGATGTTCCAGCAGTGTTCCCAATGTTCTAGCCAGGGGAGCCGGCTTCTTGTGCTTCTCGTCCGATCTATAAAGTTTGGGGTTCAGTGTGCATCCCGGGAGGATAGCTCAGCGGCAATGTGCTCGCCTTGGAAACAAGACGACACAAAGCAACACAGGTTCGATCCCCGGGTCCGCGCTTAGAAACCAATGGGTATTTAAGCACATTATAAATACGCAACTAAGAAAAAGAAATACAATTAAGCAACTAAAAAACAAACATTTTCTGTAACAGCGCCTCAATGCCCGTGGGCTGTGTGAGCACTTTAAAAATGCAAAATAAATAAATAAATAAAGTGTGCTATTAAAGTCTCCACCTCACACCCATGTCGCTCCTCTATATGTTGCTAGTTTCGAGTATAGTGACTTAAAGAACGCAGTCGCATCATGGTTTGGAGCATACGTGTTCACCAGACATACTTCCCTATTTTCTATCATGCCATGTACCAACATCACGCTCCCATCCTCATCCTTTTGAAGCCCAACAGCTGAAAAGGGACTGAGGGAGCCACCCACACCAGGATCGCTCTAGCATATACCGAAAACGTTGAGCCATACAGTTTCCCTCCCCAATTCATAGCAATTTCAGCCTGTTTTTCCGCTGTGGGGTTTGTTTGCTATAGCATTGCTATTTGTATCCCTTTCCTCTTCAAGTATGCATGTACTAGTAATCTTTTTGTTCAGTCCTCTAACATTCCAGCTGGCTACCCTAGGCCGTTAACTGCCATCATGGGCGGTCTCATATGGCTGTGTCCTTCCCACCGCCCCGTCCTCCCACTCACCCTTGCCCCCTCCCTTCTTCACTGCTCTCCCAGTGCTGCATCATGGTATCACATTATTGCCCATACTTCCTTTGCTTCTTTTAACATCTCGCATGTCACAGTTTAGACCACTAGTAACCTCCCCAACCCCCATATGTTGACCGTTTCTCCAGGTCTTTTGCCCAACAGTAACCTTTTGTGAACTGTGGATAACCTGCCTAGCCACAAGCCGCATGCTCTGGCGCAGCTGCTTTCCCGCCTCCCCTCCCTTGGGTGGCATGCCACAGCTCAATGCCTCCCACTGGCATCTAGGTCCTGAATGGGGAGACCAAATGCAGCCCGTGGAGGCTGTCATCTGGCAGCTGATGTTGTAGCACGATGATGTTGGCGTTAGGCTCCCGCCTTTGGTGTATCAAATGTCATCATTTGTGCCTGTCCTTTGTGCTCTCAGATAGCCTCTTGTTCTCCTTCGCTGTACTGCAAGACTTGTGCCTCAGGGTCTATCATTGTTCCTATCAGGCAATTGTGGGAGTCCTTGTTCGTCCATCCAGGATTATGCTTCCTGAGTGTCCTCAAAGATGTGCGATCTGCTGTTATGTAAAACTTTTAGCTTGGCTGGGTATATTAACATGTATCGCAGATTGGCCTTCCTTAGTCTCTCTTTAGTCCTTCCCAACATCGCTCTCTGCTTTTACACCTGGGCTTTATAGTCTGGGTAGATTGCCAGTTTGGAGGAGTTGCACATGGTCATGCCTCCTTCCCTCAAGAAGGCTAGTATTTTTTCCCGATCTTTAGAATTCATGATTTTCGCTATCACTGGCCTCGGGGGCACTCTCGGCGTTGATCTTCTTGCCAGGGATCTGTGAGCCTTTCGACTGTGAATACTTGGGTCAGCGTGCCAGCCCTATCTCCTGCAGCAGGAGGTTTTCCACGTAACTCGTCAGGTTTTTGCCTTCCTCTCCTTCTGGGAGGCCCAGTATTCTGATATTGTTCCTTCCAGCTCTCCCTTCAGCATCTTCCACTCAATGTTCTAGTGTCCGCACTCTCGCCAGTACCTCCGCCATCTTGGTCTGTGTGTTGGCTATGTTGGTAGTGTTCTCCTGCACTCTCTCTTCCACTGTTCCCATCCGATCTGCCAGCTCACGGACATCCTGGCGCAGTAGCCCCACATCCATTATCGCAGCGCCTATCTTATGCTTGAGTGCTGTTTTCAGCACTGCTATTGCTGCTAAAATCGGTCCTTCTTCTTGCAGGCTGACCTGCGGCCTTCCTGTGCAACTGCTGCTAGCTGGTGGTGGGGTCACCTCATTGTCTCCTTTCCAGGCATATACTTCCATCATCATTTGTTTGCCTTTGCCTTTTAGTGCCTTGGTAGACATTGGGAACTTTACTCCTATGCCCTGCTGAGCAATGTGGATGTTCAACGTGCTTAGCACTATTCAGCTGGGCCTCCTTGATGTGAAATCCCAGTGCCTATACGGGGGGGATTATCAAGTCGGAGCCCACTGGCTATTTGGGGGCTGTGTTCCCTTTTGACCATGTATTGTATCAGCCTTATCTGGATAGTCCACTCCTCCACCTCTGGCTGTGCTTTGCCTTCACACCTGCCTCTGCACTCTTCCCAAACCTATCTTGCAGTTTGCAGCCTGTGTATGCCTTCTCCCACTTATCAAGGTGGTTTCCGGTAGGTTGGCATTTAATGCGCCATTTAGCTCTCAGGGCCCAGCCAGTCTGTCAAGCACAGCTAAGCGCTGCTTCCCCCACTGTTGCTGGCACCCTGCCTCGGGCTAGTGTGTGTGCGTGTTCCCCTTTAGGGGCAATCACTGTTTTTATGGTGTCCTCCATAGTCCTCCCTCTGTGGCATTTCCTCCTAAGGGTGCAAGCTCCATTCTGCTCGGCCCTCATATTTAGGCTGCCCCTCGCTCCCCAGGCCACCTTCCAACTTCGTTGTTGTTTAGCTACTTTTTCAATTATCGTGGATCATGCTCTTCCGGTCACCCGCTTCACTGCCTTGCACTCACTGATTTGCAGTCGCTGATCTCCGCCCTGGTGCTTTCTCTCTCCGGTCTGCTCAGAGGTTCCCACTGCAGCCTTGTCTCAGACCTCGCTCACACTTCCTCATCAACCGAGTCCCATTCCCGGAGTTCCTTGTCCTACTGCGCTGCACTGCTGGTCTCTCGTCTTCTCCCTCTGTCAGGCCGTGTCTCCGTCCGATCATCTTCCTGCTTCTGCGCGATCACCCCCGAAGGCTCAGGCAGGGCGCGTCCATGCAGTGCCAGTCTCCATCTTGATTCCAGCATGCTTCGGTTTTCGGAGGGCTGTAACTTCTTTGCTCATCCACCATTTGCGCTGGGATTTCCCAGGGATGCTGCTTTGGGCCTGAGATGCGTTTCCTTATGTTTTGGAGCAAAATTGAACACAACCAAGGATCGTTTGCAGGATCCAGCGGGAGCACACTTTCTTTGCTGCCTCACACCATGGCAGCTAGCCATACCCGCCCGAAAGCAAGAAACTTAACCACTGAAAGTCCTAATATCGCTAAGAACTTTTGAGGATCTGAGCCCGGAAAAGGGGGATCCAAGGGGTGAAATGTTTGTTATTTTGAGCACATCAGGTACTCAGAGGCAAGAGACTTTTTTGTAGAAAGTTGACTTCACTACCGAAGGTTCTGATAGCTGGAAACAGAACTATTGTCACGTGCTGGAAAAGCTCGAGCGTGTGCTGTGCTCAGGAGTCCTGCATTGTCCCGTACTCAAATGTGGGGAAAGGAGACCCCCGGCTACCACATCCTTACTTATCATTTGTGAATACTTCTTTCTTTCCTGTGAATCTAATTCTCCACCCTTTTATATTAGTTGTAAGGATTGGTTTTTCTTAGTATAGGCCTTTTTATTTGACAAGACGGCACTAGGACTGCCTTATTATTATTTGATGGTCGTAGCATGCTCCCATCTTAGATTTAGGTTTAGATGAGGAGTTTTTCCAACCTGCATATACAGTTTAATAAACACGCTTGAACCGTGATCACTTGTGTCTGTCTTTTCTGTTGCCACCATGAGTTCCTTACAGTTGTAACATTAGGATTGAGCCTGCCATCTATTTCATCAGTTGTCGAGTCTGTCACGTGTGCTCCTAGAGCTTATGTGGTTGGAAGCAATATGAGTTGAATGGAAACAAACTGCTTTGGAAGGATGCAGAAAGGATGAACAGTTATGCAGGGAGCCTCGCTGCACTAAAGGCTAATGATGGACACAGCGGGTAGGGCTTCTCCAAAAAGGTCCCCATCCAGCACAGCCCTTCTATGACTATGGCAGACTTCTCTGAGCTCCTAGTCTCCTTTCCAAGTCATGTGCCCATTTCCTAATCATACTGCCAAACACAAAATACACAACCACTGATAAGTGATAAACACACGTCCCGGTGCGTGCATAGCCCGCAATTTCCATCTGTGCCATTGCCAACTATCCTTAACCGTTAACTAGTACTACAATTCCCAGCAATCCTTGCAATAACCTCTGTGCCCACCACCATCTTCCCTAGGACTGCCATGAACACCATTTACACTTCTTGTAATCCATCTATTCTATCCTCTCCATTTTGGACATTGTTATGACCCATTAATTAAATAAAGCGCATGGATAGCTACCAAGATACCCAGTTTCATTGGCAATAACCACACCCAGTCTTGACTTTTTTGCCTGGAATGCTTTACACCCACATGGGACTTGTGGGTGATAGCTACAAAAGGGAAAAGGTAATAAACAAATATATTATCCAGATCTTCCAAAGTGCTGGTAGCTTAAAATATTAAAACAAAAGAGGTGAAGGCTGGAAGGTTTAGAATAAATCTCAACCTCAGGCAATGCTCTGGGCAATCCTCCAGACCATCGTTCTTTCAGCCTGCCAAGCCATAACAAAAGGGGAAAGACCATATGCCAATCAGGCTTGGTCCCAATCCCAACCCCAAAGTGGCAGTACAGCCCGAACTGCTTGGTCACATCCCTTCTGCACGAGATTAGAAGAGAATTAGGGAGAATTCTCTTTTATGGCTAATTCCCCTCACCTAGTGAGTCCCTCAGCAGCTTAGCTGGATTTCAGGGGTTTTATTTTTTTCCACCTGGTAAGTGTGAGCCTGATTCCCACGCTTACATGTGTTTTGCCTTGTGTATTTCTACTTTTTGTGTGATCTTGGGCTCTGGGGCCACACCACTCCATGAGCCCAGTTTTTGTGTGTGTTACACAGCACCTTCAGTGCAGTGACACAGGGCTGTCTTTGAGACTTCCCACTGACTCAATTTTTCTGGGGCTGACTACTGTCCCCTAGGAAACCTGTAAAGTTGCCATTAACTTTACATAGTCACTTTAAACTACAGACCCAGTACACCCCATCTTACATGGAGTATTGGAAAGCGTTAATTCCTACCCCTTTTTGTCTGTGCCTCTCTGAGCTTTGTTTTGCTCTTTTAACATCTAGACTTGGCTGGTGGCAGTGGTATCTACCCTAACTTTTCTACCGCGATTATACTATATAAACGTGGTACTGTTTTAGGCTATTGTGGTAGCCTCGAACATAAACCCGCTTGCCCACATTTTTTTTATTTCGGCTCCGGTCGGGTTTAGTCACCATTTCTTTTTGTTAAAGTCCTTCTTGTGTCTTACTTTGCGCGGCAAACCAGGTTTGCCTTCTTTGTTCACCGTCTTTTGGCAGGCTTCTACGGAGAAGCCCTCCTTTGGCGCCTGGGTGTCAAGGTGGGCTGAATGTGAGGGAGGGGTGTAGTCACCCCCTGCACAGGGTCTCCTTGGAGACCCAAGTCGCACTTTGTGTTGATTGGCTGAGGTGGTTGTTCGAGCCGGACAACACCCCTGCTGAGTGATTGACAGCCAGGCTGTGTGAATGGAGGATTTGCGCATTAAAGGCAGGACTCTTGGGCAGGAAGTCAGAGTCGCCACTGGAACTGCAAGGAACCGAAGAGAATCAGAGAAAAAGAGGGCTGCTGCAACTCCCGAGTCCCGGTGAAGCCCTGCTGCAGTCCTGAACTATCTACCCTTCAACGACCAGAGAAGATCCAGTCCGGTGTCTTCTTCCCTTGAGCCTGGTGGGGTCAACCACCTCATCTTCCACATTCAGAGGATCCTATTCGTGGTCGAAATCGCTGCACACTGCTGTAGTGGTCGGGATAACCATCTGAAGAGCCTCTGCTGTTTTAAAGGAGCGCACCTTTTATTCACCGTCGCTGCTGCTGGCTTCATCCCTGGGTAGTGCAGATCGCTCCAAAGGTCCACCTTCTTGTCCCCACGACTGAAGCTCCAGGAACGGTGAGTCTGCAGGAAACTACCAGGAACAACTGCCGTGGCACCAGCATTCTTCAACGAATAGGTACTGTGTCCGACTTAGAGGAATTGGGGTGAACCCTTCTTCCTCACCAAAGGCTTGTCCTTTTCTTCCTTCCCTCTTATAACTTTTACCTCCTCTTCTGACAATATCTGAGAACTCTTGGCAATCTGGAATCGTGAACTGTTCTAACCATGTGATCCTTGGCAACAGGAACCCTGTTCCACTTGACACTGGCGCAGGCCTATTGACTTTTATCTTCTTGTTAGAAAGTGCCCTCTGATTCTCTCTGCCTTGACAAAAGTATTGCCTATGATTTTTATCCCCAACTCTCTTGTGGTGATTCATGTGCTAAGTGTGTTTGACTACGGTTATATTTCTTCCCACGGGTACGCTTATCTTTAGTAAGACCGAACTGTCATTACTGTTAAAAAGTGATCGCATATGTACTCCCGGTAATGTCTTTGTTTCATAACGCCAGTCTGTCAAATCCTAAGGTACTTACCTTGAATTGTTCTGCACAAGGGGGAATTAGTTGTGTGTAGTGTATTTGAAGTGTGGTTTTATCTAACTAGAAGTTAAGTGTTTTGTGAACAGATGGTTTAAAAATAAATGTACGTATATTTTTTGACCAGAAACCTTGAGTTAGTGTTTGCTTGAGTCACAGTGATTGTAGTCCTTTGTGTAATATCTACTACTGCTCATTTGCTCTTGAGATAAGTCTGGCTGCTCAGTCACTGCTACTACTCTTTCTTGGCTTGTACCAAAGGTGAACTTGTATTGCCACTTGTAGTCTTAACTCTGTGCAGTGGTCCCTAAGGGCACTGCATAGGATTCTGCCTAACATCCCCACACATGTTTCAGCCTTATTGGGTGCCTTCAGTGAGGAGTAGCTTGGGTCTCTAGACATGGGACCCATGTCTGGGCATACCCATCCCACGCGGGGTGGCAATAGCAAAACAAAAGAGGTGATGGCGGGAAGGTTTAGAATAAATCTTAACCTCTGGCATTGTTCGAAAAACATGTCTGGGGCTGCTTGCCGTGCATGGGGCACCTGGCCTAACAGTTCGGGTTGGGCTGCTCCCATTGGTGGCAGTTCTGGACTGATTTGCATATGCCTGGACCCGTTTTGCAATGGCACCGACGTAGTAAAAAACTGTAATGTGGAAGATTTCCCAGAGCAGTGCCAGTGCTTTAGATTTATTAAAAACTTTATACCCACAACTTTTTTGGTAGTAGTTTGTCTCCCTAAGTGAGAGAGGTTATGCCCAGATGTGGGTCCCTTGCTTGTTGCACCATAGGGAACCAAGCTGCACATCACTGATGAAGCCCAACAAGGCTGAAACACGTCTGGGGTTGCTTGTGTTTCCGAACCTGGCCTAGCAGATCGGGCTGGGCTGCACTGATTGGTGGCAGTACATGACTGATATGCATATGGATGGACCCTTTTGCAACAGTGTAGATGGGCTAAAAAAACAAAAACGGTGGTGTGGAAGGTTGCCCAGAGCAGTGTCAGAGGTTTAGAGGTATTCAAGTCCTTCCAACCATCACTTTTTGGGTTATATATTGCAATTACCCCATCCAGGTACTGAATGCCGGTGAGCAGCGAAGTCACAAATGTGTTCCGTGTAGTGAGGCAAGAGTGTGTTCTTGCTCCACTTCTGTTCAATCTTTTCCCCAAAGGCCTGGACAATAGCCTGGTTGAAAAACATCTGGGCATCCCTGTTGCAAGGGGCTTATGCTTACCATTGTTACTGTAGGCTGACAATACACGCCTCATCAATGCATACAGGTCTTTTATAAAGGAGAGGGAGCTCCTCATTATTACCAGTAAGTCAACAGTACTGATTGTGGGTGGCAGGAATACTCGCGCAACTTCTCCCTCGGATGCCTCAAGCTATAAAAGGTGAGGACGACCCCTTATCTGGGTTCGATGTTCGCAGATAATTTGAGAGCAAAATCACACATTAGACATCAGTTAACCGTTGCAGACCAGGTGAACGAAGCTATTTAGCAATTTTCAAATGTTATGGGCCGCTAACCCATGGCAGCCATTTTGTTTAAAACATTCATCAAAATCCAAAGCAAATGGGCTTTTCAGGGCAGACATATGGTTTTGTGATTCGTACGCTAATAGGAAGACGGATGAGGACTCATACCACACACAATGAGTTAGGCCAACCTTTTGTTGATGACGATGCCTCATTGAAACCAATGTTGCTGTGGTTTTCTATCCATAGCAATCCTCATGGCTGTAATGGCGTGAGGGGAGGCTCACCCAGCGCGCGTGGCGCAGCACAGAAAATCAGAGACAGAGCAGGATTATACACGTCTTCTTTATTCGCTAACATGGACAGACTGAAACTGGTCCCGCCTCCCACCGCCCGCCACTTCCTTTCCCTGTCCCATTTCCTTCCATAAACACCCGCCCCCCTGCTTACACTAGAAAGTCAACATGACTTCTCCCCCCTTTTTGAAACATTAACATGTCCCTCACAACAGGTGAGCAGATGATGAGGTTCTTAACCCATTTCCTCAATCCATCGGCGGGGCTTGTTCCGAGCCCTTTCAGGACAGGCAGTTGTAGACCCTTGAAGGCTTCCACTAACCTCCACCTCAGGGATGCCTTCAATGTTTGACTCTTCCGTTTCTCCTTGATCCCCTAGACAGGGATCATCTGGCTCGTAGTCAAGGGGAGCAGCTACTCGACCACTTAGTCAGCGAGATTCCAAAGAGGGAATCCCCTTGAAGTGTGAAGAGTTTCGGGTGACAGACCCTTCCACGCCCTGATCTGTGATCATGGAGCCCTTCCTTTGCATGACAAACAACGGTTCATCGTGGAAAACTGAAGTGTGTTTTTGAGTATGAGGCTGCTTCACAGTGACAATGTCACCCACTGCAATCTAGGGTTCCTTTGCCCCTCTCCATTGATCTGCATACTCCTTCATGCGCTCCTTTGCGGCTCCATCTCTTTCCCTTAAGTCCCGATCACGGTCCTCCGGAGGTCCTCTCAGAGTGGCCTGTGGAATCCGGGTCTGAATGTCTCTCCCGAACATTACCTCAGCAGGCGTCTTCCCCGTGGTGCTATGGGGAGTGCCTCGGTAGTCCCGCATCAGCTGATTTAGAACTTGCTCAAACGGTTGCTCGGTGAGTTTGGCAATTTGGAGGGCCCTCTTGAGATTTCCCATAAAGCTCTCTATCATGCCATTCTCCTGTGGTCATAAGGGAGTTAACTTCCTGTGGTGGAACCCTAGATAGTTTGCAAATTCTGCAAATTGATGCCCATTGAATGGGGGCCCATTGTCTGTCTTGAGCATTCTTGGGATGCCGTACGCAGAGAATATGCGATCCAAGGCCGGCACCACGTGATGAGCGGCTGTGGAGGATATGATTTGTGTTTCCGGGTAGCGAGAGTACTCGTCCATCACCGCCAGCACATATTTTCCTCCTTCCACGAGCCCAAAGAAGTCGGCGGCGACAGCCTCCCATATTCCTTGGGGAAGTTCTGACATTCTCAAGGGTTCCGGATGCCGGCTGGGTGTGATGAGACTGCACATAGGACAGGATTTTAAGGTTTCCTCCACTAGGGAGTCTATGCCTGGAAACCACACCTTTTGGCGCAGCATATGTTTGGTTGACACCATCCCTCGGTGGTTCTCATGGGCGATCTCAATGACTTTGGCCCATAGGGATGACGGGATCACCAGCCGGCAGTCCTTTAGATGGAGGTGGTCATCAGACAGGGCTAGTTCATCCTTCACCTGAATTAGCCGATCCACTTCACCTTGCACCGGGTACCACGCTGCTCGCCCTCTCTCTTTGGCTCTCCTCCACATGCCCAATTCGAGACCTTCACAAATGATTTGACACGATGCATAATTTTCTGTTTCTCTGGCAATGGTCCCAGTATCAATCCCTTTGTGAGTGGTCTGGTGAATGAGGTACCCGAGGTATCTATCAGCCACTGATGGTTCTGGTGTGCACCCCTCCTGAGGTCTTCTGGACAAAAAGTCCGCCGGATTCTCTCCTTTCCCTGGCCGATGCAGAATTTCGAACGCATAGTCTTGCAGCTGCAACCCCCAGCGGGCTATCCTCGGGGGCATTTTCACTTGAGGGTTATGGCTTGCCATATAGGAACAAGTGAAAATGTTCACAGGCCCACACCACAGCGAGCCCTTCCTTCTCTGCCTGTGAGTACGCTTGTTCGGTGGTAGAGAGGCTCCTGCTGGCGTAGGCGATGACATGCATTCTGGTGGGATCTCTCGGGTCCACCTGAGCTAGAATGGCCCACAAACCTACAGGACTGGCATCAACTGTCAGTTCTGTTTGGCGGTTGGGGTCATAGTATGACATGTTGTCTGCTCTGGCGACCCTTTCCTGGATGATCTCAAAAGCCCTCCTTCCAGTTGAAAGTGGCATCCTGTCTTGTGAGTAGTCTTAGGGGTTTGATTACTGTGGCAAAGTCCTTGATGTACCTGGTGCAGTAGCTGGCGAGCCCCAGAAAAGACCTTAACTCTGAGACATTGGCTGGGGGTGCGGTGTCATTCAGTGCAGCGACCTTGTCCAGATCTGGGGTCATGCCAGCCTCTGAAAATATGTGCCCAAAGAACTTCAATGTGCTCTTCCGGAACTCACATTTATCCTTGTTAAGTGTGAGATTTGCTGCCTCTAGCGCTTTGCATACTTTCATGAGAGCCTTATCATGTTTATTAATGTCCGAGCCGAAGACCAAAATGTCTTCGCTATAGTTGAGGCAGTTCGGGATGTGCTTAATGACATTGTGCACCTCCGCCTGAAATATTTCGGCAGCCGAGGACACACCGAAGCTCAGCCTTTTGTAGCGAAAGAAGCCGAGATGGGTGACAAAGGTGGTGATGTTCCTGCTTTCTGGGCTCAGCACCAGTTGGTGGTATCCTTTCTGCTGGTCCAGCTTGGAGAACATCTTGGCCCCATTTAGAAGATGAATCTTACCCGAAATGCGTGGAGCTACGTGTCTTCCTCTTCGTATGGCCTGATTGGGGCGTCTCATGTCGACACACAGTCAAATGGCTTTTGACCCCTTTTTCGGCACTGGCACTATAGGGGACACCCAGGTGGTGGGGGCGGTGGCCAGCTCAATGATATCTTGCTGGAGCACTTTGTGGAGTTCATCCTCTGCCTTCTTCTGGATGTTGACTGGGATCCCCCGATAGTGTTGTGCCACAGGGCAGATGGAGTGGTCAATGTGCAGTTTGAAAGGTTGATTCGTTAGTTTTCCAATGCCTCTGAATATTCGTGGGTAGAGGTTGTTAATCATGTCCACCAGGTCGATGTATTTGTGTACCATGATGTTATATAGGATTTGAATGAGTCCCATATCAGCTGCTGCCGTGAAACTTAGCACGCATCTGCTATCAGTTTCGGCCGCTAGGACGTGAATGGATTTTTTTTTTCATGGCCTTTGTATTTACAGGTGCCCTCAAACTGTCCCATGCACTTAAGGGGTGTCTTGGCCCCATACGCGTAGATGTCTACTGTGGCCGGGCACAGTTTTGGCGGTATGGGCAGGTCCTTGAGGACGGTTTCACTGATTATGTTGACCGTGGCCCCCCTGTAGGCTGCTCATTCAGTTTAATGATTAGGATCGGGCTGTGTGCCATCGCGGTGGGGTTCCCCAGGGCATATACATAGGCCTTTCTCTTTTGATCGCTCCCTGATGAGCTGGGGTCAGTGTCCGACGGGGACTGTTCGACGAGATAGCGCACGTGCCGTCTTGATCTGCGCTCAGGCCTCGTGCGCACTACGTATCTCTGTCTGTCTCTCAGCTCTCTCCGTTGTCTGTCCTCCCCCGAATCTCTTTCTTTTATGTCCGGGGTAGCTTGGTTGCTTGGCCCTTGGGGAGTCATGGTGGGGTGGTTCCCAGCAGATGAGCTGTCCTTTGGCCTGGGTGCCTCCCTGGACCTTTCTCTCCCTTTGTCGCGGAAAAGCCTGCACACGGACTTGAAGTGGCCCTCTTCAACACACATGGCGCAGCGCTGGCCGACGGCTGGGCAGGTCCCTTCGTGAGGGTATTCAAATCCACATTTGTAGCAGAAGAGCTCCTCCGATCTTCGCTATTGCTGCACCCTATGGATGTTCTCCCCTGTATTCGAGTTGTTGAAACTCTCTACCTGTGAGTCTATAGCCCTTTCAGCCCTGGCTAGGGTGAGGATTTCGTCCAGAGTGCGTTGTTTCTGAAGCAGTTTTCTGCGAAACGACTGTGACTCGCATCCTGCTATTATTTTAGATCGGAATACCTCTGTGTTAGAGTAATTTGCAGAGTCACAGTGTTTCATTTTGGTGCGGAGCCGCATGACATAGGCATCCATGGTCTACCCTTTGATCTGCTTAGTACTGTGGAAGAGATGCCTTTCGTAATCCACGTTGGTTTGGGGAGTGAAGTATGCGGCTAGCACATCTTTTAAGTCTTGGAGAGAGTCAATGAAGTCCGGGGCAACTCATCGATGATGTCCCGTGTCGCAGAGCCCACAGCCAACTTCAACAGACATTTCTGACATGCGTCCTCTATGGGCCCTGTGGCCCCCATATACAATTCAAAGTCCCTGATCCATTTGGTCCACCTGGGACCCGTGTTGCTTGTGTTGGAGACATCAAAAGCCCCTGGCATTTGCGCCACTAGTGTGTCGGGGAGCCTATATGGCGTCTGATCCAACAAATTTAGGGCCCTGCTCCTGCAGTCCCTGGGCCTGTGCCTGCGCACCTTGGTCGTTGTCTTGACCTGACATTGTCCTGAAACTTTCCTGCCGTCCTGGATTTGGCAATCAGCTTGTGGCAAACTGCCAAACACCTGCAGTGTTCCTTTGCTATTGATGACCGCCTCCTTGGGCACGAGCACCATCCGCATAGAATGGGGTCTCAGGGTAGTGTCCCTCTGCTCCTTGGTGACCTGGATGGCCTCCCCAAGTGGGCACGAGCACCATCCGTGGCAGACAAAGTTTCTCCCCTCCTACCTCAAGAGGCACGTGAATGTGCGCTCTCACTGTGTTTCTGGCATGTGGGGTGCGGACAGCCTCCTTCTGTGCTGCCTTGCCTTGCCTTTTCACCCTTCGCGGCTCGGGTGGCCAGCAGCGTGTGCTCACTGCAATCCTGTCTCCTCTCCTCCCACGTGGAGTCTCCAATGCTCCGTACGGCGCTCCCGCCCCTTCTGTGAGTATCCTTCCTGGGTGCTGCGCACCCTATCGACGGTCCTGTGTGCTCTCCGTCGCACGTGGTCCTGCTGCTTGTCTGAGCGTTCTGCCGCCACACGCGGCCGGCCTCTCCGCTTTGTGCTTTCCTTCACTCCGGGAGGCTACCCGCCTCGTCGCCAGTGTAATGGCATGAGGGGAGGCTCAACCAGCACGCGTGGCGCAGCACAGAAAATCAGAGACGGAGCTGGATTATGTACGTCTTCTTTATTCGCTAACATGGACACACTGAAACTGGTCCCGCCTCCCACCGCGCGTCACTTCCTTTCCCCTGTCCCATTTCCTTCCCTGAACACCCTCCCACCTGCTAACACTAGAACGTCAACATGACAATTGCCTTTTGGCTTGGATATTAGGGGATTTCTAGTGTAAGGATAACCCTTCCAGAGTTCTCTGGTGTTTCTATACCCATCACTTTTCGGCTTTGAAGCATTGTACTGCCACTCTAGACAGTAGGCGGTTAACTTTGCCTTTTTTGACTTGCAGTCCTGTATTTCCCCATTATAAAGTCAGGACTACAAGTCCCAGAAGGCAAAATTAAAACGAACGCTGGACTAATTCTCCTCAATGGATACTACTGCCATTTATGTAAATATACCCCTAGGTGAGACTCCCCAGCCCCCACTTGTCGAATTTAAAGGCAGTGTCACTGTAAACTTGCATTTTTCAACAGTGACCAGCCTGCCTCCAGTTGCCAGTACAGACTGACCGCTCTCTCTTTCTCTGAGGCTTTCCTCGTGGCTGGTTAACCCAGGAAACGGTGCCAGTTTTTCCATCGCCTCATGCTGGAACAGTGGCGTCCCCGCAGGGCGGAGGAGCGCCCCCGAGACTGGAGCCTCGGCCTTGCCTTCCAGTCTGGAAATGTAACCGAACAACAGGGTGAGAGGTGGTGGATGCCAGCCAGTCAGTGTGAAGGCCTGGAGGGGCAGAGGGCCTCCCTTCTGCGACTGCAAGGGGGGATGTGAGAAGAGAGCTAGCATGCAGGGGAGGCGGGAGGGGAGTGAAAAGTGAAACAGACTTTCAGACTCCTGAGAGGGCGTGACAACATGAGAGAGGGGATGGCGAGAACTTTTGAGAGTGACTGGAAAGGCGAGGAGGGTTCTGGAAAACCTTTTGGATGTGCATTTTACAAATGGGGTCATTTTTGAGTCCCCCTCCACCCCCCCCCCCCCCCCGGAGAGTAAATGGAAGGGCTAAAGACAGGTGTAACGCAATGTCTTAACACCTCCATTCACGCTCCAGAGGGTTGCCATCAGGCGGAGGAAGGGGGCGGAACTGGAGTTACGGTTCCACCTCCTACTTGTCATACGCCTTTAAAAAAAGAAAAATTGGTTTTACGCCAGCATGAGATGCTCATGTTGGCATAAAGCCAATACTTTCCTATGGAAACCTCCTGCTTTTTGGTTTCCTTAGGGTGTCATTGTAAATGCTGCCTGCCTGCTGCAGTCTCTCAAAGGACGAAATGTGCTCAGAGGAGACCTGTTCAAGGCAATCTACGCAAAGGAGCAACTTTTTTTTTTTTTAAAACTCTTTTTTATTAGTGGTCACGCTTAGGCTGTTACACCACAGCACATCTGTTTAACTGTTACATCAGGAGTAAAATATCCGGTACATTTCACATAGCAATATTATGACGACAAGTCAGCATCAGTAATCATATTACATAGGGAGAATCTGAACGGGCCCTAAATGTCCTTAGGTCTGCATGCCGAGGGTCGGGTTAAAACAAACTGTTCCTCTGACTCGTTGACATGTGTCAATTCTTGTAGGAATTGGTTCATGGTGGGCAGGAGAGAACTTTTCCATTTCTGTAAAATACATTTTTTGGCAATAGCGCATGAAATGTTAAATAATCTTCTAATTTTCTCTGATTGCTTGCCAATGTCCCCAAACAAGTACTTCTGGGGAGTCAAATCAGGGGGGAGGTGAGGGGCACTTCAGTGATTTCTTCCAGCAGCTCAGCCACCGCCCTCCAGAATCCCCTCAGCCCCGGGCAGTCCCAGTACACGTGAAAGGATCCAGCCTGAGGAGCATTACATTTAGGACAAGCGTCAGAGGTGTCTGGTGCAAACCTTGCGATTTTGGCCTGTGTATAATGTAGCCTATTCAGGATTTTAAATTGGATCACCCTTAGGCCAGCATTAAGCGAGATCTTCTTGGATAACGCACAATAGCTGGCCCATTTCTTTTCTTCAATGGTCCCCTGTAAATCCGCTTCCCACTGCTCCTTTATCTGATTCAATGTGGGGTATGAGCTTGAACAGCTGTGTTTAACCTAGAAATCCCCAGACCATTTTTAGATGTTACTAACTGCACACATGGATGAGGTGGGGATTCATCCGGGAAGAGAGGCCACCTCTTCTGGAATGCAGACCTCATACGGTAATAGTGCAACGTTTTCAGGGGTCCACCCCCCAGTGCCCTTAGAAAGAGACCCCGGTCCACAAAAACACCATTAACAAACATGTCACCCAGCTTCATTTCCCCATTAGGGTCCCAGGACTCCTGTATGTTAGCGTCATGCGTGGGGAGTATACCCGGGAAGTCCCAAAGCGGTACCTCTGGATTGTAGGGGACCTCCACTCCCAGCCTCTTGAATATAGCCATCCATGCCCTGACTGTACAGCTAACCGGATTATATGCACATGTGTCTTTATACTTTGAATCGAAAATAACTGATTGTATATTCGTGGGATGTGTGGTGTGTTCCTCTATCCAAGCATGGGGTGTACTGTTCTCGTCTTTATACCAATATTTCGCAAATTGGGCTTGGGAGACGTAATAATAAAGCTCGAAATCGGGAGCCGCTATCCCTCCAGAGGAATAGGGTTCTGTCATTTTCTCCCAGCTAATCCTAGCTGTCTTACCGTTCCAGAGAAATGTTACCACCATGGATCTGAGCTTGGAGAAGAAGGCCCTGCCCGGCCATACAGGAATATTGACAAATAAGTATATATAAGTTTAGGGAGGACCACCATATTAAGAATGGTAATACGGCCGGCTAAGGAAATTGGGAGCCGCCCCCAAATCTGAAGCTTGGAGCCTAATGC
Source organism: Ambystoma mexicanum (assembly GCF_040938575.1). Taxonomy (NCBI): domain Eukaryota; kingdom Metazoa; phylum Chordata; class Amphibia; order Caudata; family Ambystomatidae; genus Ambystoma; species Ambystoma mexicanum. The sequence continues at coordinate 1,290,314,590 of NC_090933.1, read as the reverse complement.
CTGCAGGGAGCCCTTATGGTTATCTGCATAGAGTGTGAGCTTGTTCCTGGAGACCAGTATTCCCAGGTATCTAATGTGGTCTTCGGACCACTTGAGTCCCCCTGTGTCTGTAGGGCATCGGGTGGCAGGTGTTAGAGGGAATATTTCCGATTTGGACATATTTATAGTATACCCAGAATAGTCTGCAAACCCCTGGATCTCTGTCATGATGGGTGTTATATTTACCTCAGGCTCCCTGATATATAGCAATGTGTCATCCGCGTAAAGCGAGATTAGTTGGGTGGAACCCTTCATTGTGATCCCTTTGTCTGAGTGTCTAAGTCGGACAGCGGCCGCCATAGGTTCAAAGGTCAGTGCGAATAGTAGGGGTGAAAAAGGGCACCCCTGTCTGGTCCCCCTCTCCAGGAGGAACATCTCGGAAATGGCTTTATTGGTCAGGACACGGGCCCCAGGTTCCGTATATAGGAGTTTTAGGTATCGTACCCACCCCAAACGCCTCAAGCACCGAAAGGAGATAGACCCACGATACCGAATCAAACGCTTTTTCAGCGTCAAGGGATATGGCCACTGCGCTCCTCGCGGGGTTGATCTGTGCCATAATACCAAAGAGTTGTCTGAGGTTTAGGGCTGTAGATCGAGTAGGGACAAACCCATTCTGGTCGGGATGGACTAGGGTTGGGACTGCTGGCAGAAGGCGATTCGCCAGGACCTTTGCAAAGATTTTAGCATCAGTGTTGATGAGTGACAAGGGCCTGTAGGACGAAACATCCTGTGGTGGTCGCCTGGGCTTGTGGAGTACCACTATTATGGCCTCTCTCATAGTTGAGGGCAATCTGCCGGATTCGAGCGCCTCCTCCCACACTTGTAATAGTATCGGCACAAGTTCCTCACGGAACTCCTTGTAAAATTCAGCCCTCAACCCGTCTGACCCCGGTGCCCTGCCTGTTGACAGATCCTTGATTGCTTCCCCAATCTCTTCCGTCGTTACCGGCTGATCCATCGCCAGGCGCACTTCATCAGGGAGCCTAGGGAGGGAGAGGGCTTCAAGATAGGTCTTGATTTCTGCGGATGATTTCTTATCTTGGTTTGAATATAGCCTCTTATAGAATTCCATAAATTCCCCGTTAATGTCCTTATCCCCAAGGAGAACCCTCCCATGTTGCGTGCGTATGCTTGTGATCTGTGTGGGTTGTTTATCGTGTTTAAATAGGTTGGAGAGCGCCCTGCCAGCCTTGTTGCCCTCCCCGTACCTGCGCGCCCGAATCGGGGCCGCCACCTATCGGACCACCCTCAGTGCAAGCTTGTCAAATTCCTAAGGATGTGTGTGTATATCAGCTAGTACTGTCTTGTCTTGCGTATTTGAATATGTTTTCTCAAGTGCATCTAACTTTCCTTCAACAGACGACAGTTCGTTCCTCACAGCCTTCAACATACCCGTAGTTCTAGACATCAACAAACCCCTCATCCAGACCTTGAATGATTCCCACACTGTCGAGAGTCTGTCGACCGATCCGATATTATTGGACAGAAACTCCGAAATTTCAACATGGAGTGACTCCACTACCCCTGGGTCACATAACATTCCACCAGACATCCTCCACCTCCTGAAGGGACGTGGGGTGTTCCGGAATAGTAGTTCCAACAATACTGGGGAGTGATCTGAGAGGGTGCGGGGCAGGATTTCACATCGCTCAACCGAGGGCGTCATGGGCATGGAGACCAACCAGTAATCAATCCTGGACTCGGAATCATGTACCGAGGAATAAAACGTGTATCTTCTACTGCCCGGGTGGACCTCCCTCCACGCATCAACCAGTGAGAGCTGTGCAATGACATGTCTAAGATTCAGTGCTGTCCTGCTTGGGGGTCTCATCACCGTAGAGGATCTATCAAGAACCGGATCAATGGCCAAGTTGAAGTCCCCCCCTACAAGACACCCGAAACATCCAGTGATATAACCATCTGATATATATCCAAGTAGAAGGCCGGGTCATCGATGTTGGGGCCGTATGTATTGACCAGGAGAAGCTGTTGGTTAGCCACCTCCCCCCAGACCATGACAAATCTCCCCTGGGGATCGACCTTGTGACCTCCAACCCGGAACCCAAGGCATGGGTGAGTAAGGGTGAGAGCCCCTCTGGACTGAGTTGAGTAGTCCGTGTGGAACCTCAGGGGACCCCACCCGGGCAGGATGTGAGAATTACCTGTCCCCACTGCATGGGTCTCCTGCAACATCAGTATTTGGGGATTATGCCTGGAGATCTTCCTAATCTTAACTGGATTGTTCAACCCCCTCACATTCCACGTCAGTAATTTAACCTGTAGCCTACCACCGGGGATCCGCGATGGAGCATTAGCCATTGTCAAATCTGACGAGTTCACAGTATTCGTGCCATACAATCAGTGCCAGCCCAAACGTGACCAAAACTTTACTTTGCAACCAACAGGTCGTCTCATTCCCCCCACCATTTAGAGGTAGCTCCGGAAGGGAGCCAAAATCCTCAACAAAATGCCACCATAAGTCCATCCAACAACTGAACGCAACAGCCCGTCACCCTGTCCCACCCGCCCCCCCCTCATCATCACCCCCAACTTGACAATGTACCCCATCAAACTTATGGAACATTCCACGGGTGGCCATGTTGCTTCACATGGCCGCCGATCAGGTCCAACAACTCCACCAACCAAAGTGCCTGGTGTACCTTAATCAGTTACTCATCTGGGCCCCGGCCCAACCAGGGTCGACACACAAGTGTTTCTCATTCCACGGGTCTGGGCCTGTTGTTTTGTGCTGGTCTGCCCCCTCTGGGAGGAAGGGGTATGGAAGTTTCAATATAATGCATGGCCTCCGCTGGGGACTCGAAGAAATGGGCCCTGCCTGCATGTTGAAGCCTCATTTTTGCCGGGAACATTAAAGCATATGGAATCTGGCACTCTCTTAGGAGCTTCTTAACTGGCTCATAGGACCTTCTGCTCGCTTGAACTCCAGAGGAGAAATCCGGATAGAAATGTATGCGACTTTCCTCATACTGAAGATTGCCCGCCTCTCTCGCTTTTCGTAGGATTGTGTCTCTGTCTCTATAGTTGAGGAGCGGAGCAATTATGGTGCGTGGTGGCGCGCCTGGTTTAGGTGCAGGGGCCAGCGTACGATGTGCTCGTTCCACCAGAAATTGTTCAGGGAAAGCCTCCGGTCCGAATAGGGTTTTAAGCAGTGTCTCAAGATGTTTCTCTATTTGGCCCTTTCCAAATGATTCTGCTACGCCCACGACACAAATGCTATTGCGCCTGGAGCGCGATTCTAGGTCCTCGCACTTGTTCTGTAGCTTCGTCATGCTTTCCATAATTTGGATGATATCACGGCTGTGGTGCAAGATAGTATCTTCAATAGTGCTGATGCGGGTTTCAGTTTCCGTTATGCGTAGGCTTTCCTTCTCCACTCTAGCCTTTAAGGAGCCGATGGTAGAGACTATGTCATCCAATTTTGTGTTTATTGAGCGAAACCCATTTTGGACAATAGCTGTTAGGTTGTCCAAATTCTCACTGGATTCAGCAGCAGGGTTCTCGGTGTCGGCCGCGTGGGCGTCAGCTGACGTGGCCTGACCCGGACCCCCGTGTAGGCGTCCATCGGGCCCTTCCTCAGCTTTCCCGGAGGCTTGGAGCCTTTTGCCGGCCTCTGTGGTTCCCCCATGATGAATGGCGTTCCAGGTGGTGCAGTATACTGTATCTCAAATGTTCTACAGTTTCCAGTAGGGGTCCCGCGCCACCGCCAGCACCAGGGCCTACACCCCGTCTGGTCTCCCGCCCACTCGGGCACAGTAGCCTACCGCCTCAACAAGAGTAATTGCGGGTCCGATTTAGCCGCTACCCCGGCCGACCATGTGGCATCCCGCGGGGGCTCTCTCTCCGCCCAGCCTCGCCTCCTTACCGGTCGTCGGCGCGGGTATTACTACCACAGAGTTCCTCAGGCCGCGTACTACGATTTGCACCGGATGCCTCGCCCCGCACCGCACTGTAGGGTTCGTAAGGAGTTCTCTGGGGCTTAGCAACTGCGGCAACCACTACCGGGGCAGGGTCAGTGTTAGGGAGAATTCTCTGTTTAGGCTGAATTTCCTAACCTAGTGAGTCCCCCAGCAGCTTTGCTGGATTTTTGGGGTTTATTTTTTTTCTCCTGCCAAGAGTGAGCCTCTTTTACCCTCACTCTTGGGCATGATTTGAGTGTGTTTCTTTGAATCTAGATGTGTTTAATGGGCTATGGGGTCTTTTACCCCATAGGGCTTCATGTGTTTTTGTGATGTGTGTTACACAGCACCCTCAGTGCAGTAACACAGGGGTGTCATAGTGACACCCCAGTATAGACTCCATACCCTGGGACTGACTACTGTCTCCCAGGGCATGTAAAGTCACCATTGACTTTACTAGTCTTAAATTCTGAACAGAACCAGTACAAACCATCATATTGTGGACGTACTGGCTGGGGCAATTCAATTGCCCCAGGGTCTGTTAGTCGAGGGGGCACGTCTCCGTCCCCCCTGATCGAGTTTTGGCTGGTGGCAGTGGATACTACTTTTTATATTCAACCGCAAATATTTTCCTATGGGATTTCCCATTGTTTTAGGCTACTATCTTTATTTAATTATTTACGGTAGCCTTGAACATACCGCCGGTTTATTTAATTAATATTAATTCTCCGGTTGGTATTTTTTGCCAAAACTTGATTCTAAAATGGTGTTTGTGTTCTCTTCTGTGACTCCAACCAAGTCAAGCCCTTTGTTCCACTTTTTGGTGGGCTTCTCCACAGAAGCACTCCAAAGTGGTGCCACTCTGTCTGGGGTACTTAGGAGGGGTGGAGGGGGATTTAGGCACCCTGGACTGAGTTGCTTAGGCAACTCAAGTCGCACTCCGTCCTGATTGGCCCAAGTGGTGAGCCGGCTGGCTCACCACTTAGCATGTTTGAGTGACAGCTAGGCTGAGTGAATGGGGGTTTTCTGCATAAAAGCAGGGCTTTGGGGACTGGAACTTCAGAAGTCACCACAGGACCTAAGAATCCGACGAGGGAGAAGCTGAGCCGACCTGCCACAACGCCACCACCGGTGGAGCCCTGCTGGACCGTCTCACCACTTTTCCCAACGACAGAGGAGATCTCCCGCCGGAGAGTCTTCTTCCTTTGACTGGTGGGGATAACCAGTTTCACCGTCTTTTCGCCTTCCCGACGTACCTCGTGGCCGCCTTGCCTGTGCCAAGCACCCCGGCAACCGGGATACCACATTTTACCACGACCGCAAACAAAAGGTACCACCTTTAACCGGAAAACTCCACTGCTGGTTTCTTCCCTGGCAGTGCAACGACCTTCATCTTTCCTCCAAGTCGAGATCTTCTCTTCCCCTGGACGACGACGCGACTTGCACCCACTGCCAGGAACAACTGCCACCGCTGGAGGATCCTTCCCACTTAAGGTACCGTGTCCCGCCTTGCTACCGACTGTACGGGGTAGATTTAGCCTCCGGCTTTCGAACCTGGGTTAGCCTGGGACACCCTGGCTAAACTTTCCTGAGCCTCTCTAAACTCTTTTTGAACTCTCTGCAAGACTTTCTAAGCCTAGTGTAACTGTGTGATCTTGGGCGCATTTGTGCTCTGCTCTCTTTAAGAGTGGGCCCAGCCTTAGGACTTTGGCTCACCAGTGACTTTTGCTCTTCTGCCTTGCTAACAGTGTTCCTGAATCTTAGAGTGGTGTACCTTTCCATATTCTGTCTTTTTCTCTCCCTTTCTCACAAACTTATTGGAGTGCCATCTAGTTAAGCGCTCACTTCTGTATGAAAATAAGTGGTGTTTTACTGAGACTTATCTGATAAGGAAAAAGGGGTGTATATATTACAATAGTAACTGTGTTTAGAATATTTTACAACAAGAGTGCTGGAGTGTTTCAAACAGTGTGTTTTTAAATAAATAATTATATACTTTGATACCAAAGCTCTGGTCCGTGTTTGCTTGTATTGGTGTGTCTGAGTGCCTATTGTGTATACTTTGCATACTGCCTAACTCTTCTTGAGAGAAGTCTGACTGCTCAGCCACAGCTACCAGGTAAATCTGGGTGGTACAGACTGCTACCAAGTGGGTTTACTGCCAACACCTGTAGTCTTAAATCTTTTGCAGTGTTCCCTAAGGGAACTGCACAGGTTTCTGCCTAACAGTCAGGCCGCGGGCAGGTACGGACCGGAGAGTCGTCCACGCCGCCGTAGCCCAGATGCCGAAATGTGTCACCAGAAGAGTGTCTGGGCCGAGCCGGCACCAAGCTCCCCTCCTTTGGGCCCAGCCGTTTCAGCCGCGCCGCGGCTCTGTAGTAGACTGCTCTGGAGCTCGCCTCCGGATTTCTGTCCCTCCGTGCACCGGTCAATCTGAATCGCGCCATATCTCTGGCGTCCCTGGACCCCGAGCCTCAGGATTTCGTCTGGTCACCCACGGGCAGCCGTGCCAGGCCCCCAGATCGTCCGAGCCGAAACAGGCAGCGCTGGACGGATAAACTAGCTCAGGATTTCTCGGTGGAGCAGGAGCTCTTAGATCAGGCGGCCAGTTCCAACGTGCGCCCAAAGGAGCAAAATTAACTCCAGAGAGCTGGAGCGTAAAAGCGAAGCGCAAAAAGCCTTTATTTATTTTGAAATTTGTAAAACACACCCAACCCAGAGGCATCTGGGCGCTATTCTTGAAAAATAAAAAAGACAATAGTTACACAGTTGCGCAAATACAAGGCATAAATATGCACGAAGGTGCATTACAACGTGGACTTAAGTTGCTGTGATCATTAGTTGTTAATACCATCCTGAATAAGATTTATTTTAGAAGTTCCTGTGTGAAGAGCTTTTATGCTTTATTTTTACGCTCCAGCACATTGTTCTGCCATTCTAAAGCGTAAGAGGACAGCAAAGCCATAGCTCTCAACATTTTGTTACCCCACGGTGGGGGAAAACACCCGATTTTGCTTTTGGCGGGTGAAAGCCCATTCATTTACATGGAAGGGTAGGGAGCTTGGCGAGTGAGAGAAATGCTTGCCCGGCGGATGACACCCGCCAAAAGCATCGGATGACACCCGCCAAAAGCATGTGAGTTGAGAGGTATTGAAGCATCACAGCTTTGCTGTCCTCCTCCTATGGGAGCATATTTGGTTTTGGGCCTGCTGCAGGAGATTTTCATGCAGGCATAAAACCAATGGATTCCAATCCCGCTCCCGCTAATTAATGGAAACGCGGATTCCGTTGGAATCCCTTACCCAATGCCGCCTGCAAAGCGTATTTGCAGGAAGCGTTTAATTTCTCCCAAAGCGGAGAGTAAAAGTAAAGAGTAAAGGCGATTTCACCTTAACTTACATTTCATAATGACTCTCTTCTTCGGGAGTGTTTAAAACTGCATGCAGGGGACCAGCAACACATAAGTCCATGTAAGCGCTGGAAGTCGCCTGCAGGCATTAGCCTTTTTCTTTTTAGAAGGCCCCTTTGAGAGTGTGTGAGACAGAGACAGAGCCCAAGAGGGGGAAAGTTGGTAAATAATATTTGATTTGCTCAGAGACACACATGCTCCATTCAATATGAGATGCATATGGAAGCTCATGTTCCTTAATAGCATAATCTGGAGGTGGGGAGCCGTTACATGTTGACATACACGTAGGTGGCTCCCCGCTGCCAAATTGTTGTCATTTGCATAGTGGAGTGCAAAAGTGGAGGCAAAAGGTGGTATACACATGTGCACGGTGCATTTTACCCTGCACCTTTGCACTCCACTGTGTAAAAGGAGCAGTGTTTACTTTTAATTGTGAGTGCCCCTTGCCATGCTTGCATGACAATTATTCCTCACAATTACAACTAAACGCTGCCCGATATGCTTGCATGACAGGCAGCATTTAATTTTCATTGTGAACGCTGCTTACCATGCATACATGGTAAGCAGCGTTCACAATTACAAATGAAGGCTGCCTGGCATATCGGACAGCATTTAATTTTAATTGTACATGTTGCCTGCCATGAGAGCATGGCAGGCAGCATGTACAATGGATCCCTATGGGGTCCGCCTGCTGTATGTTAGTGCATAAAGCCAACAGACCCCTTACGGATCTCCAGCATATGCACTGGCATGAAAATCCCTGCCATACAAATTCATGAAAATGAGGGGGGTAACATTAATGGAAAGCATAAAAGCCTTATGCAAGACTTTTACACATTCCATTATTGTTACGCCACTATTGAAAATGAGTTCCTCATAGTCTTGATTTTTTTTTTTTGTTTCTTTGAATCCTGGGAATTGTAGGCCAAGATTTATAAGACTACAAGTCCCAGAGTCCCACGGAAACATCAGCACTGCAAGGTTCTCCTAATTTGTATGGGGCATTTTTCATGTACACAGAGAGACAAAGCAAGTGGCCCATGTTAAGGGACTAGGAATACATTCATAGAGAATGCTAATATGCACATAGCTGCCAAGTGGCCGCAGGTTATGTGTGACACCTTAAGTCAGTCCTGGCTTTTAACTTTGCATGAATGGGCCTATAATCCCACCTGGCAGATGTGAAACTAGAAGCTCCAACATGCAAAGAGAGAAGCCAGGACTGGCTCAAGGTTTCATACATGACATGGAACCACTTAGAAGCTATGTAAGGCGTGAGGTGCCATTTGATATGCCTTGTTAGAATTCACAACATGCAAGTGCAGAAAGGAAGAGGGTAGAGGGGGTAAGTGCTATGGAGTACGTGCCCGTGGGTGAGCCATGGATGAAGTGCTAGAATGTTGAGTGCTACACGGCCTGGGCAGCAAGAGGTGTAAGTGTGAATCTCCAGAGCAGAGGGTATGCAGATGCAAAGTGCTGTGGAAAGACAGGAGCCGGGAAGAATTGGTGTGGGAGGTTGTTAGGGAGAATTCTCTGTTAAGGCTAATTTCCCAAACCTAGTGAGTCCCACAGCAGCTTTGCTGGATTTTTGGGGTTTATTTTTTTCTCCTGCTAAGAGTGATATTCTTTTTCTCCCACTCTTAGACATGATTTGAGGTGTTCCTTTGACTTTGTATGTGTTTTATGGGCTATGGGGTCCTTTACCCCATAGGGCTTCATGTGTTTTTGGTATGTGGGTTACACAGCACCCTCCGTGCAGTAACCCAGGGGTGTCGTAGCTACCCCCCAACATAGACTCCATACCCTGGGACTGACTACTGTCTCCCAGGGCATGTAAAGTCACCATTGGCTTTACTAGTCTTAAATTGTGAACAGAACCAGTACAAACCATCATATTGTGGACGTACTGGTCGGGGCAATTCGATTGCCCCGGGGTCTGTTGTTCGAGGGGGCACTGTCCAGTTCCCCGGACCGAGTTTTGGCTGGTGGCAGTGGATACTACTTTTTATATTCGACCGCAAATATATTCCTATGGGATTTTCCCAGTGTTCGAGGCTACCACTTTTTAAAATAGCCTCGAACATACCGCCGGTTTATTAAATTAATATAAAGTCATCGGTTGGTATTTTTTGCCGAAACTTGGTTCCAAAATGGCATTTGTGTTCGCTTCTGTGACTCCAACCCAAGTCGAGCCCTTTGTTCCACTTTTTGGTGGGCTTCTCCACAGAAGCCTCCAAAAGTGGTGCCACTCTGGGTAACACAGGGGGTGTGGGAGGGGGTTTAGGCACCCTGGACTGAGTTGCCTCGGCAACTCAAGTCGCACTCTTGTGTGATTGGCCCAAGTGGTGAGCCGCCCGGCTCACCACTTAGCATGTTTGAGTGACAGCTAGGCTGAATGAATGGGGGTTTTCTGCATAAAAGCAGGGCTTTGGGGACTGGAACTTCAGAAGTCGCCACAGGACCTAAAGAATCCGAGGAGGGAGAAGCCGAGCCGACCTGCAATGATGACACCACTTGTGGAGCCCTGCTGAACCGTCTCACCACTTTTCCCGACGACAGAGGAGATCTCCAGCCCGGAGAGTCTTCTTCCTTTGACTGGTGGGGATAACCAGTTTGCCCGTCTTTTCACCTTCCTGGACCATCTCGTGGCCGCCTTGCCTGTGCCAAGCACCCCGGCAACCAGAATACCACGGTTTACCACTACCGCGAAGAAAAGGGTAGTACCTTGTAACCGGGAAACTCTGCGACTGGTTTCTTCCCTGGCAGTGCAACGACCTTCAGCTTTTCTCCACGTCGAGACCTCCTCTTCTCCTGGACGAAACACCAACTTGCAACCGCTGCCAGGAACAACTTCCCCCCCTGGAGCGTTCTTCCCACTTTCAGGTACTGTGTCCCGCCTGGCTTCCCTTGCGACAGATCGTTCGGGGTGACAGTAAATCCTCGACTTTCTAACCTGGGTTAGCCTGGGGCCTGTTAAATAACTTTTCCTGACTTGATCTCAATCTTTTGTGAACTATCTACAAAGACTCTTTGGGCATAACCCCTGTGCGATCCTGGACACATTTCGCTTGCTCTCTCTAAGAGTGGGCCTGGCATTTGAACTTCCTTGCTCTCCAGTAGACTTTGCCTAACCTGCCTCATTGTGGTTCTTTGAAAGGTATTGAAATTGTGTGCTTTCATAACTTTGCCTTTTCCCTCCTTTTTTTACAACTTATTAGAGTGCCATCTTATGTTAAGCGCTCACCTCTGTCTGAAAGTAAGTGGTGTTTCTCACTAAGACTTGTCTAATAAGTAATTAGGGTTGTATATATATAATAGTGACTATGGGCCTCATTCCGAGTATGGCGGTAAGGGATACCGGTCACCGTTAACGAGACCGGTGCCGGTAATCCCTTACCGCCACATTCCGAGTTCCCTTTGCGCCCTCGTCCCTAACGCCAGGCGTTAGGGACGAGGGCGCAAAGGGGCTTTTTAGCCAATAACGGTGACCGTAAAGTACGATCACCGTTATTTGCAATTTCCCCATTCCCATTGAGTCCTATGGGGGCTCATTTGGGAATGGGGAAGAGCCCTGGGGAATGGGAAATTACCACCCTGGTCAACTCGGAATAGGGCGGTAATTTCCCATTCCACCAGGGCGGTGCCGGTACGGGTCCGGTGCCGACCAAGGCGCTACTACCGCCATTGGTTAGCGCCGGACTCGGAATGAGGCCCTATGTGTTGAATTTACCTACCTTTTTTTGTGCTAGTGTAATTTACAAGTGTGTCTTTAAATAAATAATTATATACTTTTACACCAAAGCTCTGGTCAGTGTTTGCTTGTGCTACTGTATCTCTGTACCTATTGTGTATACTCTATATACTGCCTAACCCATCTTGAGAGAAGTCTGACTGCTCAGCCTCAGCTACCAGGTAAATCTGGGTGGTACAGACTGCTACCAATTGGGTTTACCTGTAGTCCTAAATCTTTTGCAGTGGTCCCTAAGGGAACTGCACAGGTTGCTGCCTAACAGAGGTCAAGGCCCCGAAGATGCATAAGGCCCAAGGACACAGATTCAGCAACTGTGAGATTAGCAGAGGAGAGAAGTGTCACAGGTTTCCCCCCTTCTCACCTGTCTGTGTTGTTTGTTCGTGATCTTCGAAGAAGTCTTCTTTCGCACTGTTCGGGTTTTGGATAACCCTGTGCGTGGATCCTCGGGTTCCAGCGTGCGGTCCGTGACCCGACTCCAGGAAGCGTTCAGATGTCCAGGAAGAAAGTCCAGGAAATGGCAAGGAGCGCACTCGGATAAACGAATGCGCTGGCAATCCACGGAATGCAAGGTGAGGAAAAAAGGGAAGGATGAAGGAAGAGGAGATTCAGGGGACCGGGAACCAGGAATCAGAAGTAATCGTTGTACGAAGTCCGGCCGCACACGTCTGACTACTGCAAGCGGTAGCGTTGAGACGCGCAGGGCCGCAGGGGCGTGTCCGCTTTGTAGAACGTAGAGCGTACAACGCGGAGACTGGCAAACAGCGTTCCGCGTTCAGTTGCCATGTTGGTAGTACTGCTGAGTTCAGTCCCCTATGGGTCACGGACCACGAAGTACAGAAGGAACGCGTACGGTGGTTCATGTCAGCATGCCTCCTCCGAAACCCAGTTCCTCTGGGCTTTGCCCTGGTGTATAAGCTGGTACCTTCGGAGCAGTCTGGGGGCATTTATGTTTGAGACTGGTTCCCAGGTGCGTTCACTGGGAGGATACCCTTTCCACTCGACCAGATACTGTAGCTGTCCACGTCTGTACCTGGAGTCACATATTCTGGAAACCTTGTATTCTAACTGATCATTTACATTCACATGGGTAGAGCTTGGAGCAGTTCGGGAGGACTGGACGTATGGTTTCAACAGAGAAGTGTTAAAAACTGGTTGGATCCTCTTCCAAGATTCTGGTAGTCTGAGTCGGAAGGCCACTGGGTTAATGATTTCCTTTATGGAAAAGGGACCATAGTACCGGGGAGCCAATTTATTTGGTCCTAAGTGCCGAGGCGGGAGTTTCGAGGATAGCCAGACCTTACCACCTATTGAATATGAAGGCCCTGATCTTCTTTTGGAGTCAGCATAGTGCTTGGTGTTTGTTCGGGCCATTTTGAGGTGTTCTTTTGCTTCTTTGTGTACATTGATGAGGGTTTCAATCCAGGAGTCAACTGTAGGAACAGGTGTAGGATGTGGGAAAATGGATGGTAGAACCGAAGGGTGGAATCCTTGGCTATATTAGAAGGGACTGGTTTTGACAGCCGAGTGGTCCGAGTTGTTGTAAGCAAATTCAGCCACAGGTATTAAGAGTGACCAATCGTCCTGGATAGATATTGTTCCAGAGTTTGATTCATGAGTTCAGTAGCTCCATTGGTTTGCGGATGATAACCTGAGGATAGGGCACGTTGGATTCCTAGTATGCAACATGATTGTTTCCAGAACTTAGATATGTACTGGGGTCCTCTGTCGGATATGATCTTGGAAGGTAGTCCGTGAAGTCGGATTATGTGTTCCAGGAAGATTCCGGCTAGTTCAGAGTAGGATGGTAGTTTATATAAAGGTGTAAAATGAGCCATGTGAGTGAATAAATCAATGGTAGCCATGATAGTTGTGTATGCCCTGGAAGGTGGTAGTTCTACAATAAAGTCCGTAGCGATGAATTCCCAAGGTCTTGTTGGTAGCGCTGGTTGGAGCAAGAGACCTGCTGGTTTCTGGTTGTCATGCTTGTTTTGAGTACAGACTGCACAGGATTGGATGTAAAGCTGGACATCATCCTTCATCTCCGGCCACCAAAATTGTCTTTGTATTAGACGGAGGGTGTTGGTGATGCCACGGTGTCCTGAATGAAGGGTATCATGACATAGGCTTGTGATCTCTTGTCGTAGTCTCTGAGTGGGGATGACCAGGTAATTGTCCTTGAATAAATATCCGCCCTTCGTCTTGAGGTTCCGTCGATTCTTTTCGTTAAACTCCTTCCAGATTTCAGAGGACTGAGTTTGAATCCGAATGTCTTCTAAGAGACTGATTGCTTGGGCAACAAATATTGTGTGGGGAAACATCTTTGGAAAGGATCGGTCTTCAAGAACTTCGTAGTCAGGACGTCTGGACAAGGCGTCGGCTATTATATTGTGTGTTCCAGGAACATGATGGATTTGAAACTGGTACTGGGCAAAGAAGAAGGCCCAACGGGCTTGACGACTGTTCCTACATTCCAGGGATTGCAGGATTTGTAAATTCCGATGGTCCGTGCGGACCTTAACACGATGTTTCGCTCCCAGGAGTAGATGACGCCAGTCTGTGAAAGCTTGACGGATGGCTAGTAGTTCCTTTTCCAAAACAGAATACTGGGTTTCGCTAGGGGTCAGGGTGCGAGAAAGGTAGACGATGGGGCGTTCTAGCTTGTCATCAAATTCCTGTTTCAGGACTGCCCCGATGGCGTAGTTAGAGGCATCAGTTTCCACTAGGAAGGGTCGATCAATGTCAGGTTGGGCCAGGATGGGGGCTTGTGTAAACTCCGACTTTAACCATTGAAAAGCCTCATCTTGGACTGCTGTCCAGTGATAGGGTGTATCCTTCTTCAATAATGTAATGATCAGATGTACAATCTCCGAAAAGGAAGGTATGAATTTCCGGTAGAAATTAGCAAGCCCCAGGAAGTATTTAATTTGTTTCACAGTAGTTGGAACAGACCAGGATAGAATGGAGTCTACTTTCGAACGGTCCATTCCAATTCCCTCTGGGCTGAGGACGAATCCGAGGTAGTGAACAGTAGACGCATGGAAAAGGCATTTCTCGGGTTTGGCCAGGAGCTTATGTTCACATAGGCGTTGTAAAACTGCTTTAACATGTTCTTCATGCTTCAGACGGTCCTGGAGTATATCAGTATGTCGTCCAGGTATACTATGACGAAGAGGAACAGCATATCGGAGAACACCCGGTCCATAAAATGTTGGAAGACCGCTGGGGCATTGGCAAGTCTGAAGGGCATAACCAAGTATTCAAAATGACCAAAGGGTGTTCTAAAGGCTGTTTTCCATTTGTCGCCTTCCTTTATACGGATCAGATGGTAGGCACCTCAGAGATCTAATTTCGTGAACACTACAGCTCCTCTTACCGCTTCCAGGATATCCGAGATTAGGGGCAATGGGTAGCGGTCCTTGAGGGTGCATTGATTTAGACCACGATAATCCAGGCAAGGCCTAAGCTCTTTGGTATCTTTCTTGGGAACAAAAAAAAACGAAGCTCCCGCCGGGGATTTGGATGGTGGTATAGTGCCATTTTCCAAGTTAGTATCCAGGTATTCTCGTAGGGCTCTTTTCTCAGGTTCTGATAGAATGAACATCCTTCCAAAAGGAATCACTGCTGAGGGTTCAGTATTAATAGCGCAGTCTTCAGGTCTATGAGGAGGAAGGGCTTGAACTATGGCAGTCGAAAACACATCCGTATAATCCTGGTAGGCCCTGGGAACCTGGATGATATTCGAGACAGTGAATGGACCTTGCTGGTTAGTCTGCGTATCTTCAGAGGATCTTGACGAGGAATCCAGGGACAAACAGTGGGACATACAATGTTCTGAACCAAGAAACAAGGATCCTGCTGCCCAGTTGATGTAGAGGTTGTGTTTCTGTAACCAAGGCATACCCAGAACCATTAGGTAATGGGCAGATCTTATGATGTCGAATTTGATCCTTTCTTGATGGTGGTTTTATAGAAAGCAGGATCTCTTTGGTTTGAAGGGTAATGGGTCCTGAAGAGAGAGGTCTTCCATCGATAGCTTCTACAGGTTGCATGATGTCTCTTGTTTCATATGGAATGTTATGGGTAGTGACCCAATCATGATCTATGAATATCCCCATGGCCCCACAATCCAGTAATGCCAGAATGGGATATGATTCTTTCTTGGAAGGCGTTAGAAAGGCCTGCAGAATCACAAGATTGTTTTGTCCAGGAGAGTTCAAGGATGGAATAAATGTGGAGCAAACATCTCTCTCCCGAAGCTGTGCTCCATCTAGGATCGCGAGCTGGCGTTGCCCGAAAGCCGTGGAGGGGAAATAGGGCACTCTCTCACAAGATGTTTATCAGAGGCACAATACATGCACAGACCAGTGTGAATTTGTTGCATCCGTTCTTGCGGAGTTATGGGTCCGCAGAAGGCTCCTAGTTGCATGGGTTCTGGGTCCGTGGTCGGGGAAGAAGCAGGCTCTGGTCTAGGGGAAGGTTCTGTACAGGCCTTTTGGTAGGGTATTTTGGTCTTCTTCTTTTCCGCATTTCTTTCCTGGATACGAAAGTCAATTTGTAAGGAAAGATCCATGAGAGCCTGGAAGGAACCTGGGCGAGCTACCCTGGCTAGCTCGTCTTTTATCTCTTCATTCAAACCTCTTCGAAAGAGGGTAAAACAGGCTTCAGAGAACCAGTCTGCTTCCTTGGCAAGCTGTTTAAAACGTGTCACATAGGTAAGCATACCTGGGATCCTTGTTGGAAGTCCAATAAACGTTCTTGAACACTACAAACCTGTTCTGGGCGATCAAACATGGTCTTTAGCGCCTGCACGAAACAATCATAGTCATCCAGGAGTGCATCACTTGAATTCACTAAAGGGGTTGCACAAGTTAATGCATTCCCGGAGAGATGTGAAATCATAAAGGCCACCTTTGCCCTGGGGGTGGAGAAGTAGTAGGGCTTAAAGCTGAAGTGCACTAAACATGAATCGAGGAAGCCGCGAAGGGTCTTTGAAGAGCCATCATATTTATCCACCACTCCGCCCAACAAAACACTTTACTTGGTTGCAGAGTCACGTGACAGGACCAATTGTTTCAATGCCGCATTTTCAGCTTTAAGATTTTGAACTTCTGTTGTTAAATCCTGCATGCCGCGCATGAGGTCTTGCACTGCAGCCTCCATTTCCGTAACTATCGGTTTGTTGGCGTCTCAATCTGTCACAGGTTACCCCTTCTCACCTGTCTGTGTTGTTTGTTCGTGATCTTCGAAGAAGTCTTCTTTCGCACTGTTCGGGTTTTGTATAACCCTGTGCGTGGATCCTCGGGTTCCAGCGTGCGGTCCGTGACCCGACTCCAGGAAGCATTCAGATGTCCGGGAAGAAAGTCCAGGAAATGGCAAGTAGCGCACTCGGATAAACGAATGCGCTGGCAATCCACGGAATGCAAGGTGAGGAAAAAAGGGAAGGATGAAGGAAGCGGAGATTCAGGGGAACGGGAACCAGGAATCAGAAGTAATCGTTGTACGAAGTCCAGCCGCACACGTCTGACTACTGCAAGCGGTAGCGTTGAGATGCGCAGGGCCGCGGGGGCATGTCCGCTTTGTAGAACGTAGAGCGTACAACGCAGAGACTGGCAAACAGTGTTCCGCGTTCAGCGGCCATGTTGGTAGTACTGCTGAGTTCAGTCCCCTATGGGTCAGGGACCACGAAGTCTAGAAGGGACGCGTAAGGTGGTTCATGACAAGAAGAGGGGAAGGAGGAGGAAAAGAGGAAAGTCATAAGGAGCTTCTGGAATTTGAGAAGATCCTGCGCAAGGCGCAGGTGGAGGGGGAGGCTATTCCAAAGGAGGGAGCCCGCAGAGGAAAGTGAGTGACCCCGTACCCTCTGCTTAGCAAAATGCTTTACACACTGGGAGTTGGTGCCAGAGGAGGGAAGTGATCTAGCGGGAGAGTATTTAGAGAGATAAAGTGAAGATAGTTTGGTCCGCAGGACCAGACAGCCTTGTGGATGATGCAGAGGAATTTGAATTTAATCCATGCAGCAACCGTGAGCCAGCTAAGACTTTTTATTGCAACTGTGAGCCAGTCCCTTGGCTTAAGACCAAGGATAGGTCTTGCTGCCCTATTCTGGATAAGCTGCAGCGGCCGCCGAGTGAAAGAAGGAAGGCCCAGGAGGAGGCTGTTACAGTAGTCAAGTCTAGTGAGAACAAGTGCTTGAGTCACATTGAGCCTCTGAGGGAAAGTGAGAAAAGTTAGAATTCCTTTCAGAAGGAAGAGTTGAACGTGGGACTTCTTGGCAATGTCCTGTGTGTGAGGGAGGGAGGATGGAAAGAGAGGAGTCGAAGATGACTCAAGGTTTCTGGCTTCAGTTGAAGGTTCAGGGGGAGAGCCCAAGGAGGAAAGCCAGAGTGAAGGGAAGGAGGGAGCATGGGTCCCAATGGAAAGTGTTAGGGAGAATTCTCTGTAAAGGCTAATTTCCCAAACCTAGTGAGTCCCCCAGCAGCTTTGCTGGATTTTTGGGGTTTATTTTTTTCTCCTGCTAAGAGTGAGACTCTTTTTTCTCCCACAGTTAGACATGATTTGAGGTGTTCCTTTGACTTTGTATGTGTTCTATGGGATATGGGGTCCTTTACCCCATAGGGCTTCATGTGTTTTTGATATGTGGGTTACACAGCACCCTCCGTCGCGACCCCCAAACATAGACTCCATACCCTGGGACTGACTACTGTCTCCCAGGGCATATAAAGTCACCATTGGCTTTACTAGTCTTAAATTGTGAACAGAACCAGTACAAGCCATCATATTGTGGACGTACGGGTCGGGGCAATTCGATTGCCCCGGGGTCTGTTGTTCGAGGGGGCACTGTCCAGTCCCCCTGACCGAGTTTTGGCTGGTGGCAGTGGATACTACTTTTTATATTCGACCGCAAATATATTCCTATGGGATTTTCCCATTGTTCGAGGCTACCACTTTTTAATATAGCCTCGAACATACCGCCGGTTGATTAAATTAATATAAATTCACCGGTTGGTATTTTTTGCCGAAACTTGGTTCCAAAATGGCGTTTGTGTTCGCTTCTGTGACTCCAACCCAAGTCGAGCCCTTTGTTCCACTTTTTGGCGGGCTTCTACACGGAAGCCTACAAAATGGTGCCACTCTGTCTGGGTACCACAGGGGGGGTGCGAGGGGGTATAGGCACCCTGGACTGAGTTGCCTCGGCAACTCAAGTCGCACTCTTGTGTGATTGGCCCAAGTGGTGAGCCGCCCGACTCACCACTTAGCATGTTTGAGTGACAGCTAGGCTGAATGAATGGGGGTTTTCTGCATAAAAGCAGGGCTTTGGGGACTGGAACTTCAAACGTCACCACAGGACCTAAACAATCCAAAGAGGGAGAAGCTGAGCCGACCTGCAACGACGACACCACCGGTGTAGCCCTGCTGAACCGTCTCACCACTTTTCCCTACGACAGAGGAGATCTCCAATCCGGAGAGTCTTCTTCCTTTGACTGGTGGGGATAACCAGTTTGCCCGTCTTTTCGCCTTCCTGGACCATCTCGTGGCCGCCCTGCCCGTGCCAAGCACCCTGGCAACCGGAATACCGGGAAACTCCGCGGCTGGTTTCTTCCCTGGCAGTGCAACAACCTTCAGCTTTCCTCCACGTCAAGACCTCCTCTTCCTCTGGATGAAACACCGACTTGCACCCGCTGCCAGGAACAACTGCCCCCGCTGGAGCGTTCTTCCCATTTTCAGGTACTGTGTCCCGCCTGGCTTCCCTTGCGACAGGTCGTTCGGGGTGACAGTAAATCCTCGACTTTCTAACCTGGGAAGCCTGGGGCCTGCTAAGTAACTTTTCCTGACTTGATCTCAATCTTTCCTGAACAATCTACAAAAACTCTTTGGGCATAACCCCACTGTGTGATCCTGGACACATTTCGCTTGCTCTCTCTAAGAGTGGGCCTGGCATTTGAACTTCCTTGCTCTCCAGTAGACTTTGCCTAACCTGCCTCACTGTGGTTCTTTGAAAAGTATTGAAATTGTGTGCTTTTATAACTCTGCCTTTTCCCTCCCTTTTTCTATAACTTATTAGAGTGCCATCTTATGTTAAACGCTCACCTCTGTCTGAAAATAAGTGGTGTTTCTCATTAAGACTTGTCTAATAAGTAATTAGGGTTGTATATATATAATAGTGACTGTGTGTTGAATTTACTTACCTCTTTTTGTGCTAGTGTAATTTACAAGTGTGTCTTTAAATACATAATTATATACTTTTACATCAAAGCTCTGGTCAGTGTTTGCTTGTGATACTGTATCTCTGTACCTATTGTGTATACTCTATATACTGCCTATCTCATCTTGAGAGAAGTCTGACTGCTCAGCCACAGCTACCAGGTAAATCTGGGTGGTACAGACTGCTACCAATTGGTTTTACTGCCAACCACCTGTAGTCCTAAATCTTTTGCAGTGGTCCCTAAGGGAACTGCACAGGTTTCTGCCTAACAGAAAGGATCTCAGATTTACAGTCATTGAGGCAGAGATCATTGGAAGCGCACCAGGACTGGATGGCAGATAGGCAATCATGGATGATGGAGGGTGCAAGAGGGTCAGCAGGGAGTCTGAAGAAGAGCTGTGTGTCGTCTGCGTAACACTGGAAGTTGGAGGAAAAAGAGGAGATGAGGCGTGCAAGGAGAGCAAGGTAGATGTTGAAGCGCCAGGGGGAAAGTATAGAGCCCTGAGGGACTCCACGGGTAGGGATGAAAGAAAGAGAGGAGA
This sequence comes from Ambystoma mexicanum, assembly GCF_040938575.1. Lineage (NCBI taxonomy): Eukaryota > Metazoa > Chordata > Amphibia > Caudata > Ambystomatidae > Ambystoma > Ambystoma mexicanum. The sequence continues at coordinate 1,290,294,726 of NC_090933.1, read as the reverse complement.
AAGGGCCCAGGCTGACTTGGGAAGAGCCGTTAGTGAGGAAAGAGGACAGCCAATCCAGGGCCCATTCCGAGATACTAAGTGTATTGTGGAGCCTTTATATGAGGATTTAATGGTTAACTGTGTCAAATGCAGAGGAGAGATCAAGAAGGATAAGGATAGCTGGGGAGTTGGAGTCCAGAGATGCAAGCAGTTCTTCAGAAGAGCAGTTTCCGTGCCTCTGGATGCTCGGAATCCAGATTGATGGCCCTGGAGGCCTCCAACAAGTTCAGTGTGAGAGTTAAGTTGGGGCAAAGCCAGCTTCTCAGGTAGCTTCCCCAGGAAAGGGGTGATGGAGATAAGGCGGTAGCTGGAAGGTCTGTTAGGGTTAGAGGATGTTTTTTTCAGAAGTGGGCACACAAGGGAGTGCTTGAGGGGGTAGGGGAAAGATCCATTGATAAAGGAGTGATTACAGAAATCCGCGAGAGCAGGGGCAAGGGAGCCAATGTTATCCTTGATAGTCCTGGATGAGCAAGGGGAGACCTGTTTAGAAGAGATCTTCATGGCACAGACAACTCTGGTAACTTCTTCAGGTGTGACAGGAGAGAAGGAGGAAAAGGAGGAGGGAGTGTGTTGGGGGTAGAGTGGAGGGACATTTGATATTGATACATTTCACTGAAATTCTATTTCAATGCAAAAGACAGGCTTTGCTCTACTTTGTATTAAATGGTGGTGAAGGAAGTAATACAGTTTACACAGAGGCAGCTTCTTATTTAGGGTGGGGTGGCGTTTACACAAAGTTCAAGGCCCCCCATGTCAGGTGTTCGATGATCAGCCGTTTGAGTTTTAAAATGCACAACACCTGGCATTCTAATACTTGCAGTTTTGCATTCTCTGGCGATTGGGGAGGAGGACAAGCACATTACAGGAATGCAAATTGATGTGAACTAAAAGGCAGAACTTTCAGAACACACCTATGTTTCTGCAGAACATTTCAAAATCAGAGAGTGATGTTGGGTGAGGAAAGTTGCCAGTAGTTTCAAAATGTACTAAGTTTGGAGGCATTTTGAATTTCCTTTCTCACCAGTGATGTGACATCCACACCTCTCATGTGCACTTGAAAAGAATGCAATTATCATTGTTACATATCGGTCCCATGTTATGCATGAGTCTGAACCCTTAGGCCCTTTTACTCAAGCTAACTTGTCGTACTTTGATGGGACAGAGAATCATTTCTCAAACTATTCAAAAAGACCGACTCAGGAAGTTAGGAAATTACACTGTTTTATTATCAATCAACTAAAACAGGGAGAACAACAGACATCAACGGACATCGCAAGGCATGATCTCAGCAATTCTTACAAAAAAATCACACCTTTATAGCAAAAACCCATCATTCATGACATCATACTATGTGGCAAATTAAGAAAACCTACATGGGAACATGGTTGGCTCAAGGGGAACATGTAGGTATACTTTCTGTAGGGGATTGGGTTGTAATTGGGTCTCTGTAGTCAGGTGGACAACTTATGCCAACCCCTTGTGCAAATCATCCTCAATATTTGTTAGATAGACGACACACCATTGGCTCTCAATCTATAGGGCTCTTCGTTATACAGCCCTCTATTATTGGTTGGCACGCTTCTACCCTTCTGGAACATTCAATGCTCTAGCAGCACGTTAGCTGGTACACCAGGTGCTGGTGGGTAGACATGCCCTTATCTACCCACTTAATTAGCCCGCCATCTCTCATCACTCATACCGTCTGCCATTCACATTGTCTTTGAACTTGGCCTTGCAGTAGTTCCTCATCTCTGAGAATATATGGGAGTATGAGCACTTGCTATCTTCAGTCCGGTGCACCATGCTCTTCATCTATTTTCCTCCTCAGCTCACGTGATCAGAGACCGTGAATTTGCTTGTATTATAGCATTTGTCTTTAATGACGAAACTTAGCACCAATGGTGTTCCTCATTTGCAATTTTAACGAGGGATGCCTTGGGTTCTCACACGTACTATTGTTCGCACGTTGATAACCAATTTTTGGCTGCTTCCATTCTTTGACATCAAGCCAGACAGCCTCTCTGATTTTGCTCCGAATTCAAGCCTATTCTTTGCTGCGACACACATAGCTTCAAACCCATGTTCGTTCATGGAGACTTGCTTACTAAAATATGTCATCGAATGTCCAGAACTCTATATTCATATATGTTGGCGGCACCGCCTGCAGTCTATACACTACGTATAGCCATCTTTATGAATACTTTTACTACTTGCGTTACAGCGTCTGTACAATTATTGAACGGTTTGCATTTTCTTCAGTGTTCTTCACACTCATGCAGTCTTTGTTCCGCACATGAAAGACTTCTCAATTCTTTACTTCGCCATGAGACTCTATGTCACCTATATATTCTCCTTTCTGTTCATCCATTTAGCGCGCCATTCTCGTGCTTTATGACGTCTCCAGCTCCTCCTTTTCACATCTTCACAATTCTTCAGGCACTTTTCTCAAGAGATCATCAGTCTTTCGGGGATACTTCACATAGGGCTCTCTTAATGGATACCGCATCTCAAAGATTCTTCGCAGTATAGGTATCCTTATCGGCGTTGCACATGTCGCAATTTCTGTTTTCCAACATATAGGCAGAGTTTGTGCGGGACTTCCTGTAAAGGCATTCGGGTGCTCCTCTACACTTCCCCCTCTGGTCGATTCATTGACCACTCCTTTATCAGCTTCCACAGCTTGACATTCTTTCTTGAAAAAGTGCTTCTTCAGAGTACAAATATTCACTACTCCTTTCAAGGATCCTGCTGATTTTATGTGTTCATCAACACTCCAGGTCATAAGGCTGCATCGGCCATTTGGGTTGCAGTAAATCCATCGTCCCACATACTTCTTGTGGTTTATTGGTGGCCGGACCTTTGTTCCCTCTGGTGCTAAAATACTGTTCTTTATGTAGTCTCTGATTTCTTCATCTGTCAATTCCTTGGATTCGAACCCTGATTCAACGTTGATGATGACATTCATTCCTACTGCTTTCTTTGTTGTCCTCTTGTACTGTGTAATTATCATCCTGATTACACAGAATCCAAACATATTCATCGCAAGTGTAGCTCCCAGGAGCTTGAAGATATTCGCCATCCATCGTGGAACCCATGAGAAGATCGATGCAAACCAATGATCATCTGCAATATCTTCTGTTTCATCATCCATTTTGTTATGCAAGTTTGTCAGCAATGTTATGGCCTCCGTCAAGGTCCCATTCTCGTCATCGTGATAAGGTATGAACGTGCAACGTGATGGCCCGATTGTGGTGCAAACACCTTCATTCATTGTTGTTATCAGTTCTGGGGAGGAGGGGGTCATCAACCTTATGGCTCTCAATTCCTACTTGATCGCATTAAATCCCTTAATAGTGGTATTAGTTGTCTGCAAGAGTTCCCATCTGAAAATCTGTAGCCATTTAGCATTTGCCATCGCCTGGATTCCTTGCATAAAGATAGCCGTGAATATCGAGGCAGTCTTGCTGAACAGTCTATGCTCATACGGAATATCATTGAAAGCTTCTATTGATTTTGCTGAAAAGTAAATATCTCTCCTTGTTTGGTTGAGGAATTCGAGTGATCTCCTCCTCCTCAAATGGACATCTGCCTTTGGAAATTCACCAATATTCAGGTCACTTTTCAGGATCACTAATGCTGGAACGTAAATAAGTACCAGGGAGCACGTCCCTCCCCAATCCTTGGGCAGCTTCATTTAAGCTCTGGATCCACAAGCCCAATATCGGTCCATCAGGACAGCTGTTCCTGCTCCCATTCTTAGGATGTTGATTATAGTCTTACAGCCTTTATTTCTTCCTACATAACACTTCCCCTTTCTTTGGAAGCACAATGTTGCATTTATCAATCGAACCATTGTCATCGGGCCGGATTCATCTTCTACCCATGTCAACAGTTTGGGGTTATTGGCCCAGGATTTTAAACAAGCATCATTCACCTCTGTACTTCAGACACATATTCTGATTTTAATATACATCAAGCCTCCTTCCCATCATTTTGTAGATTTCACTTGTCCATAAACTAAAACTTGTGTCCATTCCCAACATCCAGGCCATCCTGCTACTTCCGGTTTATTAGGGCAATTCAGTCTCTTCATTTCCGCAACTACCACCTCTTCAGGTTGTCTCTCATGATATGTAAGCATCTTGCTTTTCCACGCCGGTTCCTTTTGCATCTGCGTAGTCTTGATATAATCATCCTGGAACGGAAATGACCATTTCGACCTGCATCACAAGGTGGCCCAGCTTCCTTGAAATTGACCTCTTGTCATGCATGCTGCAAGTTGAACAAGATATCTGGCATGATATTCCATAATTTATTTAGAAAAGTTTGTGTTGCATCCGTAGCATAGGGTATGCGTGAGCAGACATAGCAACTCTCCTTAGAGGTTTTCTCACCCATCCTTTTCATGTGTTGATACCAAAAGTGCTATGCTGTCTAAATATGTGTCAATCTGTTACAGACTTGATGGTCGTGCAGAGTAAGAATACCTCCGTCCCCAAGTACCGCACAGACAACACCAGAAATACTGCCTGTGTGGTCTTTGAGGCCACAGGTGAAGTGGTTCGTAGGCCTGGATTCGGGAACAGCCGGAAAAGGACCCCTCGAACGCTGTAAGGCAATGGGTTATAGGATAAGCACAGAGCAGTTGGCAAGAGCAGAACCCCAGGGAAATGATCCGAAATGGCTTACCTAATGTGTTGGCAAAGATGCTCAATAACAGCAGAGAGGCGTTGGGAATTCCCCAAATGGTGGAGGGCAGATGGTGGGTATGTAGACAGGCAAGCGCCCAGCGTGAGGCCAGAGACCAAGAATCCAGGACAAGAAACAAAATCCGTAGGGCAAACCAGGGACAGTCCAATGGTCAGGCAGCGAGAAAACCAACAGTTCCAAAACGAGGGAACAAGAAGCAAAGGCAATAGGAATCCGATTGGGTAAAGGTAGTTCGGTAACTGGTGATCCAAAGTCAATACTTGGGCAAGGCAAAGGCAATCCGTGATACAAAAAAAACGTGGTTGAGCAAATCCGTAGAGTCAAAAGCGAAACGAGCGTCACGGAATCCAGGTGGAAACAGCTGTGAAGCGACGCTCATTGTTTCCCGGAAGCTTTTAACCAATGAAAGCGTATCACGTGATGGGGATGGCAGAAGTCACGTGATACGGAGTTGTTGTGAGGACGTATCACGTGATGGGGATGACAGTAATCACGTGATATGAAAGTATTGCTTCAATGGAGAGTCACGTGACGCGCGGATCCTCCGAGGTCCATTCAGGGCACCATGGTGATGTGGAAGCCTCCAGTGTAACTGCCAGGAGCGGGAGGGAAGGTAAATGCCAGGTCTATGAGTAAACCCCAGGGTATGATGACTGAACGGGCGCATGAACGTGCGTGCAATCGGGTGTGTATGTGAGCGAGTGGGACGGCAAGAGGCCGAGGGTGGGGGTGTGGCACTTGCAGAGGGGGTGTTAGGTGTAGGAGACGTGACACAATCCCATCATTACCTTCTTCTGCATTTCTCTTACTTCTCGCCATTACCAAGTCAATGCTTAATAAGTTATCGTAAAGGTCATCATAAAGAGTGCTTTCTCTGGGGAAAATCATAGGAAGCTCCATTTTAACAGAAGTGAGTACATCAAGAGCAGTACTTGCAGTTGGAGGAATCACAGTAGTCTCTACCTCAATAGGAACATTATTTAAATAAGGAATAATAAACAGAATAACCAGAAAGACACTGAGTATAGTGGCACATGCGACTATCATAAACCAACATATCAATATCCACCATTTGCAGTATTCTGGATTTAGTTGAGCTTGCTCATTCTCTGAAATTGTACCATTTTCAAGATTCCTCATTATGCCTGTCTACTATTTTAAGGAAGGAAAAAACCTTTTTAATCAGGCAATTCAGGTATATTGGGTAAGTGCAGAATCTGCTCAATTATTGCCATAAGCAGCCTCTTTATCGCAGGGCCATTTTTAAGAGCATGCAAAAAAATAGGTATGCTAATGCTATGCCCAACAATAGCAGGATAAGCTTGAAGTATATATATGAAAATGGCAAGTCAGATCCTATGGGCATCATTGTTTGTCAAAACCATGGTTTCAACCAAACAAGTGCGTTGTACGAAAAGAATCGGCGTACTGGTCATGCTTCCAGTTCCTTACTAGGTGCTGTCGTCTAAACATATCCACAATGTGTCAATAACTTTCAAAGTTCATTTTCAAAGAACTCTGTGGCTCAATAAATGAATTTGCACTCCTGCTATACCATCTATAAAGGGAGTCAGGCAAAGTCACAGTCCAAGAGCAAATCTGCACTCATCGATTCATCTTTTGGTTTATCGTCCTTCTTCCTCGTCATCGATCGAGTCTGCACAGGCTGAAATTCTTCTTCTTTTCATGATTCTGAATCGATCGTTAGGGGTGCGTCGGCCTCTCCAACGTACACCTTAACATCACTGAGGTGAATCCATGCTCTTCTACCTTGGACTTTTACTGCAGAGGGAGTAATGTCTTCCACAACAAACGGGCCAACAAATCTAGGCTCACACCACCTTTGGGTAAAGTTCAGAATCAGAACCGTATCACCAATGAACAATTTAGGTCCTGATAATAATTTTGAAACTCCGGCTGCTGAATGGACTTCATCTGTGTTCTGAGACCGACCCACCTGGCGCTTGAGTTGATCTGATATGACAGAGATACTAGCGGTCAGACATGTTAAGTACTCATTTACTTTATTTCCTAACAGTTTGCAGAGCTCTGGGCATCACTTCTGCTCCTCGATGGAGGAGTCAAAGGCATTTTCATGTGTCTCCCTGTTACTAGTTAGTGGAGTGTGAGGTGATGGTCTGAAGCAGGCTGATTCCTTATAGTGCTTAGGGCTGGCAATTTAGCCATCCCTTTTTCAGTGTCAATTTCAATTTGGTGACTCTCTTCTTTAGGAGGCCATTGAGTTTCTAACATATCCTGTTTGCTTGCAGAGGATAAGCAGAAGAAAACGTATGTTTGATGTTTAATAACAATCCTATTTGTTCAAATACTTAATTAACAAAATGTTTGCCATTATTGGACCTAACACACTCACCATCTTGGAAAGACTCTCTCTTACTAAAAACTTTGCTGCGCATGTGGCATCAGGGTATGTACAAGGACCTGCTTCGATCCACCTGAAGAAGGGACACACCACCACTATGAAATACCTATATCAACTACATACTTGCAGCATGTCAACATACTCAATATATAAATGCTGAAAAGGACCCTTCGGTCAAGGAATCTCTCCTCTAAATGTTGGCATTGTATGCCCAGCCTTAAACTTTTGACAAACGATGCAATTTACTACATTAAATTCAAAGTGTTCTAACAGGTTCAGTATGAGTCAGTCTTCTGCAATAGCTGCAGTGGGACTCTCCCTAGTTACCTGTGCTGGGTAGTGCAGCTGTTCAAACCCTACCCCCAATAATGCTACTGGCATCACCGGCTTTCCAGTACTGTCTTGTTGCCACAATGCTTCTGTTCGGGATAAGGAGCACACCCTTTGTTTCCATAGCTCTTGCTCTTCTTGTGGTGCACTACCTTGAATTTCTGTTAACTGAGCTCTTGGTAAATGGTTAAACCCTTCGTTCACCACCATAATTTTAAGCACATTTTCTTTAACATTTGGAGTTTCAAAACTTAAAATATCTGGTGCATACGCAACTTTTTCGCTTCTGCGGCTTCGTTTCCATGAGAAATAATGTCAGCTTGCTTAGTGTGCGCTGTGCATTTAATGACCACTATGGCTACTGGGAGTTGTAGTGCCTTAAGCCTATCGAATAAGGATGCGTGTTGCACTGGAGTGCGGTCCGCTCAGGAGTAACTCCTCCTCTTCCAACGCACCAGCCCTGCGTGTACAGTCGACGTCACATAGGCGGAGTCACTGTATATAGTCACTTAATGTCCTTTTTCTGTTTTCCAAGCACCACAATAAGCGCTACCAATTCTGCTGCTTGTGCTGAAAAGTGAGACGGTAGTCTTGCACTTGCTACAAACTCAAATTCACTGTTTGCTCTATGCATCACTACATCTGCGCCTAAATGCCTTTCTCCACTTGTCTGATACATTTTTGTAGAACCATCTATAAAGGGAATCTTCCCCCCTGTCAGTGCGTTTTCTTTAATGCGTGGTACATTATCGTAGAACTCCTCGTAATTTGTGCAATCATGCACATGCTCACCGTCTGTCACTGGTTCAGCTACAAATGTGGCAGGGTTTACCACTTTACATCTAACAATTTTAATCGCTGGATTAGATATAATAACTTCGAACACAGAAGCCCTCTGCGATGTCAATGTACCCTTAGGTTTCTCCAAAATAGCAAAAAAAGCATGCTCTACTAAAAATGTCATAGGACAATCCATTAAATACTTGCAGACTTCTCAATCACGAATGCGGCTGCTGCCAATGACTGTCCGCATGGGAAATGCCCCTTCAAAACTGGGTCTAAAATCCCACTCTAATATGCCAGAGGTTTGCACCCTAACGTAGTTCTCTGTGTTAGCATTGCTGTCATAAATGTCCAATCATAGTTGAGAATTCCTAAAACGGGAGCTGTACGAATTGATTATTTTAACCCTTCAAATCCTTCCTCTCCTTTCTCAGTCCATTCTATTGTTTCCTTATTTATGTGTGCTTTCTTCAAAGCCTGTAAAAGGGGTCTTGTGTATGAGCTGTGGTCAAATACCCACACTGTTACATAATTGCACAATCCCAAGAATCATTACATCTGCTTTATCGTTAGCGGTTTGAGAGTTTTCACAATCGCTACAGCCCTTTCACGTGTCACCTTTTTACCCTTATGTGAGATTAACTGACCTATGTACAACACTTCATCTTGACAATACTGCAACTTCTTTTTATCCACTTTGTAGGCCTTGTCTGCAAGGATAGTCATTAGTTGAATTGAATCTTGTCTACACTCATCTTCTGTAATGCTACAAATCAGAATGTCATCCACATACTGTATCACAGTACTTTTCAAATCGATAATGAAAAGGTCCCTCTGCAGGACTTTATTAAAGATCAATGGGGACTCACAGTAACCCTGGGGCAGCCTAGTATGTTTCAGCCAAATTTAGTGAAACATAAAGGAAGTTAAGTCTTGTGAGTCTTTGTGCAACGGAATTGAGAAAAACACATTTCTCAAATAAATCACTGTAAAATATTGTGCTTTTACTGGGATACTGCATAGTATTGTCGCCGGGTTTAGAACTAAAGGAAACTCGGCCTCTACAATCTGGTTAATCGGTCTCATGTCTTGTATCACAACCCTCCCTTTAATTTTTCACAGGGTACACTGCAGTATTACATGTTGACTATGACGGTACCAAAATACCTTGCTTCATTAATGCTGCGATAGTTTAAAAAATACCCTCATCTGCCTCTCAAGACATTGGATATTGCCTCACTTGAGGTAAGCGTGTTCCTGGTTCCAGCTTTATTTTAACCTCTCCTTCTCCTTTGAACAGGCCTACATCATAGGGGCCCATAGTCTATAAAACACTTGTCACTTTCTCCAAGTCTTCATCAGAAAATGCTGGATGCTGACGCATCGTTGCCATGAACTGTGGGATCTCCCTTTTCTCTATCTTAATCCAATACACAATACTCTTCTCGAATCTTACTTCGTCGTCTGCTGGATCATCTCTACACATGTCATCATCAGTGACATTAGTCAATCTGCACTCCTCTCCAATGGCAATTACTGTTCTCCATGGTCTGCCCTCGTCATCTGTGCCTTCAAGCATTGCCATTTCACCTCGTAATATCGCTGCATGTAATTCTAAGGGGATTGTCTGTCCCCACTCTTTGTTTATATGTACCTGTGGTCTAAACAGGAATTCATCAGGTATCCTCATTATTTATCCCACTAAACCAGGTAGCCACGTTAACAAAATGCTCACCCCGTAAAGGAAAACGTCTGGTTTTATTGGCACACCTCGCAGAGCCATCTGCCCTGTAAATGGCAATATAAATTCATACACATTCATATAGTGTATCCTAAGAATGGAACATACTATGCATTTATCAGTAAAAGAAATCGTCATATTAAGTTTTGTCATTAAGTCTCTTCCCAGAATATTAACTGGTGTCTGCCATGAATACAATAATGGAACAGGCATATCACATTCTCCTATGGAGACTGGCAATTCATTGGTAAAAGGAACACGACCTGTAGGTCCAGAGAATCCTTGAGCATTCATGACATTTCCCAACATTGGGTATTTTCCCTCTCGTATACACGAAAGATTAGCCCCAGTGTCAACTAATAATGAAAAGGATTTGCCTCCTATCGTCTCATCAATCCTTGGTTCTGCTTGAGGGTCTGGTGTCATGGATAGTACTGAACACATCAAGGTGCCCTGCAATCTGTCCTATTGTGGATACATACATACCCCTGTACCTGTAAAAGGATTCCCTCCTACCACTGTGACACCCCCTGTTCCAGGTGTCAATAACTGCCCTGTGTTTACGTTCTGCTGTATCTGCTTGAGGGCATGCTGCGACTGACCTTGCAGTGGGTTCAATGGTGCTTGCTGCAATTGCTGCGGTTGCTGTATCTGTTGTATTTGTTGTGCTTGTGCCTGATACACTGTTTGATCTTGGGCAAATCCATACCTAGCCTGTGAGCTATATGCTGGAGGATAAGCTGCCCCCCCTCTTGAATACTGACCATTTCGTATATACCCTTGGCTCACACATGTGCGTGAAATGTGCATATTCTGATTCTCATTCTGCCCATTTTGAAACCCACCTTGAGTATTTTGAGTCCACCCCTTCCTCTGTAACCCAGACCTCTACCTCGTGGTATAAACCCACTACCTCCTTGATTCATCGGGCACTGATTATTCACCTGCAGCGTATACACTACTTGCTGTACTTCTAGCCCTTCTCCGCTTGTCAATACCGCTCCTTCTATGGTGTATTTTGACAATTTTTTCTAGACTAACTTGGCTTCCTCCATTTTTCTAGCATATTTTTTTTTATTCTTCTCTTGGAACAATCGACAGTGATGCACTATAGTCAACTCTATCTCAGGCCATGGTTTTGCTGCCTTCCCCACTAACTTCTTGTGTCGCCTTTGTGCTGGCTTAGGCAGTCCCTGACAACAAATGTGGTAAAATACCAAGACTGTTTTACTCCACGGCTCGCGCTTTTCAAGAGACCAGCATTCTTGAATGTCTTGAATATAAGCAAGAGGATCTTCACCTTCTTCCATCTTTCATGTCATAATCGCACCCATATCTGATACATCAGGATATTGTACTCTAAGGGCTCTCCAGACATCTGCCCTAAAGTTATTAAATGGCGCTCCATCATGCACCATGTTTTGTGCTGTGACACTCGAATAACCTGCTCTTCTCCAAATGTCATCTACTCTTTCCCCAAGAATAGCTGCTAAAATCAATTTTCCCACACCCGCCATTAAGCTGGAGAGTTTGCACCTTAAATTATCCTTGTCTGTCTGTGTCCATGGAATATACTGTGGTCTTAGTCCCTCCCTTCTTTAACAGAGGAAACTGCGTAAACCCTATTCCGCAATCCGCTCCGATCGTTTGTCTATCCATGGTAGGCACAATAGTTCCAGATCGCCTTCTTCCTGGCAGAGACCTTAACCGATTTACAATCCTCCTCTTTCGCTATACGATCGTCCTCTAGGGTGCTGTGGGCATGCTATAGGATCTGGCGTCCTATCCTTAGGATGTTCTAAATCAGACCATCTTACTCCCTTGTCTGTCTGCAGACAGCCCTCGGGCCGCATGCACCTCCTCCCTCTTTACCACGGAAGGTTTCTCTCTCTTCATCTGACATATCTAGCCCCCAGCTAGTTTAGCTCTCCTCTCTTTCGCCTTTATCTAAAGTCAGCCTATGTAAGGACAATGGGCGTAATTATAGCGGGAGTTGTAGGGACAAGCCCCCCAACTTTGGTGGCATGCCAAATTGCCCCCCCATCTTTTAGCAGGGGCAGGGCAGGGCCGTGGGGCCACATTGCAGCCGCTGCATCAATTATGTAATTGGACAGCGCAAGCCTGGCTGTCCATTACATAAAGCGGGCGGCAGGGCTACCTCACACGTCTCAGTTCCTCTCCTTGACTGGTGGCCTGACTCAAAGTCAGCAGCCACTGGCAGGGTGCTGGACTGGGTGGAATTCATTGTATTCATTGATAGTATTCATATGTTCGCATTTAGTGTGTTAAATACATGTTTTATTTTTTGGGGAGAATGCCTTTGTCAAAAGATGCAAATGGTTATCATTTCACATTATATTTTGTTATGATTAAGTCTTAAAAGACAGCCTACAAGCCACTCTTTATAATTTTGTGGAATTGCATTCTGGTATTTGTAGTTTTCAAGATGGGGTGAAAATAACATATTTGTGTCTTATTGTTTGACCTATTTCAATAAGGATTCCTATATTGCTGGAGTACTTTAATTATGATGTGTGTACTTTTCAGGTCTGACTTATAAAACAGATTATTGCTGAAAGCCAAACGTCATGGTAAGGAGGGGAAAGGATCAGAGGGCACATTTGTTGTGATGATTTACCAGGTCCATGGATGTGGGATGAGAGGTTGTTGGACTGAAGATGTTCTTCCTGGTCCTTTGTTGATTTTCAGGGTACAAGTTGAGATTAAATGTGGGTTGACTGTGTTCGCTCACGTTTTTCACACTGCTGACTCCATCCCCCTTGGGTAATTTTGAGGCCAGCATGCAAAAAAGCTTGTTTGCTCAGGTTTTCGCCCACCAGGATGTGATCCCACGAAACCACTTGAAAGTGTCCCCAAAGCACATTTCTTGTATTGGTATTTTGCTTTCCATAGAATATTTCAATATAGATTTTTGGGTTAAAAGGTGCACACCTTTTACACTTTGCCAGCAGTGTTGTAGGAAAATGTCCTCTAGCTGTTTTTCTCTCTGGGTATTGATGATTCATTTTGTAAAAGACAATGTTCATTTCTATTTTCTAAATTTTCTTCCATTAGGAAAAGCCAGTTGAATTAAATGTGCGTATTTCACTGTGCATATGTTAATGATCCCCCACACTTTCTTTCTGGACTTGACACCTATTGATGACATTTGAAGGCCTGCGTAGTTGCTTACTCCTACTGCCTTGCTTTGTTACGATTGCACTATCCTGCAGCAAAAGCACTTTGCCCCGTCTGGCCCAGGACCAATCCCTGCCCTTGCATCCTTGGAATGTGCAGTCACCTTAGGTATGTTTGGATTACTTAACAGTGATCTTCATTACTCTTTGTCCTGCTCTTCCTCGTCACAATATTTTCTTTTGAGGTCCCCATCTCAGCTCACTCGGTCGACTACTCCAAAATAAGCCTCACTCCTGATATTGCTACAACCGTAATATTAAAAGTTAAAATTCAGATATTGAACGTCAGTTTATATTATCTCTATGGATATTAATTACTAATGTTTTTACATAATTTTCTTTGAGGGGAACCACACCTCTTTTGCCGCCCAGGGCCCGCAAATCCGAGGGCTGGCCCTGACTGCGGGCCTACCTTGTAGTGAGGGGAAAACTTTTCGAGACTGCTGGAGTCGCCGTTCGAGGGGCAAACTTTGTGGGTGCATCTGCATATTCTAATGAGACTATTCTAGTTCACTTAAATGTTAAAAACTGTTGACTCTCACTTACTTAAGAACTGTGAGAATGAGCCACCTTCTGTTTCCCATGTCCTGCTCATTCACCTGACATGCAAGTACCAAGTCACTCATCATGATTTCAATTGCCTAAACATGTATGCATACAAAGTCAGGTGCTAACAATGAAATGTGCTAAATTATTACAAATTGCATGGCCTTAGTTAAAGGTACACCCCTCCCCCCAAGCACTGTTTGTCAGGTCCTGTCCTGCTATGGCATTGTAGTTCAGCCAGGTCAAGTCAACGTAGCCCAACATTTCGGTTGTCAGGGCCAGGGTTGATGAAGCATGGTCTGCTCAATGGCCGTTGCACCACTGTTTGCATGGGTTATTGTGTATGTAATATACATATGAATGTTGTAGACACACACTGCATTGCAATGTAGGTGCTGGGTGCATGTGTGTGTGTGAGTAGGTGAGTGTGTGCAAGCATATGTGTGTTGACTTTTGTGTCTGAATGAATGATAAATAATGGATGGTTTGTTTGTTCTGGGTGAAATGTAGTTTGTGAATGTTATGTTGTTGTGTCACTAGGTGGGTGGCAGGCAGGAATGAAGATGTGTGGGGCCCATTGTCAACATGATGGTTTGTGCACCCTGATTAGAGCAAAAACAGTCTGAGGCACCCGTGGGGTGCATACATTACAATGGTGACAAAGATAAGGTTAATAGCCGCCAGGCAGCTAAATGCCCACTGAAGAGCTCTAAACCCTTCTTTGACAGCATGTGGCTGATGTGGAGGAACCAGTGTTAGAAGGCAAAGAGGTGATAACACTTCAGCGTATCCCATGGGAAGAGAAAACACAGTTTGTAATGCGAGCCCTGCAAAATGCACATTTTAAGCCCCAGAACTAAAATAGAGAGAAACAAATATAATGCTGTGTTACAAGACTGCGGAGTGCTGACTGGCAACATGTGGGCAGGTGCTGGGGGCCACCACTGAGGCTCGAGGCCTCTTTTATTTGAAAAGTTTGAATGGCCCTGGTGCCGTCCATGGTGAATGGGTATGAATTTTTAGTGTTTGTGTGTGTGTGTATGTATGTATGTATATGTGTGCGCGAGAGGTGCTAGGCAGGTGCGGCACCTGTTTATGGGCATCAAGAAGGCAAACACGAAATATTTCATGGCTAGACTCAGACTGAGATTTTGGGGCTGACAGTCTAGCCCTTTCTTTCTGTGACATGACTTTATTCTGTGCATCTTGATGAAGCAAGCATGGCTATGTCTTATTTATTGGCTAGACTTGTATTGTTTACAGTTGTCAATGCAGTGAATTCTTGTCTTTAAAATGTAATTTTAAAGATATAGCACCAGTCTTATGCAAGTTATAACAGAGCATCAGCACGGCACTCTTGTGGTGTCGTAATTTAGCGTTATCCCTCAGAGCCACCATCCACCCTTCCTCCACCCTACCCCTTTCCTTCAGTTGTCATGTCCCCCCACCATTTTCAGTAACGTTACTCCACTGCTAAGGACAAAGCTCTATGCTCGTGACTAAATGGGTCTCTTTCTTCGCTTTGTGATTGGAAGACCAGGGATCAATCTCCCTTCCCTCGGCTTCCAGATTCGCTAATTTCTCTTAAATCCTGATAGGCTTTATCGATCCTTTCTCTGATGCTCCCTATATCTAAATTCTGATCTAATGTAACCTTAGATGGCCCTGACGTTGCTCCCTGTAACAGGAGCAACTCCTCTATATCGCTCCATTGTATCACTGGACTTGGTCCCATTAATTCATTCTGAATGCGATTAATCTTGCATTCTTGCTGTCTCCTTTTTCGTTCTAATTCTTCATCCTC
Source organism: Ambystoma mexicanum (assembly GCF_040938575.1). Lineage (NCBI taxonomy): Eukaryota > Metazoa > Chordata > Amphibia > Caudata > Ambystomatidae > Ambystoma > Ambystoma mexicanum. The sequence goes on along the minus strand of NC_090933.1, from coordinate 1,290,279,193 downwards.
TTCTCCCTGCCTCCTTGCTTCCCATCTAACTCTTTCCTCCTTCTTTCTCATCTCTTCTCTCCTTTCCTCCACTCTTCTCTCTTCCTCTTCTTTTCGTCTCTGTATCCTTTTATCTCTTAATTTCTGTGCTTCCTCGTCTTCACTCTTCCTATCCTGTCTATTCCGTTCTTCCATTGCTCTCTGTCTGTTATCATACTTCCTTTTTTCCACCACCCTTTCGTCTTTCTTACTCATCTTGATTTTCCCTTTGCTTCATTTCCTCGATGCTTTTTCCATCTAGTTTAAGCAATATCTGTCCTCCCATCCATTTGTTCTGTACGAGCGTTACCTCGCCAGCTTCATCCTTTTCTCCCTTCCATTTCTTAATTTCTCGTTCTATCTCTGGTGATATATTCGATCGCTCACATTTCTCCTCACTGTTTTGCAAGACCTTAAAGGTCTCTTCTTTCCTCTTAGGCTCCTCTGGACTATCATCACTGTTATAAGCAGGGGATTTGTATATCAGATTACTATACCCCATCGCCGCTTTCAATTCTTTCAATGGATACTATCCTTTGCTTTCTGGAATGAAGCTTTTTATCTCAGGTGAGGCAAGGGGTGCAGAAGGCTCAACGCCTTCCTCCTTACACTGATTATGCATCCAATCCTCTGGTAGCGGATCCTCTCTCTCTTCCTGGTACATCTTCCAAAGCTCTAAAATAGCTAACCTCTTTTCTAATTTCTTTCCTGTGTATGTAACGTACAAGTATGTGGTCATGTGTTGCAATACCGCCTTTGCCAAAAATCCCTCTTGTGGCCATGGTATGGACATCTTATCTGCCGTGCCTTTCACCCATTCTGCACTATACTGTTTGAGCTTGGGCATAGGGTTTGGCAAGGCTTTGCACAGACGCATCAAAGGAGTAACATTTTCCATTGCAACAAGTCTCAATTGACCGCCAATACTTACCAGTACTTTAAAACGTTGTTTTATGAAAACACAAATATTAGTGCGCTACAGCAATTTGCCGCTCAAAACCTCTAAATACTCAATATCCTAAGGTTAGCTATAATTCGGTACTTACAACTTTTCTGGCTAGACTATGGGGGTCATTACGAATATGGCGGTAGGGGCTTAATGGCAGTGTAAGGATGGCGGTGCTGTTAAGCCCCTACCGCCATATTCCGAGGTCCCTTAGCGGGTCCCATCAGGAACGGCTGGTCTGACCAGCCGTTCTTTGCGGGACCCGTTAAGGGACCTTGGAGCTAATAACGGGGCCGCAATTTTAACAAGGGATGCCTTAGCTTCTCACGTGTACTGTTCTTCGCACGCTGATAACCAATTATTGGCTGCTTCCAGTCTTTGACATCAAGCCAGACCGTCTCTCTGATTTTGCTTCAAATTCAAGCCTATTCTTTGCTACGACACACATAGCTTTAAATCCATCTTCCTTCCTGGAGACTCGCTTACTAAAATATGTCATTGAATGGCCAGAACTCTATATACATATATGTTGGTGGCACGGCCTGCAGTCTATATACTATGTGTAGCCAGCCTTATGACTACTTTGACTACTTGCGTTACAGCGTCTTTACAATTATTGAACGGTTTGCATTTTCTTCAGTGTTGTTCACACTCATGCAATCTTCGTTCCACACATGAAAGTCTTCTCAATTCTTTCCTTCGCCATCAGATTCTATAGCACCTATATATTCTCCTTTCTGTTCACCCATTTCAGTGCGTCATTCTCGTTCTTCATGACGTCACCAGCTCCTCCTTTTCAAATCTTCACACTTCTTCAGGCGCTTTTCTCAAGAGATCATCATTTTTTCAGGGATACTTCACATAGGGCTCTCTTAATGGATGCGTCATCTCAAAGATTCTTCGCGGTATAGGTATCCTTACTGGCGTTGCACATGTCGCAATTTCTGGTTTCCAACATATAGGCAGCATTGGGGCGGGACTTCCTGTAGAGACATTCGGCTGTGAAGGATTTGCAACTTTCATGCCGGGACTTGTGGTTTTTCTTTTTCCCCATTCACTACCAGTCCTAGCATGCAAAGCAAAGAGAAACCCACTAATGCCAGATTTGGAGCTAGAGTAAGGTTTTGTTAGAGCCAGGGGTAGAGCTATGGTAGGAGTATCGCTAGCGTTAGGAACTAATAAAAGATTTGGGCTGAGCCAAAGCTTAGTTTAAGCTTGAAACAAATTGTATGAATATTTTAGACCAACAATTACAAATCTATCACTGCAAAAGAAGTGTTTTGATTCTCATTGAAAATCAATACAATTTTTCAATGAAAACGTGTTTTGGCAATTATGTGTAATGAATCACCATTAGTAGAGCAAAGTCTGTATTTTGCATTGAAATAGAATTTCAGTGAAAGTATCAATATCAGATGTCCCTCCACTCTCTGTTACGCTCACCTAGTCTCTGCGGGGACGTTGGGGCACAGTTGCAGCCCTCCCTGGAACTGGCTCCCCTTGGTCGGGCTTCTTCCCCTGCTCTTGTGTTGTGGACTGCGCTGGTTGTTGGCACTGCCCCTGCGAGAATATGGGATGCCGTGTGAATGCTGTGATATGACTGTGGTCCCCCTCGAACCCTTCTTCCCAGAATGTAGTGAGCATGCGCCAACCCATATAGTCTCACCTGTTTAATTATGATGGCGAGCTCTCCGTCCTGCTTCTCACTGCAGGGGCACTTTAGATAGACAAGTTTCTTCACTGGTCCATGTGCGTGGCAGCCCAGACCGGCTGTGGCAGAACCACTCCAAAGGTAAGTATCCTTTCAATAATGATTATTGTCCGTATCCTTTTGTAATGTCTTTCCTTGATTATTGTCCGTATCTTTTGTAATGTCTTTCCTTTTCCCCAATAGGTGATATGAGGCCCAGCTGTAGTTGCAGTGCAAGAAGCGAGCCGCAATGGAGGAAAAGGGAGTTCACGATGTCCCAACAGGTGTTAAGTTTGGTTTTAAGGTCAAGCGCGAGGATTGGTCTAAGCGCGACCTTAGGTTAATCTCTTTATCGCTTTTCTAACCTTATTTTGTCTTTTTCTCTTGCAGGGATTGTCTGGTGATGTCGGACTGGAATGCTATTATCTGAAGATCTGCCGGCAGTTGAAGGATTCCTAGATCCGTGATGATGCTGGCCGAAAGTTCACTCCCGATTAAGTGTTGTAGCTGGGAACCAGAATCAGGTAAGGATTCGCTCCGACTGCGGTTGCTGCTGGAATCAGGTAAGGATGCGCTCCGACTGCGGTTGCTGCTGGTATCAGATAAGGATGCGCTCCGACTGCAGTTGCTGCTGGAATTAGGTAAGGTTGCGCTCCGACTGCGGTTGCTGCTGGAATCGGGTAAGGTTGCGCTCCGACTGCGGTTGCTGCTGGAATCAGGTAAGGATGTGCTCCGATTGAGGTTGCTGCTGGAATCGGGTAAGGATGCGCTTCAGGCGGCGGTGAGCTTTTACGCTGCTATAAGCAGACTAACGCGAAGCGCTTGCATGCGGGTGGTGCAGGCTTAAATAGCCCGGCCACGCCCATTTGTTCTGACTCGTGGCCCCACCCTGCCACTCCTAGAGAATGCTGCACGTGCTGCCCCATTCACTCCTATGGCCACGCCCGACCTGGAGGCATGTGTAGGCCCTGCAGGGGAAAAAACAGCACGTGCACCAGAATAAAAGTGTGCAGAGCACACTTTCTCATGAGCCTGCCGCCAAAGGCACCAGGACTGGGTCCCACTGAACCTTTTATGTAGTGGAGCTTGTGGTTCTTGCCCAGTGGCCATGACACTCTCCCCCCAAAGCACTCCCTCCTCCTTCCACCTTTTCCTCCTTCTCTGCTGTCCCACCTTGTCTGCGCCATGAAGGTCTCTTCTAAACAGGTCCCCCCTTGCTCATCCAAGACCAACAGGGATAACATTGGCTCCTTTGCCCCTGCTCTCGCTGATTTCTGCAATCACTCCTTTATCACTGGATCTTTCCCTTCCCCCTCAAGCACTCTTGTGTGCGCCCACTTCTGAAAAAACTATCCTCTAAACCTAACTGCCCTTCCAGCTATTGCCTTATCTCCATCACCCCTTTCCTGGGGAAACTACTTCAGAAGCTGGCTTTGCCCCAACTTAACTCTCATACTAAACTCGTTGAAGGCCTCCGTGACCATCAATCTGGATTCCGAGCATCCAGAGTTATGGAAAAAGCTCTTCTGAAGAACTGCTCGCATCTCTGGACTCCAGCCCCCCAGCTGTCCTTATCCTTCTCGATTTCTCCTCTGCATTTGACAAAGTTAACCATTAAATCCTCATACAAAGGCTCCACGATACACTTGGTATCTCGGAACGGGCCCTGGATTGGCTGTCCTCTTTCCTCACTAACCGCTCTTCCCAAGTCTTCCTGGGCCCTTTTTCCTCTCTTCCTTCCACCTCCACCTGTGGTATCCCTCATGGCTCTGTACTTTCACTCTGGCTCTTCACCATCTACCTTGCTCTCCTTGCACACCTCATCTCCTCTTTTTCCTCCAACTTCCAGTGTTACGCAGACGACACACAGCTCTTCTTCAGACTCCCTGCTGACCCTCTTGCGCCCTCCATCATCCATGATTGCCTATCTGCCATCCAGTCCTGGTGCGCTTCCAATGATCTCTGCCTAAACGCCCGTAAAACTGAGATCCTTCCCATTGGGACCCCTGCTCCCTCCTTCTTCCCTTCACTCTGGCCTTCCTCCTTGGGCTCTCCCCCTGCACCTTCAACTGAAGCCAGAAACCTTGGAGTCATCTTTGACTCCTCTCTTTCCTTCCTCCCTCACACGCAGAACATTGCCAAGGAGTCCCACTTTCAGCTCTTCCTTCTCAAAGGAATTCTAACTTTTCTCACTTTCCCTCAGAGGCTCAACGTGACACAAGCCCTTGTTCTCGCTAGACTTGACTACTGTAACAGCCTCCTCCTGAGCCTTCCTTTTTCCACTCTGCGACCGCTCCAGCTCATCCAGAATAGGGCAGCAAGACTTATCATTAGCCTTAAGCCCAGGGACTGCATCTCTCCTGCTCTAAAAAGTCTTCACTGGCTCCCGGTTGCTGCATGGATTAAATTAAAATCCCTCTGCATCAACCACAAAGCTGTCTGGTCCCAGGGACCACACTATCTTCAATTTATCTCTCTAAATACTCTCCCCATACATCACTTCGCACCTCTAGAACCAACTCCTTGTATGTAAAGCATTTTGCTAAGCAGAGGGCACAAGGACGCTCAATTTCCTCTGCGGGCTCCCTCCTTTGGAATAGCCTCCCCCTCTGCCTGCGCCTTGAGCAGGATCTTCTCCAATTCCAGAAGCTCCTTAAGACTTTCCTCTTTTCCTCCTCCTTCCCCCCTTCTCTCCTCTGCTTATCTCACAGTTGCTGAATCTGTATCCTTGGCCCTTATGCATCTTCGGGGCTTTGACCTCCCACAGGCTCGGACTCACCAGCACTTACCCCCTCTTCCCTCTTCCTTTCTGCACTTGCATGTTCTGAATTCTCAAAAATCATAGTAGGTTTGTCCCCCCTCCCTCTTCCCCCTCTGCTCTTAAATATTGTGTTGTAATTGTACTTCCCATCCTCCCTCCCTCCTTCCCTCCCCTGTGGGCGCTCTTATTGTATAATCACCTAACAAACAAACAATAAAATAAAATAATAAAATAATAAGGCTTAAATACACATCACAAAGGGACCTTCGGCTAGTCAGCTGCATGTAGTCATTCATTGACACAAGCATGCAGCCTGTTGGTATTCATGATTAGAATGCGAAAGGCAGCTGTTGGAACTCACTCTCTGGAAACCTTTGCCTCTTCCACCTAAAGCAAATCAAGGACCCACTCACAGAGCTATTGGATAGTGTTTTTGTATTGAGAATTCCACACCCATCTTCTTCCCAGTTCTCTGACTCTGGACAGACCACCACTCCATCTCTTTCCGCATCTTTACCCAAGCACTGCCATTAGCAAAGTCTATCAAAGCCCCCCAGTATCAGTCAGGCCCGGGTGGGAGATCAAGCTAGACAAGTTCCTAGCAGCACTCTTTGCCGATCTATGATCGACATAACGTTCATTCCTGGATGTCCAACACCCTTGAAATTATGGCCCGAAACAAGCTCTTTAGATACTCTGAAGCCGCCAATTGGTTCACCCCCAAACTCAATCTCCTCAAAAAATAAATCCAGATTCTTGAGAAAATCTGGAGATAAAATTACCTACCGGCAGACACGTTGGCTTTTAACCAAAACCTCCACATCTACAGAGTAGAAAAGGTCAAAGCAAAAATGTTCATTATCATATTGCAACATGACTAGAAAGACATGTTCAATATTATCCACGAATTCGAAAACCCTGCAGCCTGTAACACAGCACCAACACCATCCCAAGAGCTCTGTGATTCGATTGCAGCACGCTTCAGCAACAAAATTGAACACATGCAGGACCATTTAAATAAGTGTGAGACAGGCATGGTATCATGAGAAGGACACAGACCCAAGGAATCAAGTTTGTAAAACCTTTATTGACTAGAAAGGGGTTTGGAGACTGTCTGACTTTTCCTATATCTACAATGGGAGTAGTCTCATCTATTAAACTAAAGTCAAAATAGTCTAATGTCTGTCAGTCAAAATAATAAAGCTGTATGTGCCCAAACTATGCTTGCCCTCACTTTCTCTAATACAATAATATGTATAGGATTGGATTAAAACAAAAGTGTAAATCAGGACGGCACTGGAGCTGTCCACAGCTCCCTTCCCCAAGCTTGAGGTCCTCTGGATTCAGAAAAGTTCCTTAGTTTCAAAAACAGTTCACATGAAATTCACAAAGTTCAAAGTTCCTTTCGGTAAGAAGCGGCTTTCTTTCTCCACAGACTCAGAAGCCCTCCTTGACACCTTTCTTCAGGAAGTTTATAGTTCACACTCTTTAGTTCCTTTGATGATCATTTGTTCAACACTGGAGTGTCTCTTCCCCAACCTTTCAACCACTTGTAACAATTCTTCATATCATATAATTTTGACAAACACACAGTATTTCTCAGCCCTGTGCGGGACCACTCCGATATATTGGCTTTTCCTCAATAGTTCAACAGTTCTTAGCAACTTTCCGTGTCTGTGACATTTGACAAACGCACAGTATTCTTCATCCCTATGTGGGAGCACTCTCATACCCATGCCCTCCTCGAGATTGTGCCCCCAGGAACACTTTATTTTCTTCGTTACAGTTCACAAACAAATTTTCTCAGGGTTCTCGGCTCGCCTTTCCTCTCTAGCACAGCCCCCTTTGAAATTCGCACGACCCGACACATTTTCAGAGAGTGCCTCTGTTCTTTAAAACCCTTTAACACAACGTGTTAACGTACACCCGAATGCTTGTTTGTCTCGCATTACATTTATCGTCTTCACTTTAAAGTTCACAATGGACAATTGAAGCTTTCTCTTCAGCGCATCTTTCATCCCACGCTTGTCCTTGCATTTAAACAAATCCTTGCAACAAATTATCGCTCGCTCTTCGCGTCTTTCATCAACCGGGCACCCTTCTCACTTTGAACTCACTGGTTGTGATATCTTTAGGGTAGCTGTAGCAGTCTTGTCAATTTGAGGTCAGGGATTCTCGCCAGCCCCTCACACTCTCGTGGGCTGTTTCTCTGGCCCAGGGGAATAAGCACCCTTCCATGGATTTCACTCTGGAGAACAGTTTTGCACATAACAGTCTTCTGGCTTCTTGGAGACACAGTTCCCTGGCCACGCTTTCTCTAGCCCTTCCACACCATAGGCCCTTTGCGTCTCTGCTTTCTGTTCTCGGGTTGCCCAGGCATCCCAGCTTGCCTGTGCTCTTGGTCTCCGCCTCGCGATTCTCCTCGGGGTCCAACTCGTTCTGAATGTTTCTGTGGTTTACTCCTTTTGTACACCTGTGGAGTACTAACAGGTCTCAAGTGAACACAATCTTTGCTCAATACCTGACTTTCACTGTCCTTGTTAACAGGACATTCATAGAAATGAAAACGTGCCTCAGAACGCTGTTTCTGTGGTTTAAAGATACAGGGCCTCATCACGAGTTGGGCAGTATCCCGATTCGGATACTGGCCAACTTGATTTGCATTACTTCCCATCATGGGTTGGGGGTTAAACGTTATTCCCCATTGGATCCAATGGGGTATTTCCAGTGCAATTACCGGCAGTGGTATTACCAGGCAGTAATTGCACTGAAAATCAGCATTTTTATGGCCTATTTACCCCCAGCTCTGAGCTCTGAGCTGGGGTTAAACACGCCATACCCATGATTCGTCAGACCCTTAAATGCTGCAGTAACCCTGATACCACCGCATTTAAGGGCTACCGCCCAACTCCTGATGGGGCCCACAGTGTTGTTTTGTATCTAGTGTGTTTGGGAAAAAGGGACAGTCTGATGCCATATAGGCAAAGGAATGTTGAGTAAGGGGTTTTTGGAAAATGAGGGACATCGTGTCTCACCCTTGGGTAATCCCTCCCTAATCCCAAAAATCCCCCTACCCAGGTGATCCTTCATCGCTTGTCCACCCCCAGGGTCGGGATCCAAAAGCGATGGCCCTCCCCCTGGGCACCTGTTTAAAAGATCCCCCGGGAGTGGGAAGTGAAAAACCCTCAGGTTTTTCACAGAGCCCACTAACCAGGGCCTTCTACTGTGGCCACTGTACATGTTGTACCAATAGATTTATTTTGGGCCCACTAGCCAGGGCTTTTAGCCATGGCCGAACATGTTGCATAGTTTCTTGAGGTCCCACTAGCTATGGACTTTGATCGTGGCCTATGTACGTGTTTCACCAATATCTTTCTTTTGGGCCTACTAGCCATGGCCACTGGCCATGACACGCCACCCATTTGTTACCATTACCCCCTGGCCAGTAGATGTAGGCACTGTAGATGTTAAACCTTTTTTTTGTAACTTTCCATTTCCAATAACAGAAATCCCTGCGGTAGAGTGGTGGTTCGCCGATTTCCACGATAAAGAGAAAAATTTCTCAGAATTAAAGTTTTCCACGTCCTCACAGGCACTCGGCATGTGTCCCTCTTCTCTTCTCAAGATCCACATAATTCCACTCAATTGCTTTTTCCCTCTGTAATCCTCTCCCATTAACCCTCATCACTCATCGCTTCGTGTGACGCACATTTTCTTCTGAACGCATCTTTCGTCTTCACCGCTGTAACATTGTGAGATTCATATGGTCTTTCCCTGATAAGTGGAACATTTTCTACCTATAGCTGGCTCCCCAACACACCCCGAAATCCCCAACTTCATAGGGTGTCTTCTTTCCCACTCCCAATCTCTAGGCTGATGTGATTGCTATTGCAATTGGTATTTATAAAGCGCCTACGGCCAGGCCATCTAAGCGATGTCGTTCAAAACAATCAGGCTTCCCCTAGGAGTGAATGTAAAAAAAGAAGAGCTTTGACTATTTTTCTGATGTCGAGAACGAGCCTTTCGGCTGCAATATAAAGGTTTTAAGGTGCAGGGGGCATCCTGTTCTGTGTCGAATATTTTAAAAACGACTGGATGGATGTACCCCAAAACAGTCAAGGAAATTAAGTCAGCGCTTTGTTGCCAAATTGATTCTTATTTTGTCTAAATCTGCCAAGCGTTTTTCACGCTACGGCTGTTAAAAAACTGCACTTTTTCTATATGGGAAAATGAATGCGAGTAGGCTGAAAAGAGTGGTTTATGTTTTCTTAATTACTTTTTCCTTTTGAAATGAATCGTTCCCTGAATTTCATTTTAGTTGAGCTATTGATAAACGTTTTGATTTGAAAATTCCTTCCAAATCCACCCAATAAGTCAAAAGTTATTAGCAATAGAATTTCTGGAAAAAATTGCTGCTTTTTCAATTCTGAAAGGCTCTCGGCCTCGCTGCTGTAATGCACCATGGGAGATATCACTATAATTTTGGGAGACGGGAGCACCCCCTTGCCCGTCAAATATTTTAAATACTACTGAACGGAATAACCCCAGACCTCCCCTGGCAATCGAGTAAATGCTTACCTGATGCAGACCATGCTGCAAGAGCTCCAAGCCAAATGAGGCTTGGAAGGGACTATTTTACCTAGGGACTATTTTTTACTCGGGCGTGGCTGGGGAGGAATACTTACCTGGGACTACTTTGGAGGCTATTTAAACCACGCCCGAAGAGCAGCACACGCTTCATGTTATTCTGCATCCAGCAGCGTAACGCTCACTGTGCCTGCAAGTCTGCATCCAGTCTTCTGCCACGCCCGCCTCGAGTTTGGAGCTCCTAGAAAAAGGGAGAAAGAAGGGGAAAAGGTTAGAACAAGAGCAATACCTTTGATCCTTACCTGAATTCCCGATCCATCGCGCCTTCGAGCTGGAAGAAAGAAGTTATTTTCTGCACGTCGCCTCGCCTGCTGCAGCGCCGCGCTGAACTCACCAGCCTTCGCAGCATCTTCACATTCCACCGCATCCTCCTGCATGTTCCCGCCGCATTCCGGCACCTAAGGAGTAGACAAGAACAGCAAGGTGAGCCAAGGGAATACACAGAGGAATATTAGTAACCCCCCCATAGAATTACCTGATTTTACCACCGGGGGTACTATTCCTCTTCACGGGTCGGCGCAGCTTCCACTGCATCTTTGCCGAACCCCGGCCCCTAAGGGGAAACAAAAGGACAGCAAGGTGAAACAAAGGGACTATCAAGGGGAACCCTCCTCACCACATTAGACTTAGCTGATTTTACCGCCGGAGGTATTATTCCCCGAGACTTCATACTTTCTCTCAGTGCCTGAATAAGGGAGAAAGCAACAGGTTACATATTGACATTATTTATCGAACTGTGTTGGAAATACAAATCCTTACCAGAATACTACCGGTTGCCACGAGGAACTCTTCACTAGGGTCAAGCTGCAATCTGCAAGGAATCGGACAAGAGCGAAAGTCAGGCATTTGAACTCTTACGAACTACATACTTTTCGGAGTCAATATTGTTCTGGAACTCACCAATTCCTTCGAGCCAGTGAAGCAACTGGTTATCAACGCGCCCCTGCGCTCAATGCAGGATGGAGAGCTCATCTTTTCAAACCCTCAGGTGAGACTATAAGAGGGGACATCAAAGGTGATCCGTGGGGAGAACAGCAGGGGGGTGGGGGGATTTACACTCAACTCCACGGGTGGTTAATTCCCTTTCTTCATTTGCAGAAGAATATTCCTACGGGCCAAGCAAACTAAGCTAGGTTGGCCAGTCCAGTCCGTCATCTCGGCCCTATGCGTCACATTGGTGGAGACCGCAGCTGTCCAGTTCAGATCGACGCCTCTGTGGGAGCCAGGTGAGCGTAACACATGGGCCCGGGTTTCTCGGGCTTGTCCCTGCGGTCGCTCTGCTTCTTAGTATCTTATCAGGGACTCAACTTTGACCTCCAAATGTTGTATCAGCACCTTCAATCCTCCTGACCTCCTTCTCTTCCATCTGGTCTGGCCTCTGCGACAGGCCAAGGTATAGCATTCTACAGATATCACCTGTCTCGCCTTTTCTTCCTGGGCTGCATCACAACATCCAATGGGTCGCTTGTCGCTTTACCGACATTCTGGACATCACGCTTCCCAAATTAGTCCCCCACAGTGCCTGGGATGAAACCCCTATCCAGCTTCTGACTTTTCTCCTCTGACTCTTCCCTGAGCTCCTCCTTCATAATAATCTCCAATTAGTCTACATCCATTGGAAGTTGAGGATTTTAAAAACATTGTCATCATTTTGAAGTCACGCAAAGGACTTACTAAGGCTTTAAAGGTGGCTCTGCGGTTGGGGCAGTGAACGGGCGATACTACTTCAGTATGTCTTACCCGTTGACAGCAAAAACCTGAATTCCTCCTTCACAGTCCACGGATCACTTCCATTCAGACAAATATCCATTTGTAGATTCTTTGGCCCAGCCTGCCTCTATTCCCAGCACAGAGTGGTCCTGTGTATGGATAGACCTTCCAACCCGGGGACCATTTGCCTCCTGTAGACAAAGACCCAAGGGAAACCCTCTCCAGTCAACAGGACAGTAGGACCTTGAACAGTGATAGGGACATTTAGCAGACCCGAGTGGAGCACGCTTGCAGGTCCTAGTACCCTCGAATGAAGGTGTGTCGCACGTTCACCAAAGGTCCCGCCAGCGCTCCCCAAAGTGCAGTAAGTCTGTTACACTCCAAGAATCTTCAAGACCTGGGATGGCTTTAGGTCTGCCACCTAACCCTTGAGGGTGAGAAAACACTACCACTTTCTCCCCAAACCTTCTGGACAACCCCACCTGCACCAGTGAGATTTCTGTCAGCCCTCTTCTACCTCCTCCCTTCATTACCCCACTCCTCCAAACAAAGCCTGATGGGAATAAACAAAGGGCTTTAGGGGACAACACAATGGTTCCCACCTGTGACTTAGTCACAACATTAGGAACGTTTTCATTTATTATTAAAGAAAATAGTTTTTCTTGGGAAAGATCATTTGACATATCAGTGTGATAAGGCGCAGTCCTACTAATCCAAAAGTTGTAATTGCTTTGCCTCAGACAGGTAAACGTGTGTTACAGGTTTTCGTTCATACCGTTGCCAATCGTTGCCTTCTGCATTGAGCAACGGCTTCGAGACCACCTTTCTTCTTTTTCCTTTTTAGTCTTATTCACAGCTTGAACCGAAAAACAATTACAAAATTCCAAATTAATAAAGATTCATCTGAGCACACTAACATGCCCTTTCTTCTCTTAGTAGTCTTGATTGAATTTATTTTTTATGTTTCTCTACTAGATATTTATGAATCATCACTGTAGGAAATGTGTTTACTTTTTTCCTCTTTAGTTTCAGTAAACCTTGGATTGAATAATTCACTTACAAATTAACAAATGGAGGCACATGACTCTAAATGCACCAGAAGATGCCCTGGACAAGGCAGCAATGAGAGATAAAAGTATGACTATGTCTGTTCTCTCCAGAAAAGTCCACTTTTGCCATAATAAACACAGTGAAGGAGGATAATCTAATGGTTTGTTCTCTCCCCTTGCTTTAGATTGGAGAGTAGTCTAATTGGAGGAATAGCGGAACAACAACAATTGTTGTGTCCTGTTGAATGCAAGAAAGTAATTACATGCTGCGATTGCTTGACTTGATATGGATTTAACATTTATTCTGAAGCTGATCTTTCTGCGGGGTCGGAATAAACAGTGACCCACAGTTATATTTATTTGCTTTTCTTTGTTTCACCCATGTTTTAGGCAGCCAGTGCATCAATGCTTTCTAGAGCAAATGAGAAGGCCTGAAGGAAGGGACAGTTGAGGTTGCCTTTTCCTTCTTGTAGGGTAACCACTGAATGTGGGAACATTCCCCCATTTGTGTGATATGGTTGTAATCTGGCCTTCAGTTGTATAAATGTGTGTGCACATTGAGCAGAATGCGTTGAGTGGTTTTGTGGAGGCATTGTGTATTGAGGCCCTGTCACAGATCAGGGGAGACTTGTTTTATGTAAGAGCTGCTCTGCTATCAGCCTTCAGAGCCCTGGATAACAATCTCCAGTCAGGAAACAATTGAACAGTTCTCTTTATTTGATTCATGATGTTGGAGATCGCCTTTACTATACAGATGCTGTTCATTCCAAGACACATCTGAATGTTCTGGTCTTCTCGTTCACACATGTGCCTTGCATTACATCTTTTTGCACATTCCCTTACAATCCTTCTGTTGCACTTAATTGTTGCTGGATGTTCCATGGCTTTGCATGTTCAGACCCCCTTTCCATCCCACTCCCCTAACCTTTTTTTTTTAACATATTTCCACTGGATGTGTTATAAAGTACTACCTTTGCGGACGGCACCATATGGAACAAGTAATCAGTGTGTCGGGTTACGTGAACACCCAATCTTGATATGTGGGGGAAGTGAGCCATTTGGGTCTGTGTTGATCCAGTTGCCAGCCAATGTGCTTTGAAGAGGGTTGTTGAGGAGGTATCCTACCGGCTCAATTTCCCTCGCAAGATGTTGGTATAACCTTTTCCAAGGACGCACTATCAGCTATGGACAACAGTGTTTAATGCGTCCACTTCTGATTGTTGGGCCTCAGGGTCTATGAACATTCTTTGCTTTTTCTTTTGCCGAAGGGCAATTTCACTGAATCGTTTTGGGTGATTTTTACCACTTTTTTTTAACCTAAGACACGAGGGGGGATCCCCCACACTCCGCAATCTCCCTTCCACCTCTCACCCCCTTTCTATATACCTTACCCAAACTTACCATCTATAATTTGGTGGTAAAAAAAAGTGTCAAAAAATGCAGCAAAAAAACATTCGATGAAATTGGCATTCGGGAAAAGTGGGTAATACCGAGGATCAAAGTACCAGATTGTGCAGTGTCTAGGGAGAGCGGCTCCAATAGTAGAACTGCTGGACAAAACAAGGGATTCTCAGAACATTCCTGTGGTATTGGGCAAACCTCCAAAAGAAACATGTATCCTCACAGGTATCCGAACACCCGCAGGCTTTCAGTCAATTTGCTGCTGTGCAGATTACATACGGAAACCTGCAGAAAGCCATGATCCTGTGTCTAACAAGTGAAATTGACTAAAGATGACGTTGCACGCATCTGCCATCTTTCAAGCCTTGCAGTCCTGAGTAAACTGACCGTTAACTCATCAGGTAACTCACCAATGCCTGACTTGGACTAATCAGTGTATTTAGAAACCCCCAAAGGAATAAGCATTCCCAAGGAGGAGTTAAAGGAGCCTTCAAGTGAAGGCTCTGAAAATTCTCCCCAACCAAGGGAGTATGGAATGGCTGGGGAAATTGTAGTTGGGGAAGGAATCCTGGTGCAAAAAGTATCACTTCCTTGACACAAGAGCAGAAAACTGCAACAAGGCTTACAGAGAAGATACTCGAGAGAGAAATGATTCCCATCTTAAAGGAAGAGACTGATAAAGGGAAGACAGAAAGGGGTGATATAGGTTTTGGAGAAGCCGATGAGAGACCCAATCCACCTGTACCTCCAAAGGCTAGTATAGAAGAACCTGGCATCATTCCTGACAAAGCTTTTGCCCATAGGAATAATCCTTTACTAGTAGAGGCCTTTTTGCAAGTACTATCTGAGCAAGAAGGGCAAGAAAGAGGAAGTCCTTCCTTTTTTCTAAAACAAGGGCGAATGCATAGGATAGAGGTCACAGGAGAAGGGATGATAAAAACCCAACTGGTAGTTCTCAGAAGCTATACATCAATCATTCTTGAGATTTCCCATTCACACCTTACAGGAGTCCATCTTGGGCAAACAAAAACACAAGCCCACATAAGCAGTAGGTTCTATTGGCCAGGGATCTATGCAGATATTAAAGCCTGGGTGCAGATATGTGATAATTGTCAACGAACTAGGACATGTACCACCACCAGCACCATTAATCCATTGCCCATCATTGCGATCCTTTTTTTTAGGATTGGAATGGATATTATTGGCCCTCTTGAAACGTATAAACTGGATAACAAATATGTGTTGGTGATTGTGGACTACACCACGAGATACCCCGAGGCCTTCCCTTTGAGAAATAACACAACAGATATTAAAAAACCTGCTCCTTTTCTTCTCATGGTAGGATTCCCAAGA
This sequence comes from Ambystoma mexicanum, assembly GCF_040938575.1. Taxonomy (NCBI): domain Eukaryota; kingdom Metazoa; phylum Chordata; class Amphibia; order Caudata; family Ambystomatidae; genus Ambystoma; species Ambystoma mexicanum. The sequence continues at coordinate 1,290,263,618 of NC_090933.1, read as the reverse complement.
GAAAGTTTGACCGACCAGGGACCAATTTCATGAGTAAACCTATGGGAGAGGTAAAAGTACTGTTGCATATTTCCACATTAAGAACCTCTGTGTACCACCCCCAAACGAATGGTCTCGTGGAACATTTTTAATAAGACTCTTAAAACCATGTTAAGAAATCTTGTAGATGAGGACAGGAAAAACTGGGATCAGATGATTCCCTGGGCTCTCTTTGCAGATAGAAAAACAGCTCAAGCTTCCATTGGGTTTTCCCTTTTTGAGTTACTATACAGGTAGGAACCCCATGATGTCTTAGACATGCTCAGGAAAACATGGGACGAAAGAGAAGAGGCCCCAATACCAGTCTACCGAAGTGCCACAAAACCTAAAGAACATATGGCAATGGTTATAATTCTGGTACAAACACACATGGAGAAAGTTCAACATAAACAGAGACTAGCTTATACCAGAAATGGTGTCCCTTAGAACATTTTCCATTGGACAGAAAGTGTTGATACTTTTACCTACTTCAGATAATAATCTGGTCTCTAAATGGCATGGACCTTAAACCGTAGTAGAACAGATGTGCTCCCGTAATTATAAAATAGCCCAACCCGACCGTCGTCAAAAGACACAAATCTATCACGTAAATCTTTTGAAAGAATGGAGCGAAAATCCCTAGGAATCCAATGCCACTATTCTATCCTATTGAGCACCAGAAGAAGCAGACAACCAAAGACTGATTTCCCCTGAACTCATGATTAATCAGAAACAAGATCTTGGTGAGCGTATAGATCAGTTCCCCAATATATTCTGTGATAAACTCAGAAGAGTGAAGGGCAGATATCATCACATTCTTACACCAGCAGGCAAAGTAGTACATTTAAGATCTTTTAAGTCCATATTGCCTGCCTGAAGCACATAAGGAAATTGTCATCAAAGAGGTGGAGAAGATGCTCAAAGCTAACATCATTGAGCCCTCCTCTTGTGCCTGGCCCTTTCCCATCATATTAATGGCCAAACCTGACCAAAGCAGGAGATTTTGTGTAGATTTTAGAAAAGTAAATTCCATCTCTGCTTTTGACACTTACCCAATGTCTTGCATTGATGATCTCATAGACAAATCTAGATCTTACGGAAGGCTATTGGCAGGTCCCAATACATGTACCTGATAAGGAGAAGACTGCTTTTGCCACCCCTATAGGATTGTTCTACTTTAAGGTATTGCCATTTGGTCAACATGGTGCTCCTGCAACTTTCCAAAGATTAATGGACAGAATTATACAACCCTATCTGGATTTTTGCAGAGCACACATTGACGATATAGTAATACACAGCAAGACCTGGGAGCATCACCTATATCATTTATACACTATCATGAGGGCCGTATGAAAAGCTGGACAAACTACCAATCCCATAAGGCACAACCCGCTGTAAAATATCTGGGATTATTTGTAGGTAATGGCAGTGTCCAACCCCAACAGGAAAAGGTACAAGCTGTCCTTGAAACACCTACACCCAAAACTAAAAATAGATTTGAGGGCTCACCTAGGGTTCATAGGCTACTATCGTCACTCCATTCCCAACTTCTCTGATAAGACAGCCAGACTAACAGATAAGTTGAAGAATACAGAACCTCAAAAGATCAAATTGAGTGATGAGGATGATGTTTGTTATATTATGAAACAAACTCTGTGTCAAAGCCTGATTCTAAATGTGGCCGATTTCTCTAAAGAATATATTCTTCAGACCAATGCCTCCCTGACAGGGATAGGTGCCGTTTTATCCCAGAACCATGAAGGGTTGGGACATCCCACATTATACGCCAGTCGTAAATTGTTCCCTAGGCAGAAGAATTACTCAATCTTAGAACTAGAGGCATTAGCCATCAAATGGGCCATCCTTCACTTGAAGTACTATCTATTGGGCAGATGATTTAGATTGATCACAGATCATCCCTCCGCCCCTTGTCTGGATTAGCCAAAGAAAAGAGTCCAACCCAAGGTTCATGCAATAGTTTCTGGACTTGCAACCCTACTGCTTCTCAGACGAACATCGAAAGGGTAATGTAGATTTCTTTTCGAGGTTCCTGTGTGGAGCAGTCCCATCCAAATCGCATAGGGGACGGGTATGTGAAAAACCTGAGGGGTTTCTCTACCCATTGCCAGGGATCCTCTAAACAGCTGGCCAGGGGAGTGCCATCGCTTTTGGATCCCAACCCTGGGGGCGGACTAGCGCGGGAGGAACATCTGGGTAGAGGGTCCTCTGGGATTTGGGAGGGATTACCCAAAGGTGAGATATGGTATCCCCCATACTTTAACACCCCCCTACCCGACATTCCCTCAGCCTATATGGCTTATTGTCAACCAGACATCCACTTTTCCCATTCTTTGAGCCCACGGACTGAGATGAGGAAGAGTGACCATCCCTCAGTATACTCTTCATGTCCAAAACACCACTGTGACAAAGAAGATGAATTCAGAGGCATTCTAATATATACATGAATGTCCCATTAATAAGGTTAGGAGAAGTCAAGGGCTGGGCGAAGATTCTATCCATCTGAAGCCTGTTAATACTCCACAGGTGTATAAAAAGAGTAGCTGCAGGAAGCAAGACGAATGAGGAGGAGCCCGGGAAGAAACACGAGTCAGAGATTGAGCTGACACGCAAACTGGAATGCCTGAGCAACCTGAGACCTGCAATCGGAGAACAGAGCGCAAAGATGCTGAGGGCCTGTGGTTTGAAAAGGCTGGAGAAAGCATGGCAAGGGAGCTGTGTCTCTAAGGAGCAAGAAGGGTCTATAGAAAGTGATTCCATGGTAAGGTGATCCCTGAAGAGAAGACCTTGGAAAGGTGCTTGTTCTGCAAGGCCACGAGACCGCCCAGGAGTGTCAGGGGGGCAGGCGAGGAGCCCCTGACCTCGACCAGAGAAACCGCAAAAGCTACGCTGAAGGAATCACAACCGGTCAGTTCAAGGTGAGAAGGGAAACCGGTTTGTGAAAGACACGAAGCGCGAGAGATAATTTGTTGCAAGGCAAGGACATGCGTAGGATGAAAGACACGCTGAAGAGAAGGCTTCAATTGTCCATTGTGAATTTTAATGTGGAATCAATAATTCAGAAAGACAAGGAAACAAAGTAACGGGGGGGTCGCATGTACATTTACATGTTGTCTAAAGACTCTGTTGAAACCGTATCACTCTATGAAAGTGAAGGAGAGCTGTGCAAGGCTCTAAGTGAGAGTGAAATAGAGAGAATGTGAGGGGAGCTGTGCGAGAAAGGAAGAGTGAGCTAAGACCCCAAGAAAACGTGTTTGAAGATGTTAAAGAGTGCTGGGGGCAGGATCCTATGAAAGCCAAGGAATCAGAGTGGTCCCGCACAGGGCTCAGTAAAAGCTGTGCGTTCTTGAAAGTCTCTGATATGAACAGTTGTTGAATAAGTTGTAGAACTGTTGGGGAAGGGAACCCCATTTGGAACAAGAGAATCTAGCATGAAGAGAAGCTATTGAACTATCAGGTTGATGAAATGCTAGGGGAAGGGAACCCCTGATGAAACCAGAGCAAGAAAGTCTTGTGAAAGCGAAGTATTGTGAAAGTGAAAGAAAGTGAGAAATCATATAAAGTGTGAACTGTGAAATCTGTGAGAGATGGTAACAAGAAGGGCTTCTGAGTCTGTGGAGGAAGAAATCCCAGAAAACCCTAAAGGAACTTTGTGTGAACTATTTGAACCCAAGGAACTTTGTTGGATCACAAGTAACTCTAATTTGAGGAAGGGAGCTGTGAGACAGCTCCAGTGCCATCCTGAAATTATTTTGATGCACCATTTATTTGGATCCAATCTCATACACATTATTGTTCTACAGAAAGTGAGGGCAAGCATAGGTTTGACACCGGCATCTTTATTATTTTGACTGACAGACATTTTACTACCTTCTACAGTTAGGAAGTCTCTACTCCCATTTCAAGTTACTAAAGGTTTTTTAACTTGATTCCTTGTGTCTGTGGGAGCTACATCTGGGAAACAAGGAGGCAGTACATAGAGTGCTGCACACCTAGGCAATGCATGAGATGAAAAGTAGCTTTTGTTGTCAATTATATGTGAGAAATGTTGCTTTGATTAACTTCTAGAGGTGTCATAAAGCTTCTGTATTGCGATTCCAAAACACAGAGTTAAAGTCGTGTAACCTGGCCCGAGGAGTCAAGAGTGCCTCCCGGTATCTGTTCAGATGAAGCAAACCAGGCTCTTTCAAGCTACATGCAGATACCCACTTTCTCCAAGCAATTAGAACCCTGCATTCTATGCTGGTATCTTATGCCTTATGTTGATATGTTATAAAGCATGTTACATGATACATCACAGTATCTAATAGGCTATATGTTATGTCGCTTTAATTGTGTTGTTACAATATGTTAAGTGTTTTACTTTGTGTCATTTTGTGTACTACTAATATGCTGTAAATCATTTTATGTGACATGTTCAATTATATGGTGTTTTGTTAGGTTAGAAGCTATCTTATATGCTATATCACATTTAGGGTATATTAGTCTTTCCCGGTGTAACGTACGCTGTTCTGTTCTATCTTAAATGTCAACATCAGTCTGTAATTCATAGGGTCACTTTTGTACACCTTTTTAAATATTGGAATCACTACTGATCGCTTCCAGTAAGGGGGCATAGGTCCCAGTGACTTATTAATGGTCATTGAAAATGCTGAACGTATCAGATGGAATGAGAGGTGTGCGCAGTATAAGAACAGTATCTAAGTTCCATTGATCACACAGGTCTCTATGCTGTGTCTTTGAAGACGCGTAATTGTCAAGCTTGTTCCATTACAGGTTCCTGTGATGGCATACAATTGCCTAGTAGCATAATTACAGCACCTACTTTCATTTTTAGCTAGGTAATTAACTGTTAATTGACACTGGAAATGCTCTGCCCTGTGTGAAAAGAAATAGGGGTGAAAACAAGTAACTTTCAAATGTTTGCGATAGTGGAAGGTGATGGTGACCGCGTAGGACCATGCTCATTCTGTTTGTTGAAATGGTAGCTGTTGTTGAAGTGGGTGCACTTTGACATTTGGACAGCGGAGGTCAACCTAACACTGATAAATTGCATCAGCTGAGTACGGAAACATCCCTAAGCATTTCATATATAGATGATATGTTAAGTTATATTTACTGTAGAGTGTTTATTCAGCTCAGAGCCCTTCTCTCTATTCCCATTTAAGAGACATTACAAGTAACATGCAGCTTGCTCTGGCTGACCCAATTACAGAGAAATTTTTCAGAGATTTCGTCTTGCTCTTTTACAGCATTGTGAAATGGCTTCCATTTTGGGGATTTGATATTCAGGTTACAGAGCACTTTGAAAGAGCAAACATATTTCAATGGAAGGGCTTGCAAAATGCGTAGTTTTTTCTAGAAAGATTGTATTAAGAAGGCATTTTCCAAAATGGCCGCGCTGCATTAAGGTCCGGGTCTCCCGGGCTCCCGACCTGCAAGTGATAAATTCCACTCATCAAGTGGTAACTGCCCTCCCCAGCGTTCGCAGCGGTCGGGAAACGTCCTTTAAGTGAAGCGGAATAGCGGGGGCGCTTAGAGAGGCCCCGATTCATCTGAAGAAGTCCAGCATCCCGACTCTGGCTCTTTGGCCCCGGAACGCCGCGGCCCGTGTCGGACTGCTCCTGTGATCGAGTGGTGGGCAGAGCAGCGAGCCCGGCTCGGGTTCCTGCATCTTCTGGCGCCCCCCAGCCTTGGCAGACCTAGCAGCCTGGGCGCGGATGGGCGCTCGGGGGCCTTGTATTCCCCCCACACTCCCCCAAAGGAACTGTGACGGGTGGCTGTCCGCCTCGGAGGACCGAAGGTACGGGGAGCGGGGTGAGGGGAGCTGAGTGAGGTGCTGGTGTTGGGGCCTGCCCCCGCTTCCCGCCCTGGTGGAGAGGCCACCTGGTGGAGGAGTGGGCCCTGCGGGGTTTAAGAAGATTCGCAGTCTGGGTCTTCGGGCTCGTACCGCAGCAAAAGGTGCGGCGTTACTGTGGAACTGTCTGTGAGGCGGTGGGAGCGGTTGGTTCCCGTCTCTTGCTGCACACCTTGGGCGCCCCCGGGGGGGAATGGTAAAGGCTCTGAATGATAATCTCTGGGGGTGTTTCCACGGTGCGCCCCCCCCTGGAGCCCTTTAAATATCATCTCGAGTCGTTCTCTGGCTCATCGCCAGCCTCTACACTGGACACAGGGCATTAACCCCCTGGCGGACTTGAAGAGGGGAAGAGTCCTGCAGAGGAGGTCACAGGCTATCGGCTGGGCAGCTGGCGGGTACCTCTGGGAGACATCACGTAGTGGGTAGTGGGGTGGACCTCTTTCTGGGCTCACATTGATTGGGCTTGAGTGTCTCTGCATTGGTCCCTCCCACCCCTTTGGCCCCTCAGCATCAACAATAGCCCTCTCTCCACCTCAACGGCTGGGCCGCTAAATTGGTCATACATTTAAAGGACAGCTACTAGCACGTAGAGCGAGGCAGCTGGAGATGTCAAGGAATAGAGGAAAAGACGTGCAAGCCTCCTTGAAGGATTCTAAAAAGGGAATGGATGGTCCCCTGTCGAGGATGTGGGCGAAAGATCTCAAGACAACTGAGGCCCAGGAGAGGGAGGAGGGATCTCATGACCGTCCCGTCTCCTTTAGCCAGGATGAGCAGGACAGGCCTGTGTCTCAAGCTATGCTCGCCCAATTTATGGGTGAGTTGGGCGACAAGATCACGGCTGCGGAGCAGACGCAGATGGACAAGCTACGAGAAGATCTGGCAGAAGGTCAAAGAGAGATTAAACGGGATATCAACAAAGTGGAGGAGAGAGTCGACACTAATGAGAAGACGATTCAAGAACTCACAGAAGATGCAAGGAAAGTCGACAATCTCTTGGAAACACTGGCAGCCGCCACGCAGAATCTCGAGTTACAAGTTGAAGACTTGGAGAATAGGTCACGGAGAGCGAATATCCGAGTCAAATCTCTGCCAGAAGATGTTCCGGACCAAGAGCTAACTCCAACCCTTAGATCAATTTTTGCGGACCTCCTCGAGTCAGACGCTGACCCGGAGTTGCAATTCGATAGAACTCACAGGGTGGGCCCGCGCAGATCGGAACCAGGAGCGAGGCCGAGAGATGTTCTGGTGGCCTTCCATAATTACGCACTGAAAGAAAAAGTCCTGGAAAAGGCGAGGAAGGCTGCCCGCATCGCTTATAATGGCCACAAAATTTTCTTATATCGAGATCTAGCACAAATAACTCTTATTAACAGGTGGCGAATGGGCCCGGTCCTGAGCTTTTTACGTTCCCACCAAGTCCGCTACAGATGGTTGCATCCATTTGGGCTAACCTTCACCTGGCAGAGTACCCATCATAAGATTACAACCTGCGATCAAGGTCTGGCCTTGTTGGGCCTGGAAGAGCAACTAGTGGTTCCCCCTAAGAGGGGGGAGGCGCATCTGACTGCGCGCAAACCTTGGGAATGGTCTTCGGTCAGGCCTAAGAGGGCGAGGAAAAGCCACTAAATGTCTACACTCAGGAAAACGGTTAACAATACTGCTGGGGGGCCCGCCGAGGTGGTTGGAGGTCCCTCCACTGCTACTTAATTATGCGAGATGACAGGGTGGTCTAAGGTTGAGTCCGGGGAGGGCACTCGCCAAAGCTGTTGTGTGTTATAGTTTGAGTGGTATAATCGAGTTTGTATTAAGTGGCAGGGAAGGGGGGTGGGTTGGTCTCTTGGAATGGGATTGGGAAATCCTGCGTGGGAGGGTTTCGGGTTGCTTATAGGGTCCGGCTCTCGTCTTAGGCTACGAGGGGGGTCTTGTACCAGTCAGACTCGCCCGGACAGAGGGGGGGAGAGGGGTTTGGAGGAGAGGGGGGGAAGAAGGGGGGAAGGGGAGGTGGGAGGATCCAAGGGCCACAAACCAGGGGGTTTTCAGTAGCGTGTGCGAACAGGTGCGGCGATCTTCAAGGGTCGCGCAGACAAAGGGGGTACCTCGCAGTGAGGCTAAAATGACAACTGTAATCCATATGCATGTCTAGCGCTGATTCACTGAAGCTGATCTCTCCAAATGTAAATGGGCTTAACTCCCAAATCAAAAGGAAAAAAGTAGAGAGGTTTCTGAGGCGAGAGCTGCCTCATATAGTAACGCTACAAGAGACCCTTGTCCACTCTAAAGACGCACAGAGAATAACATTCTGGGGGTATTCAAGAATGGTTCAAGCTACACAACCAAGCAAAAAAGGAGGAGTTTTGATTGCTCTGAAGGATGGGTTAGATCTAGTCATCACGGGGACACAGGAGGATGACCAGGGGAGGTATCTAGCGGCGATCTTGGAGGGAAGGGGAGAGACATTTACGGTGGCGACCCTTTACGCACCGAACCAAGCCCAGGACCATTTCATTCAAAAAGCTCTCTCTCGTTTAGGGAAATTTGCCTGGGCCAGCATTCTGCTAACGGGGGATTTTAATTTGGCATGGGACCCCTCGAAAGATAGGAGCTCGCCTTCATGGGTTACTCATGGGAGACCCTCTGGGGACCTGGTTAAGAAAATGCAGGATTTGGCCTTGGTTGACGCTTGGCGGGAGCTCCACGGGAATAGCGAAGGATATACCTTTTACTCACATGCACATAGGGTACATTCACGTATTGACTGCATATGGTTATCCAAAATGATTTTGGGGAGAGTCACTGATTTGCAGTTAGGTGCCATATCCCTGGCTGATCATGCGCCACTCATGTTAGTGTTAAATAGGACACGGGGCACCCCGGGTATGTGGAGGTGGAGGTATCCGATCTCGCTCTTCAAAGATCCTATTTTTTTCAAGGAAGTTGAAGAGGAAATAGTTGAGTTTTCTAGCCACAACTGCTGGGATGATCCATCCCCGCTGGTGTGGTGGGACGCCTTCAAGGCAACGATTAGAGGGAGAATCATAGTTATTACGGCCGGAAGAGAGAGAGAATTAAGGCTAGAAGAGCACCAATTGGAAGTCAAACTTAAAGAAATCATGGCGCGGTTGGGTCAAAAACAATCGGCAGCAATAAAAAGGGAATATAGGGCAGTCAGTGGAATTTGTATCTCATACATACAAGGGCGACTGAGCGCAGTCTTCTTAAATTGCACCAAAGATATTATATCAAAGCTAATAAAACTGATAGTCTTCTGGCACGGCTACTACAGAAAGAGTCAGGTGACAAGAACATTATGAAAATCAAGGGGGTGGGAGGGCAAGTATACACAAATAATTTGGATATAGTAGGTGAATTCAGCAGTTTTTACGCTGGCCTGTATACTTCCGACGCCCCGTCTCTTTCTGAGCAGGAGGCATATTTAGATTCGATAGTCTTACCTCAGATCTCGTCTGAAGATGGAGAACTTCTGGATGCAAAGATTACTGCAGACGAAGTTAGAAGAGTCATCAACAGCTTGCTGCCCAACAAGGCTCCTGGCCCAGATGGGTTTATGTCAGAGTTCTATAAACTACATAAAGAGGTCCTTATTCCTCTCCTCACAAAATTGTTTAATTTTATAGGCTCTGACATGGCCCTTCCAAAATCAATGGATGAAGATAAGGTGATCCTAATTCATAAGCAAGGTAAGGAGCGGACAGATTGTGGTTCCTACCGCCCCATAGCTTTAATTAATGCGGACGCTAAAATTCACACAAAAGTCCTAGCAAACTGTCTGGTTAATATCCTTCCCAAACTGATCCACACAGACCAGTCCGGGTTCGTTAGCGGCAGGCAAACTTCAGACAATGTAAGACTGACCCATCTTATTGAAAAGACCCAGAGGAGGGAGATCCCGGCTCTCCTACTAGCTATCGATGCTGAGAAGGCATTTGATAGGGTTAAGTGGAGTTTTCTTTTTGCTGCTATGGCTAAGATGGGTTTTGGCCCTGGGTATGTTGACCGTATCAGAGCGAGCTACCACCACCCTGTCATCAGACTAGCAATTAATGGCCAATTTTCTGCCCTTATTATGATAGGGAAGGGCACTACACAAGGCTGCCCTATGTCACCGCTTCTTTGTGCACTTCATCTAGAACCTTTTCTGGCTCCAGTTAGGGCAGCCGAGGATATAAAGGGAATCCCGTTTGGCGGCTCAGTTCATAAGGTGGCAGCCTTTGCGGATGACTTGATTTTTATGCTCACCCATCCCAGCTCATCCCTGCAGGCCGTGTCTAGGGAGCAAATTAGGTTTGGTCAGGTGGCTTGGTTAAAAGTAAACACCCACAAATCTGAAATCCTGCTCCTCTCGCTTTCGGTTACCACTGTCCAAAACCTTAGTCAAAAGTATAACTATAGATGGGTCAGTAGATCCCTAAAGTATCTGGGTGTATATCTGACTAAAACGATAGAGGACCTTTACAAGGTAAATTATCCTCCTCTCCTTCAGAAGCTCAAATCAAAGTTGGTTGACTGCGGTCCCTTGGCAATATCCTGGCTGGGACATGTTGCTTTATTTTTTTCGGCTCTTCCTGCACCCGTCCCAGCAACATTCTTTAAAGCGCTTCAGAAACTAACCAAGAGGTTCGTCTGGTCCCACAAAAGACCGAGGGTGGCAGCTTCATTAATGAGCGGTCTTCCAGCAAGGGGTGGCGTGGGCGAGCCAGACTTTAGGGCTTATTATTTAGCAGCGCAGCTCCGCGTCATTAGGGATTGGCTGAGAGATGACAGGGGCAAGGTGTGGAGACCGATGGACAGAGCAGTGGCGGGGGGAAACCTAGAGGCGATACTGTGGTTGCCGAGGCCCGATAGAGCTATTCAAATGTACTATAGTGTTATAACCGTGACAACGGGACGGGCTTGGGACCAAGCGATCAAAAGGGCGCATATCACCTCCTTTCCATCCCCCTACACTCCCTTGCATGGCAACCCGCACTTTACCCAAGCATGTGCTCGGGAATCAGCATTTAGTATCTGGCACCAAGGGGGTTGCAGAATGATGAGAGATATGTTAATCGGCGAGGAGGTCAAACAATTTGAGCAGTGTAAAATCGACTTTGGTATAGGTGAGACGCAGAGGTTTTCCTACCTTCAGCTGAGACACTGGCTCTCTCACTCGTCGATTAAACATGCGGGGTCTCGCCCTCCCACTCCTTTCGAAAAATACCTAGACACGGACTCTGGGGATAAAGGGGTCCTGGCATCTATCTATAAACACATCAAGCAAGCGACTGTCCTGTCGAGTAGAAGATATATGAAGAAATGGGAGGGAAATACTGGAACGGTGATTCCTGAGCCGACTTGGGTAAATCTTTGGTCTCAGATTCCTAAACTCACAAGGTCAATTCAAATTCAGGAAATGTGGCTGAAATTGATGTTCCAATGGCACCTGACTCCGGTCAGGTTAAATAAAATATTTCCTGATGTGTCTAGGATGTGCTGGAGGGAGTGCGGGGCAGAGGGCTCATGGGCCCATATCTGGTGGGAATGTCCTAAAATCGGCAGCTTCTGGGTCCAGGTTCAACGGGCGGTTAACCAGGTTCTAGGAGTCAGGGTTGGCCAAAATAGGGGGTTGGACTTGGTGGGCCTAAACGGGGTATTAGCAACCCTCACAGCGAAGGCAGATCGTAAGCTTTATGTGATGATGATGATGGCGGCAGCCCTGGTTTTGGCTCGGAAATGGAAATCTAAAGACCCGCCACAGGAACATGAATGGATTATTAAACTCTGGTCGTTTGTTGCTTTAGAATGGCTCACCTACTCTATCCAGGGAGACCACTTGCGATTTGTCTCAGATTGGTACAAATTAATGTCCTACCTAAAAGCGGGTGCCCGCCGGGCTTGGTGTCCCAAGGTTTTGGAGCTCCTTGGCATAATTGCCCCGCAAGATGAATCGGACTTCTGAGGGACGGGCGGAGAGGACCCAATTATCCGGACCTGTGAAGATTGATCTTTTTTTTTGTTTTGTATTAACCGCGGCTGGTTTCACACGCAAGGTTGCAATCTGGGTGACTCTTGGACGGGGGTGGCGTGGGGAGGGGACTATAGGGGTAGGGTTGGGGGGTTTGTTCTCTTTTTGTTGGTTTTCTGCATTTTGATGAAAACTGCTAATAAAAATGTATTAAAAAAAAAAGAAATAAAAAATAATTGTATTAAGAAATCACACGTGTACTGATCCTTCAACTAACAATAGAGCAACCCTGGGACCACAGCAGGTCATGGAGGGTAACCAACCTCTCGACCAAATACAGGAATCGTACACGAGTATATATAACAAAGCTATAGTTCTCAGAGGTTTGGTCCTTTCTGGTACTGTCAAATCATTGGAATTGTTAATCTAAAAATGTGAACCACGTGGCTATATAATCAATGATACATTTTCATGGTGGCAGTAAACTTACCCATTATTAAAGTCCTTCATCTTGGACCACTGCAGCCAAATAGGTGGGGGTTTAGGCAACTTCCACTGTTGGGCAATTGTCAGGCAGGCAGGCAACCGCATGTGTCTTCCCTGTCTTAAATGTGGTTCAGAAATTTCATAATGCTGAGAATTGTCCACATCACACAGGAGAACAAACTTGGGTTTCCAGATGCAAACCCAGATTAGCTATACACCTAATTAAGCAATAAGCCCTGAGCCAGGGTGGGCATGACCGCGTCAGGTAATGCCCGGGGGCCCATAGTTACATCCACGAGCGGAGCAAGGGTCTTAACGAAGGCCCAGAGGAATTACCAGATGCAGTAATGCCACCCCGGTGAGGGGTTTATTGCTATTAGTACCCCAGTCCAACAGCCCGTTGGACCGGGGTCCTAATAGTGCGTTTACTCAGTTGCGAGACGCTGCAGCATTACGCAACAGAAACCTTTTTTTTAAATGGCCACCATGTAATGGGAAACTAAGTCCGTTCTCCCTTTTCATGGTGGCCATTTAAAACAGTAAAAAAAAGAAACCAAAGAAGATGTCCGCCATGGAAAGGGAGAAGGGACTACATCTAGTACCTTCTCCTTTTCCATGGCGGCCATTAAAAAGATTGAAAAAAAAGGAAACACAAAAAATGGCTGCCATGGAAAAGGAGAAGGGACTGCACGTAGTCCCTTCTCCCTTTCCATGGTGGCAACTCGCGGAAGGGTGCAGTGGCGACCAGAGCCATGTCGGGCTGGTAAGGCTACCTCCAACCTCGTAATGAGGCCCATTATCTAATTCAGTGTGTAAGCTATGTTCCCATTTTATCAGGTATGAGTGTTCAATTTCTGTTCTAAGCAATTATACAAGGGAGAAATCCTATGATTACAAGTACTGGCGAAATTATGTTCTAAACCTGTGAGATCCATCACACTCTGTGGAGTTATATTCAGGTGGGTAACTCGGTGACATACCTGTACATTTCATTATTCACCCTGTGATTAAGAGAATTGGACAGAGCAATCGAAGTATTTGGGCCTATGGTTAACATAAAGCTGCCATATTTGAAAAGACATTGTGCCTTCCAAGTCTTAAAGTATTTCTACATGTAGGCCTGGTGGAAAAATCAACGTTTCTCAAATAGGGGTTAAAGGAGAGAGAGGGGCAGACCATACTACTTTGCAATTGGCTTCTTCCTAGTATGTCACGAGCGACAAGGTAGTAGTAGTTAGGCTCCAACTCAAGAATTCAACACTTTCTTGCAATAATGGGGATCCAGTAGTTCAAACAGAAAGATAAATTGAACAGCAAGTAGATAATTACCTAGATCCAGGACTCCCAAACCCCCTGTGATGAATCAGGAGTATTCACCCCTTCTCCCCACAGTGGAGCCATCCCCTTTGAGGCTTGGTAGGAGAGCCTGCTCTGCAAGACCCGCTCTAGGGGTCTGGGCAAGTGGGACCTCACTGGGAGTGACTCCCCTCCAGGGGACAAGGACTTTAATTCCCACAGGTAACTCCCTATGCAACCAGCACACTCTACCTATATGGAATTTCCTTCAACAAGCAATAATGTGTCCTCCTTTTGTTTGGCTTCCGGTAATGCTGGATCAGATACAACACCTGAACGAAAGGGGAACACCTCTTTGAACGCAAACATGTATGTAACTGGGACGTACCGATCGAAAAGAGGGAGAGAGAGCCATATGCAGGAGAAGCACTCTGATGTAGCAACATCTTGGAGGGGCGAAGCAGTGTGGATTCACGTAGCTCGCAGCAGCCCACGAAGCATAGAACTGAGCCTAGGGCCCTTTGGGTATCGTGCATGCAATGGATGGGGATGCAGAATAACTCTGACACCAAATAATCAAACGAACTCTGGAAGATGGCAAAGGTACTGTTTTATTAACAATTATTTAACACAGAGAGTTACAACAGATATCAACAGACATTCGTTTGAGCTCTCGGTTCATTTCTCATAAAAACCTCCTTATATATGCAAAAAATACATCAGACGTGATATCATACTATGTGGCAAATAAGAAAAACCTACGGGGAATTGTGATATGTTCAAGAAGAACATCTAAGTATACTTTCCGTAAGGGCTGGGATTGTGATTGGCTATCTACTGTCAGGTGGCCAATTTATGCCTACCTCTAAAACATGTCATCTTTAACACTATTAAGTACACAGTATATCATTGGTCTTCAAACTATAATGCCCTTCATTATACGGCCCTCTATAATTGGTTGACACGCTTGTGCCATGTCTGGAACATTCGGTTCACTTAGCAGCACGTAAACTGGGACCCAGGTGCCAGGAGGTAGACTTGACTTTAACTCCCCACCCAATTAGCCCAACATGTCTCATCACTCATGCCTTCTGCCATGCAGATTGTCTTTGAACTTGGCCTTCCAAAGTATTTGTGTCTCTGGGAATATAAGGGAGTGCGATCACTCACTATCGTTGTTCTAGGACTCCACGATGAACTCAATTTCCATCATTGGCTCACATGAAAGGAGACCACGATTTGGTCCATTTTGTTGCATTTAAATGTCTAAAATGAATAAAACCTGGCACGCTTGGTGTTCTTACTTTGCCCCTTAACAAGGGATGATTCAGATTTGCATGTTCGCTGCCTTCAAGAGTAGATAACCGACATTGGCTGTTTCAATTTTGATACCAGGCCAGACAGCCTCGCCATTCATTTCCACAATCTCAGTTTATTCTTGCTGCGACACAGTTCTCACCTTTTCTCTCCATGAGTCCTGGCTTAATTATTGACACCGATGCCCAGTTCCTATACAATGGCGGCTACGCCTGCAGTCTATTCACAACATATAGCCAGCTTCTAGGATTACTTAATCTACTTGCGTTACAGCATTTGTACAGTTATTGAGTGGCTTGCATCTTCTGCAGTACTTCGTATGTGTGCAATCTTCTTTTCGCATATGAAAGTTTACTCTATTCTTAACTTCGTCATCAGTTTCTATAAGATCCATGCATTCTCTTCAGCCAGTATCCTCAGGGCGTCACGCTCGTCTTCCTCCCTCAGATTATCGTCTCTTCAGGGATACATTTGATAGGGTTTTCTCAGTTGGTACCTTTTTTCAAATGCTCACCATGGTATGGCCACAACTGCTGGTGTTAAGCATGGCACACTCTCAGACTTGCAGAGGCATGTAACTGCTCCTCTTCATTAGCCCCTCTGGTCGAGTCCTCAACCACCTCCTCATTTGTATCCACATCTTGATATTTTCTCTTGAAATAATGCTTCTTTGAAGTCCAGATCTTCATCACCCCGCTCAGGGTGCTGGCTTATTTAACATGTTCATCTACACTTCAGGTCATGTAGTTGCACTGTCCATTCAAATGACAATAGACCCATTGTCCATGTACTTCTTATGATTCTTTGGATACAGGAACTTCGTTCCTTCAGGTGCTACGTTGCTGGCCTCTATGTATGTATTTTCTGACCAAAATACAGAAGTAACAAGGGATACCAGGGATATCTAAGTACTCTGACCTGGCCTGGATAGAACAGAAAATAATTCACATAGAAGGTCAAAGTACTGTTGTGTTTATATGATGAGAGCCAATGTATTTTCTGACATCTTCATCAGTGAATTCCTTGGGTCCAAACCCAGATTTGACAACCTTCATGATCTTCATTCTTACTGCTTTCTTTGCCGTCTTCTTGCATTGGAGGATCACTGTCCTGATTACACAGAATCCAAACATCACCATCACCAATATTGCTCCAAGAAACTTGAAGAGGTTTACCATCCACTGCGGAATCCATGAGAATATGGAAGCAAACCAACTGTCATCCGTAATGTCCTCTGTCTCGTTTTCCATCTTGTTATGCAGGTTCGTTAGCAACGTTATGGCCTCTGTCAAGGTCCCATTCTCGGCATTGTGAGAAGGTATGTATGTGCAACATGATGCCCCGATTTTGGCACAAACTCCTCCTTCCATCGCTGTGATCATATCAAGGATATGTCTGTTCTGCAGGCTCATTAGTTGTATGGCCCTCAGCTCTTCCTTGATAGCATTGAATCCCTTCATGGTGGTGTGGATTGTCTGCAGAAGCTCCCATCTCGCGATCTGAAACCACTTGCATTGGCCCTCTCTGGATCCCAGGCATGAATATAGTCATAAATATTGAAACAGTCTCGCTGAACAACCTGTGTTCTTAGGGAATGGAGCAACTGAAATCACAGATGTCATTTTGACTAACAACTTTGACTTCCTCACCGTGACAGAAACCTGGCTGCATGACGCAGCTGGCCCATCTCTAACCTTAGTTATCCCCAACAACTATTCCATCCTCAGAGCTGACAGACCCAACGCTTGAGGAGGAGGAACAGCCATCATCTTCAAATCTACCCTAGACATGAGACTAGCCACCTCTTCTCCTCTGGCATCCTGTGAACTCCTCACAGTCAAGCTCCAAACATCTCCTAAAAATACTATCACTCTCCACCTAATATAAAGGCCTCCATGTCCCCCCGGATCTTTTGAAGAAGACATTACGTTACTAGTAGCTGAGAATACTAAACCCATGGCGCAAAACATCATCCTAGGCTACTTCAACCTTGGCTAGAATGACCCTAATGACCTACCTGCCACTTCCGTAGCCAATGCACTATCAGAACAAGGTTTCCTACAAATAAGTACCAACCCACTCATGTGAAATGCAGGATATTCGATTGGGTAGCAGACCTCAACTGCAATATTACCCTAAAGGACACTTCACCACTAGTGTGGACTGATCATCACCTCCTCTCCCTAGATATCAATGTCAACAACTCAGAGTCAAAGAAGCCCCCTATTGCACCACCTGGTCTGACTAGGAATAAACGCAACATCACAGCTGAGGCTATAATACCCTTGGTAGTCCCCATACTCAATGCACGACCTGCCACAACTGACCTGAATCTGTTGGTTAACACCTACAATGATTCCATGACCAAAGCCATAGACATCATTGCCCTGCTAAAACTGCGCAAAGGCAAACCCAGAGCACATCTGAACGCCTGGTTCACCCATGAACTTAAACTACTATGTACAGAAAAAAGAAAACTTGAGACACCCTGAAAAATGACCCCCTCTGCAGAAAATAAAGTTAACCTAACCAACATCACGGCTACATATAAAAGTGAGATAATCTGCACCAAAAAAGAAACTTTCAACGTCAGAATAAACCAGGCAGGATGCAGCACTAGAGAATTATTTAACATCTTAAATGAATTTATTAGAACACCCTAATCCACCTGTAGATATCTGTACCAAGGACAAACGTTGGTGCACCAGCATTCAAAATGCTCCCTCCAGCAAAATTACAGGGCTCCAAGCCAAAATAGCTGACAAACGGCACCAATTTACCTCCGGCAATTTCACCTGTCCAATCTTGCCATCGTCCGCACACCTTAACTCAGGTTTCAGATTCAACAATGTATCCATACCTGAGGTACAAACAAATCATAGCATCACTGAAACCATCTAACTGTAAAGGTACAGTTGCCCAGCTCAGATCATAAAAGATGCAGCCAGAGATGTATCTCCTTTTATTACCAAACTAATAAACTCTTCATTCGCCAGCAACTCAGTCCCAAGTAACCTGAAACAATCTTGGGTTCTCCCATTACTCAAGAAACAAACCGTCTATACCCACTAATTATAAGCCAATAACCACTGTCCCTTTCTTACTGAAAATCCAACTATTAGGAATCCGTCAATCTGGCTTTAGACCCTAACATGGAACGAAAACTGCCCTTTTTGACCTCAAAAGTCAGATCAACGAACTAAAAGACAAAGGCAGAGTTGCCATCCTGCTTCTCTTAGACTTATCGACAGCCTTTGATCTGGTTGACCATAAAATCCTATGCGACCACCTGTTATCGGCAGCACACTTCTCCAACTCTGCTGTCACGTGGATCCAATCCTTCCTCTCAAACAGAATCATGCGTGTTTTCTCACCCACAGCTGTGGCCGATCTGATCCCCATCACCTGCGGTGTCCCACAAGCCTCCTGTGTATCGCCCACTTTGTACAATATGTTTACAAAGCCCCTATTCGACAAACTGGACCGTCTGGGTGTCACCTACACCAACTATGCAGATGACACCCAGATACTTCTAACAATACCAGGCACCTATGACTCTGATGTTTGCCGGATTAAGTCTACATCATAATTCAGGCATGGATGGCCACACATGGCCTCTGCCTCAAAGATGATAAGACTGAGCTACTCCTAGTCGGCTCCCCAACAACCTGCTGGAACTTAGTCCCAATTACAGTAGCATCCTCATTGATGGGAACAACATACCTATTGCCAAAAATTTAAAAACCCTTGGCTTCTACCTTGATGCCAATACCAACCTAACCAATAAATGTGACAGCCTCAGCCACTGCCCACCAATGCCCTAACCAATAAATGTGACAGCCTCAGCCACTGCCCACACTGTCAAGCTGATTAGGGCTTACATACCCCTACTGTCCTCCAATAGCTGCCTTATATTGGCCAGAGCACTTATACAGTCCAAACTGGACTACTGCAATGGCCTATACTTAGGCGCCAACAAATCCATAATTAACAAATTGCAGGTTCTGCAAAATAATGCACTCAGAGCTGCATTAAACGTACCTAGAAGAGAGCACATTTCTGCAACCAGGAAATTGTGCAAATGGCTCTCCATACAAGAAAAAATTGACTTAAAAACCATCTGCCTTACCTACAAAGCTCTGAACCACCAAGCCCCACCATATCTCACAGACAAATTAAAGGGATGGTCTAGTAAAAAATTGTATTTAAAAAATAGATAGGCAACATAAAAAAAGAAATACTAGCATTCTCCGTTTTAAAACTTCCTATGTAAAATTTTGAGCTATGCAAGCTCAAAATTCGCAAATGCAAGCACATGGGCGCATCCATTTTGTGAAATGGAGGCCCTCCTGTGCTGGCTTTTGCTTTTGCGGCACTAATGCAGGAAAAGCCAGCAAGCTGTAGTAAAGAAAGGCTACCGCTGGGTGGCTTTCCCTTCATTAGTGCTGTAGGCGGAGGACGGGGACCGGAGACCAGAGCAGGAAAGCTGCAGCTGAATCTCGGTAAATCTCGGAGGAGCCTGAGAAACTTGGAAAGAAAAACCGCAGCGTTTTCCAACACAACCGCGTGTGTTTCTGCCTGATGTGGCTATCACTTTGGGTCTCCGGTGCTCCCAGGGGAGCACCGGAGACCCAAAGTGAAAGCCACAGCAGGCAGAAACACACGCGGTTATGTTTACATGCCGCGTAGTGTTTCTACCTGCAGCTGATTTCCCAGCTTATTTCCCATTTGGGGCTCTCGGGCTCCCCACGGGGAGCCCGAGAGACCCAAATGGGAAATGCTAAATGCTGCGTTGTCTGCCTAAATCTGCTTTCCCATTTGGGGCTCTCGGGCTCCCCAAATGGGAAAGCAGATTCAGGCAGAAACAACGCGGTTGTTTTCCGCAATGCCGCGTTGTTTCTGCCTGAATCTGCTTTACCATTTGGGGCTCTCGGGCTCCCTGTGGGGAGCCCGAGAGCCCCAAATGGGAAAGCAGATTCAGGCAGAAACAACGCGGTTGTGTTGGAAAACGCTGCGGTTTTTCTTTCCGGGTTTCTCAGGCTCCTCCGAGCCGGAGGAGCCTGAGAAACTTGGAAAGAAAAACCGCAGCGTTTTCCAACACAATAACGTTGTATTTATGTTTGCGGTCGCTTCAAAAGCGACCGCAAACATAAATACAACGTTTTTAAAGCTATGGTTTTATTTCTAAGTTTTCCGGGCTCCTCCAACCGCAGCTAGTGCTTATTTAAAAAAATAAATTAATAGCACTTACCGAGATTCAGCTGCAGCTTTCCTGCTCTGGTCTCCGGTCCCCGTCCTCCGCCTACAGCACTAATGAAGGGAAAGCCACCCAGCGGTAGCCTTTCTTTACTACAGCTGGCTGGCTTTTCCTTCATTAGTGCCGCAAAAGCAAAAGCCAGCACAGGAGGGCCTCCATTTCACAAAATGGATGCGCCCATGTGCTTGCTTTTGCGAATTTTGAGCTTGAATAGCTCAAACTTTTACATAGTTTTAAAACGGAGAATGCTAGTATTTTTTTTATGTTGCCTATCTATTTTTTAAATAACATTTTTTACTAGACCATCCCTTTAACTTTGAAATCATCAGCCAGTATTACTAGATCTACTAACACATCTTGCCTGGTGGTGCCCAGGTATATCCTAAAAAGAGCTGGCGAACCAGTTTCCCAGTTCTAGCCTCCCAATTATGGAACACACTTCCACAGGACATCAAAACTATTCCAACCTTTCAAATATTCAGAAGTCACGTCATCACATGGTTACTGAATAAAAACTAACACTACTTACCTTACACTTGACATCACAAGTACTCCCATTCCCTTAACTGTATATAATATTAACCATGCCTTTCCTTTGCTATTTGAAAGTATTATCTGTATTCTGTCTGTATAAACTGTACAAACTGTATAACTGCATAAACTGTATAAACTACATCTTGTAACCATTACCTTCACCTCAAGCGCCCAGATACACCTGGGTCAGGTGCACTATATAAATAAAATAAACAAACAAACAAACATGCTTCTGTCGGCTTGGCTGAGAAGTAATTCTCTCTTCTGGTTCGATGAGAAATTCAATGAATCTTCTTTTTCTCAACTGGGCATCTACTTTTGGAAATTCTCCAATGTTCAGGTCACTTTGAGGAATCACTAGTGCTGAAACATGGATGCGCACCAAGGAGCACGTTCCTCCCCAATCCTTTAGCAACTTCATGTAGGCCCTAGTCCAACACGCTCAATGTCAATCCATTGGAAGGGGCTGTCCCTGTTCCCATCTTAGAAACGTCAACTGTAGTTTTGCAGCCTTTGTTACCTCCCACATGCTTCTTTCCTTCTCTTCGGAAGCACAATGTTGCACTCGCCAATGGGATCACAACCATTGGACCTGATTCATTTTCTACCCATGTTAGTAGCTTGCCATGTTTAGCCCATGACTTCAAACAACCATTGTTCACTCTCTGCACCTCTTGCACATATTCTGGCTTCAGTAGATGAGCTGCACAGGACATCAGTCCTCCTTCCCATCCCTTCTTGGACTTCACTCATCCGTAGACTAAGACTTGAGTTTGTTCCCAACATCCAGGCGATCCAGATATCTCTGTTATATCAGGGCAATCAATTCTCTTCATGTCTTCAATGACTACCTCTTCCTGTCCTTAAAGTGGCCCAACTTCCCTGAAATTGTCCTCTGGTCATACATGCTGCAAGATGAATGAGGCACCTGGCATCGTGTTCTGGGACTTCTCTGGAGATTAAATGTTGCACTGAATTCATGGCATATGGGATGAGAGCGCAGACGTAACAACTCTCCTTAGATGTTTTTTCCCCTACTACGCTCATGTGCTGGTACCACATGTTATTACCCAAGTGTGCTGCATTATCTAGATAGATATTTATCCCCTCATTACCTTCCTCTGCATCTCTCCTGTGCTTTTAGAAGCCTTGTACCATCCATGAAGTATATCAAAGGAGGTTCCCATATTAGGAAGAACCATAGGGACCTCTACCTCAGTGGAAGTACTAACATGATAGAGACTATGAAAAATGAGGAAGATAAAGACACATTGAGTAATCGTACAGGCATATATTATGCACAAAAACATAGGCATCCATTTTTCGCGCCATCCTGGTACTTGTTTCACTTGTTCATTCTCTAGAACTGTGCCAGCTTCCACATTTTTCATCTTTAATAAAATCATCAAATTTCTTTACACATGCAATTGGAAAACCTGGTTAATTATTGTGATAAGAAGCCTTCTTATCACTGGGCCATATTTAGGATCCTGTAAAAAAAGTGTGAATATCAACGTCTCTTCTGACAAGAGCAGGATAAGCTTGAAATATAAACATAAAGAGCTGCATCACGAGTTGGGTGGTATCTCAGCAGTATTCCTGCCGGGATACCGCCCACGCTAATAGCGCTGCCGCCAACGGGTCCGGTGCTTTTCGCGCCGGATCGTGGGTTTAGCGGAACAGGAATTCCCATTCCCCCTTGGGCAATTCGGGTATTCCCCATTCCCCATTGGGACCAATGGGGAATTTTCAGCGCGACTACCGTCGGCGGTATCACTGCGTGGTAATTGCACCAAAAATCAGCATATTCACGGCAGATTTACCCACAGCACAGAGCTGGGGGTAAATCCGGCTAAACCCGTGATTTGGCGGACCCTTAAATACGGCAGTAATAGTGTTACTGCCACATTTAAGGTTTACCGCCAAACTTGTGATGACAAGTCGATGAACATCACTGTCGATAAGTACCATATGTTTAACTGCTTAGAAAAGGTATTCACCACAAAATGAATCTGGATACTGATCGCCTTTCCAATTTCTGATCAAGAACTGACGTTTAGGCATAACTTTGATGCTTCAATGTGTATTTCTAAAGTTCTTTTTCAAAAATTCTGAAATTCTCTGCAATTCTTTGCACTTTTACTAAATTATCTATAAGGAGTGTACTTTTGAATTTCAATTCAATACACAATCTGTATCATCCACTGGTAGTTGCTATATCGTCCTTCTTTGTCATTGATCGGGTCTACACAAGCTGAAATTCTTCTTGCCTTGCTTCTGAATCAGCAATGGTGGGAATGCGGGTCTCACCTTTATAGACTTTTACGTCCCTCAGGTGGAACCAAGCTCGTCTTCCTTGGACCTTTACAGCTGAAGGGGTTATATTCTCAACACAAAAAGGACCATTGAATAGTGGCTCATGCCACTTTCTAGTAAAGTTTTTAATGGGAACTAGGTCTCCAACATATAACTTAGGTGCCAATCCTAGTTGATTTTGGTTGGTTGTTGAATTGTCTTCTTCTGTGTTCTAAGAACAATCCCCCTTGTGCTTGACTTGATCTGATATGATAGAAATTCTAGAGGTCATACATGTCAAATAGTTGTGCATCTCATCACCTAAGGTTTTAGCTACACTCTGGGCATCACTTCTACTTCTCGATGGAGGAGTGAGAGGTGTTCTCATTCGATGGCCTGTCACTAGGTCATGAGGGGTGAGGTGGTGGTCTGATCCTGGCAGATTTCAAAGAGCATATAAATCTAGAAGACTAGCGAGAACAGCATACAGTTATATTCCTAGCACAACGTATATATGCATCTTCCACTGCGCTGTACTTTACTGTGTATTACATACGCTGTAATTTTTCATGCCTAATACCTGCCCTCTCTGTGCACAACCTGTATAGACTCCTGTGCGCTACCTGCCTAGATAGATTCAGGGTGATGGCAATTACAAGCCATTTGTGCATTCGGGCACAAACATGTCCAGAACCAATCTCTCTACCCGATATGTTTTATTATTTGCCACGTAGGATGACATCATAGCGGACGCACATCGATGTATAAAGCTTTTGTGTAATAGAAATATAATTGAGAGTGTGTGGACTACGATTTGATGTTCGTCAGATTTCCCTACTTTATTGAACTGATAATAAAGTAGTATTTTGCCATATTCTTTGAGTCTGTCCGGTTATTTGGGTCTGAGATAATTTTTTATGGTAATCCCATTCTGCGCATAAGAACGCTCAAAGGTGCTACTGCACATTTTGGTAGCAGTACGGATGGTTCAGCTCCAGACCCTCAGATGTTTGACGTCTTCCACCATTAGCCGGAAGACAGCAGAGTTTCCTGTGGAGAGCGGTAGTACAACACGTGTGTCCTGACACAGTTGGCAGGTGCCCCTTTGAAGAAATTCCTGTCTGGTTCCCGCAGGCGCCCCGTGGACTGAAGGCAAAGTGGTTGATTGGGGAAGAGTCGATACCAAAGGGCTCGAAGTGAATAACGGATGTAAGTAGAAGCATCGAAAAGTGACAAATAAAAAGAGAGGAACCGTATTGCATGTATGTATATATATATATATGAAACACAACAGAATTTATTAGGGAAAAGGAGAATACCTTGAGACTAGTCCTCCAGGAGGGAGAAGGGACCGCACCAAACCCCGGGTCAGAGTATTATTTAAGGAATTCCTTCAGCTACAGCCGAAGGAGGATGCGCAACACACTCCATAATTGAGTAAAATAGAGATGAGATACGTCTATCAGGAGAATAAAACAGGACAAAGTGTGCACACGTGTTTTGGGGGGTCTTTTGAAAAATACCAGTGTAAAAAATATATTGACGTGTTTTGTGTTAGTGGTGATAAAATAGGTTGAAAGCTTAAAAAACGATAAAAACATTTGCCACCAATCAAATCTAGGAGGGTAGTATTTGAGGAAAAATAGAATAAAAGAAGATTCTTAAATTATCAAAAATAATAACAGGATAGTACGAAATGATACAAATTATGAATGAAGAGGAAAAAATGGATAATGTTGCATGGGCATTTTTGGGAGAAATAGTTTTTTTGGAAATGGGCG
Organism: Ambystoma mexicanum; assembly: GCF_040938575.1. Taxonomy (NCBI): domain Eukaryota; kingdom Metazoa; phylum Chordata; class Amphibia; order Caudata; family Ambystomatidae; genus Ambystoma; species Ambystoma mexicanum. Next base: position 1,290,238,797 of record NC_090933.1, on the reverse strand, counting down.
TGCAATTGATGGTGCTGGCCTGAAGTGATTGTTGGAGTGTGATTTAATAAATAATAAATGAAAAAACCTGGTAGGTATTTACAGTTAAAAATGACTTGTCATTATGGGGGACACTCCCCTTTTACATCTATGCAGGACATTATCAAGATACACACCTAAGATTAGAAAGTACCACGCTGAGTGGGTAAAAGGCATGACTTACAAAACACTAATGTCGTTGCCTCAAGAAGGCGTGTTATCAAAAACAGTACTACGACACATGACAACATACCTGTATGCTACATATGCAGTGAAAAACTTACAGCAGTGAGAGAGAAGACCCGCCTGAGGAAGAATGGATACTAAATCAACATAAAGAGGAGGATGTAACGCCCTCAGCTCCTCTTTCTCCTCCTAAAAATGATAGCATGACAGAAGATAAACATGGAATCTATCCTCAAAAGGAATTAAAATCAGCAGTGGGGTATGTTAATCCAACATATGCACCTCTAGCTTATAATAGTGAAGACATCATGGAAGAAAGTAAGATTAAAGAACGTAAATATATGTCCACATACGACAAACATAATGAGTGCGATGAGAGAAGGTACAGACAGATAGAAATAGAAGGTCAAGTGGCACAGTGAGTAGAGCGCTCACTTTGACATTCGTGCAGAGCCTGCTAACGCAGGTTCGAATCCCGGCGGGGCCAAAATCAGCCTTTCATCCTTCCGAGGTCGATAAATGAGCACCACACACCGTGGGTAATAATAAGCAGCGCTCAGATACCTGAGGGTTCGTAGCGCTATATAAATGCCAAATTATTATTTTTTTATTTAGAAGAGGAAGTCAGGAGACAAAAAAGAGAAAAAGACAAAGCAAGTGGGATGACAATAGTACAAAAAAAAGGAGGCTTGGAGGAAAGATACTACTTAAATTAGTTGGAAAGGGCATTGACGATGTTAAAGAGAGAGAAGGAAAAGGAATGAGAAAGGGCTTACGAGGAAGAGAAAGAAAGAGATAGGAAATGAAAGGAAGAATGGTGAAAGTATGAAGAACAGAAAAAAGAGAGAGAATAGAAGAGAAGAAACATGAAGAAACATGAAGAAATGGAAGCCCAAAGATTGAAAGAACATAGGTTGCAAATAAGGCGAGAGGAAGAAGAGAACAGAGTGATGAGAAGAAGAAATGAGAAGGAGTAGGGAACAAAGTGATGATGAAATAGATCATATTATTAATAGAGGTATGATACCCATTGAAGCACGTGATGGGAAGAAGAGAGAGGATCACAACAGTCCCACATGGAGCTGCAAGGGATACAGAGAATACATGGGCCGATGAGCATGGGGCAGACAGCATATGGAAAAGGATTGGAGATCTATATAGACAAATGAGAGAGAAGGGTGGTTATGAGGCCATGTGGAGCGTTGCAGGATCGCCACCGTAGGAACCAGTAGAAAGAGCGGATAATGTATTGATGGACAAGCATTGAATTCTGTCCCTAAGTAGACTAGATCTTGAAGATGAGGAAGGGGATAATAGCCATACCAGTTGGGGTATAATGATGTCAGATGAGAAAGCGTGAAGAGAAGGCGCAAGCAGTTTTTCAATAGATCCGGACATAGAGAGAGGGGTGAAGTGGTCAGATTTAGAAGACCCGAAATAAAAAACACCAGAACATATACCATATTCTGAACGACCACCAGCACGGTTGCGTAGTGCATTGGATATGGTCCCCCCTTATGTAAACTGGTTAAGGTCACTGCCAGGAAGAATACGAAGAGGCAAATCTAGCCCCACATGGAAGACGTGAAGTGTTGGGGCATATGTTTTTTACCAGGATTTACACAATTCCTGTTATTAGGGAAAGGGTGAGGACAAAGAAAATTTGAAATGTAAATGACCTAGTTTAACTCCGGGTGTGGGAAAATTGATTCATGAGTTAGAAAGAATGACAGCGGGAATGACGCTAGCAGTGTGTGACATAAAAGGCCTACTGGCAGCAATTCTATGGGAGAGAGCTGATGACATTTGGAAACAAGCAGGCTATGTGAGTGTAACACCACAGGACATGACACATGACGAGAACCATTTAACAATTGCAGGGAAGATATATGGAGGGTGCTTAGGGTACAGTATCCTGACAAATCAGAGATGGATGTGATTATGTCAAGGTTAAAGTGAGAGGACGAACATTGGGAACATTGGCGTTTCAAGACGAGAGAACCCTGGGATAAAATAGTGGCATTATTTTATCATATTTTATGTCAGAGACTGCCTGACTGCCTGAGACAGTGAAAAGGCAGATGATAAAACAGGTAGGGATGGAGGCAAATCCATGGCCAGAAATACAGCTGACTATTGTACATCATTGTCGATTGTTGCAAGAGAAAAATAAGAAGAAAGCAGGAGGAAGCAAAGTTAATCCAGAAGAAATTGTCGAAGGAGCAGTACTGATGAGTGGTGAAGGCGTGGCCACACAAGAGGTACAGCAAACCAATGTAGTGCACCCTATGGATCAGCGTGGGTACAACGTTTGGCCATGAGGTAGAGGGAATAGATCTAGGGTACGCGGCAGAGGAGGAGGAGGATTTAACAGGGGACTCAGGGCAGTCCTTATTTGGTCATGCACTTTCCCGCGAAACCCAACGCTTTCACAGGCTTCTGCATGCCTTGTGTGTGCCTCCAGGATGTGGGCTGGGATGTCTGTTCCCAAAACACATCCTGGGTGCCAGAGAGTCTATTGTGTCTTGAATGCCTGGGACCACCGTGGTGCGTGATAGGTCCACGTATGGTGTGAGTGTTTTGTGAGCAGATCTCCCATTGGGCCCTCTCAGTTTTGGCGCAAAGGGAACTCTGGATAAGAGGAGACTGGAAACACCACTACCATGTCGATCTCCTAAGTTCTCACGAACAAAGGATAAGGAGCCAAGTATCCTGCAACTAAGAAGCTGAGTCGAGGAATCGCTGGTGACCCGCTGAAGTTTTGGCACCCTGCACTGCTGTCGTCCTGTGAGACCCCTCTGCCTTTGATAGAACGAGAAGGCCTGTACTGGCGCTTCGACCCTTTAGAATAGTGGGAACAACTATTCTCGGCATCTTCACCAACTCCTGTACGTAAGCCTTCGGAAGCGTCCCTGGACCATCCAGTGGACTGACCAGCCTACACAGGAACCTTGCTCTGTCACTGCCGTCTGGCTTACTGCTAATCCCCTGTCCTCGGCACTCTGACACGATTCGTACACTTGGCATTCCCAGGTCTGAAGTGAGACGTGTGCTTTGGGACCGGAATACCTGCGGTTGCCGAGTTGCCATGCTGTGGAAACAAACCTGTGCGTGTTCGCTGCATTTTGGGACACCCTCGACCCTGACTCCTGCTGTCGCGGAATATACACGGCGTTGAGACATCCTGCTGATCGCATCTGAACCTGCCAGTACTGAAACGGAACCGGAGCATCCTGGGTCTGCCTGCATCGGGGACCGGTGAGTAGTCAATAACCTAACCGGTCACCCTCCCGCAGGAGCCTGTGGTTCTCCACTGCTGTCGTAAACAGAAACCCTTTTCCGCACTCGTGCCCTGCTTCTGCCCACAGGTGGATGCCGCGCTTGAGTAGCGGGTAACTGTTCATCATCGTTTTGTTCACCTCTCTGAACTGCCTGATCTCCCTGAAGAGACTCTCCTTTGCCCATTGCACCTGCGTGTGCAGGTACTTTTGAGCACAAGGCTCCACTCTTCGTAGGGCTCGGACTTCCTTATAGTTAGGTGGCCTCTGATGTCAAACTGGGTTTAACGATTACTTGCACTGCCTGTTTTCCTCCCCATCTAGGTGGTCTGCATATTTCGTGCTTCTAACTCTTTAGAACCCTTGGTCTTAGATATATATTGTATTGCTTGTGATGTGTTGGTTTATTGGAGTTTTACCATGATTCTTTACTATGGTCGATGTTACAAAGGCCTTGTAATAAATGTATCTATATTTTTAATATAACACCTGTCTGGCGTAATTTGTAAGCTTCCTTGCTTTGTGTGCTCATTGCGGCCTTTCAGTCACCCTCACCCCTCTTGAGACCTAGTCTTGACCGCCGCCATCGCTACCCTGATTGGTCTGGCTTGTCCAGAGGTTACCCTGTTCAAAGAAACTAGGCTGGCCTTCTGAACCTCTGCCCCTCCAGGACAGAGTTCAGAAATCCATCTTAACAAATTGGTGTACAGCGGTGGGATATGACTGAAGGTATCCAGTGTTGTGCACGAGCTAGGGCATTTCAAGTTATTCCTAATAGGACACGTAGTGAATTGTCATAGTATAACTCTTTAAAGGCCAAAGTCCTATCACACAGTATGGAAATAGGTACCTTGTTAACTTTAAATGTTTCTAAATCCGAAACATTGAAAAAGATGTGTGCTGAAAGAGGTATCTCCTCACAAGGCACAAAAATGGAAATGATCCAAAGAGTCATGGCGTGGCAAGAAGCTCAGCTTGATGCTATAGCTTCAGAGGACAGTGCAGAAGGAGGTGGGGCTGCTCTCACTGGTAGAACAAACAGTTCTGCCGCTGCACTAGTCCACCGCGACCATGAGGACAGGGAGGATGAAATATCCAATGTTTCCTCTGCCAGTGCCGATGGGGAGGCCATACTTGAATTCAAGAAGCAAGAACTGCTGTTTAGGCAGAAGGAGCTTGATTTCAATATGGCCAAACTAAAAATCGAACAGGCAGAAAAACAGAAAGACAGGGATCACCAGTTGGAACTGGCCAAGCTTCAAGTTGCCAATGGATCCAAGGGTCCTGGACATGGGTCTGGGGCCCCCTCTCATCCAAGGTTTCCAAAAGATCTGCTCAGTGCGTATGAGGAAAAGAATGACATTATGGACTGGCTGAATACATTTGAGTATGCATGTGAAGTTCAACAAGTTGACAATGCTGATAAAATTGCCTGGTTACTCAGCAGACTGCCCCATTCTGGCTGCAGTGCCATTATGGAAATGTCGAAGGCTGAGCAAGCAGATTTTGCAATGTTGAAGCAAAATCTCATTTTAAAGTTTGGAAAGACTCCTGCCCAATATTTAAAACGATTCCGAGAGTATAACAAAAAAGAAGGTGGTACTTGGGTATTTTATGTAACCGAATCCTTAAAAGATTTGACTGGCTGGGTCGAAGGTTATAAGGTTTCTCCCTTTGAAGGTGTGATAGGTCTTCTCATGCTGGAACATATTTTTGCATCTTCTTCCCCTGAGATTAAGCAGCATTTGGCAGATTCAAAGGAGATAGATCCTAAGAAGCTTGCCATTGCAGCAGATTTATGGGTGTCACATTGAGTGTCCCATAAGGACAAAACTCATCCTGGTAAGCAGGAGGAAGGGAAAAAGTCCAAAGATAAGGAGGGTGGAGAATCTAATAAATCTTCTTCTCAAAAGGGCCACAAAAATAAAAATAAGGGTAAGACACAAGAGAACTCACAGGGTAGTGGAGGTCAGCCTCCGAAACAGAACTCTGGTTATAGTAAGCCTCCCTATGTAAACAGACGCAATGGATCTTGTTTTGCTTGTGGAGCAACTGACCACGTGAAGGGGGATCCCCGGTGTAAGGTTAAACCTTTGGGGGTCCACTCCGCTAATCTGGCCTTCTGCTCCTACGAGGAAGAAGAGATTACAGGAGCATCCTTCTACTCAGACTCCTTCCCCAGTGGGATAGAAGCTGAGGTAGTTTTAGTTTCCCTGGGTTCCTGGGAGCCTAAAGTCGCAGAGGCTTATGCTAGGATTCCAGATAACACCAAGCACTACTTTAAAGACAGTGTGCTGATCAATGGAGTCGATACTCCAGCTCTTAGGGATAGTGGCTGCAGTCGAACTGTAGTGGATTTTACTTTGGTATACTCAGAGGAAGTTGCCAGCGCTACTCTGATGCCCACTAAGTTGGCTGACGGCCCACCTTGCATGTTTCCAGTAATACCTGTAAATCTTACTCTCAATGGTACAGCAGTCAGGATTCCAGTGAGCATTCAGAGGAACGTCCCAGGAAAGGTCTTGTTGGGCAACGATCTCAGAGCTTTAGGGCTCGTGGGAGACACTGCTGACAGACCCTGCACACAGTCTCAAACACGGGCAGCATTGGCCAAGACCAATGCACTGCCCCAGCCAAAGGGGAAACCCAAGGCTAAAGGTGTAAGAAAACCAAAACAAGGGAAATAAAATATTCCCCCGATCTCACCTACCACTGCGGTGGAGAAAGGTGGTCAATCGCCCAGACCTGACGAGGAGGCGGTGATACCTGAAGTATTTGACCCCAATGACCATCCTGAACTAAAAGACTTGTTGGTAGCAGGTGGTCCTGACAGGGAAGAGTTCAGTAAAGGCCAACGTGAGTGCCCATCTCTGGAAGGCATAAGGAGACAGGCCTGCTCCCAGCTTGAGGGTGAACCTCCTGGGAAGCATCAGATTTATTGGGAAGGTGGACTCCTGTACAGTGAGCCCACAGAGTCTACAGAAGGAGACCATAGGAGGTTGGTGGTTCCCCATGCTGTAAGACCCTTCCTCCTGCAGCTGGCGCATGAAGTGCCCCTTGCTGGTTACCTTGGTATTAAGAGGACAAAGCAAAGGTTATCCATGCACTTCTACTGGCCCAAGATGGGGGTGCAAGCAGAAAGTCACTGCAGGAGTTGTGCCTCCTGCCAGTTATCTGGTAAGAGTGGCTCAACAATCCAAGCTCCATTGGTACCACTTCCAGTTGTGGGAATACCATTCGAAAGGGTAGGGATCGACATCGTTGGTCCCCTTGAATCGCAAACATCCTCAGGCAATAGGTTTATCCTGGTGCTGGTCGACTATGCTACCAGATATCCTGAGGCCATCCCATTGAAAACTGTAACTGCCAAGTCAGTTGCAAAAGCGTTACTTGGCATCTTTACTAGGGTTGGCTTCCCTAAAGAAGTTGTGTCTGACAGAGGCAGCAACTTTATGTCAAAGTATATGCAGGCTATGTGGAAGGAATGTGGGGTCACCTACAAGTTCTCTTCCGCATACCACCCCCAGACCAATGGTCTGGTGGAACGGTTCAACAGAACATTAAAGAGTATGATTGGGGCTCTGGCAGAACCTAAAAGAAGAAAATGGGATCTTCTTTTACCATGTTTACTGTTTGCCTACCGAGAGGTACCACAGGAGGGTGTTGGCTTCAGCCCCTTCGAACTTCTGTTTGGTCACCCTGTGCGGGGACCCTTAGCCATAGTCAAGGAGGGATGAGAGATGCCCACTCCCCCTATTACTACCAACGTAGTAGACTATGTGTTAGGGCTCAGAAAACAGATGGTACTTCTGATGGGTCTGGCTAGTGACAAGTTGAAGGCAGGACAAGCGCTGGTGAAACATTGGTATGACCAGAAAGCTTCCCTCATCAACTTTACACCTGGTCAGCAAGTCCTGATCATGAATCCCATAAGGCCTAGAGCTTTACAGGACAAATGGTCAGGCCCTTACACAGTGGTGGAGCCCCTGGGTGAGGTCAACTATTTAGTGTACCTTGGAAGGCCTGGACAGGCTCCAAAAGTGTTCCACATAAATAGGCTGAAGGCTTTCGTCCCAAGAGTCGAAATCGCAGCACTGCTACTGGCTTCAGATGTTGAGGAAGAGGAGTCTGAACCTCTCCCCGACCTGTTCCAAAGCGGTCCTTCAGATAGCTCCTTTGAGGGTGTCCAAGTGGCCCCTCACCTGACTTCTGATCAGCAGGCTGAGGTGAAAAGTTTGCTTAGGCAATTTTCCACCCTGTTTTCGCAGTCCCCTGGTTTGACACCTTGGTGCAAACATAACATAGACACAGGAGACAGCGTTCCTACCAAAAGTAGAGGATACAGGATGTCAGACAAAGTACGGTCTTACATTAAGACAGAGGTCAACAAAATGTTAGATCCTGGGGTGATTGAACCCTCTAGTAGTCCTTGGTCCAGCCCTGTGGTTTTAGTTCTAAAAGCAGGCACTTCTGAATTGAGGTTCTGAGTGGATTACAGGGCTCTGAATGCTGTCACCAAGACAGATGCACACCCCTTGCCTCGAACAGATGAGCTGGTGGATACCTTGGGTGCCTCCAAGTACCTCAGCACGTTTGACCTCACTGCGGGCTATTGGCAAATAGCCTTAGCAGAACATGCCAAGGAGAAGACAGCGTTTTCCACTCCAGACGGTCTTTACCAATTCAGGGTAATGCCATTCGGGTTGAAGAATGCACCTGCCACTTTCCAGAGGCTTGTGAATCATGTGTTGAATGGGTTGGATGAATTCTGTCTTGCATATCTGGATGATATAGCAGTTTTCAGCGCCACCTGGAAAGACCATGTGAAACACCTCGGGATTGTGCTACAGGCTCTTCAGAAAGCACACTTGACCATAAAGGCTAGTAAATGCCAGATTGGACAAGGCTCCGTGGTTTACCTTGGACATGAAGTAGGTGGAGGGAGGATACAGCCTCTTCCCAATAAAGTACACGCAGTACAAGACTGTCCTACCCCCACTACACAAACCCAAGTGAGAGCCTTCTTAGGACTCACCGGGTATTACCGCAACTGCATGGCAGACTATGGCACCATAGCTGCCCCTCTGACTGCCCTCACTACTCCGAAGAAACCCAATGTTATGTTATGTTGTGTTACATGATTTATATTGCGCACATGGTACCCGAAGGCTGATGGGCGCAAACTGACAAACACAAAACAGACCACAAATACAGCAAAATAGTTATCTAAATCGAGTCTCCATTGGGGGTTTAGGCAAAGAGCAGTGTTTTCAGTTTCTTTTTAAAGCGTTCTGTTGAAGCCAGCGTTCTTAATGCCGTGGGAAGGGCATTCCACGCAATGGGTGCTGCAACTTCAAATGACCCCTGCCTAGTTTTGTTATTCTTATGCCGGGGTACACTAAGTGTATTAGAATTATCAGATCTGAGAGACCTACCCTTATCCTTCACAACTATGGCCTCCTTCAGATATGATGGCATTTTACCTACAATGCATTTTTGGGTAATGAGCAGAAGCCTAAAATGAATTATTTTTCCAACCGGCAGCCAAGAATGTAACTTGGACCGACGAGTGTGAGAAGGCCTTCAACGGCTTAAAAGACTCCTTGTGCCAGGCCCCTGTTCTCAGGGCCCCTGATTACAAAGACCTTTTATCGTACAGACAGATGCCTCTGACACTGGGATAGGAGCTGTACTATCACAAGTAGATGAGAAGGGTAAGGAACACCGTATTGGTTTCATTAGTCGCCAGTTTAAGGACAGAGAGCTCAGATGGTCCACAGTAGAGAAAGAATGTTTCTCTGTTGTGTGGGCCCTACGGAAGCTGAGGCCCTACCTCTATGGGACCCACTTCACTGTGCAAACTGACCATAAGCCCTTAAAGTGGCTGATGAACATGAAGGGAGAGAATCCAAAGTTGCCTAGGTGGTCCATAAGTCTACAAGGCTTTGACTTCACTATTGAGCATAGGCCAGGTGTCCAACATAGCAATGCAGATGGGTTGTCCAGAATGTTTAACCGACCTGAACAAGAGACTCATCCAGGGGTGGATTAGTTCCCCCTGTCCTTAGTCTGGGAGGGGCGAGTGTTAGGAAAGATTTCATATTGTAGGTAATTTTCCTTCCATGTGGCAACCCCCAAACCTTTTGCGGTTGTTTTACACCCTGATCTAGACTTTGCCAGAGAAGCGCAGACTTCCACCGCACTCCTCTGGGCTTTCGCTCCATTCTTACAGGGAAACTGACATGCCCTTAAGACAGTCATTACCGGGAGACTTTGTTTCCCTTAGTCCTTTCCTCATGTTGCAGCTTTTGAGCAACATGAAACAAGAGTGCACCGTAACTTAAATTACTGTGCTCTTGGGTCTCTAGTCATCCCAATGGCCCTAGAAACTCTCACTGGACTTATCATGAAATGTGCAAGTGTGTCACGGACGGGACTGGTGGCAGCTATCGTTACTTTGTGTTTTGAACACCTTTTTGCCATGTTAACTGCGCTTCCCACGTTTAGCCCAAATGGGTGGCCTGGCCTCCAAATGGCCATGCCACAAGGTTCTTTGTCCTGTCCGCTGACCGTCTTGCCCCTTCACCTTCCCACAGGTCGAGCCGACCCGGGTCAGTCCTTATTTGGTCATGCACTTTCCCGCGAAACCCAACGCTTTCGCAGGCTTCTGCATGCCTTGTGTGTGCCTCCAGGATGTGGGCTGGGATGTCTGTTCCCAATACACATCCTGGGTGCCAGAGAGTCTAGTGTGTCTTGAATGCCTGGGACCACCATGGTCCGTGATAGGTCCACGCATGGTGTGAGTGTTTTGTGAGCAGATCTCCCATTGGGCCCTCTCCGTTTTGGCGTGAAGGGAACTCTGGATAAGAGGAGGCTGGAAACACCACTACCATGTCGATCTCCTGAGTTCTCACGAACAAAGGATAAGGAGCCAAGTATCCTGCAACTAAGAAGCTGAGTCGAGGAATCGCTGGTGACCCGCTGAAGGTTTGGCACGCTGCACTGCTGTCGTCCTGTGAGACCCCTCTGCCTCTGATCGAACGAGAAGGCCTGTACTGGCGCTTCAACCCTTTAGAATAGTGGGAACAACTATTCTCGGCATCTTCACCAACTCCTGTACGTAAGCCTTTGGAAGCGTCCCTGTACCATCCAGTGGACTGACCAGCCTACACAGGAACCTTGCTCTGTCACAGCCGTCTGGCTTACTGCTAATCCCGTGTCCTCGGCACTCTCACACGATTCGTACACTTGGCATTCCCAGGTCTGAAGTGAGACGTGTGCTTTGGGACCAGAATACCTGCGGTTGCCGAGTTGCCCTGCTGTGGTAACAAACCTGTGCATGTTCGCTGCATTTTGGGACACCCTCGACCCTGACTCCTGCTGTCGCGGAATCTGCACGGCATTGAGACATCCTGCTGATCGCATCTGAACCTGCCAGTACCGAAATGGAACCGGAGAAGCCTGGGTCTGCCTGCATCGGGGACCGGTGAGTAGTCAATACCCTAACCAGTTGCCCTCCCGCAGGAGCCTGTGGTTCTCCACCGCTGTCATAAACAACAACCCTTTTCCGCACTCGCGCCCTGCTTCTGCCCACAAGTGGAGGCCGCGCTTGAGTAGCAGGGAACTGTTCATCATCGTTTTGTTCACCTCTCTGAACTGCCTGATCTCCCTGAAGAGACTCTCCTTTGCCCGTTGTCACCCGTATGTGCAGGTACTTTTGAGCACAAGGCTCCACTGCATATTTCGTGCTTCTAACTCTTTGGACCCCTTGGTCTTAGATATATATTGTATTGCTTGTGATGTGTTGGTTTATTGGAGTTTTACTGTGATTCTTTACTATGGTCAATGTTACAAAGGCCTTGTAATAAATGTGTCTATATTTTTAATATAACACCTGTCTGGAGTAATTTGTAAGCGTCCTTGCTTTGTGTGCTCACTGCGGGCTTTCAGTCACCCTCACCCCTCTTGAGACCTAGTCTTGACCGCCGCCATCGCTACCCTGATTGGTCTGGCTTGTCCAGAGGTTACCCTGTTCCAAGAAACTAGGCTGGCCTTCTGAACCTCTGCCCCTCCAGGACAGAAGTTTAGAAATCCATCTTAACAGTGCACCACAAACACAACCAGCGCAGCAAATCCCACAGCGCAAACAGTCACCACAAGGGCAACCACAGCAATCACTTATACAGGCACAAGTACAGACACAACAACCACAGTATGCACCGGTGCAACAAGCAACAGTGCCAAAATGGAACGCGAATACAGGAACTCCACAAGTGTCCACACCCAGGATAGGGAGTGTGACAGTAGTGGGAGGGAATCCTTTTAAGGGTACAGGAATGAATTTATATCCACAATATGAAAGCCCACAGAGTGACTTCATGTGTTCAGTACTATCTGTGACCCCAGGCCCACAAAGGGAACTAATGTTCAGGGTAACATTAGGAGGCAAGACATTTTCGTTCCCGGTGGATACAAGAGAAACTCGTTCCTGTGTTCGAGAGGGAAAATACCCAATGTCTGGGACCACCATGAATTCACAGGGATTTTCTGGGGTCACAAGTTTGGTTCCTTTTACTGACTAATTACCACTTTCTATAGGTGAACATGACGTGTCAATGCCAGTATTGTACTTTCGGCAGACACCGGTTAACATATTAGGACGTGACTTGATGACAAAATTAAACATGACAATATCCTTTAATGATAAAGGGATAGTGTGTTGAACTCCAGGGGTACATTATATGAATGTGAGAGAGTTTATACTAGCTTTAGATCCAGAAATATTTTTGTATGGAGTAAAAATTCTGTTGATATGGCTTCCTGGAATGACATGGAAAATATTGAGATCAGAGAAAAGGCAAAGACAAGCAAGTATACTGGGCAACACGGATTGATCAGAAATAAGGGTGTACTGGAATATGATAAGGGGTCTCCAGGGATTAAGGAAAGCCCTTGAGATAGGTACCAGCAGATTACTCTTAAAAACAGTCATACAACAACGTCATGACTTGGGCGTGCCGAAGAAACTGTTGTACTCAGTGCAAGGGTAAAACTGAAAGACCATATACTGAGGCAGGTACTGTAACGCTCACCTGACTCCCACGGAGGCGCTGGTCTAGTCTGGGTTGCTGTGGCCTCTTCGAGCGTGATGCGCAGAACTCGGAACACCGACTGAACAGGACCCTCAAATCTTGCTTGTCTGGCCCGTAGGAATATCCTTCTGCAGATGAGAAAGGGGATTAACAGTCTGCAGAATAGTGTGCTTGCTCCCCCTTCCCCCCATTCGTTCTTCTCTAACTTCCTCCGAAATCCCTGGTTGAAGCTCACCTTATGGTTTGAAAGGATGAACTCTCCATCCTGCTTCTGGTGCAGGGGCGCGTGTTAGTCCAGTTACTTCACTGGTTTTCAGAATGGCGCTGGCAAAATCCACTTGACTTTTCCGAGCGGAACGCCGTAAGTATGAAGATCACAAAAGTTCAAGTGTTGAGCTTCCTTTTCTGTTGCCTTCCTAACCTGTGATCTGTCCTTTATTTCAGGTGCAGAATGAAGGCGATGCGTTGAGGATTGAATTTCCGATGGTAAACTCAGGTGAGTTAGCGATGGAGGCGATCCCTCTTAATGTCTTTATATTCCTCCAGTAATGTCTTTTGTCCTTTCCCCATAGGGGCCGGGGTGCGGTACCTGCCAACGAAGCGGCGCCGACCCGAAATGAGGAATGGTCCACCAACAGAAGACCGGTAAGTGTTATGGCGGAAAATGAGGCTTTCCTCATATGTTCCTTCTGCTCACCTTTTGTCTCTTCTTCTCTCCCCTAGGCGCAGAGATGTGGCGACCGGTGCAGACAGTCGCGGTGGAGCCAGAAGAACTCCCGAGGACAGGTGAGTGAAGCGCGGCGCTGCAGCGAGCAACGCGGTGCTTTTAAATGAAAGTCTTTTCTCAGGAACAGGAACGCTGGCGTGAAGGTTCCGGATGCAGGTAAGAAGTTTGATAAAATTCTTGGTTTTCACCTTTCTCTTCTCTTCTTTCCTTACAGGTGTTCCAGGATCGAGGCGGGCGTGGCTGGAGACCAGATGCAGGAGCAGACACGGTGAGCGTTCAGCTGCTTGGATGCAGAACAACGCGAAGCGTGAGCAACTGTCTGGGCGTGGCTTAAATAGCCCCCAAAGTAGTTCCAGTTAAGTATCCTTCCCTGGCCACGCCCGAGTGGCAAAATAGTCCCAATGAAAAAATAGTCCCTTTCAGGTCTCAGGGAGGCCTGAATCTTGCAGCATGGTCTGCATTAGGTAAGTGCACAAAACACCTTCGTTTATGAGCCTGGCGCCTATGGCACCAGGACTGATGTCCAACATGAGCCTGGCGCCAACGGCGCCAGGACAGAGTCCAAAGAGCCCCTATAAGGGGCCGCTGGGCTTTTACCCGGGGGCCTGATGCCTGCTCCCGGGGGTGCTGGGCCTGGCCTGGTGCTCCGGGGGTAGGCATCATGACAGCACTCCCTCCCCAAGGCCCCTCCCAAGGTCGTTCCCTCTGGAGGTTTCGGTTTGTTTGGGAAATTCCAATGGAACCTTTTTACCAGCCGAGGTGCATGTACGTGGTCGCTGGGTTCCCAAGACCTTTCCTGAGGCCCGTACCCTTTCCAATCAATTAGATAGAAAAGTTTTGATTTTGAGATCTTACAATCCAAAATGTTCTTCACCTCGAATTCAGGCTCCCCATCTATCTGGATTGGTTCTGGTGGCTTTATTAATCTGGTTCCTGGTTGCACTGGTTTCAAAAGTGACACATGAAAAACGGGGTGAATCCGCATGTTAGCTAGTAGATCGAGCTTGACTGCCACTGGGTTAATTATAGCTTTGATCGAGTAAGGGCCCAAATACCTTGGATTAAAAGTTCGGGGTCCCTTGAGCAATAGGTGTTTGGTAGCCAACCATACTTGATCCCCTATTTGGTATGGAGGCGCCTCACTCCGATGCAGATCCTCATTCTTTTTGTATTTCCCTTTCGCTTGTTGCAAATGTGCAGTTGCATCCTTGAAGGCTTGAGTTATCGTGGAATGCAAATAGTCCACTGCGGGCATTTCAAGGCTCAGAGGTGAGTCCAGGTCTGAAGTACGAGGGTGATGTCCATATAGGGTATAAAAGGGGCTTTGTCCAGTTCCAGAGTGTACCGAGTTATTGTATGCATAATCGGCCACCCATAAAATATCCTTCCAATTACCCTCCGATTGGTGCAACATACATCGTAGGTATTGTTCAAGGGTCTGGTTCGTTCTCTCCGTCTGACCATCGGTCTGTGGGTGGTGGCTGGTTGAGAGTCTTACGTCGATTTGTGCCAGTTGACAACACTTTCTCCAAAAATGAGAAATAAACTGGCTTCCCTGTTCGGAGACTAGTATGGACGGGAATCCATGCAAACGGATGATATTTTCGAGGAATTCCTTGGCTAGGACAGAAGCTGAAGGTAATCCTTTCAACGGAATAAAATGGGCCATCTTGGAAAATAAATCCACCACAACCAGAATAGTATTGTATCCATTACAAGGGGGCAGGTCCGTGATAAAATCTAGTGACAAGGTGTGCCAAGGTGCTGGTGGAATGTCTAAAGGCTGAAGAAGACCGGCGGGTTTTGTCTTTTGGCCTTTGTTTTGGGCGCAAACTCCACAGGACATCACGAAAGATTTAATATCCTTTCGCCAGGAAGGCCACCAGAATTGTCGTTTAATTTTTTCCTCAGTTTTGGCAATGCCAGGATGTCCTTCCATCAGGGTATCATGATGACGGGAAGTAACCAGTTCTTGCAACTCCTTTTCTGGCAGAAATAAGCGTCCTTGGAAGTAAGGTAGGCCATCGTTGACCGAAAAGTAAGACCCCCTTTGGATCCAATCCTGCAAGGCTGTAGAGTCCAGGAGTTGTTTTACCCGTGCTTGAATGTCTTCAAGGGTTTGTAAAGAGGTTATCCCCAAAATTCTTTGTTCGGGAATTATCGGCACAGGTTCTGAGTTTGTGTCTATTTCTCCCATTCCTATTCGAGATAGCGCGTCCGCTTTGCCATTCTTACAGCCGGGGCGGTAAGTGATTACAAAATCGAACTCAGCAAAGAACAAAGCCCATCGGAGCTGACGTGACGATTGAGCCTTGGCAGTTTTTAAATATTGTAAGTTTCGGTGATCAGTGACCACGGTGATGGTATGCCTGGCGCCAAGAAGATAATGCCGCCAAGCCTTAAAGGCGGACTTAATGGCTAATAATTCCTTGTCGGTGATTGCATAATTTACCTCAGGTGGCGAGAACTTTCTGGACCAAAATGCTACGGGGTGCAGTTGGTTGGTTTCAGGGTCTCTCTGAGACAGGACAGCTCCCATGGCTAAGCTGGACGCGTCGGTTTTGACTATATATGGGAGATCGGGACGCGGGTGCTTCAAAATAGGTGCGGACGTGAATTTAGCTTTCAATTCCTGAAAGGCCTGTTCGGCTTCCTCGGTCCATTCGAAGCGTTTATTTTTTCGCAAGAGTGCAGTGATGGGTTGTACCACACGTGAAAATTACGGAATAAATCTGCGATAAAAATTAGCAAAACCAAGCATGCTTTGGACACCTTTCACCGAACTGGGGGATGGCCATTTCAGGATGGCATCCACTTTTCGTGAGTCCATGCGGACCCCTTTAGGTTTCAGGATGAATCCAAGAAACTCAACCTCGGTGGTATGGAAAATGCACTTTTCCAGCTTTGCAAACAGTTTGTGCTGGCGCAATTTCTCAAGGACGGCCCTGACATGCCTTCTGTGATCAGATTCCGAAGAGGAGTACACAAGAATGTCATCGATATATACGACAACACAAACATCGATGAGTTCCCGAAGCACATCGTTCATGAAGAATTGGAAGGCAGCAGGTGCGTTGCACAACCCGAAAGGCATCACCTGGTATTCGAATAATCCATATTTTGTACGGAAGGCCGTTTTCCATTCGTCGCCTTCTTTTACTCGCACCAGATGATAAGCCCCCCGGAGATCTAACTTGGTGTATACGTAAGCGTCCTTCACCTGGTCAAGGAGTTCAGGGATCAGAGGCAGAGGGTAACGGTTTTTAACAGTTATCTGGTTCAATGCGCGGTAGTCGATACAAGTTCTAAGGTCGCCTTCTTTTTTGGGCACGAAGAACAAAGCCGAGGATGCCAGAGACTTTGACGGGCAAATGAAACCATTGGCTAGGTATTGATCTAAATATTGTCGCAAATGCCGATTCTCAGGTTCAGTAAGGGCATAAATCCTGCTACAAGGGGGTTGTGCACCGGGCACCAGATCGATTTGGCAATCGTACGATCTGTGGGGAGGTAACGTGTTGGCCTGTTCCTTTTGGAAGACGTCCTGAAAGTCTTGGTATTCCGGAGGTAGTTGCATGGAGACAGAGGTTACAGACGCTAGACTAATCTTCAGATTTTCTGGGTAGCAGGTTTGTGCACAATCCGGGAAGGTTATTCTCTTCGCTCGCCAATCAATTCGAGGATTATGTGTCTCTAACCAAGGGATTCCGAGAATAACCTGAAACTGTGGAGCCTTGATTACATCAAACACAACTGCCTCCCGATGGCCGTCCGGACCTATAAGTGTCACCTCAGCAGTGGAATGTGTTACCGGTCCAGAGGCAATTTCGGTTCCATCGACTGTGGTGATGACATCTTTGCTGGTTTTAGGACGCAGAGGGAGGTTAATCCTAGAGACCAATTCACGATCCACATAATTTCCTATAGCCCCACTATCGATGTATGCCTTTATTGCATGCAACCGCTTAGGCTGTTCCGGATCTACGAGGACCATTGGCACAATGAAATGCGAGGTCTGAGAGTTAGTTTTCAAGCTCGGCAAGCGGACCCCTACGCTTGTCGGGCGTGGTTGTTTCCCGAAACAGAGTCTTCATGGTTTTTATCAGTGGCTCCTACCACCTTCTTGGGCGGTTTTGCCGGGCAATCTCGTAGAAAGTGTCCAGAGGACCCACAATAAAGACATAATTGCATCTGCCGTCTTCTTTCACGTTCTTTTTGAGTTAAAGGTCCTTTAACCCCTCCGATTTGCATTGGCTAAGAGACATCAGCACCCTTGGGGTTAGCGTGGGTCTTGACCAACACCCGGGTCTCAAACTTGGACCGATCTGCTTTTCTGTTTTGAAGTCTGTGATCCAATTGGACCACTAAGTCTATATATTCTGTGCATTCTTGGGGCGGATTTACAACTTGGGCCAGGACATCTTTAAGTTCTCCGCGTAGACCTCGATAAAATAACGTGATTCTTTTATCCTCTGGCCACCCAGTTTCCACAATTAGTCTATTAAAGGTTACAATGTAGGATAGGAGGTCCTGATTGCCCTGTCGCAGGGATAGGAGTTCGTCATCCAGAGCCTGCCCTTGAGAGTGTCGAGCAAATAACCTTTCCATGCTTGCTTGAAATCCTTGAAAATCACGGAGAATCGGGTCATCTTGAGTAACCAGTGGAACTGACCAATCGGCAGCACAGCCGCTGAGATATGACAATACAAAGGCTACCTTGGTCTGGTCATTAGGGAAGGCCCATGGTCTGCATAGGAAGTGCAAACGACACTGATTCATGAATACGGTGAATCGTTTGGGGTCCCCAGCAAAGCGTTCGGGTGGGGCCAGCGGCATGTTTCCAGGTAGATTAATCTGCACAGGGTTACTGGGAACCACAGGAGCGGGGTTCCCCCCGGAATTGGGTAGAGGAGTGTGTCCAGCTTGACCTTGCAAAAACTGTCTAGCCAGGTCATCAGTTCTTTCCTTTGATACAATCACTTCCCTCCTGAGAGCATTAATCTCTTGACGAGCGGCGTGTACTTCGGCCCGTAATTCCCCCAGTAGTTGGGCCAACTGATCAGTCTCAGAAGTTTCCATAGCGCCTGGGTGGGAATTTGTAGGAAGGCTTCGCGTTCTGTAACGCTCACCTGACTCCCACGGAGGCGCTGGTCTAGTCTGGGTTGCTGTGGCCTCTTCGAGCGTGATGCGCAGAACTCGGAACACCGACTGAACAGGACCCTCAAATCTTGCTTGTCTGGCCCGTAGGAATATCCTTCTGCAGATGAGAAAGGGGATTAACAGTCTGCAGAATAGTGTGCTTGCTCCTCCTTTCCCCCCTTCGTTCTTCTCTAACTTCCTCCGAAATCCCTGGTTGAAGCTCACCTTATGGTTTGAAAGGATGAACTCTCCATCCTGCTTCTGGTGCAGGGGCGCGTGTTAGTCCAGTTACTTCACTGGTTTTCAGAATGGCGCTGGCAAAATCCACTTGACTTTTCCGAGCGGAACGCCGTAAGTATGAAGATTACAAAAGTTCAAGTGTTGAGCCTCCTTTTCTGTTGCCTTCCTAACCTGTGATCTGTCCTTTATTTCAGGTGCAGAATGAAGGCGATGCGTTGAGGGATTGAATTGCCGATGGTAAACTCAGGTGAGTTAGCGATGGAGGCGATCCCTCTTAATGTCTTTATATTCTTCCAGTAATGTCTTTTGTCCTTTCCCCATAGGGGCTGGGGTGCGGTACCTGCCAACGAAGCGGCGCCGACCCAAAATGAGGAATGGTCCACCAACAGAAGACCGGTAAGTGTTATGGCGGAAAATTAGGCTTTCCTCATATGTTCCTTCTGCTCACCTTTTGTCTCTTCTTCTCTCCCCTAGGCGCAGAGATGTGGCGACCGGTGCAGACAGTCGCGGTGGAGCCAGAAGAACTCCCGAGGACAGGTGAGTGAAGCACGGCGCTGCAGCGAGCAACGCAGTGCTTTTAAATGAAAGTCTTTTCTCAGGAACAGGAACGCTGGCGTGAAGGTTCCGGATGCAGGTAAGAAGTTTGATAAAATTCTTGGTTTTCACCTTTCTCTTCTCTTCTTTCCTTACAGGTGTTCCAGGATCGAGGCGGGCGTGGCTGGAGACCAGATGCAGGAGCAGACACGGTGAGCGTTCAGCTGCTTGGATGCAGAACAACGCGAAACGTGAGCTACTGTCTGGACGTGGCTTAAATAGCCCCCAAAGTAGTTCCAGGTAAGTATCCTTCCCTGGCCACGCCCGAGTGGCAAAATAGTCCCAATGAAAAAATAGTCCCTTTCAGGTCTCAGGGAGGCCTGAATCTTGCAGCATGGTCCGCATCAGGTAAGTGCACAAAACACCTTCCTTTATGAGCCTGGCGCCTATGTCACCAGGACTGATGTCCAACATGAGCCTGGCGCCAACGGCGCCAGGACAGAGTCCAAAGAGCCTCTATAAGGGGCCCCTGGGCTTTTACCCGGGGGCATGATGCCTGCTCCCGGGGGTGCTGGGCCTGGCCTGGTGCTCCGGGGGTAGGCATCATGACAGGTACGACTTCAACGGACTACTTGAAGGCAACAGAAGTCTTCCCTTATCTGATCTGAACAGAGACCAACCCAGGGTCACACTGTAAAACGGATTCAAGTGGAAACACTACAGTGGACCAAGATGTATACAAGTAGAAAGCAGTGTTGGAAGAAATAACCAGGTACAGGAAATGATAGGATATTAGAAGTTGGAACAGACAGGAAGCAAGGCAAGGAGCCCAGAGGAACAGGGCAGAATGCACAGGAGTGTGGCAAGCCTGCCAGGCAGGGAAGCCCAGAGGAGAAGGGCAGAAGGCAGCGGAGTGCGGCAGAGCCGTCAGGTGGGAGCCCAGAGGAGCAGGGCGGAAGGCAGCGGAGTGCGGCAGAGCCATCAGGTGGGAGCCCAGAGGAGCAGGGCGTAAGACAGCAGAGTACGGCAGAGCCGTCAGGTAGGATCCCAGAGGAGCAGGGCGGAAGACAGCAGAGTGCAGCAGAGCTGTCAGGTAGGAGCCCAGAGGAGCAGGGCGGAAGGCAGCAGAGTGCGGCGGAGCCGCCAGGTGGGAGCCCAGCGGAACAGGGCGGAAGGCAGCGGGGTGCGGCAGAGCTGCCAGGTGGGAGCCCAGAGGAGCAGGGCGGAAGGCATCGGAGTGCGGCAGAGCC
The DNA here is from genome assembly GCF_040938575.1 of Ambystoma mexicanum. Classification (NCBI taxonomy): domain Eukaryota; kingdom Metazoa; phylum Chordata; class Amphibia; order Caudata; family Ambystomatidae; genus Ambystoma; species Ambystoma mexicanum. The sequence goes on along the minus strand of NC_090933.1, from coordinate 1,290,218,333 downwards.
ACCAGGTAGGAGCCCAGAGGAGCAGGGCCGAAGGCAGCGGAGTGTGGCAGAGGCACCAGGTAGGAGCCCAGAGGAGCAGGGCCGAAGGCAACGGAGTGTGGCAGAGCCACCAGGTGGGAGGCCAGAGGAACAGGGCAAAAGACTTTTAACAGAAAGGAGAGGGAGCTGCAAGCATCAACAGCAACAGCAACAGGAATCAAAAGGCCAAAAGAGGATTTCCAAGAAAGGTCAAAAACTGGTAACAGGAGCACCAGCACGAACTCCCAGAGAAGGCAGTTGAATGACCACTGCTTCTGTTCAGAGTGAGCTTATAAAGGCCCTCCCAGCCAGCAGGCCAGCAGGGTGGAGCCGATTGCAGACTCTGTCAGCTGTGTTCAATTAAGTCCAGCCCTGGCTTCAGTAGCCTGCAGCAGTAGCAGCAGTGGATTCTAATCAAGTGCTCTCCAGCTCTCTGCAGCCGAGCCTGCAGTAGCTTGGAACAGGTGAATGCAATCAGGCCCTCTGCAGCTCTTAGTAGCTTGCTGCAAACAAATGTATTTAATATGCCTCCTCCAGCCCTCTGCCTTTTGGACAGCCTACGTGTCCCAGAATGGATCTGCTGGTTTAATCCAAAATCCGGAATGGAATATGCAATTAGATTAGTCCAGAACTGCAGCGGTAAAACAAGGAAATAAAGGATTAGGCGCCTGTAAAGGTGCTGGGATGCAGGCGAGTAGAATCGTGACAGTATGCCCCCCTCACACGGCCCCACCTGGTGCCCCAAAAGAAGACATAGTCCATTGTGTCTTTCAAGCAGTAGGAAGAGTAAGGGTTGAAGCACTGAAGTCAAAATCAATGCCCAGGTAAAGGTTTTATATTCCTTCAGTGTAGTACTTCGATCAGAAAATACAAAGGGGTGATTGTTCTTCACAACCATACCAAACAACTCGCAAGGTACATCAGTACGTAAGGTGGGTGTGCAGGAAAACAGATTGTAGACTGAAGATCTTTAGAGGATACAGCAATAGAGACTGGTACAGACACAGGAATTGCTGGTTTCAGGTTGTTCTTTGGATGCAACGGTTGTGACTCAGAATGCAAAGAAAATGTTTTACCTTCAGATGGCTGCGGCATGACTGAACTATCTTGGTGACTTTCAGAAAGGGTAAGTTTATTCTTTGTCACAGAGAGTTGATATTCTGATGGCATTACTAATCCAGTAGGTGGACTTTGGCATTGAGCTGTGGATAGCACACTCATGTAATTGGTTACAAGCTCGGAGTGTTCAAGTACTTGGGAAGGAGATACTGCTGACTGCAAGGCTAGCAGAGGCTTGTTCAAAATCCTTTCACTGACAGGGAGTGCAGGTACCTCGTTCCACTGGTTTAAATGTTCAAGCAGCATAACACTAACAATGGTACTGATCATAAGGTCTTGAAACACTAAATCCATTGCTGAATATTCCTTTTCACTGAAGGAGATGCTTTTACATTCAAGGTAATCCTCATTCATTTCTTGTGATTTGATTTCAATTATGGGCATTTGGATTACTTCGGGTGTTGAAGTGGACACCGGGATAAAAATGGATGCACAGTCTTAATTCAAGTCACAGGCATGAGCAAGCATTGAAACACAGTCTTTGAAACAGAGGGTTGTTGGACTGGTAATCTTTTCGTATACTGCAGTAATTGTGGGGTTGTAAACGCTAGAAAAGTCAATTGTATTGCTGCGGTGTGCAAGGCAGTGCTGGATACTGGTGGTGGAACCAGAGAAGGAGTTTGGGTCGAGGACAGCATTGGAGTAGGACTATGGTTAGGCTCCTGGAAACAATGTTGTACTGAGTCTGCAGAAGTGTCAGAAAAGATAGCAGAGGTAGACTCAGCAGGAGATAGAAGAGGTCTTTCAAAGGAGTCACCCAGTGAGGTACAGGAGGACCGGTCTTCACCAAATAGATCGTAGTTTGGGAAAACCTGGCTGGCATCTCGAACAGAAAGAGAAGAGCACTCCAAGTTAACCTGCAACTGGTAAGCATATTCCTGCTTCAATCTTTTCATTTGCTCCAACGTTCTTTCCTTTAGCTTATTCAACTCATTAGGAACCCAAAAGTCATCAATAATTAGAGAGAGAATGTCTGGTTCATGGTGACATGGGTTATCTGAAGATGAAATGTATCCCTCTCTTACGTTTAACCAATACAGGATGCCATAGTCGTCATATAAACCCATGGATTGCCTCTTTAGAGGAAATAGCTGTTTCTGGATACTGTCCAAATCAAAGGCATCCTCGAGGGACTTAGCAGGTCTTTCTTTCACATAATGTTTATTGGTAGAAGGCTCAGGATCTGCTGTTATCTTAGCGTAAGACTCTGAGGTTTCAGAGCAAATCTGTGGAACAGAACCAAGTCTAGAGGCATGAGTGGCATTGTGTTTGTCGGGATAATGCATGGCACCAACATAAAGCGTCTTAGAATCTTGCTTCATGATGTCAGTCCTAACACACTGAATAGTGACTGGACAATACTTTACAGGTTCACTGGAACAGTACACAGTAGGAAGACTTTTCACAGAGGTATACGTTGAAGCCTCCCAATTAGCCGTAGACTTGGATTGGCATGCCAAGGACTGAGTCAAATACCTATTTTCTTCCTGTAACTGTTCTGTGATAATCAAATCGGGATTAGCAGAAAACACAGAGTTATATCCCGGAGTACTTGGATTGGCAGAAAAATGTGAAATAAATTTGGCACAGAGATACCCATTCTCTTTGAGGACGGTAGCTTCATTATGGGTAAAAGTCTCAAGTAACTGGGTGCTGGTAGTTTGCTTGGAGGATTTAGGGCCTCGCCAAGGGTTCTTGTTTTTCTTCAAAGGCATCTTGGATCGAACAAGCATTGGCCCAAGAATCAAAATGTTCTTTTTGGTCAGTCAATCTCTCAGGAGTCTAGACGGAGAGCACAGGGCAGAGGCTATCTCTCCCTGTATGCAAGTAGATTTAAGGAAGATTCTGGAGACAATGCTAGCAAATATCAGATTAAAGGTACATACCAAGCTGTTAGTTGAAACAGGAATTCACAGGAACTGCAGGAGCAGGCTGTAAACAAACAGACAGAGAAAAGGCAAAGACAAGCAAGTATACTGGGCAACACGGATTGATCAGAAATAAGGTTGTACTGGAATATGATAAGGGGTCTCCAGGGATTAAGGAAAGCCCTTGGAATAGGTACCAGCAGATTACTCTTAATAACAGTCATACAGCAACGTCATGACTTGGGCGTGCCGAAGAAACTGTTGTACTCAGTACAAGGGTAAAACTGAAAGATCATATACTGAGGCAGGTACGACTTCAACGGACTACTTGAAGGCAACAGAAGTCTTCCCTTATCTGATCTGAATGGTGACCAACCCAGGGTCACACTGTAAAACGGATTCAAGTGGAGACACTACAGTGGACCAAGCTGTATACAAGTAGAAAGCAGTGTTGGAAGAAATAACCAGGTACAGGACAGGATAGGATATCAGAAGTTGGAACAGACAGGAAGCAAGGCAAGGAGCCCAGAGGAACAGGGCAGAAGGCAGAGGAGTGTGGCAAGGCTGCCAGGCAGAGAAGCCCAGAGGAGAAGGGCAGAAGGCAGCGGAGTGCGGCAGAGCCGTCAGGTGGGAGCCCAGAGGAGCAGGGCGGAAGGCAGCGGAGTGCGGCAGAGCCGTCAGGTAGGAGCCCAGAGGAGCAGGGCGGAAGACAGCGGAGTGCAGCAGAGCCGTCAGGTAGGAGCCCAGAGGAGAAGGGCGGAAGGCAGCGGAGTGCGGCAGAGCCACCAGGTGGGAGCCCAGAGGAGCAGGGCGGAAGGCAGTGGAGTGTGGCAGAGCCATCAGGTGGGAGCCCAGAGGAGCAGGGCGAAGGCAGCGGAGTGCGGCAGAGCCACCAGGTGGGAGCCCAGAGGAGCTGGGCGGAAGGCAGCGGATTGCGGCAGAGCCACCAGGTAGGAGCCCAGAGGAGCAGGGCCGAAGGCAGCGGAGTGAGGCAGAGCCACCAGGTGGGAGCCCAGAGGAACAGGGCAAAAGGCTGCAGCAGAAAGGAGAGGGAGCTGCAAGCATCAACAGCAACAGCAACAGGATTCAAAAGGCCAAAAGAGGATTTCCAGGAAAGGTCAAAAACTGGTAACAGGAGCACCAGCACGAACTCCCAGAGAAAGCAGTTGACTGACCACTGCTTCTGTTCAGAGTGAGCTTATAAAGGCCCTCCCAGCCAGCGGGCCAGCAGGGTGGAGCTGATTGCAGACTCTGGCAGCTGTGTTCAATTAAGTCCAGCCCTGGCTTCAGTAGCCTGCAGCAGTAGCAGCAGTGGATTCTAATCAAGTGCTCTCCACCTCTCTGCAGCCGAGCCTGCAGTAGCTTGGAACAGGTGAATGCAATCAGGCCCTCTGCTGCTCTTAGTAGCTTGCTGCAAACAAATGTATTTAATATGCCTTCTCCAGCCCTCTGCCTTTTGGACAGCCTACATGTCCCAGAATGCATCGGCTGGTTTAATCCAAAATCCGGAGTGGAACATGCAATTAGATTAGTCCAGAACTGCAGCGGTAAAACAAGGAAATAAAGGATTAGGCGCATGTAAAGGTGCTGGGAGGCAGGCGAGCAGAATCGTGACAAATATTGAGAATACCCAATGAATTTTTGTTTAGACCAGAAATACCTATGGATGATGAGGAGGGACAGGTCATTCCCATAGACTTACAGGGAATATTGGTGCCATCAGAGTCCCTATGTAACATGGCTGTGTACCCAGTGAAGAAATCAACTGGGGGGTTGTGAAGATGTATTCAGGATCTCTGCCGCTTAAAAAATATTGTTGAAACAGAGTTTCCTATGGTTCTAAATCCTGATAAAATATTATGTAACATCCCAGCTAAAGCCAAATATTTTACAGTAATATATTTAAAGAATGCCTTCTTTTTAATTCCCCCTTCATGAAGACTCACAGGATTTGACTATGTAAGTAAGAGAAATGCAAGAGTTCTTAGGCCTATGTAATTATTGTAGGGCTTGGGTTATTGATTACAGTGCATATATTCGATCACTTTTAAAAGGAGTCAAGGCAGCACAGATGGGAAAAAGTATGATAATATGGACAGATGGCATGTTTGAAGGATTTGAAGAGTTGAAAAGAGCAATTTTCACAGCCCCTGTGTTAGGATCACCAGACTATAATGAAGAGTTTTACTTATTCTCGCATTCGAATGGAGAAGTGACGACAGCTGTACTTACACAGAAGATGACATTAGGACATGGACACAAACCATTAGCCTATTGTAGTGTGATTCTAGAACCAGTAATAAAAGGACATTATCCTTGTGAACAAGTGTTTGCTGCTGCTGCTTTTGCGATTGAACAAGCTACCAGTATTACAATAGGATGCTTAATAACACTGCACGTCAAGCATTCCCTATTTGCCTAGTCAATTACTTTCAGGTTCCTCCAAAATGTCAAAGAGCATCTGGATACAAAGTGATTATTTCAAATCTAACAATCAGGATGGTTAGATGTAGAATAGTGAATCCAGCTAAATTTATAGCAGAACCATTAGGTAAGGAGGACTATGTACATGACCGTACATCGTATACTGAATTCTATGATGAAATTCTCCATGTTAGAGAAAATGCTCTTGGAGGAGGGGAAATTCTCTTTATTGATAGTTCTTCAGAAATTGACCAAACTGCTGGTGAAAGGCATACTGGGACGGCAGTAGTGACATTAAAAAAGAATGGTGAATTCAAAGTAGTAACAAGTGCGAGATTGCCTTCACATTGTTCAGTGCAGGCTACAGAATTAGTGGAGTTCAACGCAGCACTTCAGAGAATTGAAGATGAGGAATTGACAGTGTATTGTGACTCTGCCTATGTGAGGATAACCGTAGACACAGGAATGTCATATTGGAAAAGGAGGAGTTTCCTCCGCGCAGACGGTACTCCAGTGCTACATGCGTCCCTATTCTGCAAGCTCATTAAAGTACTAAGTGTGCACGGGAAGTGTAAAAAGTCCTGTGCTAAGAACCTTGAACACTGCTGACATAGAATGGATTACCCTTCCAGCCATAAACAATCATTGAATGGTGTGCAAAGTTCAATCGGCTATTATTACCGATCTGGTGTGGCAGTACAAAAGAGAACTGCAATTGATTGGTTTGTCTCCCCACCTCTTTGATTCCATCGATGATGCTATCTGCTTTAATGAAACACCTCTTCCAACTACCGATCCTCTTTCCCCAAAGATGAATTGCCTGGATGCTCAGGGAGAAATGAAATCTGCAGTAATTGCACAACGTGTTGCACTGTCGAATATTAGCAAAGACTGGTCTTGGCTGATATCGCTAGCCATCAATTTAAATCCTGCCAGGGACCACATCCCCAATTAGAAAGGTTTATCCCTTGACGATCTTGTCCTGGAATTCCTGCGGGTTCACAAACTTGTATACATGGGCAAAAAATAACTCTTCGGCATTAAAAATTGACATTTTATTGTGTCAAGAAACTATGCGTGAGCAAAAGCTCCTGCCGCCGGGATTTATTGTCCACCAAGTGATGGCCAAGCGTGGGCCGAGTGGGAGGCCTAATGGTGGATTGGCCATATTTGTGAATACCAATCTAAAACTCAGCATACAAGCAGTTTATAAATCCACGGCACTACTGGCTTTGTTGGTCTTCTTCAATGAGGCATTATCTGATCCATACCTTATCATTGCCCTTTACCAAAACCCGGTACTATTGAAGATAGCAATTGTGTTTCATGAGCTGGATGATTTGTTCGATGAAGTAATGTCACAGTATCCGGCATTTCGAATAGTAATAGGAGGTTACTTTAATGCCCTTTGCTCTAACTCGCATGACTCGTGTTTAGCTGAAGCAAGATCCTCACAGGTCATACACAGAGGCCAACTATGGAGAGAGCATTTCTGGGAAATTTCCTTCATTCCCTTCGACTCAATGGCTCCTCTTCATACATGGAGGAGGGGCTCTAAATCCTCGTGTATGGATCATGATGCTATTTCAGAAAACCTGCCGAGCAAGTGCAGTAAAATCTCGATACATGAGCCTGGCCTAGGCGATCATTTGATAATTCAATTGCTTTTAGATGTGACTGTTGGGATACTAAAAAATGATCCAAAGTAGACATTCTTGGAAGAGGATCGCCCAGGCATTTCTATACGTTGGAGCACTAAGCTTTGTGATAAGCTAAATGCGATGATTGATGCTCATCTTCACTTTGATGAAGGCAATTGTAATCCTTTTTTATCTGCCCAAATGGAAGCCAGTTGGTATTTGAGTGTTATAGAAAGAGCAATGGCCAAACTGTGCAGTGTGGATAAGGATTCTAGGAATTGTAAATTCAACTCAGGTAGTAAGACAATCCAAGTGGCTAAATGTATTAAAAATGCCGCCATACGAAAACTTAAGAGTGCTTTCCTCTCTATAGAGGAGTTTCATAAGGGAAAAAAGGCCATTTGTAACACCTATCGTAATAAGTGCTTGAATCATAAACGTTATATACATAACTTGACAAATCAAAAGATGCTTGCAACTTTATGTCGTAAAGACAGATGCTCTACATGGGCCCTGATTAGGGTGAACTCTAATAGCCTTAGCACTGACCAGGCCTCTATGATATCTGCTGATACCTGGTTGGCGTTTTTTTAAGCTTACATTTTGTTTGCCCAGCATGTTTGATAATGTCAGCACAAAGAGCTTTAGTATACCAAAACTACCGTTACCACAATGGTCCTTTGAGGACATAGAATGTGCAATTCATGCTTTGAATTATTCCAAAGCTGCTGGGCCTGATGGGATTTGGCCATGCGTAATCAAGCGAAACCCACTGCTTTGGGCCAGGATATTAAAGAGCCAATTTGACAACATCTTATTAACGCTTAATATTCCCCCCTCTTGGTTATTTTCTATAATTGTACCTCTGTACTAAAAGGGTCTAAGAACTCAGCCTTTTAATTTTCGGCTTATTGCCCTTATAGATGCCGTGGCTAAAGTCTTTGGAATCTTACTCCTTCGAGACTTGCATGCCTACTTGAAATAGCATAACATTCTCTCCCGCTTTCAAATTGGGTTTCGGGCTCAGATGCGGACGGGATTAAATGCAACATTAATGGCTCACCTCCTTGCTAAAGCAAAGGTTCCTGATATTGGTCCCTTATATATGGCATCTATTGATCTGACAGCTGCCTTTGACTGTGTGGTGCGCGGGTTGCTTTGGGAAAAAATGGCTATGATGGGAATTCCTTCTCATTTTATATTCCTAATTGCAAAATTACATGAAAATACTGCCTACTTTGTAAGGATCAATCATACGGGTGCAACTACCAATGCTATCCCTATTGGGGTTGGGTGAAGCAGGGATGCAATTTACCAGAAACCTTATTTAACCTATACGTTTGTGGAATCAATGAAATCTGGGTAACGCAAATTAGTTACCCTGCAAGGTTAGATCATTTGAAGATACATTGGCTCGCTTTCGCGGACGACATCGTGATTTTCGATCGTACTCCGTCTGGCCTGCAATACAAATTGTATTGTTCGCTTCTTACTCTAGCGCCCATAACTTGCACTTCAATGCGAAAAAATCCCATATTTTTATATTCAGGAACCTAAAGAGGAACCCTTGCACTTGGAAATGGACTATTGATAACTTTCCAATTGCACGAGCTACCACTATTAGGTATCTAGGGTATTCAATCACCGACACCAACTCACTTACAATGTGGAAGGAAGAACTGAACAAAAAGACAACATTTCTTGCAACACAAATGCGTATGGTTTACATCAAATATTGCAAATTTTCTTTAGTTCCACTATTGGAATTCTACACATTGAAAGTCGAGTCAATTATGCTGTATGCTTTTGATATGTGTCTTGCAGACATTGATACATTTGTTGATCAACTTCAAGGGGGTCTATGGAAGGGTGTTTTGCATCTAGCTAAGTCCATTCCTAATGCCGTATTGAGATAGGAGGTGGGCCTTACTTCTTTGTCAGCGCGTTATAATTGCCGGCTGTTGTCAAATCTAGCAAAAATGCTATTCCCCCCCTAATATTTCACTATATGAGGATTTGGGGCAAATGATAGTTGCTTCTAATCCGCCATCAAACTCCAAATACTACGCCAAAATGGTGTCATTACTAGCTGAGATGGCTCTCACTCCTTCGGACTTGGAATTTCGACTCACACGTAAAGCACCGTCTCTTTGACCACGATTGGTGCAAAACCTTGAATACAATTGAGTCCTTGAAATCCTATAAAGAAGCTGCAAAATGTTGTACCGGGAGACTGTAAGCTTTATCTGGTACAATTTCCATGCAACAAAGCACGGGACATTTACTTAAGGTTTAAATTAAATCAAATGTTAACGTTGGAAAGAATTAAGAGCTGGTTGCCACATATGTCCCAAAATATCATCAATGGTTGTAGATTTTAAAATTAAGTCAGTCAGATAGAGTCCACCAAACATCTGGTGGTATATTGTGTGTACTTTGAAAAAGATTGTATTGAAGCAATTGGAATCGATAGAGTGGACAGCACCGTACCTGCAAGGGAATGGTTTTGGCTATCCTGCATGTGAGGTAACTGTATAAAAACTATTTTGTTGCTGTCCAGGCTTCTTACAATTATAAATCTGGAATTGGAGAACAAGATCTCTAATAGGGATGAAGGCTGAATCTTGAGTGAGTTGAATGTTTAACACCCTCATATGGCCAATGTGTATTGGTTTCTTTGCTAGAGACTTGGAGAGAAATAGTCTATTCTTTAGCTTTTATCCTGCTAAGCTACTGTTACGCTCACCTGATTCCCACGGGGGCGTCGATCTGGACTGGCCCGCTGTTGCTTCCACCAGAGTAACACGTAGAGCCGAGATGACAGACTGGACAGACCCACTTAGCTTCGTTTGTTGGACTCGTACCTATATCTTTCTGCAGTGGAGAAAGGGAATTAACCTCCCGTAATCTGAGCGTTAACCCGCCTTCCCACTCCCCTAGTCTGCCCACAGAACACTCCTGAAGTTCCCTCTTAATCTCACCTGAAGATTTGGAAAGATGAGCTCTCCATCCTGCGTCGAGCGCAGGGGCGCGTAGACGACCAGTTACTTCACTGGCATGGAGGAATTGGTGAGTTCCAGTATTGACTCCATGTCCAATTGTTCGTAAGAGTTCAAAAGTCTGATCTTCACTCTGCCAGATTCCTTGCAGGTTGCGGATTTATACCACCAGAAGAGTTCCAAGTGGCAATTGGTAAGATCCTGGTAAGTCTATTGTGGTTCTCCCCTTTTGGGCCGGTGTACAGCGATGATGCAGAATTAACGCGCCGACCCGAAATGAGGTGAGTACCCCCCTGTGGTAAATCAGGTAAGTCTTTGGGGTTAGGTTGTATTGTCCTTGTTTTTTCCCCTTAGGGGCCGGGGTGCGGCGGTGATGCGGAATTGACTGCGCCGACCCGAGATGAGGTGAGTACCCACCTTTGGTAATCAGGTAAGTCTTTGGGGGTGATTTGTATTGTCATTGTTTTTCCCCTTAGGGGCCGGGGTGCGGCAGTGATGCAGAATTGACTACGCCGACCCGAGATGAGGTGAGTACCCCCCTATGATAAATCAGGTAAGTCTTTGGGGGTGGTTTGTATTGCCCTTGCTCACCTATCTGTTCTTGTCTCCCCCAGGTGTTGAAGAATGGCCTGGGGATGCTGGATTCGCGATGGAGTAAAGGAATACAGCCTCGGTTGGTGAGTTTAGCGCGGCTCTGCGAGGTGCGTGGCAATGCACCTGAGAAGGCCTCTCTCTTCCAGATTGACGATGTGCTGGATCAAGGATTCAGGTAAGGGTTTTGTTCTGACCTCTTCTCCTTCTCCTTTTCTTGTTTCAGGTGTTCCAGGGCTGAAGCGGGCGTGGCTGAAGACTGGAGCTGCTGAAGACACGGTGAGCGTTACGCTGCAGCAAGCAGAATAACGCGAAGCACGTGTGGCTGTCCGGGTGTGGCTTAACTAGCCTTGGAAGAAGTCCCAGGTAAGTATTCTTCCACAGCCCCACCCGAGAGGAAAGGAGTCCCTGAGGTAAAGTAGTCCATTTAAGCCTCATTTGGCTTGTGGCTTCGTGCAGCATGGTCTGCAACAGGTAAGATTTCTGTAATGAGCCTGGCGCCCATGGCGCCAGGACTGACTTTATTCTTATGAGCCTGGCGCCAGGACTGTAGCCAAAGAGCCCCTAACTGGGGTTTTTGGGCATGCTTCAAGTGGCATGATGCCTGCTTCCGGGGTTGCTGGGCCTGGTCTGGCTTTCCGGGGGCAGGCATCGTGACAACTACACCGTTTAAATGTTCTGTGTTTTTTGCTTAAGTATGATGCAGCACAATAGGTTCGCTCTAACATTTAGGTATTTTGTGGTTTGGTTTATTTCCCCTTCCCTAACTTGTTTTACATGATGAAAGTTTTCTACTAACTGTAATGTTACTTTGTATACGTTGTTTACATTGATGGAATTGTGATATTTATACTGTTGATTCTTCTTTTTTTAACCTTTTGCAAATATGTTTTTAATTCGAGAATTGTGGATGTAAATGCTGTAATAGTTTGTTGATCAAACTAAAAACAATGGCTTGAAATTAAAAAAAAATGTACTAAATCACCCATTGGCTATTGCCGTGGTGAAATGTGCAGTCCATACTAAAGGTAAGACATGATATCTCACTGTAACAAAGTTCCAGACATAGAGGTGAAAAGAGAAGCATATTTTCCAAATATTTCTGATTTTGAATTAGAAGATGTTAAGCAAGGGTCAGAACGATGCATGATAATGCAGGAAGGATTTTATATGTTATCCATTGTACAATTAATTGAGCTGCAAGGTTGAGCTCCACAGGAAGAGTAAGATTTATGGAAGAGACAGTGGTGTTCTTTATCCCCCACTGAAGCTATATGGAGATAGGACAGCACTAGAAAGCCAGTTATGTCTCTAGCATTATTGAAGGTGGCTTTGGACCAGCTTCCGATCCCTCCGGTACCCATTGATAGTGAAGCAAGAGAAATAGTTCTGTGCACGCAGACCAGATCGGCTACCAAGGGCAAGGAAGAAGAACCAATGGACTAAAAACATTCTGGAACAAATTGACATTTCCTAGGTTTAATAGGAAACAAATGGGTGTATTGCAGTTCCAGAACAATTTCAGTTTGAACTAAAAACATAATTATTATTGCAATCATAATTCAGTTCCTGTTATAACAAAGTGCACATTTTTAAAAGTGGTTGAAGGTGAATAATTGAATTGAAATGGGAATTTTTCATTGCATAAGACACACATTGCTAACACATTGCTAACAAGAAGACTGGCAACTCCAAAAGGGATAATGTGGAATCTGAATACTATGGCAATACTTCTTGTAACTACATTTTGCCTCGTGTGTTGTATTTACTTCTTATGCTTTTCACATTTCGTTATATATTGTTTTATAATGACATTGAGACATCTATTCTTATCCCCAACGAAAGCACAAGTGATATTTTTCCTGATATTTCCAAACAAATTGTCTGATTTAAAGGGGATGCTGGGGAAGATAATGAAGGTATACATTCATATCTTGATCATTCGGCCCATTTAGGGACTAACATGTGGTATCAACGCACAAAGAAAGTGGGGAGAAGACCGTCAGATGAAAGCTGTTACGTATGTGCCTTTATCCCCTATGCTATGGCAACATCTAAAATATTTATCGCAACAGAAGTACAGAAGTACCAGTAAAATGTGCACACTGCCGGATGCACCTTGCCTTAACGAGAGGACAATTCCAAGGCAAGACAGCATCATTAGTATGGGTGAATAAAGCAACATCCCAAAAGGAAGACAATTATGTACAAGTGATGAAGTTGAGAGCAAAGTAAGAGACATGTGAACTGAATAATTAAATACAAGCAGCCTGGAATAAATGAAGCAGGAATCAGATTCAAAGAAAATATGATGTTACAATGCAAGGATAGAAAAGGGAAAGAAGTACAAGAATGCTGGGAAAGAGGTCAACTAGAATCAGAGGAACAGTCCTCAATCCTGAGGGATGGGCCGATGGACTGATCGTGTGCAAGGCAATGGCATTGTTAGGACAATGGGAAGCAGTTGTGGAAAATCCACAAAAAGAATGCAGAGACCAATGGCTTAGGATCACAAGGTTGTTAACGTGGGTCGACGATGAAGGGGGACCATTGCAGATAATGCCCCTAAAGAATGCATCCCTATGCTTCAGAAATAATGGCACGATCGAAGTTGGAGAAAACCTCAAGTGTGGTCGTGCTTTTGACATATCAGGCATGAAGGGAGAAACAGCAGTCCTAATGGACCACTACTGGGCCTTTGGATCAAGAGCATATATGAAGTTGCCACCAGAATGGGAGGAGTTTGTTCATTAGGACTGACAAACATACCAGCCCTAGTAGTACCACAGAGCGACCTGCAGATCACAGACTTTCCTAAAATGGATGCTTACCAGAGCAAGAAGAGATTGTTTAACTTTATTTGACAAAAGAGAGAGAATTGCTTTTCAGCAAAATTAATAGAAGCCTATCATGACATTGCAGATGAGCATAAATTATTCAGCGAACCGCAGTGATATTTATAGCTATATTCATGCCAGGAATTCAAACTGCAGCACACGCCAAGTGGTTGCTGATCACTAGGTGGGAGCTGGGACAAACCATCAACGCGACAATAAAAGGATTTAATGCGATCAAAGAACTAAGGGTCATCAGGCTCATGGCCCTCCAGAACAGGAATGTCCTGGACTTAATTACAGCAATGGAAGGAGGCGTGTGTGCCACCATCGGGCAATCCTGCTGTCCATACATACCTGCCCACAATGAAGAACCCTACACAAGCAATGACTATGCTGTCAACCCTGCATACGAAGATGGTGGAAGAAGTAGACAAGACCGAGGATGAAGATTGGTTTTTGTCCCTGTTTTCATGGGTTCCAACCTGGTTGGTGAATGCCTTCAAACTACTTGGAGCAATAGTAGTGTTAATGTTGCTGGGATTCTGTCTTATAAGAATATTCATAGCACAGTGTAAGAAGACAGCAAAGAAAGCAACTGGGATGAACATAATGATCGATGTGAATGCTGTAGCTGACGAGCACACACAGACTGAAAACACCACCCATGAGCAACCAAGAGAAAGTCCTCTGGAACCCAGAGGAAAACAGTTTAATTACCCCAAGGATCATTAGAACTATGCAGGGCGTTGGGAGTACTGTCAACCAACTGGAAAGTCCTGCCATATGACCTGGAGTGTGGATGTACACAAAGAATGCAGGTGACCTAAAAGGGGTGACTAAAATATGGATCCCAAAGAAGTCATTCTGTGAAAAAATGAAGAAAATTGAGGAGGAGGAGGTGGTCGAGGACTCGACCAGGGGGGAGGGGAATGTAGAGGAGCAGAGGTGTATGTCATTAATAGAACCCACTCCCTCACCTCTGACATACTGGATAAAGAACAAGCAGACACTGTGCATGACACCAGGTAACATTCCAATACTGCATCGGGTGTATGAAAGACATTATGCACTCAGACAACCGTTCCGAATGAACCCTCGACCTAAAGTAGTAGCAGGAGATTTGCAGACACCACGGAAGAGATGTTAAGGAAATCTGACACATGCAAAGTGATTAAGGAGAAGACAGGATGACACACTTAAACGATATATGAATACTTAAAGAATGAAGATGTAACTGAAGAAACAAGTGTAAGCCTAGATACAAGAGAGAAGAAAACATATATACACAGAAGATAAGTAAACAGATTTGTAGTAAATGTATACACGCAGAAATGCAAGGTAGATGAGTCACATAGAAGCTTGCTGCAGTAGAAAATATAATACGGGTAAAGCGTCCATGTTGAAAAGATGGACGTCGGCTCTCAATAATAGTAAGCGAAAAGCTCGAAGGAGAGGGACCAGGGCTGCAGTGCTGACCGACACTGGAAGTGAATTTGTGCATGAACATAGAATAGCTGTTGGCCAAACATCAAGAATGCCACAGCAAGAAGCAATGGCAGAGTATAAAGGGAGTCAACAAGGATAAGCAATATACGAAGGACATATTTCTCTTAGATTAAGTAAATGAGCAAACGTTTGTGAATGCCACGTATTGAACAATTAAAGATGCAGAAAACATAGGTGAAACGGAGCAACCAAGTCTCCAGAGGCTGAAGAGAGTCATGACAGCCAGGATAATTGAATCAAATTGCACTACACAGAAAGGCAAGATGGAGAAAAGCATGGTCTTTACGTACGTGGTGCAAGATCAGAAAACAAGGCTTGTTCCTAAGTCCCAGACGAAGATAACAATGTACCATAACTCCCCTTAAATTTCCAGAGAAGAGAACATTCAACAAGGTCAAGTACAAAGAATAAACCTTGGCTGATGAGAGATGGTAGACTAATTGGGCAAGTGGGGAGTAGTCTGACATTGTTCTCTGCACCTGGGTTTCATTTTGATTACATGCTGCTAACGAGCCGAATGTCCAATGTTGGGATAAAATGCCAACCAATCAGAGGGCCTATGTAATGTTGAGCATACATTGTTGAAGGGGCCAATCTGCTGTTGTTATGCTGCTATAATCTATATTAGATATAGTTAGAGGAAGGATGAAGGTATGCCTGCTAGATGATGGGCAGCCAATTATGTTACTAACACCTAAACGGTATATAGGTATATATGTTACCTTAACTAATCCCTCAACCCGATAGGTTTTATTATTTGCCAGGTAGGATGATGTCATAGCTGACGCACATTGAGGTATAAAGCCTTTGTGTAATTAAAATATGATTGAGATTGTGTGGTCTACGATTTGATGTTCATTAGGTTTCCCTACTTTATTGAACTGATAATAAGTAGTATTTTGGTATATTCTTTGAGTCTGGTTATTTGTGCCCGAGATAATTTATTATGGTAATCCCATTTTGTGCATAAGAACGCTCAAAGGTGCTATTGCACACTACTATGTCTAACGGTTTGTCTTGGCACGCTCTCCAAGATCAATCAATGCCCCTCTTAACGTCTTTGCCATATCTCCCCATGAATGGGAGAATTCGCTCATCTATCTCTGGGGTATCTGCCACCCCATTTGGTACCAAGGGTCTGGGGCATTCTGCTTTCATCTTGTTTCTGGCATCTTTGTTTAGGAGGGCCCTCAGTCTCTTCTTCAGGTAGGCCGTTATTTTGTGCAGTGGCTCCCATTCCGAGAACGTGGGGTGTATTAAAGAGTCCAGATCAAACTCTTTCCCCGGTTCTTTGTCATCTGCTGGTCTTTTTCTCTTACTCTTGTGCTTCTTAGCACTGCTGAATGATGATTCATCTGACCCATGTGAGCTTCTCTCAGATGATTCTTCACTGCTCTGCCAGATCTTTTCTGCAGAGTCATCCAAACTTTCATGTCCATATTTGCCCCATGACCTCGTCCTTTCCCTGCCACTGTGCTTCTTGCGTGGCGTACCCGGTATTGCTGCTGTGTGCCCTGTGGGATTTCATTCTTTCCCCTTTCTCTCTGTACGGCTCTCTCATTCTCAACTCCTGCATGCCCTGAAAGAAGGCTAAAAGTTTGTCTTTTGTTATATGGGTCAAGGCAAGTACCCAGTGCTTTTTGTACCATGTGACCTATTCTACTGCCACTAGTGTGTGGTACATCCATGTTTTCACTGGAGATATTATCTCTCCTGCTCATCTCTCGGTGATTTCTGCTTTACTGGATCAACAAGTGGTTTATAGCAGTTCTGGGTTTTCCCCCATTCGCAACACTTTTAATTTACAAGTAAGGTAGGTCCATGAGGGTAAAAGTCTATACAGTTACCTGTAAGAAATAAAAAACACAACTTCCGGGATTGTGTCCATCTGAAGTTGGAAGCAGTTTTCCTTGGGACTGAGCCTGTATACTTTTAACTTTTTCTCTTACTCTTGTGCTTCTTAGCACTGCTGGACAATGATTCATCTGACTTGTGTGAGCTTCTTTCAGATGATATTTCACTGCTCTGCCAGATCTCTTCTGCAGAGTCGTCCGAACTTTTGTACCCATATTTGCCCCATGACCTTGTCTTTTTCAGGAGTTGAGTGGTACTCCCAGGTATGCCAGAGTGAGTCTGGTGGTTTGCGGACTTGGGAGGGCCAAATACCCTCCCCAGAACAAACGGAGGACTCAGTCAACGGCAAGTACAAACTGCGCATTATTGCAAATAAAACCAACAAGAATCAATACAAGAACACTGGGCAATTCTGGTACATCTCAATGCTCCATGGCGCGCAGGCTGTTTTTGTATGACTCTGCAATCATCACTTGGGCTGTCCTCCAACAAACCTATAAGCGTGAGGGATTGGGTATCGAGAGTTCAATAACCTATATGGTCGCCTATAGATGTTATTCTACTGGCTGATGCATGTCAGGGTCCTGGCCTGTTCCATCCCCAAGAAACTATCTGTTGCAGAGTAGTGGGCTTACCATTGGTTCTTGCCTCCTGTCATCCACCCCTAGGATTCCAAGCTGTGATTGGTTAGAGCTGATACCCCTAGGCCTGGGACTCAATCGAGTTCTCAGCTCACTGTGCACCTCTTCAAGGTGATGTGAACAATTGTGTGTCTGTATTGTAACTTGTGCGTGCCACCTTTGCCTATGAAAATATGCACCTTACATTGCAACACGTGTTGCCGTTTGTGTCTGGTTTGCTGGGATCGGCTCCTCTATCTGACTGCAGAAGGCTGTCCATTGTCTCGCCTGGCCATAACACGTGTTTAGAGACCAATAAATGGAGCTCTGGAGCTCACAATTACGAGGATTTATTCTGTTTCTCTGCAGCTGGTCCCTTTGCCATCTAGGTATTGGAATGTGTTCTCGTATCTCTGACCATGGCTGTGGGCCTGTATTGCATGTCTTGCTTTCTGTGCTGCCAGAGTCAGCTCTGCTTGTCTCATACTCAAAGGCTAGAGGCGTGCTGTAATTTTCCTAAACCTTATAATGTGGTTTCCACATTTTCCATGTTATGCTAAGTTCTCTATAGGTTAACTGTAAGTGGTTCGATAAGGCTCCATATATACTCTTGTATGTCCACACGACTATTGGCTTTAGGCATCAGCAAGCTTGTTCAGGATCTCTTGTGCTTTGCGGTTCTGCGCTACTCTATTTGGCTAGTGCAAACATCATAAAAGCAATGACAGTGTGTATATGTATCTATCCTCTAGCTATAGAACGGTGCACTCATGTTCTTCATGTGTACGAGTGTGTGTTTGTGTGAGGCAGTAAAGGGCTGCAAATGTGCTTCATGTTTGACGCTGCTATGATGTGGTGTTACTAATGACGTTAACATCATGGGTTCTTGGTGCTCAATCGAGGCTGTCCATATGGGCGTCACTGTCCACAATCACTGGCTCTTCTCCTACACATGGAAAGATTTGCATTGTATTCGGTCTGTATGGCTGGCTGAGAGGATACCTTTCGGTGTATTTGTCAATCATTGTGCACTTGGGATTCGTCCGAAATAAGATGGGTGGCTGTGAGCATTTCTGGCCTTTTGTCTCGTCATGAACTTCGGAGGGCAGAGGGGTGCTCTCGGGACCACTGGTACTCCCTCTTCAGTCCCCCCTCTGGTCAATCTGTCAACCACTTCCCGATAAATTAATCCTTTTCTTTTTTATTAAAAATGTGTTTATTGGTAAAGTGTGACAGTGTCCAACATCAGCACAGTAGTATAAATGTACACAATATAACAGTACAACAATTTTACTTAAGTGCAAAACATTCTCTAACTTCTTCTGCGGGTAAAGGGCATATAACATACATTTTCAGATTTCTCGTTCAGTTTGTGAAATAAAAAGTACTAACACCTGTTAGCTGCACAGTGCCGGGCGGTCGGATCAATAATAGTGGTGAGGGTAGCTTGATTATATGTCCGTCTGAGGTGTATAATGATTAGTTTGAACAGTTTTTGCTCCTGTTTATTCCACAGGTATAGATGGCTAGCTTAACAATGGTAGTACTGATCAACACCTCTGCATCTGGACTGGCTTTCCTTTTTCAAGAGATTAATCTCTGGTTTGTGATTAATCAGTTTCTTTACCTCTCCCTCTACAGAGGATGCAGGTCAGGTGTATTCATCATTTCATTCAGCATTTGTCCCCAGTCCATACTTTTGCCTGCCTCTCTATGCCCCAGAGCTTGGTCTCTAAGTAGCTCCATCTCCGCCATCCCCCATTGATATACATCTTTCAACCATAACTGAATTGATGGGCCCTTCGGATCTTTCCAAGAGATCGTTATTCTATGCTTGGTTATTATCAGTAGAAAGGATGCTATTTTCTTCTTGGACTTTGTTCGCTTCCCTCCTGGTAGCGTCCCCCATAGGCACGTTTCAAGTGTGCACGTGTATTTGCTATTGGCTCAAGAGTTAGTCTTACTCACTACCTCTTCCCAGGATAATTTATCCTTTAGCTCTTGGTTGCCCTATTTTCGTAATTCCTCTGAGGTGTCCATAATACTTCACATGATCGTCAAAGGTCCATTCCATATAACTGCACACTCCTTCCGGGTTACACCACACCCACTTTCCTTCATAGTACTTTGCATCAAATTGATTCTCCAATTTCATTGTCTCAAGTGGAAATATTTCACTGTTTGCTATTCTCTCTCTCAGTTTGTCCCTTTCTTCCACTATGTTTTCATTTGCTCCTCCTATGTTCACATCCATAAGAACCTTCATTCCGATAGTTTCCTCTGCTCCCATTCGGTACTGAGTGAGGCAAATCTTTGCCATACACATTGTCAGCCCTGCCAATATCAGTTCTCTCAATATCACCTTCAGCCCGTCTGATAGCCATGACGGCATCCATGACCATATGTATGCTATCCAGCTCTGGTCCTTTCCCGTCCCCTTGGCTCATTCTTCCATTTTGGCATGTATCTGGGGTAGCTGTGTTACCTGTTATCTTCGTCATTGGCAGGTATGAATGTGTAACAGGAACTTCCAATTGTTTGCATAAACTCCTCCTTTCATTCCTGTCAGTAGATCCAGAACATATCTAATCTGGAGTGCTACCAACCAGAGCTCTTCCTTTATTGCATTGAACCCATTCACTTTAGATGTGATTGTCTCCATAAGCTCTCACCGGGTGATCTGCAGCCATTTGTATATGCATGTACATATGGGATAACCAATGTGAAGAACATTTATGTTCTGCTGAACAGCCTGTGTCTGCTGGCACTTCATCCACTGCTGTTTCTGATGCTTCTGAAAAATAATTACTGCCTCTCTTTACTTAATTCTGACAGCTTGCACGACTTGTTGTTAGACACTCGAGCAGTGTCAGTGAGATACATGTTTACCCCCTTCATGTCTGTGTCAACACTGTGCTTACCTCTCCTTACTGTGGTTGCAGTGCTCTACTGTCCACTTAATGTGTTTGATCCACCTGCTGGGGTCAGGTTAATGTTCGTAGAGGATACAGCAGTAGCGCTAGCAAACCAGTGATATTCTCAAAAATATAAATGCAAATATTCCATTTGGAGTAAAGAGACACGCCAATATAATCACATGTTTAATTATTTCACCCATCTTTACCTGTGCTGCTTGGTCCTTGTGCAGCTTGAAGATGGTTCATAGTCATAATGTCGAATTCAATAATTTCGAAAGTCAAAAAGTCGAATCCAAAAAGTCGAAAACAAAAATGGTTGCTTTTTTTCGAAATGGGGGGGTTCCCCCCTGGCCCCCCTTTTTTACATTTTTTTTTGTTTTACCCCTTTTTTTTACCACCGGAACCCAAAAAAAATATATAAATAAAAAAATTAAAAATTCAACATTTTTGTTTTCGACTTTTTGGATTCGATATTTTTGTAATTCGACTAATTTCATTCGACATTATGACTGGACACCCTTGAAGATATAGTTGCCCGCCTGAAATGCCGAAAAAAGAAGCGTTAAGGTGTTAGTATTCAGTTAATTCTTTAAGCCCGTGGACCATGTAGTCATTAATCGCAAAGACAAACACCTGCTCCCACACATCTCTAACTCCTGTGTCTCTTGATGTGGCGAGACCAGAAGGGTTGCCTTGCCCGAATTATGGGTAGGCTTGGCTCAAATATTCTATGAAAGCCAGATAATACACTCAGGGTGATCGTGCTCCGAATCTGCTGTGTCTTCTCAAATTGCAGACAAATTGGTACGAGAAAGTATCTGGGTGATAGTCAGTGGGTAATATGAACAATCATCAATCATTACAGTCGCTTTTATTGAAGAATCTATGTAGAGAATAAAATAACAAAGACAGTCTAAGCTCACTCTAACTGTATGAGTAGTTTGTTCCCTAGCTCTGCTGCCCTTGAGCGAGTAACCATTGCGGTGTCCTCCACTTGGCAGTATAAGTTCAAAATCGTCGCTTTGTTCTTGCTGCTGGTCGTTGGCCCTGTTGAACTCTTTGCCAGGCGAGGCCGCTGCTTGATGTCCGAAAGGTGATTCCACACTGTTTTCCCTTCAAGTTTGACAGCTCTGTCTGCTACCTTCTCCACGGTGTAGTGACCAGTAAATGTAGGTGCATCCCACCGTCTTATGAAATTGCGGAGCAACAAGGAGTCCTCAACGCTAACCTGTCTTTTAATCTCAGAGTCTTTTGGTTCATTGTCACTGTTATCTTTTCCGTTGTCTTCTGGGCCTCCCCAGTGTTGTATCTGGCAAGAGATAAGAGGCACTAGCAATCAAGGAAGTAATGTATTCATACATGTCGTGGCCTAACACATCTGCACTACTCTCACAGTCTTTCAGTGCTCTAATAGGAGGAGTCAGTGGGAGTTGCATGCGTTGGCCTGTCACCACCTGGTGGGGCGTTAAATGGTGGTCAGACCCAGGCTTGTTGCGCAATGCAAACAGTGCAAGGTGTAAGCAGTGAAGCCAATTCTTCTTTGTGCTCTGCTTTGTTTCAGCTATTGCTTCGTTCAAAAGTCTGTTCAGGTTTTCACACACCCCATTTGCTTGCAGGTGATAAGCACAAGAGAATTTATGCTGAATGCCCAGCAACGTGGTTATGTGCTTGAACATCTCATTGGCGAAGTGAGGGCCGTTGTCAGACCACAGGACTTCACACATGCCCCATCTTGGGAACACCTCCAGGACCAAAATGTTTGCTGCTCTGAGAGCGTCCAGATGTGAACAGGGGTCTGCCTCAATCCACTGAGAAAATGGGCATACAACCACTATCATGTAGCGGTATCCTTGACACACTTGGATCATGGCAACATAATCGACATGTAGATGCTGAAATGGGACTGCTGGCCGGGGTATAGCTCCTCTCACAACTTTCAAAGTATGTTCTGCAGTGAATTGTTTATATATCAAACAGTTGCTTACAAATTCAGCCACGTGTTCCACCAGATTAGGACAGAACCATGTTTGTCCAATACGGCCAGCAATTGCCTCTTTTCCTGTGTGCATTGGATAGTGTAACTGTGTCAGTGCGGTGTTAAATAATGTTAGTTGCATCACCACATTCCCTGTGTTATTCTGTCGCCATAGGGCGTCTGTCGGAGATACTGTACACGCCCTCCTGGTCCACAGTTCTTTCACCTCCCTGGGTGCAGCACCCTGCAACTCCATAATCTGTATTTCTGGTAATGCATTGTACCCTTCCTTCAGTAACATGTTCATTGCCTGATCACCGGCATTGGATACTTGTTCCATTTCCAATAACTCTCCAAAATATGCTGCTCACTTTGCTTCTGAGTCTGCTGCTTCGTTTCCCCTGGAGATAGGCTCTTCCCCTCAGGGGTGGGCCTGGCACTTCACTATAGCTATTTGTGCGGGGTACTGTATGGCGTCAATCAGTCTGCCTAAATAAAGTGCATGCTATACAGGTGTCCCATCTGCTCTCCTTAAACCTCTCCTCGTCCAGCGTGCTAGTCCCAGTGTACTGTTGATGTCACATAGGCGGAGTCCGATTACACTTTCACTTCCTTTCCCTTGCTATGCTCCAATGCTAGTATTAGAGCCACTAGCTCTGCTGCCTGTGCTGAATAATGTGATGGAAATTGTGCACTCGCCACTACCTCACTTGTTCCATCTACCCTCAACCTCACCATTGCAGTTCCTGTATGCCTAGCACTATCTGTCTAGTCAAATCACACTGACACTAACCCTATCTGTCTGGTCAATTGTTGACGACCCGTCAATGTACAGCACGTCTCCCCCCTCAAGTGCATCCTCATGTACCTTACAAGTATCACTGAATTCCTGTATGTTCTTTGTGCAGTCGTGTGCATAGTCACCTTCTTGTAAAATGTCTGCCAGAAAAATCGCTGGGGTAACAAATCTGCACCTCACTGTCTTTAGCGATATGCTTGATAGTAGCACCTCATACCCTGATACTCTCTGTGTTGTCAGTGTGCTCTTTATTCCGTAGTATCGCAAACAATGCATGCTCCACGTAGAGAGTGGTGGTGCACCCCATTGTAGTTCTTGCTGATTTCTCCACTGCCAAAGAGCTGCCAAAACTTGTTTGCTCTGATAGTGTTGTCACGTCACTGGGTCCAGTTTCCCACTGTAGTAAGCTATGGGCTTGTGCCCTAAACCTGTCTTCTGTGTCAGTACTGCCTTCATCACTACTCCGTCAGTGTGTGAGAACAGGAAGAATTCCTTTTTGTAGTCTGGGATCCCTTACACTGGAGCTATGCATATGGCTTCTTTCAGCTCCTCAAATGCCTCAGTCATCTCTGTTGTCCAGTTCAGTGTCTCGTGCCCCTTTTGTGCTTCTTTCAGAGCACCCAGTAAAGGTCTCGTGTATGTACTGTAATCAAAAACCCATGCTCTGCAGTAATTACACAACCCCGAAAATTGCTGCATCTCTCCCACTGTGGTGGGTTTGGATATCTTGTGTATTGACTCCCTCCTTTCTGGTGTGATCTGTTGGTCATTTTGGGAGATTGTCTGTACAATGTATAGCACATCTTTCTGACAATACTGTAGTTTGGCTTTGTACACCTTGTATCCATTGTGTGCTAACACTGTCAATATGTACACTGAGTCTTCTCTACACTGGTCCTCTGTCGTGCTGCTAATCAAAATGTCATCTATTTACTGCAGAACTTTGCTCTCCGTCTGTACATTGCCTAAGTCCATCTGGAGGACCCTGTAAAAAGATAGATGGTGATTTGCAGTGTCCTTGAGGAAGTCTTGTATGTTTCCACTTCTGGTTTCTATACATAAAGGAAGTGAAGTCTGGGGGGATGGGACCATTGTGAAGACATCATGGTGACAACAAGTAAGACAGACACAAATGATCACAGTTCAAGGGTGTTTATTGAACAATTAATGCTGTGCGCAGGTTGGAAAAATGCCAAAACCAAACTTAAATCTTAGATGGGAGCAAGCGTCGACCATGAAATCAAAAATTAGGTAGTCCTAGTGACGTTGTGTCAAAATTAAAAGGGCCTATACTAAGAAACCTATTGCCAAGCCTCACAACTCATACAAAACAAGGGTGTGGGATAGTTTTCAAGAAAAGAAAGAAGTGTTCTCAAATAATAGGTGAGGATGCCGTAGTCTGGGTCTCCCTTCCCCATCTTTTGGACACAGGGTAAGAGGGGAGCTTAGAGCACAGTACAGTCTCGGTCCTCTCCAGCACAAGACGACAGTTCCACTGGCAGTTCTCAGGACCGTCGATGGTGAAGTCTCGTTTCTCCTTCGAATGTCTCTTGCCTACAGGGCCTGACGTGTTCAAATAGCCAAAAATAAAAGTTCCTTTAACCAAATGAAAGTTTGTTTCCGAATGTTCGCTGGGTGATGGGTTCACCCTTGGCTCCCCCTCTTCTGGGCGCTGATCCATCTCAATTGTTTATCACAGTTTCACGTAGGGTGATGGTTTCACCTCTGGGTCCCCCTCTTCTGGGCACTGACCCCTCTTAACTTTAGCCGGATTCAATTCACTTGGTTTATCAATGTTTACTCTCGCTGTGGGATTCACTTCCCTTTCTCTCATACTTCGATTGTACAGGGAATTTGCTTGACCCTCTGAATGACCACTTTGACCTATTTTACCGGCCCTCCTACGGCCATCTGGTATCTGTAGTTTCTCCCGTATGGGCTCGACCAGAGTCTCTTGAGTTAGCACCCACGTGCCAGTTTCCCTCTGCAGCTGGTCTCCCCTTCACACATCACACTTTTACAGTTAATTCAAAGTTAATAAGCTTCAGTTCAAAACTTGCTACTTTGCGATTCTCAACCCAGCCCGGTTCTTATCGATTCTCCCCTCAACTCATTGGCTGTGATGAACTGCCTGGCTTTTAGCTTCTCTGCAGGAAAGGAGGGTACCACAGGCGCGGGAGCTTCCCTCACTCCTGCTTATCGGCATAGGCTTGCCCCGTGTACTGTTGACATCTGCTGCAGGACACTTGTGCTATTGTTCGCAGTCTTAGGCTCTCTTCCACAAAGGTTCTGCAGGCCTGGGACTAAAAGGGCAAGGTCACTTCTCTCCTCACCACTCTCTCGATTCCTGCCGCCTTTCTCCTTCTCTTGAACTCCCACGTGATAGCCATCTCACTGTGCTGTCTGCCGTACTTGCATTGCTCGTACTTTGCTCACTGGGTCCACCTTTTATCACTTGGGGAAGGGAAGGGGCCATCGGGTGTGTGTGATTCTGATCATTTGCCTGAAGTTGCCTGACCTTTGTATTGGGACATGTCAGGTAAACGGCTCTGATGTTAGTTTGTTGTCCTTTGCGTTGTGTGAAAGTGTTAAGACTTAGAAAGGGTGGGCAGTGGTTTGTAATGTCCTTCATGAGAGGATAGGGAAAGGGTGTAAAAGGAAGGGGGATACCACGTCTCACCCGTCGGTGTCCCACACCCCGAGGGCCTCCCCATCCAGGTGATCCTCCCTCACTGGTACACCCCCAGGAACTGGATCCAGTAGAAATGGCCCTGTCAGGGCCACATAGATGAAAGATCCCCGGGGACTAGCAAGGGAGACACCTTCAGGTTTCTCATACCAGGAAGCAGGCAGCTTCCGCCAGAATGCTGCACATAATTGTTGCTGAATTTGGAACCAAAGGATACTCTGTTTCTACAATGTGATTAAGAGGCCATAAGTCATGGATAAAACGCCACGACCCCCATTTGATTTCTTTACTGGGTTTACCGCAGTGTTGCATGGTGATTCTGATGGCACTAAAATGCCTCGCTCCACTAGTGCTGCAATTGTTTCATAAATGTCCTCACCTGCTTCTTTTGACAGTGGATACTGTTTATCCCTGGGTAAAATTGCTTGCGGTTTCAGCTTTCTCTTCACCCCCCCTATTCCTTTCAGAAGCCCCACATCATAGGGACTTGTAGTACATAGGATGCTGGGTACCTTGGCCATATCCTCCTCGCAGAATGATTGCCGTGCTTCCAGCGCCATTGCCATCCTCTGTGGTACTTCTCTGTAGTATATCCTCTTAAGTCACACTCATCTCGAACACTACCTTGGCCTTTGGCCTTTCATCTCTGAATAACTCTTCGTCTGTTACTGTGGTCAGCCTACACCCTTCTGCCACTGTGATCCCTGCTCACCATGGTCGTCCTGTGTCGTTCATCCCATGAACTGCTATCCACTTGTCTCTCACAACCACTGCCTCTAATTCTATTGGCACTATTGTCTCTTCTGCATCATCCAATGGTATCTCTGGTCTGAACAAATACTCATTTGGGACCCGCCACATCTTCCCTGCAATCCCTGGGAGCCATGCAATAGCAATGTCAGTCCTGTACTGGAACAGCTCCTCATCCACTGGCACCCCCCCTCTGTACCTTCCGTCCACAATAGGCCTGAATGATCGCTCTTACATTGAGCATGTGTATTCCTGGTGTGGAGCACACTGTCCCCTTGTCTGTTAATGAAATTGTCATGTTTAATATGCTCATAATGTCTCATCCCAATATGTTTACAGGTGTCTATCGAGAGTAAAATAAACTCAGAGATAAATCGTGTCCCCCTATTGAAAGAGAAATATCGTATGTGAAAGGAAACACTTCTTGAGCCCTAGTGAATCCTTGAGTATGTATGGCATTACCTGACAATCTAAATGTTCCTTCTCAAATGCAGGACCTAGTTGCCCTGTGTCTACAAGATAGGAAAACATGTTGTCACCTATCGCCACCCCTATGCGAGGTTCCTCCGCAAGGTTGGGTGTGATTGACAGGATGGAACACATCAAGTCCGTCTGTTGGCTGTCCTATTGAGGGTCTAAGGACATCCCATTCCCTGAAAAGGGGTTGTTCCTCACAATGGTGACCCCTCCCAGTTTCCTAATGGGGACCGTTGCCATGGAGTCCATGTGACACTGTGTCGTCGTTTCGCTGCATGCTGTTTTGTATTTGTGGCAATTGCTGTGTGTTTCCTCGAATCTGTGGTGCTTGCAAATACTGTGGTCCAGGTGCTTGCATCTGTGGTATGGGCGCTTGCATCTGTGGTGTCTGTGTCGTGGGCTGGGGTGCCTGCTGATGCACACACTGTCTGTCCTTGCTGTGGCTGTGTTTGGTCCGGTGTATAATAGTTGTCCTGGTCACCCTGATATGTCTGGTGTTAGGAAAGATTTCGTAATTGTAGGTAATTTTCCTTCCATGTGGCAACCCTAAACTTTTTGCTGTTGTTTTTCACCTTGTTCTTGACTTTGCCAGAGAAGTGCAGCCTTCTGCCGCACTCCTCTGGGCTTTCGCGCCTTTTCTTATGGGGAAACTGACATGCCCTTAAGACAGTCAGTACCGGGGAACGCTGTTTCCCGTAGTTTCTTTTATCATGTTGCGGCTTTAGTGCAACATGACACAAGAGGGCACTGTAAGCTAAGTTACAGCTCTCTTGGGTCTCTAGCCTTCTACAGGCCCTAGATACTCTTTTAGGATGGTATTTGATCGGTGCAAGTCATTCAGGGACTGGAATGGTGGCAGCGATCGATTTGTGTATTTTGAGCTCCTTTTGGCGTTCTGAGCACGTTTTTCGCACTGAACCCAAAATGGTGGCCTGGCTCCCAAAATGGCCAGACCACGAGGCTCCTTTGTCTTGTCCACTGACCGTCTTGCTCCCTTCACCTTCCCCAGGTCGAGCGACCCGGGGCCTTCCTTATTTGGGCATGTACTTTCCCGCGAAACCTGGTTGCCTTCGCGGGCTTCTACATGTCGTTTGTGTGCCTCCAGGGTGTGGGCTGGGATGTCTGGTCCCAATACACATCCTGGGTGCCAGAGAGTCTAGGGTAGTGTGAATGCCTGGGACCACCGTGGTCCGTGATCGGTCCACGTATGGTGTGTGTGTTGATGAGCGGATCTCCCATTGGCTCCCCTCCGTTTTGGTGCGAAGGGAACCGTGGATAAGAGGGGGCTGGAAACACCACTACCATGTCGATCTCCTGAGTTCTCACGAACGAAGGAATACAGGAGCCAAGTATCCTGCAACCAAGAGGCTGGACCGAGTAATCGCTGGTGAGCCGCTGAAGGACTCCTCCTTTGCACTGCTGTCGTCCTGTGAAACCCTTTCCTCCTTTGATCGAACCAGAAGGCCTGTACTGGTGCTTCGACCTTTGGAATAGCAGGAACAGCTATTCCCGGCGACTTCATCATCTCCTGCCAAGTAAGCCTTCGGAAGCGTCTCTGGGCCATCCAGTTGACTGACCAGCTTACACGGGAGTCCTCCTCTGTAACCGCCGCCAGGTTGTGTTGTATTTCGAGTCCTGGTCACTCTCACACGCTTCGTACACTTGGCGTTCCCAAGTCTGAAGTGAGTAGTGTACATTTGGCTCGGATACACACGGCCGCTCCGTTGCCCTGCGGTGGTGACAAAACTGTGCAGGTTTCTTCGATTGGGACGTCTTTTTTCTCTACACGACGACGAGGCATTCCCGGCTGTTCTGAACCTGCCAGCTGCTGAAACTAACGTGAAGAAGCCTGGGTCTGCTTGCATCGGGGACCGGTGAGTAGTAAAGTTAGGATCTGGTCGCCCTCCTGCAGTAGCCCATTGCTTTTCCCCGCTGTGTAAAAACAGCACCCTTTTGTCCGTACTCGCGCTCTGCTTCTGCTCGCTGTGGAGGCTGCGCTTGAGTCGCGGAACCTGTTCTTCTTCTGTTGTGCACTAACCCGAACTGCCTGACTTCCTCCGAAGAGCTTCTCCTTTTGCCCGTTGGCACCAGCGTGTGCAGGTACTTTGAGCACAAGGCTCCACTCTTCGCAGGGCTCGGACTTCCATCTAGTTAGGTGCCTCTGAAGGCGAACTGAGTCTAAAGCATTATCGCACTGCCTGTTTTCCTTCCCTTGCAGGTGGACTACTCATTTCGTGCCTCTAATGCTTGAGACTGTCGTATTTGTATATATATTGTGTTGATATGGTATGTGTTGGCTTAATATTGTGATATTGTGATTTTCTCGCTACGGTCATTGTTTTAAAGGCCTTAAAATAAATGTGTATATATTTTTGATATAACAACTGTTTGGAGTAGTTTGTAAGCGCTCTTGCTTTGTGTGCTCATTGCGGGCTTTCAGTCACCCTCACCCCTCTTGAGACCTAGTCTTGACCGCCGCGATCGCTACCTTGATTGGTCTGGCTCATCCAGAGGTTACCCTGTTCCAAGTAATTAGGTTGGCCTTCTGAACTTCTGCGCCACCAGGACAGAGTTCAGAAATCCGTCTTAACATCTGGTATTGTGCTCCCCTATTCTGCTGCATCCCCTGCTTCTGCAAGCTCTCAGAATGTATCCTATCTGACTGCATGTCCAACACTTTGGCGGCTCTCTCCCTAGCCCTTGGAAACCCCCTGCATAATCTTCTTGGCCCTGCTGCATCTGCTGCCCGTATCCCTGAAACCCCCCTGGGAAATCCCTTTGGTTGTGATGTATCTGTTGCCATACCTGCGCCCTCTCGATTGCCCCCTCTTCCTCGGAATCCTTGCTGCATGTTTCCCCGCCCCATGAAGCCTGTCCCCATGGGGGGGCGGTGTGTACGGTTTCGCCCAAAAAGACTAAGTACCAAAAGTCTGAACCCATTTGTTTGCATCGGTATATGTGGGGAGGGGGGCGTAAAGTTAATAGAAAATGTATAGGCTTAGGGTGGGGGGTCTCCCCATATGCGAACAAATGGGAAAAAAATAAATAAATAATTCGGGCTTTTGGTACTTGTGCTTTTTTCCTCAGTCTTTTAACACAGATCTGTGTTTACTGCTGTTGCCTTGTCCCGTGTGTTCACACTTGTTATCACCGCCCCATCCATTGTGTAGTTCGATAATTCTTTCTGCACTAGTTTCACCTCCTCTACCTTTCTTTCCTCAGCCTTTTTCATTAGCTTCTCTTGCAATAGCCTATAGTGGTGAACAATCGTGAGCTGCCTTGAAACACTTGTGTATAGGCACATTATAAATGCCATATCATATCATATCATATCTCTGGCCAGGATTTTGTCTTCATGCCTATCAATTTCCTTAGATGCTTTTGGACCGGTTCTGGCAATCTCCAGCATAATATGTGATAAAATACTGCGACTGTTTTGTCCCACGGTTCTCGAGTTTCAAGGTGCCAAAGCTCTTGGATTGCCTAAATATAGTGTAAGGGGTCTTCGTCTGGTTCCATTTTGCAAGACATATTTGCACCGATGTCTGACGTGTCTGGTTATTGTGTCAGTGAACCGTTGTGCAATGTGTTCTGTGTTGTCACTCCAGGGAACCCTGCCCTTTTCCAAATGTAATCAGCAGAGTCCCTGAGGATCGCTACAAACAGTCCTTTCACATCCCCCACTGCTAACCTCTGATGCGCTGTCATCCTTTCCATCTTGAATATCCACTTCCCAGCCCCACTGATAACGATGGTAACCTACACCTCACATTCTCCTTATCGATGTGCTTCTATGGTATATACTGAGGTCGCACCCCTCCCTTTTCCCATAAGGTCATCTGTGTGAATCCTACCTCACCATTCGCACTTCTAGTCAGTTTGACCTGTCTGTCCGCGTCTCTAATGTCAGTGTAAACATCTATTGGCTCTGTTATGTTATGGGCAATCAAACCCTGTCATCTAGTTCCACCATCAGCCTTAATCTTGAGCATACTATAGCTGTCTCCTCCCTCCTTCGTCCTGGGAACTCTCTGAGCCTCTGTATGTATGGAACTAGGTCATCAATGGTACATAGTACGTCTGCTGACCGTGGTGTGCGCTCGTCCCTGCCTCCTCCTTTTCCCCCTGATCCTATACCACTTTCCCATGTCACCTTCTTGTCTGTCCCTGTCATTGGAGGCCTGCGTAGCTCCCCCCTCTCGTCCCCATTGTTTCGTCCTTCATTGTTGGACCCCGAGCCCATGTTACTACAAAGGTCATCTACGAAGCTCAGCCTTCTAGTTGTCGTGTCTTTGTTGGGTTTCATGTTAATGTCGATATCCCGCAAGTCGTATCTACTTCCTCCCCCCAGGCCCTTTGGCCTGTTCTGTCTCTTTCCACGGTACTCTTGTCCCGTGAGGTTGTGCTATCTGGCTCTGCTCGTCTGCCCCCTTCAAGTCTGTAATTTGCCCGATCCACTGTCTTTACAGCCCTTATTGCTCCCTCGTCCTCCTCCTTGAGTGTGCATTCCCTAGCCAGTCTGTCCACCTGCAACTTCCTTTGTTCCCTCTCAAACAACATTTTCCTGCTCCAATACCTCCCTCCGTCTCTTCTACTTCTCTTATCCCCCGTCCCGTTGTTCTCTCTTCCTCTCTCTGCTCTCCCTTTCTATCCTCCCTTCTCTTTCTTTTTGCTCCTGCTCTCTCTCTTTGTCTCTCCTCCTTACCCGGTCCTCTCTTTCTAGCCTCTCATCTCTTTCCTTCGCCTTCCTGTCCGCTTCTTCCATTATCTTAGCCCAATCCGATGCTTTGCGGCTCCCCTTCAGACCCTCCATTGCCTTAGCTGCCTCCTCTGTCTCCGGCTTTCCTTCCAGCTTCAAAATAATCTGTCCCCATATCCACTCATTTGTGGCTATGTTCCATAGCACCTCCTTCGCGCACCTCTGCGCCTCGCCACTCGCTCCCGTCAGCGGTTAGTTGCACTGTGCTTCTCTGTCCCTTTTCTCTAGTATATGGTGGTGGTTTGTATGTCAGATTTGAATACCCCTGCGCTGCCCTTAATTCTCGCAATGTGTACATTCCCAGCTCATCGTCTGTGTCAAACGGAGACCACGCTCGGAGGGACATGTGAGGAAGCGGAGGGAGGGGTCACGGACCCCTGTACCTCTGTACTGGGGAGAGCCCCGGCCGGCCCATAGAGTTGGGTTTGCTCCGCAGTTTTTTAAGATGAGATAGCTGCACCTTTGAGATGGATAGGGGTGTAGGTGCGTTACTCCAACCCCAATCAATAATGACAACTCAATGGTTTGGCAAAGGGGAGTCTGTTTAATGACAAGTACAAAAAACGGGGAAACATGGAAATCAACAGTGATGTTATAGTCCGTCTCGCTTCACGTCCCAAGAACTTCATACAAACAGTAACATTTACACCCAAAACTCATCATCATTGACGTGTAACACTCGAAAGTTAACATGCAATTCTATTGGTTGGGAAAAGGTAACTTTACTATAGGTATTATTCTTCTGATAGGCACTGGGCAGAGCCCTACTGCAGCTCTCTGCTGATTTATTTGCTCATCATACGTCACATATCTCGGTGTGAACGTTCCTGGTACTTCAAAATGGGCGGTTGGAGTGCAGGGCTCACTCGGGACCTCCTCTACACTCCCCCCTCTGGTAGAGTTATCGACCACTTCTGCTTCCTCTTTTGGATTCACCTTACTTGGTTCTTCTGTATTCATTTATTCTTCATCTTCTGGGTTTGTACATGATGGTTTGAAGAAGTGTCTCTTTGGAGTCCATATTTTTATCACTCCTCTCAGGTTTCCCGTTGTCCTTACATGTTCGTCTTTGTTCCATGTCATCAGCTTACATTGTCCATTTGGGCTCCAGTAAATCCATTTTCCTTCATAATTTCTGTGGTTCCTGGGGTAAAGAAACTCTGTACCTTCTGGCGTATGCTCACTGGCCTTCACGAAGTCTCTTATTTCATCATCAGTTAGATCTCTGGTCTTCCATCCTGGTTTGACGTCGATCATGATCTTCATCCCTATGGCTTTCTTCGCAGTTTTCTGGCATTGCGAAATTATTATCTTGACACAAAATCCTAGTAATATCATCACTAACAGGGCACCTAAGAACTTGAATGCATCCGCCATCCATTGAGGAACCCACGGGAATAGTGATCCAAACCAGCTGTCATCATCCACTTCGTCGGTTTCATTGATCATCTGGTTCTGTAGGTTTGTCAGAATTCCCATGGCCTCTGTTAAAGTTTCATTTTCCTCATTGTGGGATGGTATAAATGTGCAATATGATTCTCCAATGTTTGCACAAACTCCTCCATCCATAGCTGTGATCATGTCAAGGACATATCTGATCTGGAGAGTCATCAGTCGAATTGCTCGTAACTCTTCTTTAATCGCATTGAATCCTTTTATGGTCCTGTTGATGGTCTGCAATAACTCCCATCTGGTTATCTGCAACCATTTAGTATTTGCTCCAACTTGGAATCTTGGCATGAGGATTGTCGCGAACACTGATGAGGTGAGGCTGAACAGCCTGTGTTCATATGGGATTGCATGAAATGCTTCTTCTGATTTGGCAGAGAAGTAATTCTCTCTCCTCATTCGGGTTATCAGTTCCACAGATCTCTTCTTCCTCAGGTGAGCATCTGCTTTTGGGAAGCTGCCAATATTCGGGTTGCTTTTCGGGATTACTAGTGCTGGAACATGGACATTCACTATTGTGCATATGCCTCCCCAGTTCTTCAGCAGTCTGATGTATGCTTTGGATCCGCATGCCCAATAATGATCCATAATTACTGCAGTCCCATGAGTCATTCCCGGAGCTTCAAATATTCGTCCGCAGTTCTGATTCTCTCCCATCTTCCTTGTGCCATTGTTCCTGAAGCACAATTTTGGGCTTTCGAGCGGCTCTATTTGCAAGGGTACTCCTCTGTCTTCGACCCATGTCAGTAATTTTGTAAGTTTAGGCCATAATGGTTTGCACAGTCTCTGTGAGTTTTCTGTGCTTCCTTGCAGGCTCCAAGGACCATCCATGCTCGGCAGATCACTACTCCTTCCCATCCATTTGGTGAAAGCACTGTTCCCCCAATCTGCATTTTGCCTCTGTTTTGCCAAAGTTGAGCCTCTTCTTCTTGGACATTTAGTCTCAAGTTTATTTCCCATCTTATTCCTGCTCCTTTAACTTCAGGTTTCTCGTACCTGATCTCTATTTCTCGTCTCAATGTCCTGGACATAATCATCTTCATCCGGATATGCTGTTTCAGTTGCCCAAATCAATGAGGCGCCCCTTCCCATGAACTGGCCTCTCGTATTGCACATTGCTATGTGGGAGAGACAGTGTGCTGTCGGGACATCGATTTCTACAGCCACGAAGATATTGGATTTCCCTATGCTGTACGGTAGAAGTGCACTAAGAAAGCATTCTCCTTCTGAATTTCGTCTTCCAACTTCTTTCATGTGCTGATACCAAATGTTGTTTCCTAGATGTGCTGTGCTGTCCAGGTAGTCGTTTAGTTCATTGTTATCTTCATGCATGCTTCTCTTGATTCTTAAGGTTTTTCTGTAGTTTGCTATAAATACATCTCTGAATGCATCTGTATGGCTCTTTCTTGCTGGAGGATCATCAGGTATCCTGGTCCATGGTGCAGGCCTTTCCATCTGCGCCATTTGAGTGGATAAGCGTTTGGCAGCTCTTTCCGGGTCTTCATGCATCTTTTCTCTGCTGCGTGCAAATGCCCATGCCAACCGGCCTGACACCGGTCCGGGATATGGCTGTATTGTAGGCCTGGTACTTGTCCCTTGTGTTAGAACATGTGTGCTTGTCGATGCCGTCTCTGCTGTTTTGCTCTTCAGTTCCTCTTGTAGTTTCCTCACTCTGGCTATGTACGGAATAGTAAGTCTACTATCATTTGTGTTTGTGCCAACAGTTTTTCTGAGTTTGCTTCTGTTTTCTCAAGTGTTTCTCATAAGCCTGCTTCTGTTGGTCTTTCTCTTAATTCTTCTTGTTTTCTCGCACTATCTTCTGTGAAGGTTTTTATGGCGGGCAGACTCATCTTCTCTGCTACTTTCGTTTTTGGTTTTGCGGTTATTGATACTAGGCCTCTTTTGTGTACATTCTGTGTGTGTGAGCGTGTGGTTGTCAGTGTTTTTTCTTCATTCATTTTACCCTTGTAGGTCAGGCAACAGCATTTTCTTCCAGAGAAGCGAGGGTGCCTCTCTGCTTGTGGGAGGACCAGGTTACTGCTCTGGGCCCCATCTCGATCATTTACCCAATATCAATTTTGTTGTTTCCCCACCCAATATCGTTCTTCGAGTTCTGAGTCACAAGTGTCAGGTGCTTCACAAGTGTCCCCCCTCTTGCGAGCTACAATTGTCTTTTACTTCAGGATACCGTTTCTTTGCTAGACTATGGGAAAAAATCAATTAAAATAATACTTCGGTGAGTCGATTTTACTGTGCATGTTCAAAGTACGTGAGCACCAAGTCCATTCCTCGAATCTGCTTCAGTCTGGAGGACATATTGGACACTGATCAATATGAAAGATAGGGAAAAACAACAACAAATATAGCAAATGAAGTTCTTGACTCTGATTCCTCGATCTGTCCCTCGGCGGAAAGTTTCACGACCTTCTCCTAAGGATTCGATGGAGATTGGAAACTTTGATTTGAGTTATAATACCATGCAGGAGCATATTAAGCTGAGTACATTTTACTGGATCTCCGAGAAATGTAAGTACGTCAACATTGACTGGTCTTCCCACTAGCTCTGGAAAGTCTTCAATAAGGTGAAAGAAGACGTTGTATGCCAATCTGCTGTCTTCTGGTGACAGGGACATCTGTTCTGTCTTTGTTGAGATTCAGGATTATATGTTCGTTCCTCGATGTAAACAATGTCTGCACTGTCCAGTTGCGTGGAGTGCGACTGAAATGATGATCCTATTTATAAGATGTCTTAAATGTTCAGTGTTTGCTTGGTCTCAAAGAAATGTTAGTGTATCTGTCATCCTTCTGACAATGGTTGGACAGTCTTTGATTATGCGAAAGAAAAGTGTATTGATGAGCTCATCTATTTCTGCCTGTGTTGGAAGCATTTGATTCCTTCTCACTGTACTCACGGAATAGGATGAATTGTTCGGCAATGACAGTGAGTAGTTGTCTGATTATTTTTTCATTCTCAGGATCTTGTAGAAGGTCTGTGACACTGGTGAGCCTCCCTACCAGTGATGGGTATAACCTTAGTACTAAGTTGAAATAGGTGACCACGTCTTCTGTGATGTCTCTACCGTGGGACACCATAAGTGATTCCGAATAAGGTCTCGGTGCTGAATGAATCGGGATACTGTACTTGCTTCCAATGTACGTATCTTCGATTAAGATTTGGCATAGTCCTTTTCTCCTTAAGACTTAAGTGTGCTGTGGCTCATATGAACAATTTTCTTCTTCACCCTGCAACAAGGATGCACACAGTGTCCGTTTTTATGTCCTCATCCCCTTTTTGCTTAGAGGAAGTGTCCAAGTCAAGCCACAACTTGCAAAAAGTTCTTTGTCTTTACTTTGCTGGTCATGCGTCCTTCTTCCTTGTCATGGATCTCGTCTGCATGTGCTGTGGTTCTTCCCCGTTGCTCATCGATTCTTCTCATTGGGGTGCAGCCAGGGGCCTTCTCCGACATAGGGTTTAATATCACCCAGAAAAATCCATGCTCTCCTTCCCTGTAGCTTCACAGCGGACGGAGTGCAATCCTCTACTATAAAAGGACCATTGAATCTTGGCTCGTCCCACCTTTTCCTTGTGTGATTCCTTATGAAGACGGCATCTCCAGGGAAGACGAGTGGAACACGTAGACCTTGAGCTGGGTCTGTTGCAGTGTCTCCTTCTTTGTCTTGGGCTCCGCTGCACCCTCTTCGTCGTCGATGCAGCTGGTCTGAAATTATAGTAAGGCAAGATGTCATGAAGTTCAGATAGTTTTGCATTTCAGATCCTAAACCCTCTCCTGTTGACTGGGCATCACATCTAGCTCTATCTCGGGGTGTTATGGGAGTTCTCATTCTTCTTCCTGTGGCTATCTTGTGTGGTGTAAGATGATGGTCGGAGCCTGGTTGGTTCCGAAGTGCATACAGTGCCAGTGGAAGGCAGTGCAGCTATCCCCTCTTTAGAGTAAGCTTCAATTTGGCTATTTTCTCTTTCAACAAGCCATTGAGATTCTCACAGGTCCCATTACCTTGCGGATGATACGCCGATGAGAACTTGTGCTTTATACCAAGCTAATCTGCTCAAAGACTGCATTAACAAAGTGGGCTCCATTATCTGATCTCATGACCTCACACACCCCCCACCTTGGGAACACTTCCCTCACTAAGAATTTTGCCGCACAGGTAGCATTTGGGTGTGTACATGGACCTGCTTCTATCCATCTAGAGAATGGACACACCACAACAATTAAGTATCTGTACCCGTTGCATACCTGAATCATGTCGACATAATCGACATGCAAGTGCTGAAAAGGCCCATTTGGCCTGGGGATGACTCCTCTCATACCTTTTAATGTGTGCCCAGCGGTGAATTGCTGGTAGATTATGCAGTTCACCATAAAGAATGCAACATGCTCAGCTAATTTCGGTATGAACCAGTCTTCCTCGAGCGTTGCTGCTAGATTCTCCTTTGTCATATGCGCCGGGTAATGTAACTGCTCTAGTGCTATTTTTAGTAGGGCTACAGGCATTACTGGTTTACCAGTGCTGTCTTGTCGCCACAAGCTGTCAGAGGGCTTTAAAGAACATCGTCGACGTTTCCACAGGTTTTTCTCTTCCTGCGGTGCCTCCCCTTGCAGCTCCATTAACTGTGTTTGCCCAAGATCGTTATAGGCTTCAGATGTTGTTCGTGCAACCATTATTCTTTCATGGGTGCACACGACTTCCACTTCCACAATCGTCTCACTTTTGGATGCCATACGCTTGGCTTCCGTGTCTGCTGCATGATTTCCGCGTGAGACAAAATCTGTCCCTTTCGGGTGGGCGGTGTATTTCACGACCGCTATGCCCACTGGGAGCTGTAGTGCCTTAATCAGCCTGTCCATTAAGGCTGCGTGCTGTACTGGCTAGCCGTCTGCTTGGAGGTAGCCCCTCCTTTTCCAGCGCCCTAGGCCTGCATGCACTGTTGACGTCACATAGGCAGAGTCGCTGTAAACCGTTACTTCCTGGTCTGCGTGATTCTCAATGGCTAGCATCAACACCAATAATTCTGCAGCCTGTGCTGAGTACTGAGATGGTATTTGCGCACTAACAAGTACTCGAAATTCTCCATTTGCTATGTGTTTCATCACAGCGATGCCTGTGTATCTTTGCCCATCACTTTGATCGATCCTCGAAGACCCGTCAATAAAGACAATCTCTCCTTTTGCCAAGGCATTTTCTTTCACCCTGGGGATTTCATCATAGAATTCTTCATAATTTGCACAGTCATGTATCGGCTCTCCCTCAGTGAATGGCTCTGCTATAAACGTTGCTGGGTTCACTATCTTACATCAGACAACTTTAATCGATGGGTTTGATATAATCACTTCATAAGCAGAAGCTCTCTGAGATGTCAATGTGCCTTTCGGTTTCTCTAGAATGGCAAGTAAGGAGGGCTCGACGTACAATGTCATTGAGCATCCCATTACAATGGTTGTCGCTTTCTCTATGGCGAACGCTGCGGCAGCTAAACTTTGTTCGCAAGGGAAATGGCCTCTCATGACTGGGTCCAGATTCCCACTGTAATATGCCAGGGGCTTGTACCCCCAACGAGGATCTTTGAGCGAGCACTGCCGTCATGGCGCTGCCATTTGTGTGTGAAAACAGGTAGAATCCCTCTGCGTAATTGGAAATCCCTAGAAATGTAGCTGTGCAAAATTGCTCTCTTGAGTTTGGCAAATCCTTTCTCCATGGCCTCAGCCCATTCGATCTTTTCTTTCGTCACTTGGGCCTTCTTTAGGGCCTGAAGTAAAGGTTTAGTGTACGAGCTATAGTCGAAGACCCATGCCCTGACATAGTTGCATAGGCCCAAAAAGCTCTGCATCTGCTTTAACGTGTGCGGCTTAGCCGTGTTCAATATGGCTTCAGCCCTTTTTGGGTCACTTTCTTTAGTTATTAATTTGCATTTTTAAAGCGCTCACACCGCCCGCAGGCATCGAGGCACTGTTACAGGAATTCTTTGTTTTTAGTTGTTTGTCTTAGTTGCTTGTCTTAGTTGCGTATTTATAACGCGCTTAAATACCCAGAGGTTTCTAAGCGCAGACCCGGGGATCGAACCTGCATTGCTTCGTGACGTCTTGCTTCCAAGGCGAGCACGTTGCCGCTGAGCTATCGTCGCGGGACTTTCCTTCATGTGATATCAGTTGGCCTATGTACAGAACTTCCTGTTGACAATATTGTAATTTTTCCTTGTCAACCTTATATCCTTTCTCAGCTAGTATAGTCAATAGTTGAATAGAATCGTGCCTGCATTGCTCTTCTGCTCTTCTGTGGTGCTACAAATTAAGATGTCATCTACATACTGCAGGACGCCACTTTTTAATGCAATATTGCTTAGGTGCATCTGCAGAACTCTGTTGAAAATAGAAGGGGACTCACAGTACCCCTGTGGCAGCCTCGTGCTTTTCAGATGCATTTGTCTGAACGTAAATTACATCAGATCTTGTGAGTCACGGTGCAACGGGATTGAGAAGAATGCATTTTTCAAGTCAATCACCGTGAAATAATTTGCCTCGACGGGTATATTGCATAATATTGTAGCTGGGTTCAGGACTAAAGGGAACTCGGCCTCAACAATATCGTTTATCGGTCTAAGATCTTGAATTAGCCTCCAAGACCCCCCCCTTTGATTTCTTGACAGGATAAACTGCCGTATTACATGGTGACTCTGACGTCAATAAAATGCCCTGGTCCATCATGGCAGAAATTGTTTTAGAAATCCCTTCATCTGCCTCTCTGGACATGGGATATTGTCGGGCTCTTGGTAGAATTGCTCCTGGTTTCAGCTTGATCCTTACTTCTCGAACCCCCTTTAAGAGACCCACGTCAAAGGGTCCAGTAGTCCACACTGAGACAGGCATTTTAGCTATATCGTCATCAAAATATTCAGTACGTTTTAGCGCCAACATCATTCTCAGAGGTACTTCTATTTTAATCATCTTTACCCAAAAGGTGAGACTTACTTCCACCATTGTCTCTCCTGTGTC
Organism: Ambystoma mexicanum; assembly: GCF_040938575.1. Lineage (NCBI taxonomy): Eukaryota > Metazoa > Chordata > Amphibia > Caudata > Ambystomatidae > Ambystoma > Ambystoma mexicanum. Next base: position 1,290,178,028 of record NC_090933.1, on the reverse strand, counting down.
TGCTTGTTCTTCAAACAAATCGTCATCAGTGACGTCAGTCACTCGATATCCTTCTTCAATAGCAATTATTGCGCACCATTGTCTGCCTTCATCATCGTAACCATCAACCAAGACCACTTTCCCTCGCACTGCAGATGTGTGTATCATCAAGGGAAATACTTGTCCCTCCTCCTCATGCATAGGCATTCTTGGTCTGAATAAAAACTCATCAGGGGTTCTCGTGATCCTGTCTGCAAGGCCTGGCCATCCCGCCATAAGCACTCGCATGCCATATGTGAAAGTTTCTGGCTCTAATGGTATGGCCCTAATGGCTATGTGTCCTGAGTACCATTTCACATACATTTGAATAGTGCATTCCTGGAGTAGAGCATACTATGCCCCCCTCCGTGAACGAAATTGTCAAGTTCAACTTTGTCATTAAGTCTCAACCCAAAATGTTTACTGGGGTCTGACGTGAATGTACTAAAGGTACATTCATTTTGCACTCTTCTATGGAGACTGGGAGTGCGTCTGTGAAGGGAACTCGACTGTGAGCTCATGTAAATCTCTGAGTATCTATGGCCTCGCTGGACAAGTAAAACTTGCCTTCACATATACACAAGCGTGTCGCACCCATGTCAACTAGGAAGGAATATTCTTTACCCCCTATAACGACATCCACCCTAGGTTCCCTATGAGGGTCCGGTCTCACTGATAGGATAGAGCACATCATGGTTCCCAGTGAGCTGTCCTAGTTCATATACAAGTTTGGCCCACCGTGCACCTATGTATTTTCCCCATTCCCATTGTTACTTCCCCTTCCAGGGTTCATGGTCTGTGATAGTTGCAGCGGTGCCTGTTGGTATTGTCCTTGTGGAAAATTCCCCATGTTTTGCGGTTGCACCCCTTGTTGCGTTCCTTGTGCTTGTTGTTGCACCGTGTGATTTTGCGCACCACCCTACTGTAAAACTACAGGTGGATTTGCCATGCCTGTACCTGTCCCTTGGCCGTTCTGCATCATGCCTTGACTTCTGCATATGCGTGCCAAATGCCCCGTCATTCCACATAGCCAACAAACTGGTGGTGGTCAGATCATTTGCCCATTTGACATATTTTGGTTACCATTCTGCATATTTTGAAAGCCTCCTTGATTATTTTGGAACCCTCCCTGATCTGTCTGCCATCCTCTTCCCCTAAATCCTCTTGCCCTGGGATAGAATCCCGTATTGCCCCGATTATTCTGCTGTGGATTAACCACCTGCTGCATGCCTGATTTGGCTGTGCTAGTTATCATGGCTCCTTCAAGAGCATACTTTGATAATTTATTTTGCACCAACTTTGCTTCCTCACCCTTACGAGTCGCTTCTTTTTTGCGATTCATTTCTTGCAACAGTCTACAATAATGTGCGATGGTCACCTGTATTTCTGCCCACGGTTTAGCTTCAATTTCCACCAATTTCTTGAGTTGTTTCTGTACCGGTTCTGGCAATCCTTGGCACAATATATGGTAAAACACAGGTATAGATTTTGTCGAAGATTCATGCGTTTCGAGTACCCACGCATCTTGGAAATTCTGTATATAAATCAACGGATCTTCCGACTCGACCTCATGCGCGGTATTAATTGTGGTTACACCAGGGTAGCCTGCTCGTGCCCACATATCGTCTGCTCTCTCACCAAGTATGGCGATCAGGAGACCTTTGATGTCCCCTATAGCTAGCGTGTTGCCCCGTCATTTTTTCTAACTCATCTATCCATTTTCCACCTCCTGATATCAGCATTGGAAGCTTGTTTTTCAAGTTTTCTCGATCCATGTGTGGCCATGGAATATATTGTGGTCTTACTCCCCCTTTCTCCAGTAGCAGAAATTGGAATGCGTAGCCCTCTTTCTCTTCTGTCATTGTTCTCCTGTCTATTGCGCCGGTAATATTCCTACATCGCCGTCTACCTGGCAATGTCCTTAGTCTGTCTACATAGGGTGGCGAAGACGCCCCTCTCTGACTGTGAGATACTTCTTCATATCGGGCAGGCCACGTGGCGGCCTCTGACGCTCTTGGTGCAGACTCGCTAGCGTCTGACCATCTTATTTCCTTTTCCCTTGTGAGTCGCCTTTCACTTTGCCTCCCTTCTTCGTTTTCTTTGCGCTCTTCTCTTTCAGAGTCAGACATTGTCTGTCCCCAATTCACACAACTTCTCGTATCCTCCTTGTTCTTACTTATTTCTCATCTATCCAGGGACAGCTCTTTATTTCCACTACTTCGAGTGAGCTCCTCAGTGTCATACAGCTGAGTGCTTTCCAGGCGCTCGTCTTCCCCCACCTCCTGGGGTATTTGTTCTAGCCCCCTTTTATCATATATTCTATCAATCGTTTCTCCAATGCTTCTGGTGTCGAAGTCATCATCAATATTTGCCTTAGACGTGTCTGTTACTGAAACATACACAGGAAATAATTCTTCAATGTCTTCTCAATCTACTACTGGAGCGGGTTTTTTAACCTCTTTCCCCAGATATTCAAGATCACATGCTCTCTGTCTTCGCTTACGTTCTACATCGTCATGAAATTCTTTGCGCTTCCTTGCCTCTTCTCTGACCCTATCTTCTTCCTTTCTATTTTCATTTCTATGTTCATCTGCCCTTCGAATTTCCTCATCTCTTCGTCTCCGTATCCTTCTCTCACGTACCCTTTGCTCTTCTTCTAACCTTTGCTGTTTCTGTCTGTCTTGATCATAGGCCACGCTTGGGTTGCAATCGACCTGTTTTTCTTCCTATTCGCGATATAGCTGTTCTCGCCTTTGTCTGTCTTTCCTTCTTATTCTTTCGTCTCTTAAGTCTTTTTCTTTCTCTTACTTCTGTGTCTCCTCTAACCTCTCCTTTTGTCTCACGTTATCAATGCTTTTCCCATCGAGTTTCAATAAAATGTGTCCTCCCATCCATTCGTGTTTTGCGAATGCTATCTCATCAGTTCTGTCTTCGCTTCCTTTCCATTGCTTCCCTTCTCCATCCTTGTTGAGAGATGCACTTGTCTGTGCCTGATCTTTTCTTTCATCATCGCGTCCCCCCTTGTCCCTTGGGACTATGGAGGCAATATTTTTGTCCTTTTCTCTCCCTTGATTCTCGTCACTACTCTGTGTAGGTGACTCATATGAGGGGTTGCTTTGAGTTCCCTTAACGGGTATAATACGGTGTCCAGTCATAATTTCGAAAACATAATTTCGAAAGTAAAAAAAGTCGAATCAAAAATGTCGAAAAGAAAAATGTCGAATCGAATTGTTTTTTTTTCCATATTTTTTTTTTGGCTCTAGTTTCTGTGAAAAAAATAGGTAAAAATAAAAAAAAAGGGGGGTTGGGGGGAACCCCCCCCATTTCGAAAAAAAAACGTCATTAAAAAAAATTTCGACATTTTTTTTTTCGACATTTATTTTTCGACTTTTTGACTTTCGAATATTTTGTATTCGAAATTATGTCTATGAACCGTATAATACCTCATCCTTACTTTCTTTGATTTTCGTTTCGGGCGGGGAAGGTGGCGCGGTAGGCATCTCACACCCCTCTGTGCATACATTAAGTATCCAATCTGTTGTCGGCTCTTCCTCCTTTACCTGTTCATACATTTTCCACAACTCGAGAACAGCAAGGCGTTTTTCTTACTTCTTGCCTGTATATGTAGCAAATATGTCGTCATATGCTGTAAGACGGCTTTGGATAAAGACCCATTTTGTGGCCACGGCATAAACATATTGTGGGCGGTACCTTTAACCCACTCGGTACTGTATTTCTTTAACTTGGGTGCGTGTTTTGGCAATTGCTTGCATAATTGTGCTAATGGAGTAATGTCTTCCATGCTTAAATCTGTTTCCTCTTCTCTCATACAACACTTGTCAATGCTTTCATGCAAATTCAACACTACCAATAATATGAGCGAGCACCAAATATCGCATCGCAAGCGCCAATCCCAAAAATGTTTACTAAATGTTTATACCTCCAATTTGTTCAAAAACATCAATTCACGTGCGATTCTGCCTCAGCTATCAAATCGCATGAAATTTTAACTCAACTTTCTCAAGAACATTTTCAATACATATGACGTCACAACTAAAAACATGTAAGACAAACTAGACGGACACCAGCTGGACACAAATATCTCTGCCTCTAATCATTACCACTTCATGGAGTGTAAACGTACCCCTTTTACAACGTCTTTAAATGTTGTGGTAGCCTATTCATTCCCCATTAATTGGGACTTTGGGTACACATTTCTTCTGGCTGCTATATTAAAGCGCAGGAATAAGGCGAATCCTCTCACTTCTCAGGTGTCTGCCCTGGTAACCTCTCTCTTCTCGGGTGTCCACCCCGGTAACCTTTATTTTATTATTCTCGAGTCATTATCCCCTTATGTATGTATGTATATATATATATATATATATAGTCTTCTCTACTTCTGATTATTTTGTTTTTTCTCCTCTCTCCGTTACCTTTTCTCTTTACTTGTTCTAAAGCATACACTGTTTGCCAAAGCATCCATTTTTTTCTTCACTCACCGTTCTCATGGTTCCTCTCTGGACCCTTGGGATCACCACCTTTGTTACCGCCTTCTTCGGTTTTTCGCTCGCTCAGCTGCCCGTAGGAATGGGAAGGGATATGTGGGAAAACGATCCCTTCAGGCCCTTACTGCAGACTTCTTTTACACTACCATTGTCTACGGGGAGCTTCACGGCCTACTCGGCCGAATGGCAAAGGACTTGCGATATTGCCGAAGACCTAGAGTTACTTTATGTCGACGGTCAATAGGTGTCTTATTTTAATCGATAATCGATAGTCACCAATCATCCTCTGCTACCAAGTGTACTGGGGAGACCCTGGGCGGCCCATAGAGTTGGGGGTTTGCTCCTCAGTACTTTAGGACGAGATAGCTGCACCTTTAAGATGGATGGGGGTATAGGTACGTTACTCCAACACCAATCAATAATGACAACTCAATGGTTTGGCAAAGGGGAGTCCGTTTAATGACAAGTACAAAAAACGAGGAAACATGGAAATGAACAGTGATGCGATAGTCCGTCTCGTTTCAACTCCCAAGAACTTCATACAAACAGTAACATTTATACCAAAACTCGTCATCATTGATGTGTAACACTCAAAAGTTAACATGCAATTCTATTGGTTGGGAAAAGGTAACTTTACTATAGGTATTATTCTTCTGATAGGCACTGGGCATAGCCCTACTGCGGCTCTCTGCTGGTTTATTTGCTCATCAAACATCACATATCTCGGTGTGAACGTTCCTGGTACTTCAAAATGGGCGGTTGGAGTGCAGGCCTCACTCGGGACCTCCTCTACACCTCCTGCTGGCTCCACTGACGCCTAGCTGTGTCCCCCTCATTCTCATGAAACATACACCAGAGCTCGAATATAGCCATGCGGCTAGCAATCTTCTTCCCGTTATAGGTGCCCTGTATGTGTGCCAGTAGTAATTGCTGTACATCGTTGGAGAAATTTCCCCAAGGGGGCCATGGTCTAGTTAACTTTCCCTGGATGCCCTTAGACCATGGGTGCACAACATACGGCCCGCGGCCAGTTGCGACCCGCCATGCCCTTTTGACCGGCCCGCGAGGCACAAAGACTTTCCTAATGGAGGGCGGAAAGTCTTTGTTGCCTTCCGGGCCGGTGAAAACACTGGCCCTCATTGGCTCAGCACACACACGCATCACGTCGCTCCTACGAGCCACGTAATGCGTGTGTGCTGCACCAATGGAGGGCCAGCACTACGGCTGGCGTGGTCCATAAGGCTTGATGCCGGAAGGCATTTCAGCCTTGGACCACGCCAGTCGTAGTGCGATTCCAGCGTTCCAGCTTACCTGTCTTCCAGCACGTCTCCGGTAAGTGGTCTGTTTGTGTTTGTGTGTCGGGTTTGTTTTGCTTTATGTTTGTGTGTGTATGTTGCGGGGGGGTGTGTCGGATGTGTATGAATGTTTGTATTTGAATGTATTTTGTGTGTATGTTGAGATGCGGGGGTGGGGGGGTGTGTCGGATGTGTATGAATGTTTGTATTTGAATGTATTTTGTGTGTATGTTGAGATGCGGGGGTGGGGGGGTGTGTCGGATGTGTATGAATGTTTGTGTTTGAATGTATTTTGTGTGTATGTTGAGATGCGGGAGTGGGGGGGTGTGTCGGATGTGTATGAATGTTTGTATTTGAATGTATTTTGTGTGTAAGTTGAGATGCGGGGGGGTGACGGATGTGTATGAATGTTTGTATTTGAATGTATTTTGTGTGTATGTTGAGATGCGGGGGTGGGGGGTGTGTCGGATGTGTATGAATGTTTGTGTTTCAATGTATTTTGTGTGTATGTTGAGATGCGGGGGTGGGGGGGTGTGTCGGATGTGTATGAATGTATTTGAATGTATTTTGTGTGTATGTTGAGATGTGGGGGGTGTGTGAATGTTTGTATTTGAATGTATTTTGTGTGTATGTTGAGATGCGGGGTGGGGGGGTGTCGGATGTGTATGAATGTTTTCATTTGAATGTTTTTTGTGTGCTGAGTTGGGGGGTGGGGGTTCGGGTCTGTATGGGTGCTTGTTTGAGTTTGCTGAGTTGGGGGGGTGGGGGGTTCGGGTCTGTATGGGTGCATGCTTGAGTGTGTGTGTGCTGAGTTGGGGGTGGGGGTTTGGAGTTGGGGGGGTGGGGGGTTCGGGTCTGTATGGGGGCATGTTTGTGTGTGTGCTGAGTTGGGGGGGTGGGGGTTTCGGGTCTGTATGGGTGCATGCTTGAGTGTGTGTGTGCTGAGTTGGGGGTGGGGGTTTGGAGTTGGGGGGTGGGGGGTTCTTTTCTGTATGGGTGCATGTTTGTGTCTGTGCTAAATTGGGGGGGTGTGGGTTCGGGTCTGTATGGGTGCATGCTTGAGTGTGTGTGTGCTGATTTGGGGGTGGGGGTTTGGAGTTGGGGGGGTGGGGGGTTCGGGTCTGTATGGGTGCATGTTTGTGTGTGTGCTGATTTGGGGGGTGGGGGGTTCGGGTCTGTATGGGTGCATGTTTGTGTGTGTGCTGATTTGGGGGGTGGGGGGTTCGGGTCTGTATGGGTGCATGTTTGTGTGTGTGCTGATTTGGGGGGTGGGGGGTTCGGGTCTGTATGGGTGCATGTTTGTGTGTGTGTTGAGTTGGGGGGTGGGGGGTTCGGGTCTGTATGGGTGCATGTTTGTGTGTGTGCTGAGTTGGGGGGTGGGGGTTCGGGTCTGTATTGGTGCATGTTTGTGTGTGTGCTGAGTTGGGGGGTTTGGTTGGGGGTGAGGGGGCCATGGGGCATAGTGTTTGGTTGGGGGTGAGGAGGCCATGGGGCATAGTGTTTGGTTGGGGGTGAGGGGGCCATGGAGCATAGTGTTTGGTTGGGGGTGAGGGACATGGGGCATAGTGTTTGGTTGGGGTTGAGGGACATGGGGCATAGTGTTTGGTTGGGGGTGAGGGGGCCATGGGGCATAGTGTTTGGTTGGGGGTGAGGGACATGGGGCATAGTGTTTGGGTGGGGGTGAGGGGGCCATGGGGCATAGTGTTTGGTTGGGGGTGAGGGGGCCATGGGCATAGTGTTTGGTTGGGGTGAGGGGGCCATGGGGCATAGTGTTTGGTTGGGGGTGAGGGGGCCATGGGGCATAGTGTTTGGTTGGGGGTGAGGGGGCCATGGGGCATAGTGTTTGGTTGGGGGTGAGGGGGCCATGGGGCATAGTGTTTGGTTGGGGGTGAGGGGGACATGGGGCATAGTGTTTGGTTGGGGTGAGGGGCAATGGGGCATAGTGTTTGGTTGGGGCTGAGGGGGCCATGGGGCATAGTGTTTGGTTGGGGGTGAGGGGGCCATGGGGCATAGTGTTTGGTTGGGGGTGAGGGCCATGGGGGATAGTGTTTGGTTGGGGTGAGGGGGCCATGGGACATCGTGTTTGGCTGGGGGTGAGGGCCATGGGGCATAGTGTTTGGTTGGGGTGAAGGGGCCATGGGGCATAGTGTTTGGTTGGGGGTGAGGAGGCCATGGGGCATAGTGTTTGGTTGGGGTTGAGGGGGCCATGGGGCATAGTGTTTGGTTGGGGTGAGGGACATGGGGCATAGTGTTTGGTTGGGGGTGAGGGACATGGGGCATAGTGTTTGGTTGGGGGTGAGGGGGCCATGGGGCATAGTGTTTGGTTGGGGTGAGGGGGCCATGGGGCATAGTGTTTGGTTGGGGGTGAGGGACATGGGGCATAGTGTTTGGTTGGGGGTGAGGGGGCCATGGGGCATAGTGCTTGGTTGGGGGTGAGGGGGCCATGGGGCATAGTGTTTGGTTGGGGTGAGGGGGACATGGGGCATAGTGTTTGGTTGGAGTGAGGGGGCCATGGGGCATAGTGTTTGGTTGGGGGTGAGGGGGCCATGGGGCATAGTGTTTGGTTGGGGGTGAGGGCCATGGGGCATAGTGTTTGGTTGGGGTGAGGGGGCCATGGGGCATAGTGTTTGGTTGGGGGTGAGGGCCATGGGGCATAGTGTTTGGTTGGGGTGAGGGGGCCATGGGGCATAGTGTTTGGTTGAGGGTGAGGGACATGGAGCATAGTGTTTGGTTGGGGGTGAGGGGGCCATGGGGCATAGTGTTTGGTTGGGGGTTAGGGGGCCATGGGGCATAGTGTTTGGTGGGGGTCAGGGGGCCATGGGGCATAGTGTTTGGTTGGGGGTGAGGGGGCCATGGGGCATAGTGTTTGGTTGGGGGTGAGGGGGCCATGGGGCATAATGTTTGGTTGGGGGTGAGGGGGCCATGGGGCATAGTGTTTGGTTGGGGGTGAGGGGGCCATGGGGCATAGTGTTTGGTTGGGGGTGAGGGGGCCATGGGGCATAGTGTTTGGTTGGGGGTGAGGGACATGGGGCATCGTGTTTGGTTGGGGGTGAGGGGGCCATGGGGCATAGTGTTTGGTTGGGGGTGAGGGACATGGGGCATAGTATTTGGTTGGGGGTGAGGGCCATGGGGCATAGTGTTTGGTTGGGGTGAGGGGGCCATGGGGCATAGTGTTTGGTTGGGGGTGAGGGACATGGGGCATAGTGTTTGGTTGGGGGTGAGGGGGCCATGGGGCATAGTGTTTGGTTGGGGGTGAGGGGGACATGGGGCATAGTGTTTGGTTGGGGTGAGGGCGCCATGGGGCATAGTGTTTGGTTGGGGGTGAGGGGGCCATGGGGCATAGTGTTTGGTTGGGGGTGAGGGGGCCATGGGGCATAGTGTTTGGTTGGGGTGAGGGGGCCATGGGGCATAGTGTTTGGTTGGGGGTGAGGGGGCCATGGGGCATAGTGTTTGGTTGGGGGTGAGGGGGCCATGGGGCATAGTATTTTGTTGGGGGTGAGGGACATGGGACATAGTGTTTGGTTGGGGTGAGGGGGCCATGGGGCATAGTGTATCTAGGGTCAATAAAATATATATAAGTTAATTAAACGGGTGAGATACAATAACTAAATAGAAATAAATTATAACAATGGAAAATGTGTAGTACAAAATGTAAATAAAAATCGTTACCCCTCAAAAACATTCTTTTTCCATGAGTTTAGTACAAATTGGGGTTTTAAAAAGCCTCCTGCCATGCCCCGCCTACCGCCCCGCCCACATTTACTTTTCGGCCCACTATAGCCCTCATGTAAGGTGCTTTCGGCCCTCTGTCAAAATCAGCTGTGCACCCCTGCCTTAGACCATTCTATGCTATATTTACAGATTTTGTCCTTATAGTGTGGGAGTGTCTTGCACAGGTGCTGTAGGGACGTGTCACACCTGCACGTTCCTTGATACATTGTTCTTATTTTTACTTGACCTCAAGTCGAGGTTTTCGATTGTCTGCTGTTAAGCGAGAAACACAATGTAATCAAAATACTTCTTTTAGCTTAATATGAGCCTCTCTGGCTCCACAGCCTGTCAGGCGTGCTCCGCGCCCCGCCCCTTTTTGAAATCGCTGCCTCTTCAGACATCCTGACAATCTTGCGCATGCGCCTTCAGCGCACTGCCACTCGTTCACCTCGCCTGCCAATCCCAAGTGTTGTGCTCTCTGCATCCTATGCACAACTCTATGGGTGACGTCACCACTTTACTAACCACTTAGTGCTGACTAGTCAAATACCGTGCACACAACATTACAACCCGTTACCCCCAAAATGCACACAACCCAATACAACCCCCACAGCTGTCTTCCTGCCTCCAGGCACAGTATACCACTATTCTCTTGTGTTCGATCTGTACCTGCTGCGACAATTAGCAAATAATATGCCCCCTCTCAAGACGTTAGTCGAATCACCTTCCGCAATCTAGGACAGCTTCCCTTGCTAAACCTTACGGGGGTACCGTCATCTATGACCTGAGTTAAAACGCCCAACCCACAGGAAATCCACTATTTACATACTTCTGTCATCCATGCTTTCGAGTCAGTAGTCTAGGTTGTTCAACAGAACCGTTTACCTCTAAACTCAGATGTGCCCTAACCACAAATAATGACGTCTACCTCCGCTCCTGTCCCTACTAAGTTTGACACTGGTAAACAATACTTTGAGGCTACTCGAGAATGCTAGATAATACTAAACAATAATCCACAATGCTCGATACCTCCCTCACACTCACATTTTCTGTGTGACTGGGTAAATATTTACAATCCATGGTCTGCTGGTGCTGCTTGGCTGCCCCGTCCCCTAAAGCTGCCACTTACCTCTCCTGGTCTGTCTGGACACCTCGCTGACTTTGGGCAGAATATTCTCCAAGCTGGCTCTTGACGGCCTTTCCACAGGTACTCAGTACCCGTCTTTCTCGAAATATGCGACGTCCTGCAGCCTTTCAGGTTCTGCGGCGGAGGAGACGGCTTTGTGGTGGGCTGGCACAGCCAACCATCAGCTCTGCTACCAACTTGTTGGGTGGGATCTCCGGTATGACAGAGCGAGATTGGGGCTCCGCAAACTTGGAGGGCCCAACACTCTCCTCAGAACAAACAAAGGACTCAGGCAACGGCAAGTACAAACAGTGGTTTATTGCAAATAAAATCAACATGGATCAATGCAAGAAGAAAGGGAATTTCTGGTACATCGCAATGCTCCACGGCACACAGGCCGATTTTGTATGACTCTGGCGTCATTAATTGGGCCCTGCTCCAAGTGACCTATCAGTGTGAGGGATTGGGTATCGAGAGTTCAATAACCTATATGGTCACGTATAGATATTATTCTACTGACTCCTGCATGTCAGGTGGCTGGTCTGTTCCATCCCCAAGTAACTATTAGATTGTTGCAGAGTAGTGGGCTTACCATTGGTTCTTGCCCGCTGTCATCCACCCCTGGGATTCTAAGCTATGATTGGTTAGAGCTGATGCCCCCAGGTCTGAGGCTCAATCGAGTTCTCAGGTCGCTGTGCACCTCTTCAAGATGATGTGAACGATTATGTGTCTGTATTGTAACTTGTGTGTACCACCTTTGCCTATGAGAATATGCTCCTTACGTTGCAATACTTGTTGCAGTCTGCGTCTGGTTTGCTGGGATCAGCTCCTCTTTCCCACCGCAGAAGGCTGTCCATTGTCTCGTCTGGCCGTACCACCAGCTCCAATGAATCCAACCCTAGCGAGTTAGTTGAGTCATTTAACAACTCCATGGCCAAAGCTCTAGACTTGATCGCCCCTATCAAACTTCATAAAATTAAACGTGAAGCTCACCTTAACTCCTGGTTCACCCCCCCAACTCAAAGAAATGCGCATCCAAAAACGCAAACTCCAAGCTATCTGGAGGCATACCCCTTCTGCTGACAATATAACCACACTTGCCAACTTTGCCAAAAGTTACAAGAAGGAAATAATTCAAACCAACAAAGATTCATTCAATGATAGAATCAGTAAAGCCAACTCAAATTCCAAAGAGCTCTTCACTATTCTCCGAGAATTGGAAAATCCAATTGCCCCTACAGACAATGTCCCTAAGGACAAATCCTGGTGCTGTAACGCTCACCTGATTCCCGTAGAGGCACCGGTCTTGACTGGGCGTATACCGTATCTTCATAGGTGATGTGTAACACACGGCTGGCTCTTTGGGCTGGACCTCTGTGCACTGTATGTCTGACTCGAAGGGTAAGATGTCTGCAGATAGAAAATATGGGATTAAGGAACTGGGTTATTGAATGTCTCTCTCTTCTTCCCTTTCTCTTCTCCTGTAGAACCCCAAAGGTTAACGCTCTCACCTTAGGTAAGTGAACGCCGTGCTCTCCATCTGCCTCGGGGCAGGGTGCTGTAACCAGTTTCTTCACTGGATAAGGGGAGCAGGCCTCTTGACTTCAGAGGACTGCTGTCCGTCGTTTACTGCACGAACGGTAAGTTTCGAGTAATTCTAATGTCTTTAAAGTCTTTAGTAATGATGTTTCTTGTTTTGCAGGGTTCCGGCGATGGCGGATGACGGGCTGAAGTGAGTTGAAGATGGAGCCCGTGTGATGAATAGAAGCGCCTGGAAGCACGTAAGTAAGCGCTTGTTGCCTGCTTCACGATGCGCTCTAACTGTCTTTTTATTTTGCAGGTACAAGTTCGGAGTGGCTGCAGGGTGCCGGAATACCCACTGGGTTAGATGTGGAAAGGAGTAATGGCACGTGAGTATTAAAGTTCCCCAATGTCTTTAAACGCACCTTGTTTTGTCTTTCAGATGCGGGATGCAGCGCCGAAGGCCTCCGGAGCGTGCGAAGAGTTGGTAAGCTTTTGTCTTTCAGATGCCGGAATGCAGTGTGAAGACCTCCGGAGCGCACGAAGAGTAGGTAAGCCTTTGTCTTTCAGATGCTGGAATGCAGCGCGAGGCGTTGGTGACAGCCGATGGACCAGGTAAGTGAAGAGCTGTCACTGAAGACCGTAATGCTAACTTGTTCTTTCTTGTCTTTATAGGTGTTGCTGAAGACTGGATTCAGGATGGTAAGCCTTTTTCCTTAGGCCCAGGATCAGATGCAGAAGACACGATGAGCGTTCTGCTGCAGAGGATGCAGAATAACGCAAAGCAAGATTCATCCATCGGGTGTGGTTTAAATAGCCTCCTGTAGTGCTTAGGTGTCTCCTTCCACAGCCACGCCTAGGTAAGAAAAGAGTTCCTGCTTTCCAGAAGAGTTTCAGTGTTCTGAATCTAGGGAGTGGCTCCTGCCCCACCCAACAGGAAAAGTAGTTCCAAACAGAAGAGGATCAGAGGCTCAACTGGCAGGCAAGTAAGCAGCATGGTCTGCTGCAGGTAAGTCCACCCAAGCATTATGAGCCCGGCGCTTCCAGCGCTGGGACTGGGCATATTTATGAGCCTGGTGCCACTGGCGCCAGGACTGGGTCCAAAAGGTCCCAATTGGGACTGGTTGGCACTAGGAACGTGGGTTATGGATCTGCTTCCAAGGGAGTTGGGAAAACCCTGACCTTTTGGAAGCAGAGATCATGACAGGTGCACCAGCATCCAAAATGCCCTAGTAAATAAAATTACAACCCTTCAATCTAAAATTGCAATGAAAAAAGCCTCCTTGAGCCCTAGCGGAACTCATACCACCCCACGGAAAGAAATACCGAGCACATCCACCCAAAGCAACTGTAAACCCTTCAGGTTCACTAACATCTCTATATTGGAAACTGAAAAGGTCATTCTATCCCTTAAACCATCGAAATCAAGGATGCAGCCTTGAGTACTGTACCTACAAACCTTAAAGAATCTTGGGTACTGCCCCTACTCAAAAAACAGACACTTGACCCAGCAATCCCCACTAACTACAGGCCCATTACTACGGTCCCATTTCTCCTTAAAATCATCGATAGAGTAGACTACCTCCAAATCCAAAACTACTTGGAGACACACCAACTATTAGGCTCACGGCAATCTGGCTTCAGACCACTTCACGGTACTGAAACGGCCCTTATTGACCTCAAGACACAAATCGACGAGTTGAAGGATAAAGGTACTACAGCTATGCTCCTCCTCCTTGACCTATCAGAGGCCTTTGACCTGGTGGATCATGCAGTATTATGCAACCACTTAGCGTCTGCCGCCCATTTCTCAAGTGAAGCTATAGGAAGGGTACAATCCTTCCTAGCTAACCGTACGATGAGAGTGTTCTCCCCTGTAGCGGCAGCGGACCCAATCCATATCACTTGTGGTGTCCCACAAGGCTCATGTGTCTCCCCGACAATGTATAATATATTTACTAAGCCACTCTTCGACAAACTTGACAGATTAGGGGTAACCTACACCAATTATGCGGACGATACGCAGATTCTCATTCCACTATCTGGCAACTTTGTCGAAGACACAGCTCTAGTAAACAAAATGTACCTCCTCATTTAGGCATGGATGGCCTCCCACGGCCTCTGTCTAAATGACGACAAGACAGAGATGCTGATCTTGGGTTCCGACTCCAACCTAAAAAAACGGAGTCCCAACTATAGTAACTTCAACATAGATGGTAACATAATCAAGGTGGCAACTGAGGTAAAAACTCTAGGCTTTTACCTCGATTACACTCTATCCCTCAAAAAACAAGTTAACTCCTTGGCATCCTCAACAGCGTAAACTTGTAAATTAATCAGGACCTGCAGACCGTACCTTTCCAAAACTAACTGCATCACACTAGCTAACACATTAGTAATGTCCAAGCTGGACTATTGCAATGCCCTCTACGCAGGAGCCAACAAAACCATCATAAATAAATTGCAAATCCTTCAAAATAATGCTCTTAGAGCAGCCATTGACATACCCCATAGAGAACATATCTCCAACATCAGGAAAGACCATCATTGGCTTAAAATCAGCGACAGAGTCCACAGCACCCCCCTACATCTCGGCCAGACTGACCAGAAAATCGTCCAGACACCACACTAGGGCTACCAACCACTTCCTGCTTGAAACCTCTAGATTTAGATGATCCAAACCGGGCGGAGCTAGCTTCCTTGTCAGAGCTGCCCAGGCGTGGAACGTATTGCCTACTGCATTAAGGGCTAACCTACCCTACACCAACTTCAGAAGTAAGGTATAAAACTGGCTCTGGTCCAACGACAACTAATTTGCGCGGTACCTATGGCCATGATACTCCTGAAACCTAGTCTATGACTATTCTGCTTTTACTCTTTTACCTTTTTGCATACACCTTTAATACTGTAACATGTTCATTTTTAATTTCCAACTGCTTGTATTGACATGTATGCACTGTATTGATATGCTTCTTATCCTCTGTATGCAACCTAAGCTTAATTAACCTTGTACCTGCTGCGCCGGCTACCCCTGGGTTTTGTGCGCATTATCAAATAATAAACATGAACATAAACATAAACCACGTGTTTAAATACCACAAATTTGAGCTCTGCAGCTCACAATTATGATGATTTATTCTGTTTCTCTGCAACTGGTCCCTCTGTCGTCTGGAATTTCTCATTGTATCTCTGACCCTGGCTGTGGGCCTGTCTTGCTTTCTGTGCAGCCTGAGTCCGCTCAGCTCGTTTCATACTCAAAGTCTAGAGGCCTTCTGTAATTTTCCTAAACCTTATAATGCGGTTTCTACATTGTCCATGTTATGCTAAATTCCCTGTAGGTTAATTATACGTGGTTCGATCAGGCTCCATATATACTCCTGTATGTCTTTTATTTAATTTTTTATTTAGCATTTATTTGCAGCACACACAAATCTAGACGCTAGTTTAATTGTGGAAGGACATGTTATTTTTAACGTGCTTATTTTTTGTTGTTTTTCAAGCGCGGATCCGGGTTTCGAACCTGTGTTTGCTCAGCGTGGTCTTGCTTCCAAGACCCGCGTGTTGCCACAGAGGTATCCTCCCGTCACACGACTATTAGCTTTAGGCATCAGCAAGCATGCTCAGGATCTCTTGTGCTTTGCGGTTCTGCGTTACTGCATTTGGCTAGTGAAAAAGTAATGACAGTATGTATATGTCCTCTAGCTATAGAACTGTGCACTCATGTTCTTCATGTATACAAGTGTGTGTTTGTGTGTTGCAGTGAAGGACTGCAAATCTACACAAGTCTAACGCTGCTACGTTCTGGTGGTGTGGTGTCACCAATGACGTCAACATCATGGCTTCTTGGTGCTCAGTCGAGGCTGTCCATATAGACGTCTCTGTCCACGATCACGGGCTCTTCTCCTACACTTGGAAAGATTTGCATTGTATTCGGTCTGTATGGCTGGGCGAGAGGATACCTTTCGGTGTACTTGTCAATCATTGGTGAACTTGGGATTCACCCGAAATAAGATGGGTGGCTGTGAGCATTTCTGGCCTTTCATCTCGTAATGACCTTCGGAGGGCCGCTCTCGGAACCCCTGGTAATCCCTCTTCACCTGCCACTGTGCTTCTGGCGTGGTGTGCCCGGAGAAGTATGGGCGCTCTGTGCCTAGCAGGATTTCTTTCTTCCCCCTTTCTCTCTGTAAACCTCTCTCACTCACAACTCCTGCATGCCCTGAAAGAAGGCTAGACGTTTGTCCATTATGCTCATACTTTTTTTGTTATATGGGCCAAGGCAAGCACCCGGTGCCGTTTGTACCACGTGACTCATTCTACTATCACTAGTGTGTGGTAACTCTGAGACTTCACAGGAGATATTATCTCTCATGCTCATGTTGATTTCCGCTTTACTGAATCAATAAGTGGTATATAGCAGTTCTCCTGGGTTTTCCCCCGTTCACAACACTTTTAATTCACAGGTAAGGCAGGTTTATGAAGGTAAAAGTCTATACAGTTACCTGTAAGAAACGAAAAACACAACTCCTGGGATTGTGTCCATCTGGAGTTGGAAGATGTTTTCCTTGGGACTGAGCCCATATTCTTTTAATTTGGGAACCAAACCTGTTGCACTATTCGGTTGATGCCAGCTATCCCAAACAAGCACGGTACACCCTTTGTCCAGCAGGTGTCGCCTGTGCGAGCCTTCGGTCACGCTATCTACAAATTATAATTATTTTCTCCGAAACTATCTCTCTGCTTTTTGTTATTCTGTGTTTGTGCTACTCCAATTGCAACTCCGAGTGTCCTGTCACACCCTGCTGCGACTTTTGTGAGTTGCTACCTCTTATTGCCAGCGCGTACCACCCAAACGCCAGAGCCTGCTAACCCATCACATTTTACTACTCTGCGTATAGGGTCCGCCACGCTGCACTCCTTCGCTGTGTACAGCGCTCCAGTTACCCAAAACAACACGCTCAAATAACCATTATTCTAGTAACAAACATTAGAAAATAATATATAGTAAAGAAAGAGGCAGATTTAAGAAAGTCAGAGAAAGTTGTAGGTGAACAAAGACTGTAATTGGATACAGAAAGTCACAAGGAAAAAAAGGACCAATTAAGAACCAATTACAAAATCACTAAATGTTTGAGGGAAATGTAGTTCTTTGATGTTTGCACTTAATGTAGTGATGTTTTCTCAATTTGCATCTCAAGAAGAAAAGTGTAGAGTTGAGCATAATCCGAGCCTCTGGGTCCTGACATAGAATTTGCATGAATGTGGAGCACCGACAGTCTGCACTGCACCTACGCCCAGGAATGCGACCTATTTAATAAACACCTAGAGCAAGGGATGCAGTACAGACTGTTAATGCATTTATATATGTGCACACAAATGAGCTGTACCAAAGGGTGGGAAAGCATGCAGTGCATGGTTGTGGATCGGCATGACGGACAGGTTCGGTGGCTGACAGTAAACACGCATTTTCCTGAGCAGGTTTGTGGGCCTCTGTTTTTGGCCATATAAAATGGTGTATACACTCAGACACAAAAAGCACAAGCATTTATTTTTTGAAATCCCATGAAACGTTACTACATATGTGCTTCCATAATTAGAACAGAAATCACAATGTGACAATACAGATTTTCCATACATTTGTTACAGAAAGTCCTGAATCTATTAAAAACAGAGGCGAAAGAGTATGCTCTGAACTTTCCTTTACTGCTCGAGAAGAAGTAACAATAACAATTATGAAAAACCATGAACGCAAAAAACTACAATTCCCAAAAACGTTCAGTGAATTCGTAGTCCGTTTTTCATAAGCTCACAAATCCATGTGATTCCCTAAGTCCAATCATCTCTCGTCTCCACCTATAACCACTGCCTGAACCACAGTCTTTCCTCTTTCTGCTGCTGATCGAACACCTTAAAACTTGTGTCCCAACCGGTAGAAGACTTCTTAATCTTCACTTTGTTCCCCTTTCATGGCGTCATCGTCTTCTGCTCAGCTCCTGTTAAATAAATGTATATACCATGACATATCTCTTCATGAACAGGTGGGCAATCGCATAACAACATTACAGTACCATTTACGAAATTACATTACTCTTTAAATACCATATTTACACAACACTCCTTCATTGTAGCGATTGAATCGGGTGGAATAATCTTTCGCCTCCAAGTCTTTAATAGAATCATGATTTTCTGCATTGAATGTATGGACAATCTGTATTGTATGTCAAGACTCAGAGGCTCAGATTATGCTCGTTTAAAGGTTACTTACCAGCAACGCTATTTGATCTACTGCTCTAAAATAGAAATTCTTAAATGTTTCTTCATTAGACCAGTCTGCCACTCTAAAAATATCTTCCAGGCGGGCTCCTAACATAAATGCTGATGATGCCATAGCCCCTCTCGTCAAATGAGCTCCAAACTGTCCTACATCGATGCCTGCCTTTGCCATGCACCATCTTACCCATCTAGAAAATGTGGCTGACGCTACTGCACTAAAAGGCTTCCTGATAGCTATCAGCAATTAATATTCCCCACTGGGCCTCACCATATTTGCCCTCGCTTCATAAACTTTCAAACACCTAATAGGACATAACTTGGGCTTCTCTGGGAAAGCCATATACTCAACCAATTTAATATTTGTTTTTGTCCTCTTCTCAATATAAAACATTACCCCTGAAGGTGAGAAAGATTTCCTGTTCATCTCTAAGGCCTTCACATCTGACGCTCTCTTGCATGAAATCAAACATAACAGAGTTTTTAACTTAGCCCACAGAGCTTTCCTAGTAAGAGTCTCATTGTCCGGCCAAGCCTCAAACATCCTCAATACCACACTCATGTCCCAAAGATGTGAATATCTAGGAGCGGGAGGTCTCATGACTTGACACCTTTCAGTAATCTGCATATTAGGGGATGTTCATCTGCTGGTCTACCTTCTATGTACTCATGACCTGCCGATATCGCAGATCTGTAGTTGTCAATGGTGCTGTAAGCTTCAGCCTGAGCTGCCAGAAAATTCACTATGTGGATCACATCCGTTCGTATGGGATCGACTTCTCTCTCCATACACTAATTACTCCATCTTTGCCATGCCACTCTGTAGGCCTTCCCGGTTGCTGGGGCCCATGACTCTCTAATGAATTCTTGAGCCGTCCCCGAAAGTCCTTGCTTGGCCCAGGACTTCCTGAAATCGCCCATGCTATCAGGTTCAAGTTCCCTGATCGTACCAATGGGGGGGTTTCTCCTGTTGGACTTAATATTATTTCCTCTCTGTGTGGTAGCAGAATTGGAGCATCGTACGACAACTCCAGAAGGTCCGGGAACCATGCTTGATCCCTCCATTCGGGTGTCACTAGAATTACCGTCACCTCCTGTCTCCTGACCTGCGCCACAGTACGCGCTATCATGGCGAACGGAGGGAAGGCGCATTCTTTAGCTGGTCCCCATACCTGGAGAAATGCATCTGTCGCTGTCAGTTCTGGATCTGGTCTCCAGCTGTAAAACCTGGAGACCTTCTTGTTCATTCTCGACACGAACAAATCCGTCCAATACGGACCTCTCCGATGCATTATCTCCTGAAATACTAAGTTGTCCAGTTGCCAATCGCTGGAGTCCCTCATGTATCTCGAATTCCAGTCTGGCACCTGATTGAGTTCTCCCGGCAGGTGTTCTGCCATCACACTGATTCCCCTCTGGAGGCATAGTTGCCAAAACTCTTTGGTTATCTCTGTCAGCATCCTGGGTCTCGTCCCACCCAGTCAATTTATATATCTGACTGCCGAAACGTTGTCCATCTTTAAAAGAATGGCATATTTCACTCCTTCCCGAGTCCAACAACGGACTGCGATTGATCCCGCCAGAAGCTCTAGGCAATTGATGTGTGGACCCAATTGCTTGCTCGACCATCTCCCGATTTATCTCCACATCGGGCTCCCCATCGACTGGCATCCGACTCTAATACCAGGTCCGGGGATGAGCCAAATATCGCCCTGCCATTCTATGCTTCCATGTGGCAATATCACCATTCCAGATTAATCCTCGCCTCTTGAGATATAGGGACTTTCTGTTCATAAGATAGACCCTTCCTGAGATGATCTATCTTCAACCTCTGTAATGATCTGTAATGCAGAGGTCCTGGAAATATGGCCTGTATCGACGATGACAGACGACCTACCCACCTCACTATCTCTCTCAACGAGATTACCTGTCTTGTCATCATACTCTTTTTCTCCTTCTTTATGGAATTCACCTTCTCTGAGGGTAGTTTGAGTGAACCCTGAGTAGTCTCTAAGATGAAACCTAGAAATTCCATCTTCTGTGCTAGTTCTAATGCTGACCTCTCCCAGTTTATCAGAAAACCCAGTTGTTGCAGCAAAACTGTTGTTTTCCGAATCCGTTCCACAAGACTCTCTGTCCTGGCACATCAGACAAATGTCGTCCAGGTAAATAATCAATCCGATATCCTGTTCTCAGAGGTGCCCTACTACCAGTTTCAAAAGTTTGGTGAAGCACCAGGGAGCTGACGCTAGACCAAACAGAAGACATTTGAACTCCCATTTCTCTCCTTTCCAGTTGAATTGTAGCCGCTTCCTCTTATCCCATTGAATCGGAATCGTTAGATATGCATCTCCGAGGTCTATCCTTGCTAACCAATTTCCCCTCTGAAGGACGTCCCTGAAAATGTGGATCCCTTCCATTTTGAGCTGTCTGTATATTAGAAAATAATTCAGACCCTTGAGATTTATTACTGGTCTTTTCCTTTCACTAAGAACAGGTTGCTTATGAAACATCCCTGTCCGTCTGAGACTGGGCCTATTGTGTTCTTTATCTTGAGTAACTACTTCTCTGTCTAAAAGATCCTCGTCTTGTTTGCTGAACCTTATCTGCCTTGGTGAGGTTACCTGCGACGGTTCCTGCTAAAATTCTAAAATGAAAACCTCGAACTGTCTGCCTCACCCATGCATCTGAGGATATCTCCTCCAATTTTTCTACATGTAACTTCACTCTTCCTCGTACTGGAGGGATGTTTGATTTCACCTTTTCCGCTGGTTTTATTTCTCTCACCTGGGTTACTCTGGGGTTGCTTTCTACCGTTTCCTCTCCAACCTCTGCCCCTGCCTCTTCCCCTGGAAGGGAAGAAAGGGTTCAACCTCCGGTCCACTTCCTTCCAGTTTGTTCTTTCATTATAGAACCTCTGTATTGATTGAGGCGGACGAGCGGCCCTCTCCTCCTCCAGCCCTGTCAAAAAACGTCCTCCCGAAGATTTTCTTAAGGGATGATTGTGCTTTGTCCATGGACGCGTATGTGCTGGTGAACTTTGCCATATCCTTAATGAAGAGGTCCCCAAACAGTTTGCCCCTCGCTGCTGCTGCTTGCTCAGACGAAGCAAGCTCTACCAGCCTAGAGTCCAACTTCATTAATTTGGACCTCCTCCTTTCTGTGGCCAACGCTCTGTTGGCATAACCCAACAGGCATGGGGTTCTCTGCGCCCATCCAGCCACTATCTCAGGGTCGATGGGCTCCTTCTTTGTCTTGGCTTCTTCAGCGAGTTGCTAAATCCTAGTGATAGGCCCCATCATGTCTAACAATTTGTCCTGACAGGATCTCCACGACCTGTCAATTCCCTTCTTCACGTCCGTTCCTTATCTCCCCAGGAACGTGATTATTCTCTCATCAATATCTGGGGTATCAGCCACCCCGTCCGGCACCCTAGGCCTCGGCACTCAGCTCTTAATTTGCTTCTCGCCTGCTTACTCAGGGTGTTCTCAGTCTCTTCCTTATATATTCTGACTCATTTGACCTTGGGTGTACCAACTTGTCCATGTCAAATTCGTCTCTATGTGAGTCAAAGTCTTCCCTCCTGCCTTTTTTGCTCTTGGGCTCCCACTCGTCATCATCTGAGGAGGTCTGACTATCTGATGTGCTATATTTGTCAGATTTAGAACTGCTTCTGCAGTGCTCATCATCAGATTTGCTTGAACTGATGTTATGTCTCTTACGAGACGTCGCCTTTCTCTTGTCCGCCCTGGACCTGCAAGATGAACCCAGGGGGTCTGGGAGCTACTATCCCTGCGGGTCTTTTTCCTTCTTCCCCCTTTCTCCCTGCACGCTTTGCCCTCCGGCAAAGCAGCCAGGTCCTGCATTATGCCCTTTTCCCTATGGGGTCTTTCGGCACTATTCATGCTCTGAATCGCTTCACTCATGCGCAGACCGCTCACATGAGGTCCCTCAGAGTCATCAGAGTACCCACTCATCTTCAAACCGTGCTGTGTAAATAATGTGCAGTTTTCTTGGGTTGCCCCCGTCAAATTGCTTATCTTTTGTTCGTAGCTAGGCAAGTCTCAAGCAATAATATTGTTTTTTCCTGGGACTATACCCGTCTGATAAGAAACTTATCTATTATTCAATACCATAAAGGTATAACCCCCCAATCAGGCAGTTAATGAGGGGTACGATCCTAGTTTGACCTGTGATGAGCCTGTTAAGTACTTGTAGTGCAGCAGTGGCTATTCCAACCTGCGGTGCTGCTTTTGGCCACCAAGTGGCGTCCGCAGTCTATCCAACAGAGCTTCTCCTCGCTCTATTCTCCTGAGCCAAACACGTTGAATACGGCTGCTTAATATATTCAAATACGTTAAATCTGCTCCTTTTATCTCCGCTCATCGCTATAATGCTTCCACCACTCTATCTGATTATGTTTGCAATGGCGCCGAACCGAAAAGTTCTGTTGCGCCGTTGCAAACTTCTGTTATGCAGTGCCTCCCAACGAGGCGAAATGAGACGCCATAACGAAAATCCAGTAGCATCCTCCCTCTCCGGATATGTTCCGCCAATTCACCCTAACGCGATGCGTGCTTTATGTAAACCTAACTGCGCGCGCGCCTACCAAGTCCTTACATTATAAACATTCACATATCAAACATTCGTATAATGATAAAAATGAATGCACTTATCTCGGCTGCTCGAGCAGCAAAGAAAGAGGAAGGACTGTGGTTCAGGCAGTGGTTATAGGTGGAGATGAGAGATGATTGGACTGAGGGAGTCAAATGGATTTGCGAGTTTATGAAAAACGGACTACGAATTCACTGAAAGCTTTTGGGAATTGTATTTTTTTGTGTTCATGTTTTTTCATAATTGTTTATTGTTACTTTGCTGCTCGAGTAGTAAAGGAAAGTTCAGAGCATAATCTGAGCCTGCGAGTCTGGACATAGAATTAAGGAAACTCAGAAGGAGCGTACAACCTTTAGCGCTAGGCCTAGAGGCCCATAAAGGCACACACTTGGTGCATCTTTCATTTAACAAAATCGCCCTTAAAGATAACTTCATGTGTGCCACTGTTCAGTTTACTAAATCAGTACCCAAGTCTACAAAAAGCAGAATCGAAAGTTAAAACCAGGACATGACTAACATCTCCCATCTTGAACAGGGCATGTTGACATGCATTAGACATAGATTGGGTAGGCAACTGGACCCTGGGTGGGTCTTTCAGTTGAATATGTCCCATCACTAGGGTGACCAGATTTTCAAGACAAAAAACCTGGATGGCCTAAAAAATAAAAGAAGGACTAACCCACTCCCCTCCCTCTTCTGCCTCCCCCCAACTGGACCTTCGCACCCCTCTGTCCCCATCTTGCAGTATATGCATAACAAGTGTGCAATTTTTTTACTGGTGGGTAATGCCCCTGGGGCGATAGTTAGAAGCCCGAGCGAAGCAAGGGCTTTAACATTGCCCTGGGGTCATTATCCAACCCATAATGAACCCCCTCTGAGGTTTCTCTTGCTATTAGTATCCCGGCATTTTGTACCGTGGTACCAATAGTTGCTACCGTTTCTCAACTCGAGAACAAAAATGGAAAGAAAATGGCTGACGGGGATCGCGGAAAAGGGGCTACAACTAGTCCCTTCTCCCTTTCCATGACAGCCATTGAACAAAAAGGTCAACAAACAAAATGGCTGCCTTGGGACAGGAGAAGGGACTACCTCTCCCTTTCCATGGCAGACGGGGATGAAATGGGGGGCACTCTGGGATGCGGTGCTCCGAACGGAGTGCTCAGTTAAGTCATAGCTCTCAACCATGTGTGTCGGAAAGGCGAGTGAAAACTCACGTTTTTTTTTGTGGGTGAGAGCCCATTGAAATGAATGGGCGTGCAGGAGGCTTGGCGGGTGACTCAGCTCTTTACAAGGTGGGTGACAAAAGCGTGTAAATTGAGAGCTATGGTTAAGTCTTACCCAGCCAGGGCCAATCAGATAGTTTGTAACAATCGGATTGTCGATCGCTGGGTACTAAGGTTGATAAAAGCACGTAAATAACAAGCATGATATATTTTAGTATTACTGATTGAATTATTTATTTTAATTAATGTTATATGTATGCAATGAACTTGATTGTTATTGGTATTTATTGTGAAAAGTTGAGCATCTCAACAATAACAGTTTAATTTGCACACAAAAAAGGTACTTACATAACATAGGAACTGTTGCTCGGTTTGACATTACATGCCTTGCTATTTACTTGCTTCTCAGCCCCTATGTGGCACAAGCAGTTAACACATACCTAGAAGGTTGGGAGTTGGAGCCCAAATTGTTGAATTCTAATAATATTTATTTTAAAACCGGGACTGTCCTCCGCCCTCTCCCCAGTGTTTATAAAATATAAAATCTCTCCGGACAAGGGCATATAGGGCCCAATTCCGGGACGGTCCTGGCAAAACCACATCTGGTCACCCTACCCATCACAATACCAACGAGGTAAACATCATGCATGTGAAAAACATTGATAATAAAACACAAGTAAAACAAAAGTAATTTCCACGCTATTGTTAGGGTGCTGCCACACAGTCCGGGGTGCTCTGAAGGGGAAACGGTCCATTCAGCAAGGAGAATTTTTGGTGAGGGTGCGTAGCGTCTAAAGGCTGCTTTTTGGGGGTTTGCTTGGCATTCCAGTGCCGCCCTGGCCTCGCTGGCCCTGTGGTGGACAGGGCAGGGCCTGGCCTCGCTGGCCCTGGGATGGACAGGACAGGGCCTGGCCTTGTGGTGGTCAGGGCAGGGCCTGGCCTCGCTGTCCCTGGGATGGACAGGACAGGGCAGGGCCTGGCCTCGCTGGCCCTGGAATGGACAGGACAGGGCAGTGCCTGGCCCCGCTGGCCCTGGGATGGACAGGACAGGGCAGTGCCTGGCCCCGCTGGCCCTGGGATGGACAGGACAGGGCCTGGCCTCGCTGGCCTTGGGATGGACAGGACAGGGCCTGGCCTCGCTGGCCTTGTGGTGGTCAGGGCAGGGCCTGGCCTCGCTGTCCCTGGGATGGACAGGGCAGGGCCTGGCCTCGCTGGCCCTGGAATGGACAGGACAGGGCAGTGCCTGGCCTCGCTGGCCCTGGGATGGACAGGGCAGGGCCTGGCCTCGCTGGCCTTGTGGTGGACAGGGCAGGGCCTGGCCTCGCTGGCCTTGTGGTGGTCAGGGCAGGGCCTAGCCTCGCTGGCCTTGTGGTGGTCAGGGCAGGGCCTGGCCTCGCTGGCCTTGTGGTGGTCAGGGCAGGGCCTAGCCTCGCTGGCCTTGTGGTGGTCAGGGCAGGGCCTGGCCTCGCTGGCCTTGTGGTGGTCAGGGCAGGGCCTAGCCTCGCTGGCCCTGGGATGGACAGGGCAGGGCCTGGCCTACCTGGCCCTGGGATGGACAGGACAGGGCAGGGCAGGTCCTGGCCTCGCTGGCCCTGGGGTGGACAGGGCAGGGGTGCCGTTAGCTGCGAGAGGCTGAGCCGGCCCGTGCGGTGCCTGTAGGCCCAGGGCTAGGCAGGGAGGGAGGGAAGCCAGTGCTGCACTTCTGCCGGTGCTGGAGCAGGCCCTGCCCCGTCTGGCGCTGCGCGGCGGGCGAGCGCCCTCCGCCGTGAGAGGAGCCCAGTGTGTGAGCAGGGCAGGCGCAGGCAGGGAGTGTCGGCCTCTGGAATGTGTATTTATCTTCCCAGTCCCGGAGCCCGGGGTGGAGCCTCGCTCGCCGAGGTGCCAGTGAATCACAGAAACCCGAGCAGAGACTCGGCCAAGAAGAAAAAAAAACGCGAACCAGGAAGAGCCGGGCCTCGTCGTCGGCACTGCCTGCCGCTGCCTGCCACACCTGGAGGAGGGATGAGCCCAGCTCCAGGAGCGGCCTGCACCGAGCGAGGAGCCGGGGCCTGCTAGGGACCGACTGACGAGAGCCAGGTAAGGGGCCCGGGCTGCCGCAGCGGCGGCGGGGGAGGCGCGAGGAGCCGGGACACTTGTAGAGTTGTGGGAGTTCATTCAGCGGCTCCTGCGGGGCGGACGGCGGCGGCCAGCGGGGCCCCGCTCCTCCTGGGCCCTGCGGTGTGTGCGCTACAGCAGGCCTCACTTGCGACCCGAAGGACTCTGCGCGCTGGAGGCGTTACACGGCCGCGGCGCCTGTCCACATTATGAAGCCGCCTGGAGCTGCATGTGCACTTCTCTCTGCATGAGGTCTCAGTGAGTCTCCACTGTATCTACCGCACAGCTTCATGCTTCGTGAGGAGGCGAGTGTGTGTAGCTCACTTGCCAGCACTGCACAAGGCCCCTCTGTGCGTTGTGGGTGTGTCTTCCGAGGGCCATCTTCTTTCTGCCTGTGCCGGTGTGACCCAGTTCTCAAAGTTGTGTGTCTTGCGGATTGATCGCAGTCAGAACAATTGCCCATTTTTACAGTCGGTGTAAATTGCTGGTTGGCGCATCCAAATGGCAGTTTCTTGGCCGTTGCCTCATTTCAAGACCTTTGTCTGCCACCTTTGGACCTTTCTCTGCTGCTGTGCCTGTGAACTCTTCACCTAGCTGCCTCAGACTACTTTTCTCTGCCAGGCCATTTTCTGCTGCTGTCCCCGTGGGATCTCCCTCTGCTTCTTTGAGACCCTGCTTCGGGTTGAGACTTTTCGTGAAACTCTTCTGTGCCTGTGTGTAAGAACTTCCTCTGCCAAAGTGGGACCCTTGTTTGCCAATGTTATTTTTTCTACCTCTTTGTGAGACCTTTCACTGACTCTTTTTTTATTATTTATCCTACAGTGTATAAAACATACAAACGTTTTCTATAAAAACACTGACTGACTGTGAGAACTTACTCTGCCTCGTGTGACAGACACATCCCTGCTATTAGATTGTCTTGCCTGCAGTGGTGGAAATGGAAAAAAATGTGGTGGGGGATCCCACAACACAAGGTGCCGAGGGGGCGTGGTCTAGAGGGGGCGGGGCTCCTAGTGTGCATCCAGCCATGCTGGAATACTTACTAAATAAATAAATAAACAAACAAACACCCACGGCGGCATTATTGCCTTTTACCGCGGCTTTGCCACTGGTGTGTAATGCACAACCCTCACTACATGTACAACTGAAAGGAATCAGTTGTACATGTAGCGAGCATTGTGCATTACCATTACACACCAGTGCCAAAGCCACGGTAAAAATGACGTCGCGGGCGTTTTTTTATTTTTTATTATTTTTTTTTTTAAGTGTTCCTGCGCGGTTCATGTTCTTGGGCGGATGACTCTGGCCGGATCCCGAGATCCGGCTCCATTTCTGGTGCCGGATCTTGGATCCGCCGAGAGCCGGCCCAATGATCAGCACTGCTTGCCTGTATAGACGTGACTCAATAACCCAGTCTGCAATTTGAATCGATTGGGGGCATTCCCCTCTGCGTAGATTTCGTTGCTGTCCAGTTAATACTGTTGATAGTTCTTTGAAGATCATTTTGTCAGCATGTTTATGTTCTGCGAATGTACATAATTAGTAAGTCAAATGGATCTGGGCTTGTCATCTCATCCAATTCTAAAGTCCATTCATCTTTTCATAATGATGACTTAGCGTGCAACCAATCTGCTGTGAAAGTAGTCCTATGTCATGTTTCCTTATTAATATTTATTAGGCATATCTTGGAGACCTGCAGTTGTTTTGAGAGGGTGGATCCTATTCTCTGTGGCGCCTCGCTCTTAATCTTTTTTTGCCCTTTCTATCCAGTGAATACCTGCTGTGTATGCTAATCCGGATATGGCTTTGTCACTGTGTACTTAAAGAGACCGTATTATATGTGCAGCTGAATGCACTGTCGCACGGGTAATTGCTAGTAGTTTGTGATTGGGTTTTCAGCAATTTACTTAGCCTAATAATTATTATAGCTCGATGTACATTAATGTTGTCATTCAAGAAAAGAAACCAGTATTATAGCCTGAATTTCATGATCATTGGCATTCAAGGAAATGGGCCTAAAATGTTTCACCCAGAGGCTTTTTCAAGGCAGGCCATGTACTATAACTTCTAGGCAATCCAAATCATATGCGTCAAGAAATTCAAATAATAGCGTGACCCTTTTCCCAGATTTTTCTGTCACCAAACTACGACTGGCTCTAATCGGTGTACTCACATGCATTTCAGATAAAGGGCAAACCATTGAAATATGAACATAAATAGAAAAAAGGGTAAAAGAGCAAAGGATTTTTGCGTTGCGAGAGAAGGGAGAATGAAAGAGAGTAACCAGTTCCGATCATATTTATTTTTTCTGAATATTTACAGAGGGAAACACTTGACAGATAAAATAACGAAAGGTTTCGTCAACAGGTGAAAGTAAGGCCACGTGGAAGAGGTTGGGCGATAACAAGACATCTGGGAGAAAGAATGAGGAGGATAGCAAGAGTGAGACATACCATAGTGAGATAATCTCGGTTTTATTATTCAGAAGTTTCGTTTGTCAATGTGCAGTGCCAGAGAGACAGTCGTGAAAGGGAGAACAGATGAGATGAGATGACATCCAGGCTTTCAACCAGTTGGAGAAGGAGCTGAGTATCATTAGCATACATCTAAAAAATAAAACCCCAAAGAGTCAATAAGTTTACCAAGAGTGCACATGTAAATATTAAATAGGTGCAGAGAGGGTTCAGAGCCCGGTTTAAAAAGAGAATGTTTCCATGATTCAAAGTGATGATAAACTACATTTTAATACAGCCTTCCAAAAAAGATTTGTATCCATGAGCGGGAAGGCTACGGCTACCAAATACAACCACGCGTAGAAGGAGCAACCGCGCGTAGAAGGAGCAACCACGCGTATAAGGAGCAGTGGACCGTTAATGCTGTTCAAAGCACAAGGTGCTGTAATATCAGGGCTTGGACACACACCTCTTTAGCCTTCGATCTGATAGTAAAGACTGAGCTCTGCACAGAGTCATGGGTCAGAACCAGGTTTCAAGACCATTCAGGATGTCATTGTCCTGAGTAACTCCCTGAAGCTGGGCCACGACTGCCATTTCCATGAGCTAATCCTTCACAGGGGAATAAGGGGAGTTCCGTAATTAATTGGGAGAGGGGGGGGCACAAGACGGCTCTGAGAAACGGCTTGCATAGGATCAAGTGCAGGAAAGGTAGTAACAGAGATTTCTTTCTTTTTTTTATTTTTGGTTCGGCTCATTCAGGAGAAAGTTACAATCTTGGATGTAGGTGTAAAAATTGGATCAACATTATGGCTTAGAAAATGTGTAAGGCCAGGAAAAACAATAATATGTACACTGTGAAGAATGTCTGATCTGCAAAGGCGAAAATAACTATTTTTTATCGGCTAAGAAGTCCTTAAAGACTACTTATACAGACTAGGCCTACAAATCAAGACAAGATTTAGTTATAAAGGACTCGAGGACTGTGCAAACTACAAGAGATGCCCAACGCCTGGGAATATTCGTTCACTGCTATTTGGCAGTGGTCTTTTAAGATTAAGGCAAGGCAAGGCAACAAACATGATTAGTCAGGGGATAAACCTGCAAAACATCCAACTTCCGGTGCTACGCGGATGACACACAACTATCTTTCAGGCTACCCTCAGCCGTCTCCTCCTCCTCCTCACTCATATCTGACTGTCCACTATTCAGTCATGGTGTGCTGCAAACAACCTCTGCCTCAACGACGGTAAGACTAAGATAATTCGTATTGGGACCCCTGCTCCCGCTTTCCCACTTTCACTCTGGCCGGCCTCCTTGGGCCCTGCACCCGCACCCACCGACGACGTAAAAAACCTTGGGGTCATCTTTGATTCCACTCTCTCCTTCTCCTCTCACATTTCAGACATCTCTAAAAAGTCTATCAGCTACACCACCTCAGAGGTACTCTACGCTTTCTCACTTTCCCCCACAGGATCACTCTCTCCAGAGCCCTGGTTCTCTGTAGGCTGGACTATTGCAACAGCCTCTTCCTCAACCTCCCTTCTTCTGCCCTGCGCCCTCTGCAACACATCCAGAACAAACCTTTAGAACTTATTCTTGGCCTGAAGCCCAGGGACCACATCTCTTTGGCGCTGAAATCCCTCCACGGGCTCCCCGTGGTTGTAAGGATCAAATTGAAGACCCTTTGCTTTGTTCACAAGGCCTTCTGGGGCCTGGGACCCACCTACGTGCAACGCTGCCTACCTAAATACTGTCCCTCATGAGCCCTCATCTACCTCCAACCTTCTGTGAGTGAGCCGGTTCTCCAAGCAGAGATTTGGTGGGGGAGATCCTCATCCTCAGCAGGTACCTTCATCTGGAATAGCCTCCCTGCCGCCCTACGTCTTGAACCGAATCTCCTGAAATTCTGGAAACTTCAAGACCTTCCTCTTCTCCTCTTCCTTCTCTCTCCCTCTACCCTGCTAACCTAGTTATCCGTTCTTTCCCTCTCTCCCTCCTATTCCTTACAGCATGCTGACTGGCCGCCTGGTGTACCTCAGAGACTCACTGGTCCCTGGCACCCCTGCCAGTCCTCTCTCTCGCACTTGCCTCAGGGCTCTACACCCCACCAACACTCAATGCACTGGGAAATTAACCCAAGAGAGCAGCTCGCTCTGTGCTTACCCCAGTCTCAACTGACCGGGTGCACTTGATCGTCCCCCTCCCTGTGACCCTCTGTGCACTTTTTGAATTGAATTGTTTATTTGTATAGCGCCTATACACAAAGTGTTTCAAAGCGCTTCAAGGAGGGAGGGAAGATGGGAGAATGCAAGTACATTATTTTTTTTTTTCTTTTTTATTTGATTTAACTGTATAATACAATTTTTACAAAATAAGAAGGTAATCCTCCCATTCACTGTTCGAAGATCACTAACAGAACGGCGTGGGGTCTTACTTTAACCTGTGTTGCAGTCACACGTAGTTCCCACTCCAATTCTACACCGGGATCATGCACAGGGACCGCGACCCCCACAAAAGTGGGGGTTAAGAACACCCAATTGGCTATCCTGCCCATCCGTGGCTGCGGTCAGGTAAGCAGGCCAATCTCTTGAAAGAACCCTACCACTGCAATCACCCATGTAGTCTTTTCCCCACTTATGAGCCGGCGCCACCATTCCTCTTCCTCGTAGGCGTATAGGTTTTTGAACAAATGTCCGAGGTGTCTCTGGCGGGGGCCTGTGACGCCTAAGCAGTTGAGCAGGAGGTGTCTTGTGGTTTCCGCCATCTCTACCTTCGTGCAGAATCTGCATGCTTCGTCCGGGGCCAGTTTTCTACGGAATAGGACTTCCTTTGTATGAACAATATATTTTTTTTTTGATAAGACATTTTTTATTTTCAATTAGTCATAACATAGTCAAAACAACCAAAACCAAGGAACAAAAGAAAAAGAGGCAACGACATCAATTGAGGCCGACACAGCTCATTAAGCAGTATTAACAATGATAAGTCACAGGTCACCATTCTTACGGGACAGAGCCTCAATACACAATGTAAAAGTTCTGGTTAGCATCCCCAGGGCAATTTCTCCCAAACCCTTTCAATGTCTTTCAGTGTCTTTCAGGGCCCTCCTTCCTCCCATGCCGCCCAAATTTTTGAAGCCTTATTAGGACAGCCCCTTGCATTGTATATCCGTCTTTCGAGCATTGCACATGTGTCCATGTCCAGCGTCCACTGCTCCATTGTCGGAGGTTCCGGTACACCCCATTTCTGTGCAATGTTTCGCTTCATTAGGGCAGTCGCCGTGTGCAGCAACAGTTCCTCCCATTTATTCAGTTCGTGCTCCCCTGGGACTCCCAGGAGCAGGACCCTCGGGTCATAATCAATTGTTTTAGAAAGTATCCGGGCCAGCTCCCGACAACAGGCGTCCCAAAAAGTTTGGATGCGGGGGCAGGACCACAGAGTGTGGAAGAAGGTCCCTTCCTCGCCCCCACACCTGAGACAGTTCGGATTCAGTGCTTTCTTCCACCCAAACAGTGCCGTCCTAGGATAGTACACTCTATGCAGTACTTTAAGTTGCACCAGTCTGAGTCTTGAGGAGATGGCAGTTTCCCGCGGGTGCATTAATACCCGTATCCAGTCCTCAGGGTCAATATCCCCTACATCTGTTTCCCACTTGGTTTTTAGACTGGTCAATTCAGGGGTTGCGAAGGATGTGATAGCTGTATGAACAATATTAAGGCGGATTCTTAAAAAATTCATCCTAAGTTTAGAGTTCGGTCCTCTTAATAAGTAAGGTTTAAGTTCATTTACTTTGGACAGCTGTGGAATAGGATCTGTAAACAGCTTTGAGGCGGCAGCTTTTTCCAAGGTGTTAATCCAGTCTTGATTTAATAATCGAAATTTCGCCTTGGACGGGTTATTAATTAGTTCATCTTTAGAACTTCCAGCATTCTCTAAGATTGATTCGATCTTTACCATCCAACTTGTGAGCATTTTACATGATCCAGACAGGATTTCATACTGGATTTCTTGCATGATCCGTGAGGGGTTTGGAAGTAGGCACTTTCGAAATAACATTGCTTCATTACGGGAGACAATAGAGGTCAAAGATTGTAGGGAAAGTTCCCTTCTTATTATCACCATTGGTAGCGAGTCAGGAAGGTTAAGAACCTTTCTCCAGTAACAACCTTCCACTTTTAGCCAGAAAGATGTTGGCAGATTCGGTAGGGCTTCTGCTCCATATGTGAGTGTTGGAATCACTTTGGCCTTGTAGAAGGTTATCACAGGGGTCATGGTGAATTTTCCATATTTTTTCAATATTGCCTGAGATTGAGAGGCGAGAAGTCTCGCCTTAGTCATGATGTTCTCCTGCATTAGTTTTTCCTTGCGGTTCTTGCTGATAGTCACTCCCAGATATTTAAAGCTGTCTACCAATTCAATTTTGGTGTTATTTACCGCCCATGTGAATTTCTCTGGCTTCCTTTCATTTCCTCCCAAAGACATGATTTTGGTCTTTTCCAAATTCATCAGGAGGTTATTCTCTTTGAGGTAAGAGTCAAGGTTATTTATCTGTCTTTGGAGGCCGATAGGAGTTACATCAAAGAGGATTATGTCATCCGCGTAAAGCAGTCGTGAGATTTTGCTAGCTCCCAATGTCGGTGGGAATGTCCGGGCTCTAGCTTCATACTCTTTGAAGTCGGCCGTATATGCGTTATACAGGGCGGGAGCTAAGGGGCATCCCTGCTTTACCCCTCTTACTGTCTTCATCCAGGTGGACAGAAGACCTTGGTTGTTGAGTCGGACACATATTGTAGTATCTGTGTATAAGGCCTTTATGGGTTCCAGTATCCTTGGGGGGCAGGCGTGGTGCTGTAGTTTATCCCATAATCGTTGCCTATCTACCCGGTCAAACGCCTGGACCAGGTCGATAAATGCCATGTAGATCTTGGGGCTGCCCTCGAATACCTTGGCTTTTAGTGTGCTCACTGCCAAAACATTAGCCAAGGTGCCGACGTTTTTCACGAACCCCGCTTGGAAGGGATCTGACAGACCAGTCGCCGAGATCCAGTTCCTAAAGTTGTCCAGGATTAAGGCCCCAAAGAGCTTTCCTATAGAGTCTAGAAGAGCGATCGGCCGGTAGTGTGCAGGGTTGTCTTTACATCCTTTTTTAAAAATAGGGACCAAAATCGCTTTCTTCCAGGATGATGGAATGGTCGAGAGACTAATACAGTTTGAAAAAACTTCCTGGATGAAAGGGGCCCAAAATTCCGATTTGTTCTTTATATCGAAATTGGTTATGCCATCGGGTCCTGCCGCTCTGGATCCGTTAAGCTGAGTTATTTTCCCTTTAATTGTGTTCAGATCCGTTGGAATA
This sequence comes from Ambystoma mexicanum, assembly GCF_040938575.1. NCBI lineage: Eukaryota > Metazoa > Chordata > Amphibia > Caudata > Ambystomatidae > Ambystoma > Ambystoma mexicanum. The sequence continues at coordinate 1,290,143,845 of NC_090933.1, read as the reverse complement.
TCCCACAGTTCTCCAGAACTAGGAATCCGGTTCTCTATAACCTTATCCCGGAGTCCATATAGGTTTTCAAAGTGAGATATCCAGGCTTTTTCACCAATTGTGTTTTGTAGTGCCTGGTTTGCTAATTGAGAGTTGCCTTTAATCAGTGACCAGAAGTCGCGTACCTTTTGGCCACTAATAGCCTTCAGCATGTTTTCCGCGTCTGCCTGGTACCTATTTGCCTTGGTTGATTTCAGCCAAACTTTGTAGGCTTTTCCTGCAGTAGCGGCTTTGACCTTCTTACTTGGTGACATAGTTTTTGCTGCCTCCCGTTGAAGCTTTCTGACCTCCTTTCTTCGAGTAACTAGTTGTTCATTATATGTGTGAAGTGGGGCTTTAGATCCGTATTGTAGCACTTTTTTTTTTTCCTGTGATAGACTGTAAGTAGGGGGAGATATTCAATCCTGCTTGATGGACTTAGCTGCATAATCAGCTTGTGTTCCTTATATTGGTTGGTTATTTTGGAAATAACTACTTCTGACAGTCTCAGTCTTATCCCGCTTTGGTTTACTAACAGATCCTGTGCGCCGTGCTCCTCCTTTCTTCTCCTTGACTCCCACGAGAAAGTTAGTAGATTATGGTCGCTGTGCTGTGTTCTTATAGTTGTAAGGGGTGAGCACAGCGGCAGGAAACTCTTGGACACCTGGATGTAATCAATTGTTGCTGTTTGGTTTCCTCTTTCCCAGGTTGGGATGTCTTCAGTTTGCTTATCGGCCCTTTGCCCCAGGATATGCATCTCTCTTGTGTCAAGCAGGTTGTGCCACATGCTGTTTCTGTCTTGGGGTTCTTTGGAGTCGAGAGTTAGGTCCGTATTCAAATCTCCGGCAATGATCACATCGCTCGAGGTAGATGTTATTAGGAAGTCATCTATTAGGCTCTCAATTTGTGCGAGAAAAGTGTCATTGTTCACTCGCTTTGGGTTCCAGTATACGTTAATCAGCAGGATTTCTGATTTATAATTGCGGTCTGCAGGGCCTTTCGGCCTTTCCCACTCCAGAAGCGTTGCCAAAAAAAATTCTGATGCCACGGGTGTTTTGGACAATGATAGTCCAGAACCCGCTCTTAGGGACGTAATGAGGCCAGATCTAGGCCTGCCTCTCTCCTCTCTAAGGGCGGGTGAGTGTGCCATTTGAAAGCCGTCCAGCGTTGGTGGCTCCATTAGCCAAGTTTCCTGCAAACATAAAACGTCGAAGCTCCCCAGGTTGACATCTGAGGAGACCGTTAGATGGTTGAAGCCTCTGGTGTTCCATGATCCTAGTTTCAATGATGTCTCCGGGACTTCTGTAGAGATCGATACTTTCTCAGAGGAGCCACCGAAGAGGGACATTCGGTTACAAGTCCTTGAAACAGTACAGAATGTGAAAAATAACTATCAAATCATAATAGATAGTACAAGTGCATGTAACAATAAGGGAGAGGAGAGGGAGGATGGAGGAAGGGAGACAAAAACTAGCAGTAACATTACTATGCCTGACGACAATTGTTTAAGTGCAAGAGTGACAAGAGGAGGAGGAAGAAGGGAGGTGAGGGTAGAGGAGAGAAGGGGTGAGGAGAGGAACAAAAAAAGTGACTATCAATTGAAAGTCGATGACTATTCAAGATAATGCTGGGGGCGAGGGGGGAAACAGAATGTACATGGGGGGCAGACAAGCTGTTATCAGTGGTCAAGGGGCCAAATGATAAAAGTAAGTGCTAATAAAAGTTTAGAGGTGTAGGGAGGGAGGGGTGGAAAACGTCTGCAAAGACAGGCGACTACGAATTACTATGCCTGACGGCAATTGGGGTAGTGCCGGAAAATTACACTTCCTCGATCCGTACGCACCATGCCTGAAGATGGTCTTGTCTGTTCTCCCTTGTCTTCACCCCTAATTGCACTGTTAAACTACACAATCGCTGCCAGGCCTATTTGCTGTATCCTATACTGTTAAATGTACTTTTCACGCACTTACTCTGCCTGTGCAGACTATTATCCTCTAAGATTTTCAATAGCCATTGTTGTTTTTTCCCCTTGTTCCCATCCTCTTTGAGCGCTTTGAAACACTTGCCTGTGTATAGGCGCTTTATAAATAAACCATACCATACCAATAGACAATAACAAGTAGCTATTATCTCAACTAAGATTGGTGTGCTGTCATTCTTACCCCAAGGTTTAGTAAAACAAAGTATATGAAAGTTGCCCTTCAGTTGAGGTCTTGGGTATTTGGACTTTAGCATGGATTGCACCTGCCTAGCGAGAGATTTCTGAAACCCAATAGTCACATATTCGGCAACTCACAAAGACGGGACCCACCCAGATAAGTTTGGATGGTGAAGATCGACCCTATCGTATATGTGGTTCAGATGCTCTGCTCCGTCCTAAGGGAAATGTTGACCTTTCTTCCGTTTCTCTAACACTCTCCAGCTTTTGTGATAAAGTCAATAGTTGTACTATTTGGGATCCTTCCCTTCTTTTAGTGCTGGCTCGGCATCAGGAGTGTCATCAGTTTACCCAGTCTTGGAAGCTGTGGTACGCGTAGTGTTTTCCCACAAGACAGAAGGTTGGAAGCTGGATACTGTTTCTATAATGCCTGTTTTGAGTAGTGCAAAGGCAGACTGAACCCTGGGAGAGAATACTCTTGTTCTTATTTCGAGTTGGGAGAAAGGGCTAGAAAGAAGATATCCTGTGGGCTTCAGTTCTTCACTCTTTGCGGTTTGCAAGGGATCTGCAAGCTGAATGGATGGTTTGCTCATGATCATATCAGACTGGTGAACCACATGCCTGCTAGCCTGAGGAGACTACTGTGCCACTGAACTTCCATGGAGTTCAGCCTGTCATGGACTGTTTGAGGACTTCCGCAACAGAATGCTGAACTCTTAAATTGACTGACTTACTCAAGGCCTGCCTGAACCAGATTATTATTTGTGACGAATTGGACTTTCCTTCTTTTCGGCTTGGATGGGCTCTTTCGACTAGGATTACCCACCTGCTGTAGGATGTGTGTTGTTGGAGGAGGACAATGTGTGTAGGGGAGGGAACCCCTTTCCATTATTATTATTGTATTTGTTGAACGCTTACCTAGCTTCGATAAGCAACGGAGCACTTTATAGAGGTATACAACAGTACAGATGCATAACTGAGTGCTTTTTCAGAGGTAACAGGCATACAGTTGGGGTAGGATAAAGAGGGGCACAGAGGAGGGGTACAGCTGTACAGCGTGGCGGGGTGGAGAGGGGCAGACGGTGTCTAGCGAGTCGGTTGGTGTGGGGAGGGCGACGTGATGGCCTAGGTGCTGAAGAGGTGAGACTCCTTGAAGAGGTGGGTCTTGAGTTATTTTCTGAATTGTAGGAGCGTGGGGCGTGTCTAATGCTGACTGGGAGGGGGTGCCATAATCTTGGCCAGTAAGCGGGAAAGACTTATTTTCTGGTCCTTTTGTAGCGGCATCTTTCAAGTCTACACGTGTCCTGGCTTCTGGTGGTGCGCTGTCTGCCGGAGATGCTGAGTTTCTCTGCGAGGTAGCTGGGTGACTGGAGGGAGACTGCCTTATAGATGATGCAGCAAGACTAGAAGGTGATTCATTCATGCATTGGGAGCCAGTGAAGGTCGATGAGGGGCACGGTGGTGTGGTCATATCTGCATAGACCCTTTATGAAGCATGCAGCCGCATGTAGGACACTTCTCAGGGGCACAAGGGAGGACAACAGGAGGCCTCCTTGGAGGGCCTTGCCGTATCCAGGTGGGATAGGACCAGTGCTTGAACGGTGGATCTTGCGCTGTCCGGGAGGAGGAAAGGATTGACTTTCCGGAGGAGGGAGAGCTGATACGAAGCTGTCAGAGTTTTCTTAGCTATGTGTGTCTTGAAGGAGAGGTGTTTGTCGCTGTGGATCCCGAGGGACTTGGCTCAGGAGGTGAGCTCAGGTGTGAAGCCCTCAGGGTTCATGGTTGATGGCCAGCTCTGTATGTCTGGGTATTCGAAGTTGTTGGTGAGGAGTAGGGATTCAGTCTTCCAGGGGTGAGTTTCAAGTATGCACTGAACATCCAAGAGTGGATCAGCGAGAGGCAGGTTTTGAGCCTGTGGAAGTCCTTGATGGAGTCGATCGTGTGGTATAGCGGTGTGTCGTCGGCATATTGGTGGATGTTGTGTGTGGCTAGGAGGGCTCCCAGCGTTTCCATGTATAGATTGAAGATCACTGAGGAGATGATGGAACCCTACAGGACTACACAGGTGACGGTTAGAATTGACCATCTAGAGGAGTCCATCTGAACAAACTGCTGGCGGTTGGCATGAACTGGTCCCAATTCCTGTAGATGCATGCTACCAAAGTAGATGCTGTTCAAAGCCTCCAGCCTGGACATTTCTCAGTTGAGAAAGTAAGCTTTTTACAGAACGACTTAAGCCTAAGTCTTCCGCACTGTAATAATATCTATTCAGGAACTGCAGCTGCTGCCAATTTTGCAGTTTTGGAATGAATGCTCTCACATTGCTCCTAAACCAGGGCTCTGCGGCTCAAGAGGTTAGAGGGAGACACAGCCCTGCATTAGAGAGCCACGAGGCTGACATTTTTCTTCCACCAGACTTCAGAATGGTTGTGACAAGGTCAGTACCCTAACCATGTCAAGAGGGCAGGGAGACATAATGGGGAGGAATCCAGAGGCAGTACTACCTTAGATGATGATGGTGGCAGTTTAGAGGGCCCCATTTCCTGTCATCTCCCCATGTGCCAACTTGGATATTTGCATCACCCCATGCTTATGAACCAGGTGTTTGCCAAGTGTTCTCTTTTCCTCCTAGGAAAACAGATCTTGGAGAAGAGCACCCATGATACAGAGAACCAACAGCGCCCCACGCAAAGCTTTCTTCACACTTTGGCAGAGAGAGATCGAATAGGAAGTGAGCAGGAGGCCCGGCTTCCCTGCCAGAAATCCTATGTGAGCCACATAAAGCGCTGCCGGAGGGAAATTACCAGACTGAGGAGACAGAGCTCCCATGTGGCTGTTTCCAACGCTGCACAGTGCAAAACGGCCACGGCCCACCTTGGAAGAAGACCAGTGCGGTACCCCTCGACAACCAGGCATATGAAAGAAAACCCCACCAAATAAAAACAGGACTTACCCAGAGGGCAGATGGTCAGACTTCCCCTAACATTAATTGGGACACCGTACAGAACAAACCACAATGTTTGTTCCCTTTGCAGCACCGCATGGGTGAGGGGCTTAAGGCACTATTTGTTAGCTTTCTTGTACAAAATACCTTCCATGTGGGGAAGACAGGGCCAGATTGGCCAGAGAAAGCAGACCAACTAGAGGATAGGGGGTGTGAGTGGGTAATAGACCCCGGGAAACCGGAAGTTGTTGGTTGTTTGGGTGAGGTCAGAAGAAGAGAAAGTGGCAGACCAAGAGACCAGCAAGTGGAAAGATGGTGGAATGAGTGTGCAGGCATTATTTGGTGCAGGTGAGGAATTAGTGCAAGTGGCACTGCATTGGAGTGTGCGTGAATGAGTGACAAGTGTGTCTAGGAGAGGGAGTGTAGACAGTGAATGTGAAGTGATTGTGTGAGTGGAAGAAGGTTGTTTGAGTAGAAGGTGAGGTAGAGGAAAAAGTGTGGAACAGGGAGAAGTAGTGTAGTGGGTGGAGTATTAACATCAAAGGTTGGTTGCAAGACTTAAATATAGTGAGATAGAGGGACAGAAGAGGAAGACACTAGGAATAGAGAAGGCAGGTGGAGTGGAAAGAGCGGAGACTAACAAGAGGGAAACATCAGACAGTGAAAGGGAGAGGAGTAGGAGGGCGTGGTAGGGGACCAAATTGGGAAGAGTGTCTGAAAGGCTCAATCCCCTATCCCTTTTTAGACCAACCCATGGAGTGTAGGGCCAGTCTAGGAAGTCCCCGAGGGAGGTTCGACAGATGAGGTATTTTGCTGTTCTTCACCAATAGTATTATTTGGAACAGAAACAGTAGAGGCCAATATTCGGTAGATGCAAACCTTGGGAGAAGGGATGCCTAGGTTAGGGAGGATTGGTGCTTTCTAGAGAGAGACTGGAGGGGACTGCCCACGACTGAAAAATCAATTCGACACCCGGGAACTGTCTATGAGACTCCTTGAGCCATCTGTGACACAGTGGACAGGCTCTTTAAGTCTTTAGACGCTGCCACACTAGCTTTGTCAAGTTATCAACAGGGAAGTACTGGGAGACCTACCTATGTTTATAAGCCTTATTAGCTACCACCTGGGGCGGGAGAGCCAGCCCATCAGGTTGCTCGGGTCACGGGCTGAATCCCACAATCCAAGCTGTGTTCCAAATAACCTGAAAGCTGTCCACACCCACCCAGCTATCTCCTCCCCCACCACACTCTTCCCACCGGTCTTTGTTCCTTTCTCTCCCCACACCCCCACTTACCTTGTTCTGTTGGTAGCCCTTCTGCCCCTCTCATCCCCGGCCACCATGGAAATGGAAGAGAGGCTCCGCATCTCCATGGCGGCCATCTTGGGTAAGTATTTTGCTTGAATTAATGCGACGCCATAAGCGTGGCCCGTTAATTCAAACAAAATACATTGGTGTCAGATCACCGGGATTTCAGATTGAAAACCCACGGTGCCAATAGCAATAAAACCTGATCCGGCGATGGCACTAGTGTGGATCAGGTTTTATGGCTGTAGTAAAATGGACCAAACATTTCAAAAGGAACTGGATAAAAGATGGAATCTAATCCGGGTGTGGAAATGGAGCAAGACCCAAGTATTGGGTTATCTGACTAATGAAGCCTGCTGTAAAAGAGCTTTGTGGGGGCTCTGCAGCAGTGGACCTAGACTGGCTCACAGAGTATCACAAAGGCCTGGGCATATACCAAGAAGAAAGTCCACTATAGGACTAGGAGGGCAACTTTGCTGGACAGTGAGACTAATTGGCAAGTGCAATTTTGAGGGAAACACCAGGCCAATGATGGCTAATTCTGTCTGGAGGGCGATCAGATCATATCCAAGCAGGAGGACATGCTTGTTGGTAGGAAATATTGCTGCTGGCCCAGTAAAGTGACCTGCGGCTAGAGGGTGAGCTGTATAGAGCTGACCACCTCAAGCAAGTGAGGAAAACGTGCTTGTGCGATGGAATGCCAAGAAGTGAGCATGCCGCCAAATCCCCAGGACTTGAAAACTGTGCCAAGAAGCAGCAAGGTCCTGCTAAACCCTGAATACGAGATGTGGATAGGGTAACCTCGGGAAGTTTAGTATTCCCAAAGACTGGCCTTTGAGAGACTTGGTTCACCTTGCACCATACTCAGGGTGCAAAATGTGCACTCGCCACTAGCCACGACTAGTGAGGTTTGACTCTTGGTGAATAGGAAATTGTGTGCTGCACATATGTCTAGATTTGGGGTGGCTAGTGACCTAGATGCTAGTAGCTTTGAACTTGGATTTTTGCCCCTTGCCATACTGACACCTAATATTTAGTTTTTGATTTCCCTTGAGCCACAGTGGCCCGTCCAGGATCTGCTGGCTAGGTCACATTTTCTTCCCGTTAGTCCTGCCGCTCATCCAGGGTCCAGCGATCATGTCGTTCTCCCTGCAGCTAGTGCCCAGAGCTCTCTGTAGAGCTGGGCTGAGCAGGTTGTGGTCTTCTAGTGTGGGAAGGAGGTGCACGTCAACACTGCTGCACTGCCAAGTGGTCTGAAGTGCGCTGATTCTTGTATCCAGTGGGATTAGGGAGTAAGGCATAGGTTGTGAGCAGCAAAAATGACTTTCTAAAAATGTCCTTTCATGCTATATATCCCTCTTCCAACACCTCTGTATATCAGCCCCAGATAACACCAGCACCCCTAGGAGAGCAGCTGGCCGCACGTGCATGCTCACCATCCCAATCGGAAATGTGCCACCCCGGTCTCTATGCTGGGAAACTCCTGCACACGCGTGCATGCATGGATGGGGTGGCAGCAGCGAGCTTGGAAACAGGCGCTGTCTCTCTCCCAGACACCCTTGCGCCAGCTTTCCAAATAAGGAGGGTCTTCCCTGGCAGAGTGTGATACATAAACAAAAGACACACCTGCTGACTGTACAGCGCTGCAGGCGAAATATCCTTTATAACCTAAAATGCCTACCAATTAAGATCATTCCTTATAAACGTACACACATGCCAAGATCATAAAAAGCAATGTAATTGGTAGCGATACTGGCGACAAATGTGACGAAGTCCGAGGATGGGGGTGCTAGGGCAGATTTGGACAGGTTATAGCAGATGTCATTTGAGAAATCTAGAGGAGATACAAACGAGTCCATGATTTTCTGGGAAATGTAGTTTGGTTTGTAAATTGTTCACATGCTGCTCAGTGGGCTTTAGTAAAGGAAGTGAAGCATTCTACTTTCCATCTGTATCTTTCAATGCAATGTGGCCGCAAATATTATTTCTAGTTCACAATTATTGAAACTCGAACCGTTGCACAGAGATTTGATTTTCTACTTGTATTAAATTCCTCCTGCGAGAGAAAGCTGGAAAAAGCAAGAGGTAGGGTGCACCCAGACTACCACAAAACCAGCAACAGAACGGGCAGACTTCACCTTTACCGGACACAGATTTGCGTTGTTTAAAGACTGTGCATTAATAATCATTCCTGTTTCTCTTAGTAAAAGTAGCACTCATAATTGAATATATACGAAAACACTTTATTTCCAGGTCCCAATGAGCGCCTTCTTCCACTATTCACTGTGGGTTACATACATGGGACGAGTTTACAATGTAACGATTAGCAACATCAACATGATGTTCCGATCCAACGGTGGACCAAAAGGCTGGTTCTGAATCCACGATTGTGGTAATCAAACGTTTTTGTTGTTTAAACCAATGCAGCAAACATACCCAGGGGACCACAGATATTCTCGCATTTGCTCCAGTTGTCTCGTGGCATCTAGCATATCGATGTCCTACGAGTTCTCAAAATCATCATCACATTTATTTATTTCTAAAATAAATAACTTAATGCAGCCCAATGTATAAAAAGTGGCAGGTAACCAAACTAAAGCAGGAGTGCATCGGATCATGGTTAAGGCTCGCTGTAAGATCTGCTACTGGCCTTTTGCTTAAATCATTAGCCACTGAATGGAAACCAACCATTGCTTCATGAATGTATCCGACGACTAGGGGAAGAAGCCACGTGGGTCTACATGCATACCACAAAAGAGCAGGAAGTGCATTCGATCTTCTACGCAATCCTGCCATTTCAGGCACAGTCCATTTAGCTTCATACAAAAAGTTGAATCGGGGTGGTCCCTTAAAGCATACAGTGGATTGGGACCTTGTGAAATGTATTAAATGTTAAACCAGAAGTATCCACTCTGCTGCATAAAAGAAAAAGTTATAGTTGAATTCAAGGCAACTTAATTTGTTTTGTATCCTGTACCACGGATATCAGTATTTTTTGCCACTAAATATTTTCCCTCTGAGAACATTCCTTAATTTTGTCAATGTCATTTATTTTGCATTTACAAAAAATTTACATAAATGTGAATATACAATCTCAAGTGATAAAGCAGAAAAAAAGAATTAAAAGAGAGACATTTGGTTCAATTTTTACAAATAATTGAATGTAGACAGTGAATAAACCAATAAGTCATTGAATACAAATAGTACAAAAATGAAAAAACTAATTTTCAAAATAACAAAGGGAAATCCTAACGGCCCAAAATTCAATATAGCAGGTGCTGCTAGTTCATGAAAGCAGGTCTGCCGGCGTGGTGGTGTTTAGAGATAGGAAAAAGACACCCTAAGCGTCTGCACAAATATATTAGTGCTTGGATGGTTGCATTGTCCAACATTAGTATGAAATGAACTTTGAAATAAGTTCCAAAGGAAAGGGAGTCTTCATATCATGGATGTAGTTAGAACATCCACTGTATGTTTCGGATCAGCCCCCTGCTGGGCATGTGAATTTTTTCTGAAGCCTTCCTCAGGGCGGGAACACGAAAAGGTAGGGAACCAACTTAACCCTGTGTGGAGGCAGACAACAAAAAGATAGAAAAAGAAAATGTGTTTAAGGAATGTTTTCAGTTGGTGTGGCATTAGTCTAAATCTAAAAGAATGTTTTAGTTTTGCAACAAGAATAAAAACCCAGTAGGGATAGCATCCTTACCCTGATTCTGGGCACGGACCAAGTCAGAAAGAAACCCCACTTAGGCAAGGGTTGGGGTCTTTCACTGGTAAGAAAGGTGCATCATGGAACCCGAGGTCCCCAGGGCGTAACCACTCGCTGTCCTTTATATATTTACTAGGGTAGAATAGAGAAAAGAAAATAAAAGGATAAAAAATCTATCTCTTTCATGGCTCAAAACTGGTTAAGGCTGGAAGCGGTATTTGAATGAATTATCTCATACCTCTCCAGTCCATTTAGCTGTCATCTCATTTTCTTAATGAGTGCCCTCCCCTTACCCAGCTCTACAGATGAGGTCAATTTGCAATCTTAAAAAGAAGTTGCAGCCAAATAAGAGACCCTTCCGAAGAGTTAAGCAAAGATATAAATTGATCTGTATTATTTTAGGAGCCACCCGAGTTTTAACAATGCTTTTGGTTGAAGGCCCTGTAGTGTCAGTACAGCCTGAACATGAACCATGGCACGGCCTGGGCTCCATACATATCTAAGACACAAGGCATTAGGGGCTGCATTACGTAGTTTCAGGAATTCTTTGAGGAATGCATTTTCTCTGCTCTTTCTGAAGCACACTTCTCCCGATTGTCCACTGGTCGCAACCCGTCCACTTCTGCACGGAGATCCCCAGGCAGTTCGGATTTACTGACCCTGCTCCGATGCCCATCCCTCTCTAAATGGGAGGTGTACCTCTTCACCCCCCCCTTATCTGCGGGTCTGCTCTGGCCCGTAGCACACCACCTGGCCCACCATGCCCCCCTCTCTAAATGGGAGGTATACCTCTTCACCCCCCCCTTATCTGCGGGTCTGCTCTGGCCCGTAGCACACCACCTGGCCCACCATGCCCCCCTCTCTAAATGGGAGGTATACCTCTTCACCCCCCCCCCTTATCTGCGGGTCTGCTCTGGCCCGTAGCACACCACCTGGCCCACCATGCCCCCCCTCTCTAAATGGGAGGTATACCTCTTCAACCCCCCCCTCCCTTATCTGCGGGTCGGCTCTGGCCGTAGCACACCACCTGGCCCACCATGCCCCCCCTCTCTAAATGGGAGGTATAACTCTTCACCCCCCCTTATCTGCGGGTCTGCTCTGGCCCGTAGCACACCACCTGGCCCACCATGCCCCCCCTCTCTAAATGGGAGGTATACCTCTTCAACCCCCCCCTCCCTTATCTGCGGGTCGGCTCTGGCCGTAGCACACCACCTGGCCCACCATGCCCCCCCTCTCTAAATGGGAGGTATAACTCTTAAACCCCCCCTCCCTTATCTGCGGGTCTGCTCTGGCCCGTAGCACACCACCTACCCCCCCCTCTCTAAATCGGGGCACCGCCCATATCCTCTAATAGCACCCCTGACTCCTTACCTACTTCTACCTCCTCTGCGCGCCATCCCCCTTCACCTCCACGTCATGCCCCTTCACCCGGATTTCGTACAGCTCTTGAGCGACAGGCTGCGCTTTATTTTTCTGGGCCATCACTCAGTCCCACGTTCGGTGGGCCGGGTTCAACCCTAATGGAGTCGACAAAGCGGCAGCCGCCCAGCAGAGTAAACCCCTCTTAAGAACTTTGATGCGCCCCCTGATGTATCTTCATGGCATCCCTAAACGGGGTGTCTCTGGAGCCTCTCGCCTCACCCGAGCCCTGAAAGCATGCCTCCTAGGTTTCTTTAATCTGAATCTGGTAGGTGGGCATCCCCATTTAGGAAGCATTGGATGGAGGGCACAACATGTGCTTGGTGCCAGAATCTCCTTGGCAGAAGGTGGCAGTGGGCAGGATCCAGATCTCGAGTGAGAAGGTGCTCTGTATGTTGGCAGTTGTTGGGTTCAGCAAAGGAAAACATGTTGGAACAAGTCTACAACCCCCCCCCCCCCCCCCCAGAGCAGTCTTAAGGCTGGACAGCCGGGTAAAGTGCCTTTCTGTTCCGCCTGGGGTGGGCTGTGCAAAAGAACACAGATTTAAAAAAGCATACAACTCACAGCTGGGTGAGCTGCAGACAATGACCTGCTTGTTGGCTCTGTGACATACCCCCCGCCCACGACCCCCAGACTAGTTGCCCTCATAATGCCGCCATGCTTTCGATTCTCATGCTCCCCTGGTTTCTTTGACTTGAACATGTTTTGGGGAAGATATTTCCTGAGTTCGGTTTGTATTTCTTTGCTTACAGCAGGGATGATGAGCAGACGGCATGCAGGCTGTATCAGGCGCAGCCCCCCACCACATGCCGTGCATATTACAGGGGGCGGTGCTCTAACGAAGGAGAGCAAAGGCAAGCCTCCTTGGCTGCAGAGGCTTTAATCTCATTATGAGGAAAAGGCACTGTCCCCAGTAACCGATTCTCTGTAGAGCATCCGGGGCGTACTAATGAGCTCAAAGCAAGATGGGACTAAAGAATAGGAAATGATGCAAGGTAAACATGAGGAGCAAAAAAGAAACCTAGAGCGGAAGAGCTATGCCCCCATTCAACAGCTCTTATTTTCAGCATTATCAAAATGGCATTTTTTTCTGCAGCCACCGAAAGACTTTGGAGCCATTTGTAAACAATGCAATTATTCCGAGCGCAACAAGATACACTAAAATGCCCTCCAACACATCACACAGGCAGCGAGGCCTGAAAGGATGGATCTACAATTATTATTAAACTAATAACTCCGCATTATTTCTGGAGTCTACCTCACCGTCTGTGAGTGGCTTAATTGTGCACCGCTGCTTAAAGAAAGCGCTTAAGAAGTTTGGTTGCTTGCATGGAGACCTCCGTTGGTAACTTGAGATGCAGCGCTTGCAAACTCTAGCCGCTGTCTTTTCTTGTGTCGTTCCCCACCCGCTGTGGGAGTGGCACATGCATCTGGTGCTTCTTCGGAGGCGGTGGAGCGGTGCACTGTGCATCCGTCCTTTCCTCCTGGCTACATCCACCAGTTGCTCCTGCCTTCTGTGGGCTTTTTGTTTCTTTTAATATTAAATGGTTGGTACTTCTGTCTTTGAACATTAACCTAGGCATAAATTGTTCAAGAAAAACTGTGCCCAGCACACTACACCTAGGTGCATCTGTGTTTATTTCTTTCCTAGGTCGGGCATGGACGCCCCATCCTGTTTGATGCATACCGTCTACAAATATTCATCCTGAAGAAGATGGCCGCACTGAATACGTCATCGAAACCGGTCTACCCCGTTTTTGTACGATATCCCTAAAGGGATCTGGGGGTACGGTATATGTAAATTACCACTGTCGATTGTTTTACCGACATTGGTGATACTCGTCTGACTTAATCTGTCAGATTAGAAGAAGACTGGAGCAAAAGATGGGAGCAACCAGTGCATTAGCTCATGTGTTTCATTGATTTGAAACCTGACGAAAATTTTTTTTTTAACATATTGAGTCATATCATATCAGCTGTCCTGCACTCTGTGCACACACTCCATTGGGGGTGAATAAAGAAACGGCACAATGTCCAGACTGTGAACGGATTAGGCTCAATCCTTTTCACGCTATATGATGAATACCTTGTAGAGACGGGTATATATTCTCTCTTTTCTATTAGATAGGCGGCGCACCAGCTCTGACCTAGGGGCAGCATTACCCTACAGGGATAGGGTGTGCTTCTGGCTAGGGGTAGTGCTAGGGACCCATTTGTCTTGCCGTGAAATACTCGTGCTTAAAGTGATGCATGCTCTATGTCGGTTTGTGTGTGATGTAACATATTGAGTACTTCCCAGTAGGGCTTATACCCCTTGAAGATGTATTCAATCGAAAATAGTTTTCCCTGATTGTTTTTGTGGCAATCCAGATTCTACATTCTAAGCATCTGGTGACAAAATAGATATGCAGTGGGATACTACACCCTGGTTTCCTGTGCCAGTCCTTTTCCCTGTGCCATGTTTCTCCTGCATGCTTGACCAGGATGCATTTGGCTTCTTGTGCTTAGCCTGATTTCCTTTGCTTGGTTTCCCGTTCCAGTCCTGTTTTCTGCTGCCTCATTGCCGCATGCTTCCTCAGCCTATCCAGCACGAGGTCTTATTCACACCCTGCCTATGTTCAGTCCTATGATGCCTGACCTTTGCAGGGGAGAAGATTTCTTGTACATGTTTTTCTAGTGCATCATAACTGACATTGGGCTGGCTCTAGAGCCCGTACCAGAGGGCTCTATTGTGCGATTGGCCCCGCTGTCCAAGTTCCAGAGATGATGGTGGAAGATAACAAGGGCGAAGCTCGCCTAGCACACAATATAGCTCGATAGGAAGTGCTATAATTCTGCTAGAGAAAGTGCTGCCTTAACTGGGACTTCCTGTGAGACAGCGCGTGCGTCCAGGTCTCCTTGTTCAGTGCCCGTGTGTACACATCACCTGCAGCATTCAAATGCTTCCATTCCAAGCTTGCTGATGTTTCAGAGCTGGAAAGAGTGAGAAGAACAAAAGAGAAGCATGTAAAACAGGCTGGATTCCACACATGTTTTGAGCGATTTAACGAGACGACAACCTGCTCTAACCAGTCTCATTAACTTAGTGATGACAAACCCTTTGAAATGGTAAATCTGCCACGTATGGTGACCCACTAAGGCATGACCGGACCGCTTTAATGGGCACGTTTTCGAGCTTTGAATGAAGTTGAAGTATATACTATAGTTATCAGGCTGGGCATTGCTGTAGTGCTTGTAATGTTGTGACCATTTATTATATACTAGCTGTTCCTGGCGTAGCATATCTTAAAGGTCAATATTGGTCGATAATTCATAAGGTCACTACTGTCCCCCTTCTTAAATATCAGAATTACTGAATATGTGGGATTATTATCATAAATCAAGCATGGGCTGTTCATATCCTGCATTGTCCAGGATGTATGCATACAGTTAATTAGCCATTACTTGCGTGCAGCTGGGTTTGTACGTACCACACATTGGACGAGAATGTCCATATAATGAATGACCTGCGTACTTGGTTCCTGGATTTAGATTGAGGGACTTGTTCTGCAAGGTAGCGTGCCTGGTTCCTCCCTTCGCCGCTCGTTTCAGCCAGGAACTTGTTATGGCCACCCAATTCTGTCCAACATCCCCAGATACAGAGTAATACATTGGGCTTGAGATACTAAGTGGCTGGGTTTTTTTTCTTCCAAAGCAACCTGGCTTCTTCTGCCTTGTCCCTAGTTACTGAGCGCTTTGTTTTGCCACCTTCTACCACTGCACATTTCCCCTAACGCTTCCTCCGCCTAACCCGCTCCACATCATGCAATACCCAGCTGCAGCAGCATCTCTGCCTCTCAACTCTAGCCCTCCCTGCCCCTATGCCAGAACACTGGCTCCCCCTAAGCCTTCCAGTACACTGTCACACTTCTCAGATGCAAAGTTCCTTTCTTCTCTTCCCCCAACACCATACCTCCACAGATGCCGACTACCTCGTTCTCCTGACCTCTTGCGCTCCTCATTCTGTGCAGTAGAGGAGACTCCAGAGTAAAAATACTTCCTTTTTTTTTTTTAAAACACGGCTTCTTTTCAGAACGCTTTTTACTTGTTCACTATCGCAAGATCTGTTCCTTTCAGTTTGGACTGAATTACTTGTGGGCATGCATGACAGCACGATTCGTGCATTGATCACTCTGCTGCGCACAGACTACTGAAAAGAGCTGTGACGCTTCACACGCATTTGCAGACTAAGCTGGGAATCTAAATGACATTCATACTTCTGAATGTTAGAAACCCCTATTGTTGGGATCAGTTTGTTGAGCTCAGTGCCATGTATTCCCTGATCCACGCTACCGAGTTGTAGTTCCTCCCCACGCCACTGTGTGCTCCTGTACTACACCAGACACAGCCCCTTCAGTCTGCCCTGTTACCCAGGTACCGAGTGACTGGATTCTGCGGTGTACCTGCCCCAGATATTTACGGTTCCTTATCTCCCCAGGCGGTGAGCACCTAGTTTCCCTGAACCGCAGCCACACACAGAGGACCGACTACCTGCCTGCCAGTACTGGTTGGAGCTTATAGATTGTGCACACTTGCACAGCTGCGACAGGTGAAGCTTCTAGTTTGCTGGTACCGAGGTGTGCACAGATAAGGATAGGCGAAAGGTCGAAAAGTACCCTTCGATATGCAAGCTTAGGTGCTATTCAAAGCTGATCCTTGAACAGCGTAGCCTGGAGCTGGCAAGGCGCAGCCTTGAAACTTCGACAGGTCTTCACGTACTCCCCTGTGCCTCTCCCCTGACTTATTTAACATTATTTCCCCAAAACAAACCTAACTGGAAATAAATGGCCTAAAAAGGATTGAATCAGCAGTAACCTGGCTTTAATGCATACCTGGATGATGATATACTCCAAACCAAAGAGCTGCTGTTAATGGGCCGGGTGGATAGCTCAGGGGCAACGCGCTGGTCTTGGAAGCAAGACGACGCAGAGCAACACAGGTTCGAATCCCGATCCTCTCCGTTATTATTTGCGTTCGGCTGCAGGAGGCTTGGAGTTTAGTGGTCTCCTTCAGCTTTGAAGGTTTACTTTCACAGATCAGACTATGTAAGTCCAAAAGAAGGGGCGCAGAGTTTAGCTTGCAGCCTGGACATAGATTCCTCCTGTACTAGCACGAAGTGCAAAATAAAAAACGCACACTTTTTTTTCAACATCTTTTTATTTTTCATGTATGCCATTGCAAGTACAAACAACGACAAAAAAAATAAGAGAGAGAGCTAGTACACGGCAGAATATGACAAGGTACGGTTGCGACGGTACATAAAGGTTGTGTGCGAACACTGGGGTATTTTTGATCAAGGGTCCGTCCTCTAGCAGCTTTGCTGCCCCCCCCCCTCCCTCCTGCCTGCCAGTTATGTCAGTGTTTGGAGCACCATCTGAGGGCTGGGGCTTTCTGTGCTATCCCCAGGAACTGTTCTGCATAGTCTTATAAGGGGGTCCAGGTGTGGGCAAATTTCCCCATGTTGTTCATGCGGGCCGATGTGATTTTTTTTGCCACCACAGCTGTATCCCAGCACTTTTCCCACCACATTGCGATTGCTGCACCCTCTGGGGATTTCCAATGTCGGGCAATGGTGATCTTTGACGCCGTGAGGAGGTCGGTAATCAGCTCAGACATGTGTCGGGAGCGCCCCATCTCCTGTGCCACCTAATAGGACAATGCGTGGGTCCCAGGGGATCGTGAGGCCCGGGATTTGTCTGGCGAATTCCAATACTTCCCGCCAAAATATGTCTGATATCGGGGATAACCAGCATAAGTGGAAGAGCGAGCCTACAGCTCCACAGCCACTCCAGCAGGAAGGCAATATTGCTGGAATGCCTCGGTTCAGGATTTTTGGGGTTAGGTACCATCCATAACATACTTTATGGAGCCCTCCCTGTTCGTGATGCATCTGGAGTTTTTGTGTGTCCGGGCACTCATCCGGCACCACTCCTCCTCCCCCAGTGCTCTGACTTGGTCCCTCTCCCATTTGAGCATGTATTTCTCCTTCCTAGCTGTATCCACCCTATCTAAAAGCTTATAGAGAGCGGAGATATTCCCTTTGGGGGCAGAGGTGGTTAGGGTGCGTTCTAACACGTTGAGAGAAAAAACACACTTTTGAAACAAATACTTAAGCTGAAGACAGAATTTCTGTTATTTTAAAAAGTCAAAACCTTAATTTGGTTACTTCATTAAATTGCCTTTGTGTTTGCTGTTTACACTATTTTCATAGTGAAACTAGCTAATTTTACCACTTTATTTTCAGTGCAGGTGATTATCTTCAAGGTGTTATAACTTTGAACCATAACCGTTGCACTGAAGTCTAAAAACGGTTACAGTTCTATAATCATAATAATAATATTCTTTATTGGGTTTTAGCTCAAAGAGCTTTACACAAATGAAACAAACAACAATACAAACACAAATATAGGTTTACATTTGTACAAGTGCTAGTAATTGTGAGTAATAGCACTCAGACAAGTATTAATAAAACAAGTAATACATTGGTAAAAACAATAGAATTGTGAACTCTTTAACATCACATATAAATATAAAGTGCAAAATACAAGTACAAATATAAATAAAATATAAGTACAAATAGTATGCTTATTCCAATGTATCGCTAGTGTCAAAACATCAACCTTGCCGCCACCACAAGACAGGCCGTGTGACTGATGGAAACATGCCGCGCCCTCAAGCAGTTCTTTAGCATGCAACCATACACGGTGGATGGAAACTGATTTTGTGTTCAGACAATAATCCCAAAAGGGCTTGGTCTTGATAGACCAAGCCACCAAGTTGCACATGTATATGTGACCCAGCTTCATGCACTCAGTAAGTACGTGTTTCGCAGTTTCAAACTTGTACCGCATCCTACAAATGTGGCAATATCGGTTCTGGGCACCCAAACATCATTTGGCACTGTGGACCGATAGCAGTGGCAGTTCATTTATGTGCAGCAATAATAGAAAACGTCTGACATCTGGTGCATGGCACAGCAATAAGTAGTGCTGTGTTTTTCTGTACTTGTGGACTACCATGGAGACAGCGTCATAGCATTTTAACCTAGTTAAGTGTGAATAGCTGTTATACCAGTCCCATTTATTGAGTTTGTTTCTCGAAGACTTGTTTAGTTTTCTTATAGAACCGTGCCATCTCAAGGTTGGGGGACCACTCAATCTGCACAAAATGATCTTCAATCAAAGAGGTATAGGATTTCCCAGCAGAAGGTATTTCCCTAGCATAGTTGTCCCCTATACACTTCGGTAGCCCACATACAGGATTCATTAAAGATTGTATGTATAATAAGCTCCTACGTCTAAGTACCATACCCCGCAGAGAGGTCCGACCCAATTTCAAATTCGACCGAACATGAGGGCCACAAACCCAACAGCTTGCGCCAGAAAGCTCCCTCCAGCAGGTCCAATCATTAGTCCTGGATTGCCAGAGCCTCAAACCCATACAGAACCGCCAAGGCAAAAACATTGTGTGTATAACTGAATGACACCGGCAAGTGAAAACCTAGCCTTGTCTCTTGCGAACTTGAGCAACAACCTGGTTGACCCTTCTGATTTGGTTTTCTATGAGCTTACCGTAGCCCAAAGGGCCCATTCTACTCCCAGGTAAACATACGTTGGTGTGTAGTTGACGATTCCCAGATCTGTCACAATTTTTACCTTACTTACCCTTTTATTTGTTATTAACATAATCCCGGTTTTGTCAAGATTAACAGCCGGCTCATGGTCAGCCGCGAACATAGCCAGTACATTAAACAGGATTCTCATGCCTGTAACAGTTCGAGCAAAAACTATCAGGTCGTCTGCGTACAACAAGGTCCCAATGGGGACGCTGCCAATCCTAGGAGGACATAAGGATTTAGCTTCCAAGCGCAATGGCAGGTCGGATCATGTGCAGGTTAAACAGCAGGGGAGTCAAGACACACCCCTGCTTAACTCCCCTGCTGATCTGCACCCATGGTGTCACTGTACCCATGTTATCTAGAGGTACACATGCCCAGGTGTTGGTGTGTAACCCCATTACCAGCTGCAACAACCATGTCGGGCACCCCAATTTTCCCAGCTTAGCCCATATAATAGACCTGTTGACCTGGTCAAAAGCGGATTTAAAATCAATAAATGCCACATATAGGGCAGGGGCACCCTGAACTTGGCCAGCTTGAATGAAGTGGTCCAGTGCTCTTATGTTGTGGGTTGTTCCAGAGCCTTCCCAGATTCCCGTCTAAAAGTTGTGCAAGATGGTATGTGCCTCCACCCAATTCGTCATCTCCCTCAGGACTAATGTTGGAAAGAACTTACCGGTGAGGTCTAACGTGGACAGCAATCTGTAATTGTTGATATTTAACCAAACTCCCTTCTTTTACGCAGGTACAAAAACAGATCACTGCCATGAGGTCGGCATTGATCGCTCCCAGCAAACCTGGGCAAACAATATCAACCGCATCTGAGCCCAGTTATCTGCATCACCCTTTAAGATTATGCTTTCCAAACCGTTAAGACCTGGAGATCTCGAACATTTTAAGTTAATAATTACTTAATCTCCCATCCGAGCTGTAATGGACACGGAAGTGGCAGGGACAACCAGGTTGGTCACAGGGGAAGAACATGAGAATTTCGTGCCCACATGTGCGCACCAGGTAGCTCCAGGAATAGGGTTTATCCATTTGTTCCCGGTTTGAACCTTGTTCAGGGCAAGTGCATCCCATAATGCGTGGGAATCACGTTTTTGGAAAATATTAACAAATCTTTCCCAAGTCTTCCTACGCTTGGTTTCCTTGTGGGATCTTAACCAGGACCTAAAATCTCTGTATACCTTTTGGAATGTCTCTAACCGCAATGCTTAACGAAACACTTCCTTTAAACCTGGCTTAAATGGCTCTAATAGCCCTCTGTTTAAGACGTTTTGCATTCCGAATGTCGAACTGCGCACCCGTCCTTGTCCCACTGTCCATGGCCGGAGTTCGACCTCCGGCCCCCATTCTGTTCTGTGGGCGAGTTCACTCAACCAGGCCTCAGTGTCAAAATAAAAGGGTACTAATAAACCTATTGCCAGTCCTTACTTCTAAATACAAATAGCGTGGGAAACAATGTTATGCAAAAGAAAAGTGTTCAATAAATGATATGTCAGGGTATTCAAGCAGTTGGCTTCCCTTCCCCACGTTTTCAGCACGCAACAAGGTGGCACACTCGAGGTTAGCACAGACTCTGGCTTCTCTAGCATGAGGATGCTGTTCAAAACTCCACATCAGGGCCTTCTGTGCCAAAGTGTCTTTGCCATTCAAAGTCTCTTGTTTCAGAGGGCCTGATGCAACACGACAAACATCAAAGTTCCTTTCTTCTTAGGATTTCACATGTACAAATTCTCGGGTGCTTTCTGTTCACCCCGGGTCCCACTCTGCCGGGCTCGGACCCACTTTAACACAAAGCCTTCAAGTGATCTCCATCTGTCGGGCTCGGACCAACTTTGTCTACTTTGCCAAGCTTTCTTTACTTCAAAAATAAAAAACTTTCGTCTGTGCGCAGGATTTTGCTCAACCCGTTGCAGGACCACTTCGATTCACAATTACTCGCTCTCTTCTCGATACAACCTCTTTCTCACTTTCACTTTTGCCACTTCTCTGCAGAATACCTTTCAGAGACCTTCGATTGAGCACCCATGCGGTGCTGGACCACTCTGGCAAAGGTATTGTATCTTGCTTTGAAAGTTCAATCACTCATCAGCAGTTCAACTTTACTTGCGTCTTTCATCACACGCGTTTTTAACAATGTTCGTTCCAGTGCTCGCCATACAATGTTGCTGCTTGCAACCTTGGCTTCAACACAGGTTGGTACCACAGCAGCTCGTGCTTCTCCCCGCCTTGATTATTGACGCAGGAGGGCCCTGGGTATCTCTGACACACAATGCAGGATTCTTCAGCCTGGTTTCCTGGTCTTACGCTTTCTATTCTCAAGGTTTGGTGAAAGTAACGGTTCATTGTCGAAAAGGGCAAGGGCACTTCCCTCCTTGCGATTCCCTTCGGTTTTGCTGTCTTTTTTCTCTCGTTCAGCTGCCGTCTCAGAAATGCTTTTTCTTCATGTGCTTTGCCTCGCTCGGAGTGTGCTCTCGTGCGCAGCCTTTTATCCGTGTGGGGAAGCTTAATGGAAGTCGGGTGTGTGTGATGGTCATTAATTGCCTGACCTCGCCTGACCATTGTATTGGGACACGTCTGGTATACGGCTCGGGTGTTAGTCTGTTTTCTCTCATAGCGGACTGTCCATGAGAAAGAGTTCATGTTGTAAAAGGAGGTGGGGGGGGGTATAGTGATGCTCCCGCACTGGTCCATTCCCAGGAACTGGATCCAAAAGCGATTGCGGTGTCTTGTCCACCTGGATGACGGATCCCTAGACACTAGTGAGTGAGACACCTTCTAGTTTCTCACAAGTCTTAGAGACAACCTTTTAAGGTAGAATTCAGTGAGTTTAATGATGTCTCTGGAATAGGTCCACTAGTGACCTGTAAAGTCTTTTTGTTTTTAGAAGCCCGCTCCTGAAGACGCTTCGTCAGTCGTCCCTGTTTGCGTGTTGGATAGGAAGCGGGTGTTTCACAATTGTGATTGCTCAATCTGACGGCTATACAAACTGGTATAGCACGCAGATTGATTACAGCCTGCAAGTAGTGTTTAAATTACTTACGTACTGCAGCTGCTGGCACCCAAAGTTGCTGCGTTGGTCTGGGTGTAATGTCGGAATGGAAAGAGTTAACTTTACACGTTGCAAGACCAACGTGTGCAGTGTAGCTCTGCCCACTGATGTGAAGCCGAAGAAAGCTTTCTGCTTTCACTTCACATGGAAACAGTTTCATGCAATGTAAAACCGCAGAGAAAGGAAAGCTGCATGTTTCTCTATTATGGAACGTGGTAGGTTTCATTTTTCGCCGCAATTAAGACACGGGGAACCTTGCTCTCACCTCCTCACGTTGTTTGGATGTTTGGTGCACAGTAGTATGGGAAAGATAATGGGAAACCAGAGCATACAAAGGTAAGTTTATAGCACGCGAAGTTAATTTATACGCAGTGTCCTTGCTAATGTTGTGCTACTGTGTTTAAGTGTGCAATAATTGGAAGGGTATGTTTGTGTAGGCAAAAAAAAATAAAAAACTGAAATGACCTTAAGTGAAACACTGGGCAGGCATACCTACACCTGATTTCTGTTTTAATAGCATACCCCTCCCGCCCAATCACCTTCCACCACCCTATTAAAAAAAAAAAGACATTTTTAATAGAAGTACAAACAATGGTAAATAAATGTCTGCAACATTTATCTACCATTTTGCAATTTTTTGTACTGAGTCGTCAGGGCCCATAACACCCAGTACGGCCTTCGCTGCAGGTCTATAAAGGTATAATAATGTCCCTGTCGTTCTTCAATAGTTTTGGGGAACCGTCCCTTGAACCTACAACTGCGTGAGTGGTTAATGGTGCAACCAGCTCAAGGAGTTGCAAGAGTGCCTCGCCCTGCCGTTTGAGGTCCTCATGAATTGCCCCAGACGAGGCTTCATTGGCAGTGCTATTACTGTTATCAGAAGACTGAATGTTGCCAGTTGGAAGCGGAACTGCCTCTTCGTTAGTATCATATGCCAAGTTGCAGTGCTGGTCATTGGGCCGGCTCTCGTCGGATCCGAGATCTGGCACCAGATGTGTAGCCGGATCTCGGGATCCAGCCAGAGTCAGCCGCCCAAGCCCATGAACCACGCTGTAAAAAAGAAAAAGTAAAAAAAAAAAAGCGTCCGCGACAGCAGCATTTGCCGTTTACTGTGGATTTGGCACTGATGTGTAATGCACAATGCTCACTACATGTACAACTCAAAGGAGTCAGTTGTACATGTAGTGAGCATTGTGCTTTACACACCAGTGCCAGAGCCCTGTAAAAAGCAATGCTGCCCTCGCGGGCGTTTTTTTTTCTTTTTCTTTTTTTCACACAACAAAATGAGCCAGGGCTCATTAAGGGGGTCTGGCCTAACTGCAGGGGTCCTGCGGGCCGTTAGGCCACGCCCCCCTGACGAGCCCCAGCTCAATGGGCTACTGGCACCCCTGCCAGGCAACCTTTTGTAGTGGAGTGATCAGTGTTGATCTCTGCATTTATATTCTATAGGCTTGCCTGGCAGGGGACATGGCCTCGCCTATTCAGCCTTAATGGTGGGGCTGCCCCTTGCTAGCTGGGTAGGGGCAGTGTCACCATTAATACTGAAGGGGTGAGGCCGCTGGAAGCTGAGGCCGTTTTCCTGAAACTCACGGAGTTTCAGTCTCCAGGAAAACGGCCTCCGCTTCCAGCGGCCTCGCGTTTTCTCCATAATGGTGGCGCCGCCCACGGGCATCTCCTGCTTAAAGGGATGCCTCTCAGGTGCGGCGCCACCATTACGGCTGAAAGTCATTTTTTTCTGGAGCCTGAAGCTTTCGCACACGAGCGAGAGTTTCAGGCTTCAGAAAAAAATCCTTTTCGTGTAGTGGCTGGGGCTGGCACTTGTGGGATCCCCCCACCACATTTTTTCCATTTCCACCACTGCCAAGTTGGGACTCCCCGAAAGTCTTTGGGAAGTAGCTAGTGGTAGCAAAGCCTCACTTGAATCGATTCCAGTCGCCACTATCTGGCAGTCATTGGTCTCGGTTAATCGTAGAATCGGGTAATGCTGGCAAAGCTGCAGGCTTACTTGTCATGGGGTAAAATGCTGACATTTTCTCTTACTACTTATCATGTGGCCGCTCAGCATGGCCCAACAAATCGACCCCGACCTCTACTTTATGAATTGACTGAGAAGCCGAGGCAGTCTTGTGGTTTAGTTTGTGCACCTTTCCGTCAATTTTACGGTTTTATTTTACGAGTATGACTTGCTTTGCGTGTGCGCGTCTCCGATGTAATGGCCACTAATTCCGGGAGACAGGGGCAAGACTGACCGTGTCCTTATGCACTCTTTCTTGCTTCAGTAAGACAATCCCCGGCCTTCTCGTTTAGGCTGAGTATTCCTTTCCTTGCCTTTTTTCTGCTGGGTGGGTTGGGTGGCAAAACGTTTCCTTCTCCCCCTTTTCCAGGCCCTGGGAGCTTACCCGAGTGAGGTGAGCTCCTTGCCTGGTTGTGCCTATCCTGCATTTGCTTGGGGTACCCCCCTGGCCCTTTGTTGTCCCTCTGGGGAGGCCGGACTTCCTCCTGCCCCCCTGTTGCTTTCCTCACACCTTTCCCCCATCATGTGGGGTTTCCCTAGCAACGCTGAGGGTGGGGGCGCCGCTTGGCTGCCCCTCCCCTTGTATTTCGCGCCGTTCTGTTTCCCCCACCCTGCGCCTAACCCCCCAGGCCCTCCATCGTGCCGTACTCTGTACTGCACGGGGCCTGGGGCATAGGCTGAGTAGTGTGGGCACCCCGTCGCTCTTATTCCTATTACCCTATTCCCCCGAAAGAATAGTACAGACAGGTTTTTGTTTGTGGAAAAATTATAGGCCGTAGGCTTATTTATTTTCTACAGAAAATAACACCAAATAATAATCATAACTAACACAGAATAACACCAACTCGCTTTTTGGGCACTTCGTGTCCAGGGGTTGTAGATGCCCCGCCTTCTCCTCGGCTCGTCTTAGTTACCCTGGGGCATCCGTTCCTGGACACGTGCCGCCACACCTGAGTGGGTGCCGCCTCGGCCGCTCAGGTCCCCCCAAAAACGCGCTCCTAACTGCATCCTCGCGCTGCTAAGGCTCTAAAAATATTATCTGAAAAATGTCCCATCCCTTTGCTGGGTAGGTGTATGCCGTCTTGGTGGGGCCTCTCCGGAATGTTCTGTGATAAGCCATGCTTTATAAACTGGGGCCCTGTACTCCTACAATAACTTTCCACTGCCCTGTTTAGCTTTTTCCTTGAGGTTTCACTGGCATGCCTTCTGCGCGCCCCGTACCTGACTCTGCGTGTAAATATCTCAGAAATTTCGGTTTCCCACCAGCAATGAGCTATAGCCCTTGATGACTCGCACATGTTGCACATCAATTCCCCCCTATTTGTTTTGGCCAGGTCACTACCCCCAAGGTGGATTACCTCAACCCCCCCAACCTTCTTTGCGCCTTTCGCTCCCAGGCCTCCTGCCCATGCTGGAGTGGCTGCCCCTGTTCAGAACGGGTGGGTCCCAAACTCCGCTGCATCCCACCCTGCTTTTGCAATCTCGCCCAACCCTTCATTGCATATTCTATCCGTGTGCTATTTGTTGGGTCCGTCACCCCGGCCACCTTTGTGGTATATGCTACCGCAGACAAATGTGCTGCTGCCCATCTTTTCCTTTTACCCTGGGCAAATGCTTTTTCAACAGAAATCGCACCGGTTGGCAATTGTAATTTCACCTACGTCTTGTCCTGTTTCTGCTATCACCTTATTCACATGCTTTTGTACTGCTTACCCGTTTTTGTACGTTCCTGTCCTGATTCTCTTTGACTCGCCCTGGTTCTTTTGGTTTTACCTATTTCTCGGACCTCTTTGTTGCTATTTTCGCTTTTCCTCCCGTGGCACCCATGCCCTTTCGGGTGTGGGCGTTAATTTCCTGCCATACACTTGGCCATATTTACCTTTTCCAGCCAATCCTATGACTAACCCTTTCCTTATTTTCTGTGCTTATTCGTGGAACCCATGCCTTTCCCGGTATGGGCGTTATTTTCCTGCCAAAGCCGTGGCCATATTTTCCTTTTCCATTCGGCCTTGTGGCTAACCTTTTCATTATTTTCGGTGCTTATTCATGGAACCCATGCCTTTCCCGGTATAGGCCATACACCTGGCCATTTTTTCCTTTCCCTGTCAGCCTTATGGCTAACCTTTTAATTATTTCCGGAGCTTTATTTGTGGAACCCATGCCTTTCCCAGTGTGGGCGTTATTTTCCTGCCATCTATGCGGCCATATTCTCCTTTTCCCGATGCTTCTTCGTGTAAGCTTAATGGACACTTTGGCATTTCCCCTTTCCTGCCCTTCTTCTTATGCTCCATGCTCCCAGCTATGCTTTCTCGCTATCTCCCCTTGCCACCCCTTTTGCACCGTTGGTGAACTGTTACTTTGCTACTCTGCCGTCCTCTCTGTGTCCCCTATTGACTGCCCCACAGGTTCTGTTCCCCTGACCTTAAATGATTCCTTGTCGTTATTATCGTATCCTGATGTTGTACCTGTCTTTGCTTCTATCACTATTTTCCCATTATGCCTGTTGCCCTCCTGACCCGTGGACCCTGTGGTCCCCTTTATCTTTTAATCCGTTAACCCGTTTGAACCTGTCTATTCGTTCAACGGCTGGGATTTGTAGGTGCCCCCTGTTCTCCCCAGTTCTACCTCCTACCTGATTTTCCTGCCCACCAGCTCCTTGGCCCCCTACTCATCTCCTCTCCTAGCTCAGTTTTTCATTACCCCTGAGGGTGGCCCTTGCCCTTTTCTGTTCGTTATTGCTCACTACTCCCTTCCTATTCACTCATGCTTTTAAACGGCCCCCCTTTTTACCTTCACTACTTTCGTCTCTGAAGACGTTAACCCTTGCTTTTCCCTGTGCCTCTTGTACTTCTTATCATTCCCTCCACGGGTTCTGGGCGACTTACCCTGAGCCGTGCTGCATGCCTTTAACCTTTTTACCATTTTTTCCCCCAACTCTGTTATCCCTTTTCACAGTACCTTTCCTTTGCTTCCTCAACAGCGCCTCCGGCTGCTCCTGTGCCCCTCTTGGGTCTTCTCTCGACCTCCTTTGGCCTTGTGGCATTCCATCTTCCTCTTCGCTGCTGCTGGACTCCTCTAGCAGCAAAGGCGACCTTGCCCTTGCCTTTTCATCCTTATTCATTACCTCGAGCACCCATTGTGCTCCATGCTCCAAGGTTCTGGGCGACTTACCCTGAGCCGTGCTGCATGCCTTTAACCTTTTTACAATTTTTTCCCCAACTCTGTTATCCCTTTTCACAATACCTTTCCTTTGCCTCCTCAACGGTGCCTCCGGCTGCTCCTGTGCCCCTCTTGGGTCTTCTCTCGACCTCCTTTGGCCTTGTGGTATTCCATCTTCCTCTTCGCTGCTGTTGGACTCCTCTAGCAGCAAAGGCGACATTGCCCTTGCCTTTTCATCCTTATTCCTTACATCACGCACCCATTGTGCTCCATGTTCTCTCTCAATTTTCTTGGCCCATTCGCTGAAAACATGTTCTCTTCCTGCCCTTTCTTCTGTCATCCTGTGTGAATTGCCTCAGACTTTGCTCTGATTTTTTGCCTCCGAACTGTAAATTTCTTCTCCTCTCCTTCGAATAATGTTTTGGCACGCAAAAAACCTTGTGTGCCGAGTCGCCTGCTCCAAACATAATTTTTTGTTTTAATCTTCACCCCCACCTGTGCCTTGAACCTGCGCCCTGGGGATATGTAGTCAGTATAACGTTCGCCTGAGCTATCTCACAGGCTCTTGCCCCTTCTTCTGCCCTCTCGGGAAACTTGCCCCCTCTTCTTTGACTATTGTGTGGGCAACTGATTGGCAAAATTAACTCCTCCGATTCCTCCTTCGAATGTTTGCTTTTCTTGCCTCTCCTTGCATCCTGTGCCAATGTGTGGCCCCACTGGTCTGCTTCGTGCTTTTGCTTGCTTCCCGTGCTTGTGGCACATGCAGCGTTAATTGTGCCCTGCCCATGCGCTGGATTCTTGCGCTTTTTTGGCCCTTTCGTCTGCCATTTTTTGCTGATTCGCTTTTGATTGCACTCTGTTTTTAGAAAATTCAAATGTTTATAAATGGCTGAGCTATATGTGCCCCAGCGCGCCTTGAACTCGCCACCTTCTGTTCCGTGACCCTCCGCTCTGCTTGTTGCGCCATGGGCGCCTATGCCCGTCTCTGATAAGTAATTCATTGCCGTGCGGTGTCCCTTTAAGACTTGCTGCTGCTTCCTATCACGTGTGCTCTGGTAGCCACGCCTCTTTGCATTCGTGCTCGTTCCGACTTTTCGCGGGCGTTACCACCCTATCCTGAACTATTACTTCATTCCTTTCTCACTGTCTTCTGCTTCACCGACTTCCTCTGCTACCTTCTTCGCCTCTCCGAACTGCCGTCCCTTCTTCTCCGTGCTCCTGCCGGCGTCGTGGCTCCCTCCCTCGCCTCTCCGACTGGCGTACCTTCTCCGTGCTCCTACTGACTTCGTATCTCCTTCTGTTCTCTGTTCCTCGCCTCCTGACTCAGTCACGGCACCTGATGCTCTTCCCGGCGCCTTTCCGACTGTCTCTCTCTTTCCTCTACCGCCGCTGCCGTTACCTGGATCCTTCACCACCGTGGATTTCTTCTTCCACCGACCTGGACCGGATCACGTTCCTTGCAGCGCTGTGCCATTTATACGAGGTAAGAGAGTGAAAACGTGAGAAGCCCGTAGAGGCAAAAAACGTTTCCTTCTCCCCCTTTTCCAGGCCCTGGGAGCTTACACGAGTGAGGTGAGCTCCTTGCCTGGTTGTGCCTATCCTGCATTTGCTTGGGGTACTTATACCCCCCTGGCCCTTTGTTGTCCCTCTGGGGAGGCCGGACTTCCTCCTGCCCCCCTGTTGCTTTCCTCACACCTTTCCCCCATCGTGTGGGGTTTCCCTAGCAACGCTGAGGGTGGGGGCGCCGCTTGGCTGCCCCTCCCCTTGTATTTAGCGCCGTTCTGTTTCCCCCACCCTGCGCCTAACCCCCCAGGCCCTCCATCGTGCCGTACTTTGTACTGCACGGGGCCTGGGGCAGTTTTCGGTGTCTGGGGTTTAGAGCACCCGCTTTCTTGTCACTCAATGTGGGTGACCCCTGTGCACCCGGAGCCCCCGGAACACACGCTCGGCACACTCCGCTATGTTTCGCTCACGCAGGGAGTAGCTGCATCCTCAGGACCGCCTTCAGTATCCAGCAGCAATGGTAAACAGACTGCAGAAAAGCGGTGTGCCCACGGAACACACACTCGGCACCTAGTTCCAGTTCTATGAGCCGATTTGAAAGGCCTCATGATCGTGTACACCGCAGCTCGCAGGCCATTGTGAAGCTATTGGACCCCCAGATCAAGGCATATGCAAAGGGTTACCACTCTCACTGAGGCATTCCCAGTTGTTGGGTTCAGTAAATCATGTGTGGGTTATGAAATATTTGGGCTAATATTGAAATTATTTGAGCTTTATCAGAAACTGCTGCTGCAGCAAAGTGGCCCAATATTCATAGCCTTTCCCAACAGTTCACACAGGCCGGTCAGGACTCCTGTTCTGTGAAAGGTCAAGGGTGACAAACATTTTGGCTGGCACACCTCTGTGAGAACAAATTGAGTCTCCAGCAGAGCCTTTATTATACTTCCAAATCCCTTGACTTCAAAATAGCTTGGGGAAGGGTTGGTGTGCCTGCTTCCAGTCACTGGTCAGCCAGCCAATCGGGAGCTTCAGAACATGGGTGTGCATTGGCAGTGTACACCTGCGTTCCCTCTTGTCCCTATTCTGCCGGTCACTGCTCCTCTCTCCGCCATAACTTCGCACTTCAATCTCCCCTTTTCCGTTGCTTGGCTCCCTCACCGGGCAGAACGACTCTCTTCTTCTTCAGTCTTTCGCTGGTCTTGTTGCACCGCGGAGACACATTGTGTATTGATGGGTTTGGTTTTTCTAATATTGTATTCTGCATTTTAGTGACCCCTCTCTTAAATTGGTCACCACCCGATAAACTGCGAATGCAGAAAACATTGTTTCGAGCCCTTCATTCATGAACATCTTTTCTTGTTGAAGCCTAGCAGGCCTAAAGCCTGTGTTTTACCTCCCTCGTCCTTACAGCCCAGCTCCTTCACCATGTGGGAGGTCAGTTGCTACTAGGTCAGTTGCTCCCTATAGCCCTTCGCTGCTGAGCTGTTGGTCTGTTTCTGGGCTATCCCGTCTACTGAGTTTTAATCATAGCTTTATATCACAAGCTGTTTATCCACCACTGTAACAGACCCCCGGCTGCCTATGGTGAATAAGCTCGCTCCTTTCCCATTATCCCTTCCCCTTAGGACCTCATCCCTCTCCAGCTCCATGTCGTCTCACTGCTTTCAACCCCTTTTATACCTTTTGCTTGCTACCGTTAGCCCATTTTCTTGTCCCCTACCCTTTTTCTTGCTCTGTTTAGACCCTTTTGTCGCCCCAGACCCTTTTAGCCCTTTGTGTTGCCCCTTTTAGGCCCTTTTATTGCCCCCAGACGCTTTTAGCCTCTTTTCTTGTCCCCAGATGCTTTTCTTGCCCTCGGCCCCTCCCCAATTCTGCGTGGCCTTTCCCCCCGCTTGGCTCATGTTTGGCCCTAAGAGCCAGGCCAGAACCCCAAGCTTGTCGCTGGCTCGGCCGTTCCCATGAATCACCTGGCCCTCCCAGGTCTAGTATAATCTTGACTATCGCTACCTTTTTGCTATTCGCTGCACAGCACCCTGATACCTGTTTGGACCTGGTCTTCACTTCATAAAACTTTACAAATTAAAGTAAAATAATAAAAAGTCAAGTAGAATGCGAGTGCCCACACCTGTGTCTGTGGGTTCCAGTAGAAGTGTTTGGGTGAGATGCTGGAAGTGTGACAGAGTTCAATTTAATCCTGGGGCTAAAAGTACCAGAATACCATGCCCATCGTTGGGGTACGACGTCCTTTCATCATGGGATGTTTTACGAAAAAAACCATTGAATTTTTGAGGGGAGTTAGAAAATTATATATATGGGGTGTGGGTGTTTAGGAATACATAAAACATTAAAGGGAATCCCCCAAAAATAATAAAAAATAAATGTGATGGGTTTTTTCGTTAAAAGAATTGTGGTAAAATATCCTGCAAAAAAACATCCCGCGATGAAAGGACATGGAACCCTTGGTTAGTGCCCAACATAACTTCTTGTTTACAAATTTGAAGTGTGTGCATTGCAGACACGATCAGTTTCTCTGATGCGCTATATTTGTAGCCTCATCTGTTGGAATGATGCCTGTGGAGGTAGATGTGTATCCTCTTCTTCGATGTTTGTGTTTGTACCAAAACATCGAATCATATTACTGCGATTTCCATAACATGGGATTTTTTTTTTACGCATTGCATCGTGATTATAGATGGTGGGGGTTGGGTCTTAGATAAGGTGGAGAGGAAGTACGGGGGGATTGCAGGGGTCTCCCCTTGCATATACTTGCAGTGAAATGGATTAAAAGAAAAAAATCGATGTTATGGGATTCGTAGTGATATTTTCGATTGTTTTAACGTAGATCCGTTTGTAAAGTACTTGTGCATGTATTATTTGAATTTTAACATTTACTGAGGTGCTATCCAAAAGTTAGTGGGACACTGTATACAAAATACAAATCAATTTCAAATAACGGATACAATGCAGGATATAAAAAGAATAATGTAAGCTTAAAGTATAAAAAATACAATACCAAATAAGAGAATAGAAAGAAAACGAAAAAGATCAAATATGAGGAGCAAGCATTTTGAATGGACTGTGTAAAAGAATTGAGGAGAAAATGAATGGTCAATGGTAAAGAGTTCCAAAGGCCTATTGCAAAGAGCAGAATTCAAGAGGCACAGTTTTTATATCGTCCTACATCTGGCAGGGATGCCAATTTATTTGCAAATCATCAGGTCGACAAACATCTTGAAGGCTGTGTGGCACCATTTCAATTGTGCACGTGTGTGAAGGAAGAACCCGTGTAGCAGAGAAAAAGTGGGAGGGATCTTGCTTCAATACCTCAAGGTTTGCAGCACTTTGCAAATGCTTATAACCCAACATAACATGATCACATTTGCATCAACCCATTCTCCAAAGGGCTGATAGTGAAGAGGAGACAAATGAAAAGGGATGCAACCACCACCTGTCCTGGAGAGTGGTATGTAAATCATAGGGCAAAACAAAAGTGCCACGCAATAAGAGCGGTTTGTCCAGACGGGTTTTATAAGTCATGACAACTTGCGTTTCAAAGTTGAGAAGAAAAATGAACGTGAACCCAAGGGACTTGATCGTGGTCGTAGGACAGATGCCAACTAATGCCTGTGTGGAAACCCAACCTTGCATCATGGTGAGTGGTGCAGAAGCAATCAGAAGAAATCCGGTTGTATCTGTAGTGAGTAAAATGAAAGTCCTTTTGATCGCACTGATGGAGTAAATAGAAATGCTCTGTTTGCGACCATATCAGAGGTCATAGAGAGATCAAAGAGAAGCACAAAATGGGCACCTCCAGTTTCCTTTAAGATGTTCCCCACAACCTGAAGGGTTGCTTTCCCTGTGCTACTTCGTGGGCGAAAACAGGATTAAAATGTAGAGAGAAAAGTGTGCTTAGTGCAGATATTCTGATACTGAATTAATGCAGGTAATCGTGGAGCATTGCCAGTAAAGAAAGTACAGTAATCACATGACAACTAGTAGATTGTTGGAGTCCAGGGACTCCGTAAGCAAGGGATGTCCCTGCATAGCCTTCAGCAGGCCTGGAAAGGGACCCAGCACAAAGAAGGACTTTACTACAGGAAGCTGGATCCTAATAAGTCTTCTCAAAACTGCTGAAAGAACATCTCCTGAGCAGGAAGTAGAGTTCAGAGGCTTAATGGACATTTCCAACAGAAAGTGGGGCGAAGCCGTTCCAGAGAGAGTTGAAACGGGTAGGGCTACTCGGCACATGATCTTGAAGGTTCAGAGATTTGGGCTCAGTGTGCTCCCTAATATACGAGAGATTAAAAATGGACCTCCCAGGCTTACCCCTGAGAGACCAAGATCTCAGGATGAGGAAGTGGTTTAAAAGCTGCCTTCTAGGATGATCAGTGGCATGGGAGCTCCCTGTAGTGGCCTCTAGGCACTGTTCCAAAGTGTTGGTCTGAAAATGAAAGCAATCGGCGTGTGTTGTCTGAAAATGAGACACTTGCAGAAGTTTATCGAGGGAGGATGAGTGAAGACTTTCCTTATGCCATGGATGGATGGATGGAGCGCCAAGCAGACTGTACGTTTCTGGGTCATACCAATCTTTCATTTGCGAATGGTTGCACGTAGGCAACCACTTGGATAGACATGGAAGAGACCCTTCCTCCATTTCCATAAAAATGCTGAACCGACCACAGAGCTGTTTTTGTAAAGTTCTTGCACACATCCTCAAAGTCGCTTGTATAGCACACATTTGCGGTGAGCTCAGAAAATAGAACTGGCCTGATGATAGGTTCCTGAAAGCCGCGAAGTGTGCATTTGCCCTTCCAATCATACAGTGTGGGTATATTTGTGTGCTTGGGGGGCATTGGGAGGTTGTGTGAATGCCTCCAGTGAATGCCTTTGGCACTCTTTCCCCATCTGAGACTATCATGGCTGCTGTTATTCTCCCCACGCACTTCCCCATCCTTCCTTCCTGATTCCACTCCCTCCAGTGCTGCGTAATGTAATTTTAATAGTTGTATAATAATCTTTTAGTTTGCAACATTTGCCCTCTTGGTTAATGTTGCCTTTGTAAGACCACTGTTTTGCTTTGTCCCTGGCCTATGTCCCACTTTGTTCACAACCTCATAAACTGACTCACCGCTTGCTCTCATTTTTGTGCTATGGAACAGGCACTCTTATGAGGAATGCCCACGTCATGTCACAGGAGCAAAACCCTTTTTGCAGCAGTCACTGCTCAAACCCTACATCCGACCCAGAGGTACCAGAATCCCGAGAGAAGTGTGAGGCTATCAATCGATTCTTCATCACCAAGAGCAATACCATCAGGCTCCACATTAAGCACTCCAAATCCTATGCATTGTCCCCCCTCCCTCCTCCATGTATCGTCCTCACAGGCTGTTCAACCCTGGACGGACTTGCATCATTTAAAACTGCCCTCTTATGCTAATGAAATCCTTCCAGCCACTATCCTTAAAAATGTATCTGTCTTGCCATTACTGCTCTTCTTAGGATAGTACATACCTTCCTAAGCGGAGGTACATTACGTGCCGTCCTTAAAAACAGGGTTTATACGCACATACTTGAAAAAACTCACCCTTGACCCGGAAGACCAAGCAAACTACAGGCCGATCATGAGCCTCACATCAAACAGGTAGTATAATCAACTGATTACAGAAATCGATCAACTCTGGTCTGCTGTGGGATTACCAATCTGTAATCTGGCAAATAGCAAATGCAGCAATGAAACAGCCACCATCTAGGTGGACGATGACGCCCTTTAGATTATCGCCAAAGGAGACTTGTGCCTGCTAGTCCTCCTGGACCTCTCGACTGTTTTTCACACAGTCAACCATCACGCACTATGCATCCTCCTTGCATACAGGATGGGTTTCTGTGGCATCGTTTTGGAATGGTTCACATCCTACCTATTTGGCAGATATCGGGCTGTGAAGCTGGGCTCGCTCTGGCCCAAACGATGCCCCACCCCCTTTGGAGTCCCTCAGGATTACATTCTATACTCGCTCATTTTAAACCCAAATATCTTGACATGTGAGGATGCAAACGATACACAGTTGTACCTAAATGTCAAGAGCCAACAAGGTATAACGGTATCCTGTGTGAAGTCGCCATGGTTGCAGCGGGCGACATTTCCGCAAATTTACACTCCAAGAAAATCAAGCACTTTTCCAAAATATTATAGCACTGGAGTATATAATAGTACATTTTCCCTGTCCTAGAATATGCAGCTGAAGGCTTTTAGCGGTTCAAGGGGAGTAAAGTCAAGGGGACTTTTTCCCAGGTGACATTGTCACATAGAACCAGTATTTCTTGCCTTCACTCATACCTTGCAACCATTCAAGCAAGGATGACAAGTGCCTCCTTTAAAGCTTGACCCCACCAAACTAAATGTGTTCTCTTTAGCCACCCCGCCTAGGAGGAACCTCTTAATGGTGGCTGGAAAAAGTGTGATTGGACAAGTTCATCCTTCACCTCACCCACTCAGCAAAGTCCTTGGGATTAATTGTGGATAGCATCCTTTCAACAACAAATCATGAAAAAAGGCTAAAATGGCTTGGTATCAATTCTCTCAACTCAGTAAGATCAAGCCCTTCCTCCCACCCCACGAACGGTGGTGCAGATCTAGTGTTTTCACATTTTGATAGGGGTAACATCCTCTTTACAGGACACCTGGCTGCTCATCTGGCCCATCTACAAGTGGTGGCAATTTGAAATCACCCCACCAAATTACCAAGCTACACTGGCTCCCCATCCCGGGTAGTATCTATTTCATGGCAACCAAGGGCAGTGTGCCAGATTGCCTGACAACCAAACTAAAAATATTGAGTTGCACACGCTCATCTCACAGTAAGACCATCACCAGACAGAAAACTAGACTAGCTTGCCAGGAGAAAACTAAGGTAAAGGTCCTTCTCATGCTACGCTCTGGTCCTCTGGAAGGCCATCCCTGTGGCATTCAGATTTCTGCAGGTGTTTTTCTGTTAAGGAAAGAAAAGAAGACCTGGCTCCTCCAACAACACCTTGCTATAACCTACGTTATGAATTCGTACTTGCTAGCTTGTTAAATTCTCCCTACCAATGTTTTGATCTATGACCCATCTGCACTTGCTCCCGAGCTACGCTCGCTCTTTGAAGCTATAGAAAGATTGGAGGATAGTTCAGGGACAGCACTCTTGTCTTGAGAACAAGACCGTGCCGAGGAGCACAGCCCTTTTAGGGTAGTCTGGCATGAAGCACGATATATAGAAAAAAAGATTTAAATTATTTTTAAAATATATAATAATCTGTAAATGTGATATTGTAAGTCAATCCTTATCAACATTGACATCCCTGTTCTTCAAATAACTAAACATTGAAAGAAACCAACTGACTGAATGACTTCTTATCAACTTTTCTCATTATCTTCCAGAAAGAGTCTGTGGTGATGGGTGGCTGTCCCTGGTAGGGTGGTGTTCTTGCCATTGCAGTGCACCAGGGCCAACTAGTTGTTGTTCATATCATATCATATGCTTGTGCAAGATATGTACATTGTGAACTTGCTGTGTATCCTGCCCGTTCACCATGCACTTGTGATGTGTGATTATACTCCATGTGAGGGCACCAAGTGACGACTGTCCAATCCTGGGATGGTAATTGACCGGTTCCCAAGCAGAGGCCAGCTCCAGGCAGACAGTATTGAGTTGGCTGCTGGTCATGAGACTAGGCCCTGCTACACAGTTGTCCACCCACCACCTATTTAATCAGTCCTGCTCATCACCGGCATCTTATCTTTTGGACATTTATAGCGTGCACGTTCACCCGAGGGTCAAGACCAACAGCTAGAACAAAGAGCTAGAACAAAAAGGTTCATGGTGAGGTGGTGCACGATCCAGCCGAATGATATTGAAGTTGGCTGGGGAAGGCCCGGGCAAGGGCAGGAGCAGACACCTCTGACAGCCATGTTTCTGTGATGAACCCTACATCCCATACACCTTCCGATAGGAGATCATGGACAAACCTAGCATGCACATGCAGAGACTGTTCATTCAGTAGAAAAGAATGCAATAAACTATCACCAGAACAGGTATTAGGGTCATGCCTTACTGGAGTAGTAGCGAAGTTATAGGGGAGAACAGTGCCTGAAGGTTGTAATTTAAGCAGGGCGTCCCTAGAACAGTGCTTTTGGGCTGATCCCCACGGCTCGTCTGACCCGTCCTTACCTCGGACGGGCCCAGATGGGCTTAACTTTGGCATAACTTTGGTGGGACAGACTCTCACCAGCAGCGCTCGACTGCTGCCCTGTCTGCCGAAGCGACACACATCTGGTATTAGCAGAGCCAGTCAGCTCCCACTACAAGTAGAAAGTGAAGGCAGACTGCCCCAATATCTTGCATGTCAGCATGAAAGGAAAGAAAGACCTGCACATCCGCGCCAGGAGTCGGTCTGCAATTGAGGCCAGGCAACCTCTGAAAGTGCCTAACATACAAGGAAACAAGTTAAAAGGTAAATAATATAAAAATAAGCGCTAGAGAGTAGCGTGGGTGGCGCCCAGTCAAATGCTGCAACCGGAAGTAAATAGTAAAAGGTTAGCGTACTGCTAAAAGCCATACCTTGCAAGCCGTACCTTGCAATCTTCCGCAAAGGACATGCGAAAACAAGGAGCTCACCTGTTTGTCACTGATAGGGCCAAGGGCCTGACCGCTATCCTGCATTTCACCTACAAAATAATCGCTACTACTGCTAGTCACTAAAAGACATCACCAGTGGTCTCCTCCCTTCACAGCCCATCCTCCTCTCACTAGGGTTCGAATTGCCAAGTACCCTGGGCACCCCCGGCAAGCTACTCTAGCTAACCTCATCAATATTGCCCTTGCCCCATCCAACACCCACGGACCACATGCATATGCCCTCTCATGTTGATCAATGCTTGCTCAGCAGTCGCTCACATTGCAGTGATCGCTGATCTCATCTCGTACAACAACCTTGATGCCCCGCTCATCACTGAAACATGGTTTACCCCATCCTCCCCACATGTTTGCAACGTCCTCCTAACCCAGGGCTACTGCTGACCGGCCAGGAAGGGCAGGAGGCAGAGTGGCAATCATCTACAGGAATGAT
Organism: Ambystoma mexicanum; assembly: GCF_040938575.1. NCBI lineage: Eukaryota > Metazoa > Chordata > Amphibia > Caudata > Ambystomatidae > Ambystoma > Ambystoma mexicanum. The sequence goes on along the minus strand of NC_090933.1, from coordinate 1,290,105,795 downwards.
TGGCCATGCTTCATCATCCCCTCTCTCAGAACAAGCTCATTTGAATCACTCACCTGCCGGTTCCCTCTATCGCCCAAAGAATAATATGATGTGGCATTTATAACGCGCCTGTACAAAAGTGTATCTAGGCACGACAAGACAAGGAGGGGGAAACAAGGGAGGACACAATAAACGATCTTACTAGGCCTTGTGTCATTCAGATTGTGCAAGTGCGGGAAAGAGGAAAGGGAAGAAGTGACAGGGGGAGCGGGAGGCGGAAGTGCAGTTAACTCGCAAGTGCAACCAGCGGGCGGCTCATAAATGCAGAGAAAAGGGACTGTAGGGTTGCATCACCTTCTACCTCCTCTACAGACCACCTTGTAGGAGTGACACTTTAATTGCAGGCATCTCCAACTTACTCTCCTCTGCCAAATTAGCACATTCAAATAATGCATTTATCAGTGATTTTACCGTCCCTGAGTCACAAGCTGACAACCACACTCGAAGCATGCTTTTTGCACTGACTGCTTCAATGACCCTTAAGCAAATTGTGCTCTCCCCCCGTGGACAACAAGGGCAGCATCCTAGACTTAGTCTTCACATCATCCCCCTGCATCACCTGTGCAGACCCTATTCCGCTTGACAGCTCTGACCAGGTTGCCATCCCATTATTGGTCAACCACTCGGCTACGGCTCACAAAGGTCAGACTAAACACAGCTCATTCAAAACCTTGTCAGTCAAGGAGCTAGAAGCACAGTTTGCAGAGTTCCTCCCACTACAGGGAATGCCTCGGGCCCGCTTAAATTATTCAGCAACTCGTCTGTGAAACTGCCAGATGCTCATGCCCACGTAAAATGCAGCCGGGCTAAGACCAAACAATCAGCCCCATGGTGCCCCCTCGAGCTAGTCTCCAAAAAACGCTCAGTCAGAGCCGTAGTGAAACTGTGGCGCAAAAAATATAACTCGGGAGACTTCACCAACTTCCAATCTCTGTGTGCAAACCGTAGGATTCAAATTACTGAGGCCAACGCTGCTTACTACTATACCACCATTGTGGCAGCCTCCAACAGTATCAAAGCCCTCTTTGAAGTAGTAAAGCATTGTACCAAACTCTCACCCGACCCCGAGGTACCAACAACTCTGGAAAAATGCAACGGAATCAACACATTTCTTATTGAAAAAATAGACATAATCGGAGCGAGCATGGAATCAAGCTCTCCCAGCATTAGCATCCCCTGCACCCTGGCACGCACTCTGCCCCTCTGGACCGAATTCTCTCCTCTCTCTCTCCCGGATCTCCTCAAAATGATTGCCTCCCTCAAACCTACTTATTACTCTGATGATATAAATCCGGTCTCCATCATTAAACAATTGACGGGTCTGGTGCTCAATGTGCTCCTCGCCATCATCAATGCCTCCCTCGCAGAAGGATAATTCCCGGACACCCTCAGGACTGGTCTCATACGACCTCTTTTGGAAAAATCAACCCTAGATCCAAACAACCTGGCCAACTACAGGCCCGTTGGTAACCTCCCATTTATTGGCAAAATCTTGGAAAAAGTAGTTGCTGCACAGCTACTCAGCAGAATCGAACAACTCCACCTCCTAAGTGACTATCAGTCAGGGTTCTGCCCAAAGTGTAGCATCGAGACAGTCACCATCCAGGTGGTGATGATGCTCTCCAAATCATGGATAAGGGCGACTCATGCCTCCTCGTCCTCCTTGAACTCTCGGCTGCATTCAACGCAGTGGATCACTGCATCCTTCTATTCCTTCGTGCTGACAGGATCTGATTTTTTGGCACTGCCCTGAATTGGTTTACCTCCTACCTCTCGGTCAGACGCCAGGCTGCCCAGATGAACTTGTTGCGTTCTAACCGACTCCAGGTCTCATGCACAGCCCCCCAAGTCTCCATCCTTTCACCAATCCTTTTTAAACTTTACATGGAGCCTCTGGGCACTCTCCTCAAATATCCCAATATAGCCATTCACCAATACACAGATGATACTCAGTTGTACATGAGTAAATAGCGTGCAGGAAATAACTTGTCTCTGCATTTACCTAGCCATCAACCTAAACCCATCCCAGACTGAATACGTCCTCATCAGTTCACTCGCTAAAAACAACTTGCCCAACAATGGCTTAATGATATGCGCCTAGAAGGATTTGATCCACAACTCTCAGACTCAGAAAAATCCCTAGGCTTCACCATTGACAGAGATTTGTGCTTCCAGAAACCTAGCCTAGAAGGCCCAAATAGCCTGGCTCAGAATCTCTACCCTTTGAAAAATCAAACCCGTCATCCAGCCGTAGGACATCCGGACAGTAGTGCAGGCCCTTGTGGTCTCGCACATCGATGGGGTAATTGCTCTCCTGACCGTGCATGCAACTGCTCCCTTAGCTCCCCTAAGAGCAGGCCACCACACTGCAGCACGTCTTATTACGGGAGCACGGAAATGTGACCAAATTACCCCCATCCTACGCAATCTATATTGGTTTCCACTCCAGTTCAGGATACTGTTCAAGACTGTATGTATCATCTACAAAGCAGTTACGGGTAGCACACCTGTTTACCTGGTGGCTATGCTCCACATATCTGGCGGCACACTCCTCGCGCAGCAAATCGACCAACCTATTTGAATCGCAACTCGTCTGCAAAGAGAGGAACCGCAAACAATTCTTCTCTTGTCATGCACCCACCGTCTGCAACTCGATCATGGTGTCGGCTCGGAATGCCACCGCAATTCTCAAATTTTCACAAAACTCTCAAAACGTGGCCCTTTTAACAACAGCTGACCAATAACTAATTCCAAAGGACGCACATACTGACGCACAAACTTCAAAGTACTGCGCTACTGGTAAAAGATGCCAGCCCAAATGCCTACTACCCACACTCTGTACAGCGCTCTGATGCTCTCGAGCTAGGACCGTGCTTTAAACAATCAAATGAAGAATAAGAGGCACTTTGTTGTAAACCTTCTGCTCAATGACCCCTTCTTTGCTCCGCTTACTTAAAAAGGTTGACACTGGCTGCTTCTAGCTGAGGCTTGCATCGCTGTGCAAGCAGGTCTGAATTCAGTGGGGTATTACTCTACAACATTGCCTAGTTTCTTCAAGCCTGGCACTGAGGTCCAGGAGCTGAGGAGTGCCAGGCTCATGCAATTCTATCATTCACAAAGTGGTACCAAGAATCTTAGGACAGCTGGGACAAAGCTGATGGAAACACATGAGTGCCAAACAATTCTGTGATTAGTGAACATCAGTGAGAGCGTTGGGTTGATTCTGAACTTTAACCTGGGAATCTTGATGGCAATAAGTGGGCCCACCCACAGAACTCTAGGGTCTGCCTCAGGTCCTGGCCAGTGACCATTGATGAAAGGCTACAGGCATTATGCGCTGGATGTAAAAGAGGTGACACCATACCTTCAGTTTTCTAGAACAGTTGTTTACTGTCTGGTTATGGACCATATTTTTGTTGGGCAAGCTGTGAATTAAAGCAGATACTATAAGCTGTATACTTCAGCATGTCCCTTGCAGGTAATACCTCAATCCTTCCTCGCACAAGTGTTTTGTGTCTGCTGACTTCTTGCTGTGGGATATCCAGAGTACTTAAGCTTCATGTCTTTTACTGTACATAAAGGCAGAGGTCGAGTCGGCGGGAACTAAAGTGTACAGTGTTCCCGGGGAAAATCTGCCATCTTTCCCTTTTGTCTGGCAGAACATTGTTCTTGGACAAATGTGAGGAATTCGACCATCTGCACGGTGGGTGTGTGCTCGCCTGGGCGTTTTTTAAAAATGTTTAATGAAATTGAATGATGGTAGATCAACCTCCTTAAAATGTGTGGGGCTAATCTGCACACATTTTCCTATGCTCACTGCATGACATAAACATAGACACGTGTATTGTCGATGGACCCAGCCTACAGGGGCAGTCCCCCCCTGTCATATTTAATTGGGAGTACACCATGTAATCTCGGAAGGGGGAGAAGCAAACTTTCCCTCAGCCATGGCAAACCTAATTGACTAACAAAAGGCTCCATGAATCTGTCCTGTCCTTTTGTTGAGCCCTGTAGCTGATGGCAGCATTTACAGACTAATCCGAGTTTCATTCAAACAGGCCCACGTGTGGCTTAGCTGCAGAGGCTAGCAAAGGAGACAGAAAACCCTCAACACCTTTTCATGTGCGCTGTGCTGTGTCAACCTGATACAAGTTCCCGCCTTCACTATCGATTGACAGGGAAATGTATGTGGTTTCATTGACAGAGACAAAGTCTGGTCCCACCGCAGCTTCAAGGGAGACCTGCTGCTTTCATCAGGAACCACAGAGAGCTCCATTAACTAGAGAGACCCTTTAATCCACAACAGACAGGAAGGTGGGTGGGACTTAGTATTACATGTTTTCAGCCCTTTACCTTTTCTGTTGCAAAGCACTCTGGTTATGACCTCACCCATACAGGAGATTGTTGGTGGGGGACCCACGATTGGTTCATTAAGGTAGGCTTAGCCTACACTAATCACTGTGACCCATTTGGCTTTAAAAGAGGGCTGAGCCCCTTGTTTGGCAGATCATCTGAAGACTTAGCAAGGAGTAGCAAAAAAAACTCATCATTGGACCCTGGCTGGTACAGACTGCCTTGAATCTGCCAGGCAAGGAAGGCCAGGACCTCCAAGAGGGAAGCAAGATCCCTCCCCTAAACATTTGCCAGGGAGCAGAAGGGGATACTGAATTCAGAGGACCCTCAAGCAGCTCCAGAACCGGTACCCAGCCAGCACACAGCGTTCCCTGCTAGGCTCTGCAGCAAACTTCCTAAGTGGGACGTGCCAGAGTGTCTCTCAACCAAACCAAGGATAAGGCAGCTGCCTGCAACACTCGCCTCAGCTTTGGACAGCCGCCTTAATGGAAGATGCAAGACCAGTAAAGAAGCTAGGACGGGAGCATCGACAAGCATCTACCGACGTCTGCCTTAAAGGTATTTTCGAGCCAGTTGAGCCCCTTGAGCTGCAATCGACTGCACTGCTAACTGTTACGCCGCAGTAGCTTAAGCCACCCGAGATTCAGAACCGCCGCCCAGCACTGAGGCAACTATTTTTTACCCTTGTAAGAGGATTCAATTCAACACCACAGCTAAGTCAATGCCTAGTCTGGGATACTGAATGGAAACCCTTATTGATATATCTTTACGTCCAGTTCATGAGTTCTGGATGACTACCCCTATATAACACCCCTCTCTTGGAATCCCCCTGACCCCACTGAGCCAAGAAGTAGTTCTGTTTTGCAAGTTTAAAAGGTTTATTTGATGATTTAAACAATATATATATATATATATCACACTTTATAATAAATTAATAATTGAATATCACACTTAATCTGAGCAGTAATCAATAATGGATAGTCAGGCACTAGCACACTTCTTTATAATAAATGATGAGTGGTTATAGGATGGATATGATAGCAACAATATTTTTATGGTTTCAAATGGATGCAATGTGGAATGAAATGCAGTACAGAAAATAACTTGATAGGATTTCAGCAAAAGACAACGTAATCACTTTCTTGTACAATTCACCCCCCGCTTAATGCAATGTAAGGAGATGAATAGAATGGGACTCAGTTCTTAGGAATGCAATCAAATAGAATTCAGTTCAATTCCCCCCCAGCAGCTTATACAACAGATAGGAGTTTTGAAACACAGACCCAAGTGCTTTGAATATGGTGACAATGCAGTGAGAAATATGCTGAAAATGCTTTTAATTCCCTTCAGGAGGTTCAGGGTGAGTGGTATCTAGTTAATATTAGTCCAGGCTCACTCTAGCAATGATTCAGGGATGGTTCTTAAGAGGCAAACGAAATTTAGTAATTCAGGCAAAAGCAGCTATCTTTTTACAAGTAAAGAAATCGGGCCAAATCGCAAATCGCGGCAAAATTCGCGGGTGCGAGAATCGTGATTACGGAGAAAGTATAAGGAGTAGGAGGTCGGTTCTATGTTCGTTGAAAAGCTGAGATTCTAAGCTTTCAGAGCAAAGTTAAACCAAGTTCCTAGCCCAAACGGTTCCAGAGATACGGACGATTAAATAAAGGTAGTTTTTCGGATTTGAAATTTTAAAAGTTCAAAGTGACAGGTTACAGCTTGCAGCTAGAAAATGACAGGTGACAGCTTTGCAAATGACAGGTGACAGTTAGGAGGCAGTTCTGTTTAGATTAAAATAGATTGAATTATATTATTTTAACTAAGAGATTGGGTTCTGCACAGTTTTGGCGGATACTCACTCCTAATTTTTAGAAGGACTGGGCCTCGTCACGATCTGGTCAGCGGGTTTTCTTCACTCGCCACGGACGGTCTCTGCACACAGCGTCTGGGTCAGCTCTACTCTGCTGGTCTGGTCTGGGTCTCTGGTTCTGATCAGGTCTGTGGGTCCGGATACAGCGGTCTCCGGTTCAGCTGGTCTCTCTCTGGATACAACACTGCTTTCTGGCAAATGGCAAGAGTTCTTGCAAAGAATTCAAACAGCTCGCCTGGCTGTGAATAGTTGCAATGATTTGAGGCCTGCTAAAGAGGGATTTAGCTTGTAGTTGACCTCTCTGCTACAAATTCTGAAGTAAAGTCTTGGTCTCTGAAGGTGGATAGATTGAAGTCTCTGTGTTGGCTCTCTGGAGGTTGATGAAGGTAAAGTATGGATTTTCCCGGCAGAGCGTCTCGCAGCAGATGGAATAGAATGTCTCTATCTGTCCTGACTGTCTGCTTTTATGTGTTTTGAAAGTGGGTGGACAGGCTAGCTTTCTAGGCCCTACTCCTCTCCACTTGTCATTGGCCACTTCCTCCTCTTCCCCTTGATTGGGGGAATGAAATGAAGTGTCATCATGATGAGGTCTGTTTATGATACAGAGAACCCACCCCTGTCAACTTTACACACAATCTATATCTGATCCAAATACATACTTCCCCGATAGACAGTTGTTTGGCATTGCATACACACATCATGCATTTACTGATGGTAGCCCCTGTTCCAATTCTGTCGTTTCTAGGAGCTTGGGTTCAAAAATGGCAACATATTTCACTTTTTGGTCGGGTTACCAATATTGGATTTGTCCCCGCATTTACACAAATGTTCGCAAAGCATGTGGGCATTAGGTGGTGGAGTGTTAGATTTTTAACATACATACATTTAGAGTAATATCCTCTTTTCTGCTAAAAACCCCCCTGAACATACCACCGGGTCCTAACACGTCTTCAAATGTGCACAGAAAAATCACAAGAATAATGATATCACTTATAAAATTTTCACAAGTCCGCTCTATGAATGATCCATCTTTTTAGATTAATGTTCTGGCCCCAAAGGGGTGTGGTTTCCCCCCAGCACAAGGTTGAATTTCTGGTTTTTCCAGTTCTGCCAAGCCAGCTTGCTCTCACAGGCAGTGCTCCTCCCCTTTCCTTCCAGGAGGAAGCCACTTTTACGACCCCCCCAATAAAACATTTGCCTGAGTCAGGACAGGGCTTTGTTCAATTTCCTGCAGAGCCCAGGTAATTCAATCAGAGAAGTGTCATATCCCTTTTGGTGGGAACAGCAAAAGGCAGCTAGGCCTGGGAACACAGCTGTTGTGCAAGTCTCAACTCCTGTCGGGGGTAGCTGGTGGGCAAAATTCCCTCTCTTTTTAAGCCAGGCCTCAGCTAAATGTCTCTTTGGCTGCCAGTTTTCCTGTCCAAATCAAACTTCCAATTTTTACGCATGCAGCTAGAATGCTGATTCTAAGTTTAAAACTATGACATTTAAACAATTGCAGCCTATGTGACACTTAAAAGTAGGTCACTCATTTCTTTTAAACATTTAGATTTTTAGTGTCTTTCAGTCCAAATTTACTTAAACTGCTGAAATCCACAGCTCAGCCAGTTTTGCTATGAACATTATTTTAGGCTCATCCTCTTTCCAGATTTTGTATGCCCACAAGACTTTATTCTGTCAAATGTCTGCTGGTGTTCAGTGAGATTGTTGGATATTCTGCAATGTTTGAAATGGGCATTCTGAGCTTGCCTTCAGAGAAACAAAGGGTGATTTTTAAAGTGCTTTCTAGCGAACAGGCACTGCTGTTTTTCTCTTTGGCACCCCATTTCACTCATGGCTCTTCTGACCCAGGACACCCGCACCGGGGGGTGGCAAGTCAGGCGACCATTTTGGTGTGCGCACAAACTGTGCGGATTTCATAGATTCTGGCGCACATGTGGGCTTTTTCGGCCATCTTGGATTTCCTAAGCCCACAGCACCAAATGTTGTAGCATAATAGTCCAAACGTGGGTCAGAACACCCAACAAACCCCCCCGCCCGACTGCACTTGGATTGAGTCGAGGGGATGTCGGGTGCTAAGGATGTTGACCCACGTGCTGGGAGGTCCGCATCATCTTCTTCCAATTCCGCAGATGACAAAGTTCAGCATCCTTTCCTCCATCAGGGGTGGATCAGTCGGTTCTCCTCGCCGGTCCTGATGGGAGTATTGGGCGGTACACTGGGCCCCTCGGATCTTTGCTCCCGGTCCCTGGGTCGTTCTCCTTGGTTTCATCTCTCCTAGGACGAGAAAGCAAAAGCGGCAATACCTACTCATAGACATTTTTCCACCACTATTAATGGTGTGGCAAACATATATATTTTATACATACGGAGACGTAGCATTTTTAGTTTGAAAAACAAGATATAATTCAGAGACAGTCGCTCACAAGAAACATAATATTTTAGAGACTATATGTGGGATATTTTAGGTTAGACTGACTTACTCTGGAGTTGCCCCCTCAGGGATTCCAGAGGATTCCTCTAGTTGCTGTAGAGTGTGCCTGGGATGGCAACACTTTAACTGATTTATATGGACCCACTTGTCTTCCCCCTCTGCCAAACCGCCTTTGGGGATGCGGATCTTGTAGGCCACAGGGGAGATCTTGTCTATAATCTCAAAGGATCCCTTCCATGTAGACAAAAATGTTCGCTGTTTGGCCTGGTTCCTTTGGAAATTGTATAAATAGACCCGGTACCCCACCTGATATTCCTTCCTGGAAGTTTTCAGGTCATAGTGGGTCTTCATGCTATCAGCTGATCTTTCTAGATTCCGCTGAGCATAAGCAAAAGCATGTTGAAGGTGTTTCCTTAAATTCTCCACATACTCGTGAGTTGTGGAGGCATTTATTAGTGTCTGCTCTTGGGTCCTGTAGAGCAAATGCTGCGGAAGCACCATCTTGCGTCCAGTCATCAACTCAAAGGGTGACATCTTGGTTGCAGATGAAGGGGTAGATCTGATGGCCATTAGGACCAGAGGTAATCGGATATCCCAACTTGGCCCAGAATCTGACACAAACTTCTTTAATATGCTCACAATGGTTCGGTTGTATCTCTCTACTGCTCCAGAAGAAGCTGGCCTGTAAGCAATGTGTAGCTTTCTCTTGACCCCCAGTATCTCCCACATCTTTGTCATTACTTCACTGGTGAAGTGGCTACCCCTGTCTGACTCAATCCTTTGAGGTAGACCGAAACGGGAAAAGATGTGGTTAATCATCAGGGCAGCTGCAGTTTCTGCCTTGCAGTTTGGGGCTGGGAGACATTCCACCCACTTGGTAAACAAGCATGTAACGGTCAACATGTACTTGTTTCCTCTAGTCGAGCGAATCACAGGGCCTACAAAGTCGATTTGCAAATCTGACCATGGCAGTGTCATCCCCCTCTTTTGGAGGGGTGCACGGTGCGTGAGGGATGACGGCTGAAATTGTGCGCACACAAGACACCCCTTCAAGTATTGATCAAGGTCCTGCCCCATGTGTGGCCAGTATGCAACCTCTCTTAAGTATTCCAGTGTTGTGTGAAACCCCCTATGACCGGCGGTGGCCGCATCATGGGCGTGACTTAACATCAGGCTTCGGAATGAGGTAGGAACCACCCACTGATCGTGGCCAGCTTTGGATTTCCTTACCAGCAAACCGTCTTGGATTCGGAACATTTTTGGACATTTCATCAACACTCTTAGGTCCTCTTTCCCAATGTAATCGGTATCCGTCAGGGGAAAGTTCTCAGGGTCCTCAAGGTGCTGGTAAAATTTACCAATTATTGGATCCCCCTTCTGAGCGGTAATCAAATCAGCATCAGGGGTCTCCTTACTCCATTGTGCAATTGAAAGGTCATTGTGAGCATTTGTCTGGGACCTAGTGATAGCAGTGACCTGGATTAACCCCAACAGGGACTCAATCTCAGTTAGATCCCCTTGGATGGCCCCGGTTTTGGCCAGCTGATCAGCTAAGTCATTTCCAGTTTTGTCTGGTCCCTCTACTTTGGAATGACCCTTGATCTTTTTCCAGTAGATGGTCATCCCATTCGATGTGACCAGATCATCAATGTTTTGGATCAACTTCCCATGTTTCAAGGGTTTGTTGTTAGAACATAACATGCCTCTGGTTTTCCAATTAACCAGGTTCTCCACGAACCCGTTCCGTACATAATCCGAATCTGTGATTATGACCAGTTCGTGGAGTTGATGTTGGACAGCAGTGAGGATGGCCTGATGCACAGCAATCAATTCTGCCACCTGACTACTTCGGGGACCAATTTTGTATCCGGCGGAGGGTTCTGGGAACCCCTTCACCCATGCATTCCCTACGCCAGCCACCAGTTATTTCTCCCCGTCGTCAACATGGTAAGAGCATCCATCCACATAGACAGTGGCAATTCCCTCACTTGTCCTCTTCAAAGACTTTGTGTGGGTAATTAAGGTATGCCTCCGTGTTGTCCTTGATTTTTAGACTTTCGTCCTCGAGACAGTTTTCTCTGGCACAATCATGCAAGTCAGCCAGACCTTGCGCGAGGGGACTCTTCTTGTTTTGGCCATATCTGACCTCCACAGGAAAGCCTTGCATTGACAGAATCCAGGAAGTAATTCGGGAATTACTCACATTTCCGGCCCAGATTCTATCACTTTGGAGATATTGCAGAGGCTGGTGTGGAGTCTCCACTATGATGTGTTCCCCCTGGATAAACGGGCGGTAATTCTTCAATGCCCACACCGTTGCCAGGAGTGCCTTCTCACAATCGTTGAATTTTTCCTCCACAGAGGATAAAGTTTTGCTCGCATAGGAGATTACTTTATTGACCTTGTCATGCTTTTGGTATAATACTGCCGTCAAGCACGTATTAGAGCACCCCGTCTCCAGGAAGAACTCCTTGTTTCTGACAGGGTAAGCTAGGCAGGGTGCTTGTGAGAGGCTTCTTTTGAGTTGTCTTACTGCCTCGGCTTGTTCTGGACCCCATTCCCACTTGACCCCCCCCTTCAGGAGATGAATCAGGGGTCTGGTGATCTCTGCGTAGCCCTAAATGAACTTTCTGCTGTAATTAGTCAGTCCAAGGAGGCTCCTTAGTTCCCGCAGAGTTGTGGGGTCTTTCAGTTTTTGGAGTGCTTCCACCTTCTTTTCCTGGGGACAGAGACCCTGAGGAGTAATCTCATGCCCCAAGAAATTAACACGGGTTCTACACCACTGTGCTTTCTGAAAGGAGAGTTTTGCTCCGGCGGCCCTCAACTGCATTAGAACATAACGGATCTCCGCTATGTGTTCCTCCACAGATGAACTTTTGATGAGGACATCATCTACATAAGCCAGGTTACCCCTTGCACCCAGGTCGGGCATGGCCTTGTGTAGGAAAATGTTGAATTCATTGCCGGAGTTGAGGTATCCGAAGGGAGTCCGGGTCCATGTGTACTGCTGGCCCCCAAAGGTAAAAGCCAGCTTGTATTGGTCCTCCCTACTGACAGGCACAGTCCAGTATCCATTGGTCAGGTCTATTGCAGTGAATACCTGTGACCCCTGGATCTGGGCCAGCCCTTGGTCAATGTAGGGCAGAGGCCATCGGGAAGTATGGACCCGTTTGTTGAGCTCCCTGAGGTCGGCGCAGAGTCCCCACTGGCCGTTTGGCTTCAATATTCCCAGCACCGGATTATTGAAGGTGCTGTGGACTGGACGGATTATTCCCCGGGACTCAAGGTTCTTAATTATTTCAGTAAGGGACTCCATTGATGCGAGAGGCAAGCGATATTGCTTCACAAACACAGGAGTCATGCCAGGGTCCATGGGGATTGTTGTTGTGTGGATGTCAGTGCGACCACAGTCATATGAGTCTACCGCAAAGAGATCTTGGAAATCCAAGAAAACTTGTTTCAACTTTTGCTTTTGTTCCAGAGTCACACAGGCATCAGCTAGGTTGACTCTCTCTTCCACCATCTGCCTGAAGCCTGGAAATACTTCTGGTTTGGCTATCTCAGCGGCCTCCTCTAGCTGGGTGGAGAAGTCCCTGGTCAGAGTGCTAATTTGGACTGGAGGCCTCAGGTGGGAAAGGCAACCCTCATGGACCTGGAAAATCACCTCATCCCTCCTGAAGTCACAAGTCACATCTTCCTTACCATAGGGGCAGGAAGTGTACACCAGGAAGTTCCCCCCATGCCGGGTAAAAATCCTGTCTGGTGTTGTATTGTCCTCACTGTCACTGTCAAAACAGTCCTTGGGGATAGGTCCTAACAGTTCATTTCCTAAATCGATGGAAAAATGTCGGTCATCAACCGCCATTCCAATAATGGTGCCTGCGGCTAGAGTAATACTCTTTAAGTCGCTGTTATCCACCTCTATTAGAATGGTGTCATGTTCTATGTTGACTAATTGAGTTGGGTTTACCCCCAACCCTTGCTTT